>NC_135719.1:78893599-79502605 GCF_964656455.1 Halichoerus grypus
TGTACCTCTGAAACAAATAATACATTATATGTTTAAAAAAAAAGAAGAAGAAGAAGATAGTAGGAAGGGAAAAATGAAGGGGGGGAGATTGGAGGGGGAGACGAACCATGAGAGACTACGGACTCAGAAACAAACTGAGGGTTCTAGAGGGGAGTCGGTGGGGGGATGGGTTAGCCTGGTGATGGGTATTAAAGAGGGCACATACTGAATGGAGCACTGGGTGTTATATGCAAACAATGAATCATGGAACACTACATCAAAAAATAATGATGTAATGTATGGTGATTAACATAACATAATAAAATTTAAAGTAAAAAAATGGGCAGAGGACCTAAATAGATATTTTTCCAAAGACATACAGATGGCATGAAAAGATATCTGCCTGACATCACTAATATCAGAGAAATACAAATTAAAATCATAAGAATGGTTTAGACCTGTCAGAATGACTAAAATAAAAAAGATAAGAAATAACAAAGATTGGGGAGGATGTGGAGAAAACAAGACCCTTGTGCACTGTGGTGGCAATGTAAATTGGTATGACCAATGTGGAAAACAGTATGAGGGTTCCTCCCACAAATAATAGAAATACCATAGAATCCAGTAATTTCAGTACTGGCTATTTACCAAAAAAAACAAAAATACTAATTCAAAAGATGTTAATTGAAGCATTATTTACAATAGTCAAGATATGGAAGCAACTTAAGTGCCCACCAATAAATGAATGGATCAAGAAGATGTGGTATATACAATGGAATATTACTCAGCTATGAAAAAAGAAGAGATCTTGTCATGATGGACCTAAAGGGTATTATGCTATGTGAAATGAGTCAGAGAAAAGCAAATACCATATGATTTCATTTATGTGTGAAATCTAAAAAACAAAACAAATGAATAAACAAAAAAGCAAAATCAGACCTATAAATACAGAGAACAAACTGACGATTGCCAGAAGTGAGAGGGGTAGTGGGATAGGCAAAATGAGTGAAGGCGAGTGGGAGATACAGGCTTCCAGTTATGGAATAAATAAGTAAATGGAATAAAAGGCACAGAATAAGAAATATAGTCAATGGTATTGTAATAGTGTTGTATGATGACACATAATAGCTACACTTGTGGTGAGCATAACATAACATCTTGACAAGCCCTGAGTGCTGTATAGAATCACTGAATCACTATATTATACACCTGATACCAATATAACATTATGTTGACTATACTAGAATTAAAACTTTAATTCTAAAATTCTAAAACTGGAATTAAAATTTAAAAACTAAAAGTTTTGAATCACTACGTTGTACTTGCAACTAATGTAAGATTGGGGGTCAACTACACTCGAAGTTAAAAATTAATTTTAATTTTTTTTAGAAAAAGAATATAAGTGCTTCTAGTAATTCCTTTATAAGCCACTATATAACCAACCACTCCTAGAGAGTTATGAGCTCCCCAGAACAAAGTGACTATAAAATATGACGTAAATTAAAGTCCAAACTGAATTATTATATTAAAATTTTTAGAAGGGGGGGCACATAGGTGGCTCAGTCAGGTAAGCCACTAACTTTTTTTTTTTTTTTTAAAGTTTTTTTTTTTTTTTTTTTTTTATTTGATAGAGACACAGCGAGAGAGGGAACACAATCAGGGGGAGTGGGAGAGAGAGAAGCAGGCCTCCCGCCGAGCGGGGAGCCCCATGCAGGGCTCGATCCCAGGACCCTGGGACCACGACCCGAGCCGAAGGCAGACGCCTAACGACTGAGCCACCCAGGCGCCCCAGCCACTAACTTTTGATTTGAGCCCAGGTCATGATCTCAGGGTCATGGGATTGAGCCCCAGGTCAGGCTCCACACTGTTGGGGCCTGCTTGGGATTCTCTTTCTCCCTCTCCCTCTGCCCCTCCCTCCCAGCTTGCACGCACATGTGTGCATGCCCTCTCTCTCTCTCTCTCTCTCTCTCTCTCAAATAATAATAATTAAAATAAAATAAAATTTTTAGTAAACACAAATTTTCATAATAGAAAGCTGGTTACTTCAATCTACCATCCTGATAAGAATAAAGAAAAATACTGAATTTTTTTTAAGTAATCTCTACGCCCAATATGGGGCTTAAACTCATCACTCTGAGATCAAGAGTCACATACTCCACCCACTGAGCCAGTCAGGCACCCTGAAAAATACTGTATTAAAAAAAATAATAAAACTTGGGGCACCTGGGTGGCTCAGTCAGTTGAGCATCTGCCTTCAGCTCAGGTCATGATCCTGGGGTCCTGGGATCGAGCCCCATGTCAGGCTCTCTGCTCAGTGGGGAGTCAGCTTCTCCTCCCACTGCTTGTCGCTCCCCCTGCTCGTGCTCTCTCTCTCTGACAAATAAATAAAATCTTTAAAAATTAATTAATTAATTAAAATAAAACAAAACTTGAAAATATTGACAATCTGGAGAGACAACATGAAACTCCTAAGTCAATTTTTTTCTGGAAGTCTGAATGGTAAGTCCTAAAGTCATTTATGTTCAGAGTGCACCTGCCTATAGTTCAAATCCTTAGGCATCATGGCAGTGCCTGGCTGGAGAGAAGGAGATGGGAACCAGGGCTCACATGAAGTTGAGGGAACTTCATAAGGGAACCCTTAGTAATCTTCATCCTCAAGTAAGTATGAACCAGAACTAAATCTGACACCATTCAGAGGAAAACCAAAAATTAGCCATCCCTGGAAGTTTGTGGCCTTGGTTCAGCTGTTGTTGGATTTACACATACCATTTTTTCCAATTGCCCCAATATATTGTCAGGGGCTATGGGAGAGTGGAGTGGGAAGTTATTGTTTAATGGGTACAGAGCTTCAGTTTGGGATGACGAAAAAATTCTGGAGATGAACGTTGATGATGGTTGCACTGTAATGTGAATGTACTTAATGCTTCAGGACTATATAGTTTGAAATGGTTAAAATGGCCATTTTTATGTTATGTGTATTTTATCACAATACAAAATATTGTAAAACCATGAAAAAGAGGTAATAGAGGGAAAAGACATAAAAGTGCTCGAGTAATACAAAAGAAAACAAGAAAGAAGAAACAAAGAACAGATAGGACAGACAGAAAACAAATGGTCTATCAGTAATTAAGGTCTAGAAGCAAAAATTTACAAACGTCACGAGTGTGAAGAAAACACACTCCCAGGGTATAAACAATGTACATTGTAAACATTTTCTAAATTTCACAGTGAAAAAGATTTCTCCTGAAAACAAAAAGAAATTCTCTTGAAATCACAGACACCTCACCATTGCCTTTAAGACCTTTTTCCTGCCTTCACTCTGGGAGCCAATTTAACCCAAACTGTATGAAAACTATGGATAAAGAAAGGATGTCACATCAAGAAGTCTTGTGGGAGTCATAAACCATCCCAAGGAGAGACTGAAGACTTCACAATTGTCTCTAAGATGAAACTTTAATTGCACCCTTGAGAGTCTCAACAATACACTCTTCACCTTTATTCATCTGTATCCGCATCTTGAAATCTCCTCACGAGGTTCATATCTCACTTCTTTCAGCTATTCTACAGCAAAAGTAACCAATATAGAAAATTCACCTGTTGAATTTCCTCTGCTGAGTGAGACAAATGAAAGATCTGGGTGCCTGGGGGTGATTGAGATCTCTTAGACAGCTCTTCATGAAAATATCAGCATGTCAGGTGCCGGGGTGGCTCAGTTGGTTAAGCGTCTGCCTTTGGCTCAGGTCATGATCCCAGGGTCCTGAGATCAAGTCCCGCAGGGAGCCTGCTTCTCTCTCTGCCGCTGCCCGCCCCCTCTCTCTGTCTCTCATGAATAAATAAATAAAATCTTTAAAGAAAAAAAAAGAAAATATCAATATGTCAATCAAGGCCCACACCTCAAGGATAGATTATAGGGCTGTTCTTTTCGCTGAGTATCCTATTGCCCAACAAAAGTACCCTATTGCTATAACGGTTTCTTTTGAACACTTCAGGAAGGCAAGAAAGGGAGGGTCAGCAGTTACCTTTGTATATCCTAGGGTTTTGGGGGTCAGGTCCCTACGTTTTTAGTCCACATAAAGGAAAGAGAGGAATCAATGAGAAGATACAGACTCAATGTTTATTCCCAGCTTTCTCCACACTTAGACCTATCATGAAGGGTAAGTAACTTTTCTGTCTAGGCATCACTGCATTTTTTCTAAGACATCTACAAATGGTTGCTAGCTCCAATAAAATCCCATTTTAATATTAACACATTTTTGCAAATTTGTGTGGATTTCATGTCTCTAGATATGTGATTCCATCCACAGTATCTCCAGTAACTTAATAATAAGTTATGTTACATGAACTGTTGACTCCAGGACCCAGCTACTCAAATCTCCCTCCGATTAACAACCCCTGAAAATTTCTTGCCTAATGATTCACAAAGGAATGCCTCATTATTCAGAAATTTTATAAATTACATAATCTGCTACTAGAAGACTGTTCAATGTTGTGTTCAATAACTCATTTTCTACATACAACACCCCAAATTAAATATAACTTATTCCCCCTTAACTCTCATGTACATCACAGGTAATTTAATGCCCTTCCTTTAACCATTCGTTTTCTACATCTTGAATTATTAACACTACCATGTTTTAATGTCTTTTTCCTTTATATCAGATGAAGCTCTATGTTTTTACATGCCAGAATATATAAGAAAGTCAGTCAAATAAATCTGATCAATCAAAGAGAGCCACCCATAGCTCTGCTGTGTCATACACTAAAACTTAATGACTTTTTAATGTTTCTTAGGTTCATTTAATATTGTTTTTCATTTAGGTTTTTAAATGGCTATGCTAAAAAATTTATCCTAGTTACTTTGTAATCATATTTGTTGGTAGTATTAACAACAGCTATGAATTTTTTCAAGTCTAATATATTCCAGGAACTGTACCAGGCATATGTATTCAACAGTATTTGCACAAAAGCTCTGAAAAATAGGTGTTAACTTGCTCAAGAGCACACAGTATGTCATATGGTATTTGATCCCAAATCAATGTGATATTATCATTTATTTTCCCTTAAGTACAGTGATATAAGAGGACCACTGAGTTATATACTGGTTTGAGTCAATTAGTTGTACGATATGTCACCACATAGATATTGCCAGAGTGGGTGATCTCTTCCTTCCTCACCAAACCAGGTGCTTTCCTCCTAAAACCACATTCTCAGTCCTTCATAATGAAGCCCATTTTTCTTTCTAGGTTATATGTAGAGCAGCTCCATTCCATTACTGGACCATCTAAACAAAGAAAGCATTTACAATGATCTCCTATGTGCCCAGGATGGGTTTGAAAAACATTTGGTAGGGGAAATCAACAGGATATGGTAATTGACTGCCTATGGGAGGTGACAGAATTAGAAAATGCCTTGAATGATCTTCAAGTTTCTGGCTTTGGCAAATGCCAAGAGTGGAGCCATTCACCAAGAAACATACAAAAGGGGGGGGAGCTCTTATAAAGGAAAAGATGGAATAAGAAGTATTGAGCAGAATGATGATTATAGATTTGAAAATATAAAAGAGAGCAAATGACTAAGGAGGCTTATATTTAGAATGGGCACTCACACATGACAGGGATATGAGGCAAGAAGGGATTAGTAAGCCACAGGTTTAAATGTGACCTTGCTACAAGTTTGGTCAGAGTCATGAAGACTGTCTGATGATGCTCAGATTGGGTGCTCAGTGATAGTTCATGAACTCAGTTGATTAGCTTTTTGGTGATAAGATGGCAAGTCTGAAATTTATTCAACCACTAATTCATTCAATAAATGCCTACTATGCACCATAAACTCAGTCAACTGAGAATATAAAGATAAATTAATCTCATTCATTAATTATAGAAGTTTTCAATCTAAGGGGAAACAAATATATGATTTAGTCATTATAGCACATGCTCTAGTAGAAACATATAAAACAAGCTATAGAAATATTAAACAGGAATTTATCTTAGAAAAAATTTAAAAAATAAAGCTAAAAAATGAATGGATAAAGACGATGTGGTATATATATACATATATATTTTTATATATATACATATATATGTATATACAATGGAATATTACTCAGCCATCAAAAAGAATGAAATCTTAGGGCTCCTGGGTGGCTCAGTCGGTTAAGTGTCTGTCTTGGCTCGGATCATGATCTCAAGGTCCTGGGATCAAGCCCTGTCTTGGGCTCTCAGCTCAGCAGAGAATATGCTTCTCCCTCTGAGGGAATGCTCTCTCCCCCTCTCTCTCTAATAAATAAGTATTTTTAAAAATGAAAAAAAAAAGAAATCTTGCCATTTGCAACAATGTGGATGAAGCTAGAGTGTATTATGTTAAGCAAAATAAGTCAGAGAACGACAAGTGCTATATGATTTCACTCACATGTGGAATTTAGAGAAAAAAAAACAGATGAACATAGGGGAAGGGAAAAAGAGAGAGAGGAGAGAGAGAGAGAGAGAAGCAAACCATAAGAGACTCTTAATGATAGAGAACAAACTGAGGGTTGATGGAGTGAAATGGGCTGGCGATGGGCTAAATGGGTGATGGGTATTAAGGAGGGCACTTGTGATGAGCACTGGGTGTTATATGTAAGTGATGAATCACTAAATTCTACTCATGAAACCAAAATTACACTATATGTTAACTAACTACAATTTAAATTAAAAAATTTTAAAAAGAAAAAAAGCTAAAAAAAGGAATTTATCTTATATGTAATAGGATTTTAACTTGACAGAGAAAGACAAATATCGTATGATCTCACTTCTTTGCAGAATCTAAAAAACAAAATAAATGCGGGAAACAAAGTGATGGTTACTAGAGGAGAGGGGTGGGCAAATGGGTGGAGGATACAGTCTTCCAATTATGGAATGAATAAGTCATGGGAATAAAAGTTACAGCATAGAGAATTTAGTCAATGGTATTGTCATAGCACTGTATGGTGACAGATGGCAGCTACACTTGTGGTGAACACAGCCTAATATATAAAGTTGTTGAATCATGCTGTAACCTGAAACTAATATTACACTGTATGTTAACTAGCTGGAATTAAAATAAAAACTTAAAAATTTTTTTAAATTTTAAAAAAAGAGACTGGAAAATTACAAATACACTCCTGAGGCTCTTGAACCATATTAATATTATGACTATATAGACATTTACAAAATATTCTCATATCTAGTATCTCATCTCGTTCTCATATCAGCTATGTGGAGTACACAAGGAAAAATATGTATCTAATATTTAAAATTTGAAATGAGCCCACCAAGCTCTTACAGCTATAAATGAAAACACTCAGGCTAGGACCAAGATTTTCTGTGTCCCAGTTTTCTTTTACCCCACCACCTTCTCTCTAGGTTCAACTCTGCTCCCACCCATAAAAAATGCCCCCCCTTTTATCCCAGGTCACTCCTTTTCATATGACACCTGAATAACCTTCACCACTTCCCTGCCTCTCCCAGGCCTCTTTCAAAAGCCGCCCCAGATGTTTAAATCCAATCCTGCTTTTCCAGATACAATCATCTATAACTCAGCTTCTAGTGCCAATTATCCCTACAAAGATCATTCTTAACCCTCTCTCCAAACCATGATCAATTAATTCCTGATCCTCCTGAGATCCCTCCCAAACTTAGAAGCTGTTTCACACACCCACTCCTTAACCCAGACTCTAACGCTCTATCGTCTACACAGTAGTTCTCAGACGTCGGCATGCAAAAGAAACACATAGCAAGTCTGTTATAACAGATTGCTGGGCCCATACGGAGTTTTAAGTCAGAGAGGAGCCTGAGAACTTGCATTTTAACAATTTTTCAAGTGTTGCTGGTACAGAGACTACATTCTTGAGAACCTGCTCTGTCCTTACACAGCCTTGCTCCTAAACACAGTAGTGTTCTCTCCTGGAGCTCTTGCTATGATTGAATTCATCTACCCCTCAGATTCTCTGCCTCATCTTGTTTGTTCTCCTTCTCCCAATACCAGTGAAAGAATTCATACTTCCTACCTCTGAGCCATTTACAGTGCTAAACCTTCATTTTTACTAATATTGCATCATGTAAGTCAACAACATTACAAATCTATTTTTATAGAAGACTAAGTTTTTCAAACAAATGTGTTCAAGCTATACTTAAAATTGAGAGTGGAAATTCTTTACCTTATGTTGATATAACAAAAATTAAGTAAATTATGTATAGATAAACAATTTTTAAAATTTAAGTGTTTATAGGTTTGGCATCAAGATAAAACAGGTATATTTTGGAAAGACAGCTCACCCTCCCGGCCCCAAACCCACCCACCCCTGCCCCGTGTCTGTCTGTCTGTCTCTCTCTCTCTCTCTCACACACACACACACATTCTTTCTCTTTCTCTTCTCTCCCATTAACCTGTCCCACTCACTCCTCTCCTCCACTTCATCCCCCAGGTAGATGGGGTCCTTAGAGGAGGATACCTCCACCAAGAGGACAATTTTCCCTGCCTCTCTTGGATATTTATTCTGACCTCTGTGTCTTACTAATCAAAACACTAGAGGAAATATACACAAATATAGGCAGGATTAGATGCATGCACAGAGATACATGAACAGATGCTTCCCAGTAAACATGCTGGAGGACTATGGATCCTACTCAGGAGGGACATGTAAATTCTTAATAATGACTGGCATGAAAGATACATTTCATTTGGTTCAGAATACTAAAGGAAGGAAGTCTATGGGGTCACAAATACTGCTCTCCACCCATGAATGAGCCTTTTAGGTTATTAAACGAGGATACTCTTGTGGCTGAAGATTCCCTCACATCTTCCTCTTGGAGCCAGAAACAGCATGAAGGATGTAAGGTGTAAGGAAAGGTATGTAAGGAAATTCTGCCTGCATCAGTGCATCACTGCTCCTATACACCCACTGCTGTCAGATACTAAGAGCATGCTGGTTCTTCCGTAAATCCATTCATTCTTTGTTCCATTGTTCTTTCTTAAGAACAACATGTTAGGTCCAGCAGTTCTCTTTTCCTAACACACTTCTGTTTGGGGTAATATATTGACATTAAGGACTCACTCTAGCATCACAGAGTTCCCACTATACAACTCACTTAGGGAAAATGGGGTTCAAATGTCTTGGATATTTTGGGGGACCATTAAATCTTCAGTTAGAATGTAGCCTGGGTCTTGTACTGCTTTGTTTCTAATATTGGTCAGTAAAGTTTTGGTTGACAAATATCCTTCGGCAAGGGCAACTAAAGCAGGATGTTCTTATGTTTTCAGAGCTCTTGATAAGTGACAAGTGGGAAATGGAAACGAAGAAAGTCATAGGCAGACTCCTGTGTCCTTTAGATTTACCAAATTCACCAAATTTACAAATTAACCTTAAAAATATAAATATTTAAAGGAAAAAGAATCCCTGCACTTCTCTGGGCAAGTGGCATAAATCTTGAGCAAGCGGTTGGGGTTAGGGAGGAGGATGTGCCTTCCTTATCAGTTCATACAGAATGGACTATCCATGCTCCTTGTTCCTCCTCATTTCTCCAACTGTTCATTTGTTGTATCACTTGAGGTGAATAGAAAGATTAAAGAAGTGGATCTAAGTTCACCCTTTGAGCTACTAATAGATGTACTTTGAGGTGGAGGAAGCAGAAATGGATGCAGTGAGATTTCAAATTATCTGTGAAGTCCATTTATCCCTTTTTCTGATCCTGTATTCCACAGGTAACTAAAATTTCACTGTAGGACAAATGTTAAAAGGTCCTGGACATCAGGAAGTCAGATGACCAGGAAGGAGGTAAGACTTCTGAGGTCTGGTTCCAAGTCAAAAACCATGAACTGGAATTATATTTCTTTTCTTAGTGACAAGAACTTCCTGACCTGTGAGTAAAGTAAATCAATTCATGTCTCATGTCTCTGCCTACTGTCTTGAAAAGCCAAAAATATCTCATTTATGTCAAATAAAGTTGACAATCATGCTACTACCCTCACTACATAGATTTATCTAAGTTATTATGAGTCAAAATAAATATCTTTTTCAGGCCCACAGTATATAATTGGGTATGTGCTATGAAACACACAGATCAAGACACTGCAGATGTAGGGGGCAGTCTTGATTGCTTTTATAAGTCAGAAGTTCCAAAAGGGGAGGAATTTTATTTTTCATGCTTACCATTGTACCCCAGGACTTAGCACACTGCTGGAAATATAACAGTTAATAAACATTTGTTTAATGCCTAAATGAGTAAGTAAATGGATAATGTGCTACAATTTAAATTCAATATTCAACTTTTTTTTATTACAAAACCAAATAACTGTATTTTCTGACCAAAAATGGCAGCATGTGGTCTGGCAAATACAGATACAGTTATGGGAGGTTATTCGAAATTACAACTCTCCTAGAAATTTTGATACATATGGTCATAATTATAGTCCATTGAACTAACTTACTTGGACAAAATTTAGATTTTCATAAAAGTCATGTTTATTACAGAGTCCTTTTTCATCATTCTAAAATTATTGTTAATCAATACAAATACCCAAAGTTACCTTGGCAATAAAACATTTACCCTCTCAGTTTGCTCCAGGTTTGATCAAATACTGAGAAGCAGGCCTCATGCTCTCTGAAGATTAAATGGCATAAGGATGCAATTTTGTATCTTAACAGGAACATTAATAATATGGTCAATTATCTACATCTGTAGTCAAGATATTACTAAATTTAAAATACTGATGGTGGTTTTACCCTACTAAATATTTTGAATTTTAACCAGGAAACTTTAAGACAAAGAAATAAGCCTGGACATGGAGCACCCGGGTAGTTCAGTCAGTTAGGCAGCCGACCCTTGATTTTGTCTCAGTTCATGATCTCAGGGATTCGCTCTCTCCTTCTGCCCCCCACCCCTTACTTACTTAATTAATTAATTAATAAGCAAACCAGCCTGGATCGATAGTTCTAGAAAAGTTGTTAGCAACATCTAAATTTATACTCATGTCTCAATTCCTAACTCAGCCAATATGAGGAGGATCTTTCTGGTCTTAGCATATCCTAAGGTGAACTTTCTAATTCATTATTTAATTTAGGTAAAAGCAAGACGATGAATGGAAAATTATGGTGTTTAAGGCTTAATTCCCAGCAAAAAAAAAAAAAAAATGAAGGTACATGGTCTTGTATACTAGACAAAACTGGCATACGCAGCTGCAAGTTACCTCAAAAGCCTAGCCATGATGTAGAATAGTGCAGTTTAGAGAGAAACAAGCCAGGAAAAATGGTGGCATCCAAAAAAAGTCATGTATATGGGACGTAATAGCTTCCAACTGTTATTTAAGCCCCCCCACCCATCATCACCATAATAGAAAAGGAATGAGACTTATTTTGTATAGCTTCAGTAAAGGAGAGTCCCAGGATCAATGCATAGAAGTAATAAGGGAGAGATTTTGCTCAACATAAAGTACTTTGAGAGAACCAGAGTTCCTCAAGAGGGAATGAGCTAAATTGTTCTACAAATCCAGATGCCACCTAGCAGAATGCGACTTAGAGGGCGCTTCATAAATGATTTTCACACCACTGTACAGAATCCTGAGGTCTCTAGAGCACCGCGCTCAGAGCAGAAAAACAAGGGGGCTCAAGACTCCCACCATACAGTTCCACTTATCTGCTTTTTATTGGACTTTTGTATGTGAAATTCTAAGAAGACAATTTATTGCTTCAGATTCATATTCAATTTTGTTTCAAAGTAAAAGAAGGTATCCAAAGTGTATATTTACATTTAAGATATCCAAGAGGCAATGATTTTAACATGAAAGATGAGACATTACTGAGACTCAGGGTTATAGGAATATTTGAAATGAAGTGAGGTTTGCTCCAAACCAATCTCCAAATGAGCCAGTGTATCTAGGAGCTCCTGCCTTTGCACATTTAAGTAAACCCCTTAAATTTCTCTGAACTTCAGTTTTCTTATCTGTAAAAGAGAAGAATGAAGCACACCTCCCTACAGCTCAAAGGGTCATTTGGAAGATCAAATGAGATAATGTAAAATAAAAATACTTTGTACATTTACAAGTGAATTGTTAGCAAAACCTACAAATGTTCATTATTATTCCCTCCTTAGTTACTTCTGTTTCTCTAACAGCTTTGGAATCCCAGAACACAACAATGCATTTTGTGACTGAGTTTGTCCTTCTGGGTTTCCCTGGTCAAAGGGAGATGCAGAACTTTTTCTTTTCATTCATCCTGGTGGTCTATTTCCTCACCCTGCTGGGGAATGGTATTATTGTCTGTGTAGTGAAATGGGACAAGCGGCTTCACACACCCATGTACATCTTCTTGGGAAACTTTGCCTTCCTAGAGATCTGGTACATTTCCTCCACTGTCCCGAACATTATGGTCAACATCCTCTCTGAGACCAAGACCATCTCCTTCACTGGATGCTTCCTCCAATTCTATTTCTTTTTTTCACTGGGTACCACAGAATGTTTCTTCTTATCAGTCATGGCTTATTATCGATACCTTGCCATCTGTTGCCCACTACATTACCCCTCCATCATGACTGGGAAGCTCTGTGTGGTCCTGGTCTGTGTTTGCTGGGTGAGTGGATTTCTCTGCTATCCGGTCCCCATTGTTCTCATCTCCCAACTTCCCTTCTGTGGACCCAACATCATTGACCACTTGGTGTGTGACCCAGGCCCATTGTTCGCACTGGCCTGCATCCCTGCTCCTTCCACTGAGTTCATCTGTTACACCTTCAACTCATGGATTATCTCAGAGCTGTGCTTTGTGTTCCTTCTGGTGCTGGTTGAACCAAAGCTTTCTCCACATGTGGGTCCCACCTAATGGTGGTGTCTCTATTCTATGGAACACTATGGTGATGTATGTGAGCCCAACATCAGGGAATCCAACAGGAATGCAGAAGATCATCACTTTGGTATACTCAGCAGTGACTCCACTCTTAAATCCCCTTATCTATAGTCTCTGAAACAAAGACATGAAAGATGTCCTAAAGAAAGTCCTAGGATTAAGAACTAACCAAAACTGAGACATCTTTAGAGGGTATTATGCTAAGCAAAATAAGTCAAAGGAAGACAAATACCCTATGATTTCACTCATGTGTGGGATTTAAGAAACAAAACAAATGAACATATGGGAAGGGAAGGAAAAATAAAATAAGATAAAAACAGGGAGGTAAACCATAAGAGACTCTTAACTCTAGGAAACAAACTGAGGGTTGCTGGAGGGAAGGTGGGTGGGGGGATGGGGTAACTGTGATAGGCATTAAGGAGGGCACTTGATGTAATGGGCACTGGCTGTTATATGCAACTGATGAATCACTAAACTCTATCCCTGAAACTAATAATACACTTTATGTTAACTAAATTGAATTTAAATAAAAAATTGGGAAAAAAACAAAGAGAAGCAGAATTTGTCATTTCTGACCTTAATTATTTATAAAAACAACAGAGAATGGCTTCAGTAAGTCATGTTCTGGCTCATACTTAAGTAGAGGAAGATACTTTTTTTTCCATAGTTCCTTAGCTGTTCAAGTTCAGCTCATCAATGGAAAATGCTAAATAAAACATTTTAAACATGCATTACCTTGCTAAGTAATTACATTTTGTTATTATATATGTTATTTGTCTTTGATGTATCTTCACTGCTTTAATCTTAGCTAGTGGAAAGAATGAAATGCATGTGTACCTGGAGCCTTTCAATAGGAGTGCAATCTTCTAAATTCTGAAAATATTCTTAAAGACAGTGGACCAAAGGGCCACCAAAAAATAAATAAACCCACCCAGTAATGGACATTTGCCATTGTTTAAAGCTGTCTTTCACACCAAAAACAGAGTATGCTTCATACTTCCATCACTTAAAACTCAAATTCTCCCACCATTCAAAGCTCTCATTCACTACACTGCTCCATTCGGACTTCTAAGCCCTGCACTTCACAATGATCAATCTATATATTCTTCCAACTGGACATCTTTATTCATAGTGATTCCCCAAATCAAATGTGACAACACCACTTGTAATATGGACTAACAATGTCCTAAACATATTTTTATGCCTCTCAGAAAGCTATAGGGTAAAGTCTCAGTCAGAAAAGTATTAAGAGAAAATTATACCAAGAACAAACTCCATCTTTGTGCCCAAACCCCATGTTGAAACAGGAAAGCCATTAGCTGAGAGGCCAATCTACTTAAAATGAAAGTATACCCTTTTAGTTATGGCTGTACTGAAAATGAAATTAGGTGTTCCAGGAAGATAGGCTTGTTGGTGCTAGGTGATTAAATACTCTCATACAGCATTTCTCAAATCTTTTCACCACCAGAGTGTTTGGCAACAGTGGTCAGAGAACATGGGGCAATATTCCTTTTAAAGTCAAAGTTTGGTTTTTTTTTTAATTTTATTATGTTATGTTAGTCACCATACAATACATCATTAATTTTTGATGTGGTGGTCCACGATCCATTGTTTTCGTATAACACCCAGTGCTCCATGTAGTATGTGCCCTCCTTAATACCCATCACCGGGCTAACCAATCCCCCCTTCCCCTTCCCCTCCAAAACCCTGTTTGTTTCTCAGAGTCCATAGTCTCTCATGGTTCATCTCTCCCTCCAATTCCCGCCCCCCTCATTTTTCTCTTCCTTCTCCTAGTGTCCTCCGTGCTATTCCTTATGTTCCACAAACAAGTGAAACCATATGATAATTGACTTTCTCTGCTTGACTTATTTCACTTAGCATAATCTCCTCCAGTACCATCCATGTTGATGTAAAAGTTGGGTATTCATTCTTTCTGATTGCTGAGTAATATTCCATTGTATATATGGACCACATCTTCTTGATCCATTCAACTTTGAAGGGCATCTCGGCTCTTTCCACAGTTTGGCTATTGCGGACATTGCTGCTATGAACACTGGGGTGCATGTGGCCCTTCTTTTCACTACATCTGTGTCTTTGGGGTAAATACCCAGTAGTGCAATTGCTGGGTCATAGGGTAGCTCTATTTTTAAATTTTTGAGGAACCTCTACACTGTTTTCCAAAGTGGCTGTACCAACTTGCATTCCCACCAACAGTGTAAGAGGGTTCCCCTTTCTCCACATCCTTTCCAACATTTGTTGTTTCCTATTTTGTTAATTTTTGCCATTCTAACTGGTGTAAGGTGGTATCTCAATGTGGTTTTGATTTGAATTTCCCTGATGGCTAATGATGATGAACATTTTTTCATGTGTCTGTTAGCCATTTGTATGTCTTCTTCAGAGAAGTGTTTTTTCATATCTTCTGCCCACTTTTTGACTTGATTATTTGTTTTTTGGATGTTGAGTTTGAGAAGTTCTTTCTAGATCTTGGATACCAGCCCTTTATCTGTAGTGTCATTTGCAAATATCTTCTCCCATTCTGTGGGTTGCCTCTTTGTTTTGTTGACTGTTTCCTTTGCCGTGCAGAAGCTTTTTATCTTGATGAAGTCCCAAAAGTTCATTTTTGCTTTTGTTTCACTAGCTTTTGCAGATGCATCTTGAAAGAAGTTGCTCTGGCCGATGTCAAAGAGATTACTGCCTATGTTGTCCTCTAGGATTTTGATGGATTCCTGTCTCATGTTGAGGTCTTTCATCCACTTTGAGTTTATCTTTGTGAATGGTGTTAGAGAATAGTCGAGTTTCATTCTTCTGCATGTGGCTGTCCAATTTTCCCAGCACCATTTATTGAAGAGACTGTCTTTTTTCCATTGCATGTTTTGTCCTGCTTTGTCGAAGATTATTTGACCACAGAGTTGAGGGTCTGTATCTGGGTTCTCTATTCTGTCCCATTGGTCTGTATGTCTGTTTTTGTGCCAGTACCATGCTGTCTTGGTGATCACAGCTTTGTAATATAGCTTGAAATCGGGCAACGTGATGCCCCCAGCTTTGTTTTCCTTTTTCAGCATTTCCCTGGCGATTCGGGGTCTTTTCTGATTCCATACAAATTTTAGGACTGTTTGTTCCAGCACTTTGAAAAATGCCATTGGAATTTTGATCAGGATGGCATTGAAGGTATAGATTGCTCTGGGTAGCATAGACATTTTAACAGTGTTTATTCTTCTGATCCATGAGCATGGAATATTTTTCCATCTTTTTGTGTCTTCTTCAATTTCTTTCATGAGTGTTCTGTAGTTCCTAGAGTATAGATCCTTTACCTCTTTGGTTAGGTTTATTCCAAGGTATCTTATGGTTTTTGGTGCTATTGTAAATGGAATCGTTTCTCTAATTTCTCTTTCTACAGTTGCATTGTTAGTGTATAAGAAAGCAACTGATTTCTGTGCATTGATTTTGTATCCTGCCACATTACTGAATTGCTGGATGAGTTCTAGTAATTTGGGGGTGGAGTCTTTGGGTTTTCCACATAAAGTATCATGTCGTCTGCGAAAAGAGAGAGTTTGACTTCTTCTTTGCCAATTTGAATACCTTTTATTTCTTTTTGTTGTCTGATTGCTGTTGCTAGGACTTCTAGTACTATGTTGAACAATAGTGGTGAGATTGGGCATCCTTGACATGTTCCTGATCTTAAGGGAAAGGCTCTCAGCTTTTCCCCAATGAGGATGATATTTGCTGTGGCTTTTTCATAGATGGATTTTATGAACTTGAGGAATGTTCCCTCTATCCCTATACTCTGGAGAGTTTTCATCAGGAAAGGATGCTATATTTTGTCAAATGCTTTTTCTGCATCAATTGAGAGGACCATATGGTTCTCCCTCCTCTTATTAATGTGTTCTATCACAGTGATTGATTTGCGAATGTTGAACCACCCTTGCATCCCGGGGATAAATCCCACTTGGTTGTGGTGGATGATCCTTTTAATGTATTGTTGGATCCTATTAGCTAGGATTTTGTTGAGGATTTTCAAATCCATATTCATCAGGAATATTGGTCTGAGATTCTCCTTTCTGATGGGGTCTTTCCCTGGTTTGGGGACTAAGGTAATGCTGGCCTCATAGAAAGAGTCTGGAAGCTTTCCTTCTGTTTCTATTTTTTGAAACAGCTTCAGTAGAATAGGTATTATTTCTTCTTTGAATGTTTGGTAGAATTCCCCAGGGAATCCATCAGGCCCTGGACTCTTGTTTTTTGGGAGGTTTTGATCACTGCTTCAATCTCGTTACTGGTTATTGGCCTATTCAGGTTGTCAATTTCTTCCTGTTTCAGTCTTGGCAGCTTATAGGTTTCCAGGAAGGCCTCCATTTCATCCAGATGGCTCAGTTTATTGGCATATAGTTGTTGATAATAATTTCTAATAATTGTTTCTATTTCCTTGGTGTTAGTCGTGATCTCTCCCCTTTCATTCATAATTTTATTAATTTGGGTCCTTTCTCTTTTCTTTTGGATAAGTCTGGCCAGTGGTTTATCGATCTTATTAATTCTTTCAAAGAACCAACTTCTAGTTTCATTGATCTCATCTACTGTGTTTCTGGTTTCTAATTCATTGATCTCTGCTTTAATTTTAATTATTTCTCTCCTAATGCATGGCTTAGGCATCATTTGTTGCTTTTTCTCTAGTTCTTTAAGGTGTAGAGTTAGTTGGTGAATTCGGGATTTTTCTATTTTTTTGAGTGAGGCTTGGATGGCTATGTATTTCCCCCTTAGGACAGCCTTTGCAGTATCCCATAGGTTTTGGACCGATGTGTTTTCATTCTCATTGATTTCCATGAATTGTTTAAGTTCTTCTTTGATTTCCTGGTTGACCCAAACATTCTTGAGCAGAGTGGTCTTTAGCTTCCAAGTGTTTGAATTCCTGCCAAATTTTTTCTTGTGGTTGAGTTCCAGTTTTAGAGCATTGTGGTCTGAGAATATGCAGGGAATAATCTCAATCTTTTGGTATCAGTCGAGACCTGATTTGTGACCCAGTATGTTCTCTATTCTGGAGAAAGTTCCATGTGCGCTTGAGAAGAATGAGTATTCTGTTGTTTTAGGGTGAAATGTTCTGTAAATATCTATGAGGTCCATCTGGTCCAATGTATCATTCAAAGCTATTGTTTCCTTGTTGATTTTCTGCTTAGATGTTCTGTCCATTGCTGAGAGTGGAGTATTGAGGTCTCCTACAATAAACGTATTGTTATCAATATGACTCTTTATTTTGGTTAACAGGTGGCTTATGTAGATGGCTGCTCCCATGTTGGGGGCATAGATGTTTACAATTGTTAGATCTTCTTGTTGGATAGACCCTTTAAGAATGATATAGTGTCCTTCTGTGTCTCTAATTACAGACCTTAGTTTAAAATCTAATTTGTCAGATATAAGAATTGCTACCCCAGCTTTCTTTTGAGGTCCGCTGGCATGGAAGATGGATCTCCATCCCTTCACTTTCAGTCTGGATGTATCTTTAGGTTCAAAATGAGTCTCTTGTAGGCAGCGTATGGATGGGTCCTGTCTTTTTATCCAATCTGCAACCCTGTGCCGTTTTATGGGAGCATTTAGGCCATTCACGTTGAGAGTGATTATTGAAAGATATCAATTAATTGTCATCATGTTGCCTGTGAAGACGTTGTTTTTATAGATTGTCCCTGTAAATTGCTGTTGTAGATCACTCTTGGGGTCTTTCTCCTTTTATAGAACCCCCCTTAATATTTCTTGCAGGGCCGGCTTAGTGGTCACATATTCTTTCAGTTTCTGCCCGTCGTGGAAGCTCTGCATCTCTCCATCCATTCTAAATGAAAGCCTTGCCGGATAAAGTATTCTTGGCTGCATGTTCTTCTCATTTAGCACCCTAAATATGTCTTGCCAGGACTTTCTGGCTTGCCAGGTCTCTGTGGATAGGTCTGACATTATTCTGATGTTCCTCCCTCTGTACGTAAGGAATCTCTTCCCCCTAACTGCCCTTAAGATGGTTTCCTTGGTTCTAAGATTTGCAAGTTTTACTATTACATGCCGGGGTGTTGGCTTGTTTTCCTTGATCTTAGGAGGGGTCCTCTTTGCCTCTAGGATATGAATGTTTATTTCATTCCCCAGATTAGGGAAGTTCTCAGCTATGATTTGCTCAAATACATCTTCTAGTCCTCTCTCTCTCTCCACTCCCTCCGGGATTCCAATTATTCTGACATTGGAACGGCTCATGGTGTCACTTATTTCTCTGATTCTATTTTCATGGATTCTGAGTTGTTTTTCCCTGGCCTCCTCTTTTCCCTTTTTATCTATTATATTGTCTTCCAAGTTGCTTATTCGTTCTTCTGCCTCAGTTACCCTAGCTGTTAGATTATCTAGATTGGATTGGATCTCATTGATAGCATTTTTAAGTTCTGCCAATTCAGCTTTCATTTCTGCCCTTAGAGACTCTATGTTGCCATTAATTGATTTCTCCATTCTAGCCGTTGTCTTCACAATTGCTAGCCTGAATTCCATCTCCGACATCTTGGTTATATCTGCGTCCATTTGTAAATCTGCGGCATAAGTCATAATTTCTGAGTCTTTTCTGTTTTGGGGGCTCCTCCTCCTAGTCATTCTGTTGATGGGTGATTGAGGGAATGTATAGAGTCCAAATTATTGACCAGAACCCAAGCAAGATGCACCTATTTTCTTGGGACCTTAGGGTTGCTGGCCTCTTGTTTTCCCAGCCTGTCTTCTGCGGGAGGGGCCTGCCGTGCTGTTACTCTGGCAACCCTGTTTGGTTGGAGTTGCCCTGCCCCCCTGTGGCGGGGGATGGGCTCAGCAGAAATCAGTTTTGGGGGATTTTGTTCTCTGGAAGCTTTCCCTGGTGGCTTTCTGTGTCTCTTCTAAGAGTCTGAGCAGAAGAGACCATTTCCAACCCTCTGCCTCAGAGCAGAGAGACCGCAGTCTGTTCTTCAGTGCGCTCTCCAGGCCACACTGTCTCCGTTTCTGTCCGTGCTGCTATAAACTGCAGTGGCCTGGGTTGTGCACCCCTCCGCAGCGCTCCCAGTCCTGCCTCCAGGTCGGGGCACGTCTCTGCCCTTTGTGCTTCTAAAACCGCCACCCGCTCCCAGTTAGCGCACATGACCCCGCCGCTCCGGGTTTCCGTCCAGGGGCTGCAGTTTGCAGGCACGACCCCGCCGCTCGGGGTCCGCACCGGGGGCTGCCCTAAAGTCCTTTCCCCGCCGCTATGGGTCTGCGAGTCTGTGCCCGTCTACAGCGCGTGAGGCTGTCGTCACCGGCAGTGTTGGATCCCCATGGCCAGGCACCCTCCCGCTGCCATTTATCCTCCATATCTGCCCGCAGAATCATGGCTCCCTGCTTTGTACCTCAAAACCAACCACCTGCAATATTCTGTTTGTAGAGATCCAGATCTTCGTACATCTCAGGCTGGTTTTGTGGGTGCTCAGAGTGGTCTGGTAGATATCCAGCCCAATTCCAGGGACCAGTTGAAATAGGGTCCCCTACTCCTCCGCCATCTTTCCTCTGCCCTAAAGCAAAGTTTTATCTTAAAAATAATCACAAATTATACTTTCTGTTCCACCATACATACATATTTGGTGTAATACAAGATTATCTTCTCTGAGTAAAACTGTCCCTTCAGGAAGACATTTAATAAGGGGCTGTGTGTATCCCATGGCACAAAATCACATACCCTATTTGAGAAACACAAACTTAAGGAGATTATGGGGTCCCCAGAGAGTCAATGTAGCACATTACCTTCTAATCACTATGGGCCAACTTATCAGAAATATTAATGAAACCCCCAGGCAAGAAGGAAGAAGGTCCCTAGGGAAGGAATGGAAAGTTATAGGATCATATGAAGACATACCTCAGAATTCTCAACAATGGCTAAACTGACACATAAATTAAAACCCGCACATAGCTTTAGCACACTCTGTTGGAAATAGGCCACTAGAATCTTATGGTGCAAGGGAAGTGAAATAAGCCATGCATGGAGCTCTCACACAGGGCTTCCACATTAAGGGCAGTGAAGGAGAGAATCTTTGTGACCTCCCTATGAACTCTCCCCAGGCCTGGGAAAGCTTCCCAGTATATAGGAAACATCATCTCCGATGGGCATTGCTATTATGCACCACGGGTGGGCCTAATCACCTCTATATCTGTTCATTCAATATACTCAAGAGATTGAGTACCAAGGAATATTAGTTACTCACAACTCAAAAAGACAAAACTTTCAGAGTATTTAGATCACCCTGGAACTTACACTCCCCCAGATAATTGCACTAAATGGTGCCAGAGTCATCCACAGATCTTCCCCTTCTCAGAAAGTGGCTGGAACACCTGGAATGGTATGATTTTCATAGATATTTTGAACAAAACAGTATGGAACTAGTTCCATCCACTGGGACCAAAACCAAGAGAAAACAGGGATTTGTTTTGTTTTCTTTTGGTCTCCTCTCTCAGCTCTACCCTCTTTGTCCATTCCATTACTCATCTCCACCTTCAGGAGAGGTGACATTAAAAAAAAAAACTTTTAAGGGTAAAATCAAATCAGTGTATATAATGAGTAAGATTCACACAGAATATAATGGTGAATATATTAGGAATTGCTTCTTATACTCATGTTGAAAATTATTTGTGAAATTCATTTACCATGCTTTCTCTACAGCTAATAGTTGTTCTGTGAGGTCTTTTTTCCAAAGAGTAGTCTATAGCTCAAATACATAGACCTAAGTCTTGCGCATTTTGATTTTGAGTCAAAGTCTGTGAATCTGATTCAAGTTATTGTTGCTCTTGTTCCAGGTGGTAAGTGGCTGCTCTCTGCATCATTGCTTTCTTGTCTTGTTGAGAAGAGAGGTCTCTTGCTTGGAAAGCACAAAGTTCCCATAGTAGGGAACCATTTGTTTCTCACAAAATGATCTATTCTATGGAACCCTGAACCAAAATGATGATCAATGCAGGTTAGTTTACTTCTTCATAATCATCCTAACTCAAAAAATTAAAAAGAATTTATCCCCATCTTTCAATATCTTTCTCTTGGTTTCTTGTCCACAAGACTACAACCTTCTTTGACTTAACCAGTCCAATAGGAAGGTTATGTTTGCTTCTAGATGAATAGGTTCATAGTTCACTTTAGGCATTATTCATTTAGTGAACCTGCAACAGCTGCTTCATTATAAATACATTTATGTTACTTAATATAACCTCACTGAATAGAAGGATTTTTTCCATTTGATTATGTTCAGTGAGTACTATGAATATTCTATATACACCACTTCTATCAAAACTGTTTTTAAGGAAAATTCTCCTCTTATCAAAGTTAGAAGTATCTTGTTAAAAAATTTCTGGAGATTCCAATATGTTAAAGCTACCATTGTGCTCTTTTATCTGAGTTGTATTTGATTCTTAAAAAGACATCATCTTTGATGATGGTGTTGTAAAGGGAATAAGGGCAAGTCTTGTTTTCTATCAAAATTGGGAGTACTTTTTAAATAAACTAAAGTAAAATCTTCCAAACAGTGAACCTGAAGACTTGTGACAGCAGTGAGAAGAGCTTTAGAAGACAATCTCCTGGTGATTTTAATTTTCTTCCCCAATACATTGCATATGTTATATTAATCTTTAATGACATATTTTAAATGGATATGAAACGTGATAAATTATCATATGAAATTAATCATTAGGTGAGTTATAGTGACTTTTCTTTGCTAAAAACAAAGGATTAAATACCAAATTGTAAATGAGCTTTAGTGCAATGTAAACATCTTTAAATAGGAAATAGCAGTAAGAATTTACTCTCTGGGTATCTTTGTTGATTTTCTTCTAGTATCATGAAAAAGTGATAGAAAATAAATCTCTAATGGAAATAGCTCAAGAAAAAGGTGGGGGAGACAGACAGGGAGAGAATCTGTAATAATGTCAAAGCTCAAACCATTCAAATCTATAAAACGTGTCAGATACAAATCTATTTTTAAATGATAGCATATGTGTACTCACATTTTGAAATGAATTGCACTAACTGCTATATATGAACTTCCACTGAAAAAAATTAAATATAAGACAAACCATTTTTGCCTCTAACTCAAGTATTTCTTTCTATCAAAAAAGGTGAAATTTAATTGATTTTGCCCACTGACAATGAGTTCAAGCAGCCTAGAATTGTACATTTACAAAGAATAAGGGCCAAATGGCTCACTCAGAAGAGAGCAGGATTTATTCAAGACTTGTTTTAGGATTTTTAATACATTTGCCTGATCACTCAAACTACCTGTCCTAAGAAAAGTTTCAAATGTTTCAGCAGCAAAGTGACTTGTCGCTATCTATCTATCTTCTCTCCACAGTCTGGAGACCATGAATAAGTCAGGGATATCTACTGTGACACAGTTCATCTTGTTGGGTTTTCCTGGTCCCTGGAAAATACAGATCATCCTTTTCTCAACGATTTTGTTGATCTATATCTTGACTCTAACTGGGAATATAGCCATCATTTGTGCAGTGAGGTGGGGCCGTCGACTCCATACCCCTATGTATGTGCTCCTGGCCAACTTCTCCTTCCTAGAAATCTGGTATGTGACTTGCACAGTCCCCAACATGCTGGTCAATTTTCTTTCAAAAACCAAGACCATATCATTCTCCGGTTGTTTCACTCAATTCTACTTCTTCTTTTCCCTGGGCACAACTGAGTGCTTCTTCCTCTGTGTCATGGCCTATGATCGGTACCTGGCCATCTGCCGTCCACTGCACTATCCCTCCATTATGACTAGGCAGCTCTGTGTCATTCTGGTGTCTCTTTGTTGGCTCATTGGTTTCCTTGGACATGCAATTACTATTTTCTTCATTTCTCAACTACCCTTTTGTGGTCCCAACATTATTGATCACTTTCTGTGCGATGTGGACCCACTGATGGCATTGTCCTGTGCCCCTGCACCCATCATAAAGCATGTATTCCATTCCGTGAGCTCTCTTATCATCATTACCACCATTTGGTACATTCTTGGGTCCTATGCCCTGGTGCTCAGAGTTGTGCTCCAGGTTCCTTCTTCAGCTGGGGGGCGAAAGGCCTTCTCTACCTGTGGATCCCATTTAGTTGTAGTGTCTTTGTTCTATGGAACCATAGTGATGATGTATGTGAGTCCCGCATCTGGCAACTCAGTTGCTATGCATAAGATCATCACACTGATATACTCCGTAGTGACACCAGTCTTAAACCCCCTCATCTATAGCCTACGTAACAAGGACATGAAAGTTGCCCTCCATCAGGTCATTTGTGGAATGAGAATCATCCAACCTTTGTGAATAGGTTTTGTGAAAAACAATGATTCATTTTCTGAAAGTGGAACAGTAATCCTCTTCTCCCAACCCAAACAGACTTGTCTTTATTCATAACCATGATGGTCCTGTGGTGCAAAGCGAAATTCATCATGTATTTGATCATATTCTGATGTGCTTTTAGTTTCATAAACATGTTTCCATGGAAAGAGATTGCCACCCCTTACAGAGAAAAAAAAAAACTCTTAAAAATCTTAATATTTACTTCCAGGTAGGTTTAGACTTTTTCAGTATGCAATTTCTGTCCATACAACTTTGTTAAGAGATATTAATCAAATTGGTTATTTGCTTTTATGGCTGTCTAATGCTTTGTTAAAAAGACACATAACATGGGGCGCCTGGGTGGCTCAGTTGGTTAAGCAACTGCCTTCGGCTCAGGTCATGATCTTGGAGTCCCTGGATCGAGTCCCACATCGGGCTCCCTGCTCGGCAGGGAGTCTGCTTCTCCCTCTGGCCCTCCTCCCTCTCATGCTCTCTCTCTATCATTCTCTCTCTCTCTCTCAATAAATAAATAAAAATCTTTAAAAAAAAAAAAAAGACACATAACACATAAAATGCCTTTTGTCCTGGATTTTTGGCAGAATATTCTGATTTCTCTTCAGATCGTATAAATCTTTCACCTTTTATTGGATTTTGACAGAAACCCTACACATCAATTTTGGTTACACTAAGAGATTGTAACTTCAGTTTCACATTACTCATTACTTTCATCAACAGTGTAGAAGGGGAGGCTGGAAGTTTGGTGTAAGCCATGAGGAAAAATATATTTGGTGAGTTGTTAGTATGCAATTCCCACAAAGAAAATGGGCCATAACAGGAGCAAACTGAATTCCCACCAGTAATACAGCTAATATAGAATACTCACCTTTAGCCTAGTTAGGGCTCATGGAAAGTAACCAACTTAGACCATTTTGAAAGGGATTTCACCCAAAAGCACTACTTGGAGACTAAAGCAACCCTAAAACTGAGTTTATATGGTGTTGGTCACCAGAATCCAGGGATGAAAGAAGTCCTAAGTAGTCAACCAATGAAGCATTACCTACATCAGAGAACTACAGTTTAGGGAGCTCCCCACACCACCACCAAAAAAGAAAGTACTCCATGAGAGAAAAATCAACATATAAACTCTGTCAAATAATAGGGCAACAATACCAGTCAAGGAAAAGCCTTTTACCTTTACTTTTCTCCCACCTGAAACCTAGAGTAACCAGAGGCAGTGTAGTCATGTGGAAGAAGAGGAGTAAAAAGGCAGAGGAAAAGAAGTATATCAAGCCTGAGTCAGACCCAGTCTTGAGGAATAAGTTTTAATTTGGATAAAAAATTAAAATTTTGCTTTTAAACTATACTAGAACTTCCAATATCTGGATAAAGGAGACCCTGTATTAATACTAAAAGTAATCAGAAAAGCTACCACATTGACCCAAGATATTTTCCACAGATGGAGACAAATAGAACATCAGAAAGTGTTTGAAGTAGAAGTGGTGAGAAAAAATAAAATTCCTTTGTATTTATACCCTACCAAGTCTAAAACAAGCAACTAAATAATTGAAGTAGAAATATTTTTAAAATGCTATAGCCTAAGTGGGGCACCTGGGTGACTCAGTCATTAAGCATTTGCCTTCAGCTCAGGTCATGATTCCAGGGTCCTGGGATTGAGCCCCGCATCGGGCTGCCTGCTCCGCGGGAAGCCTGCTCCTCCCTCTCCCACTCCCCCTGCTTGTGTTCCCTCTCTCGCTGTCTCTGTCAAATAAATAAATAAAATCTTTAAATAATAAATAAATAAAATGCTATAGCCTAAGAAAGGAAGAAAACCCTCACCTGAAGACCAAAAGATATCTCTGAAAGCCTTCTTGTGCAACTGGAGAGCACTATGCTTCAAGGTAAGTGAGGGGACCAAAAAAAGGTGGGAAAGGAATCAGAAAATCTACTTGGGAAGCTGCTAAAGACAAGTTTGAACTATCCACCACAATTTTGCCTTAATTCAGTACTAATATTTTAGTGATTCAACTGAATTCATTAGCTAAAAAAGGAACAGAAAGTATTTTGTATAAAATAGACACATATCCTACTACTGCAACTTATTAGATGTTGAATACATAGCTATACCTGTCAAACACCTATTCTTTTGTTAAGATTTGATTCAGACATCACTTTCACTAGAAAGCCTTCCAAACATCCCCAGGCTGTGCTATGTGTCCTTCATAATGCATCTAAATTACACCATGTAATTTTTCATCATTGTACTTACAGACTCTTTGAGGTGAGTCTATTATGTGTCTGTCTCTTCCCCTAGAGTGTAAGCCCTTTGAGGATGAGGAGAGTATCTTATCTTTTCATCCCCAAAATGTAGCATGATAATTGACTGACTCATAGTAAGTGTGTAAAGAAAGGGTTTTCCTTGTTTTTTTAAGATTCTTTTTTTTTTTTTTATTTCAGAGAGAGAGAGAGCATGGTGGGGAGGGACAGAGGGAGAGAAAGTCTCAAGCAGACTCCATGCCCAGCAGGGCTCCATCTCACAACCCTGAGATCATGACATGAGTCAAAACCAAGTGTTGGATGCTTAATCGACTGCACCACCCAGGCACCCCAGAAAGGAAGAGTTTTTAGAATTGGATGAGTTAGTTCTTGAATCAGTCCTCACTAAAATTAAATATATTTTAGTCACAAAACCACTAACTGATTATTTACATTTTTTAATATTTAAGGAACTTATCTATTTTTAAAAAGCAGATGCCTATACATATAATGGTTTTAATGTCTTTAAACTGATTATATTATACAGACTATTTCATAGCTGTTATTTATTCTCCTAAAATTTTATAATTTTCTATGCAGGTACAATACAAATAGATATGCCTTATTCTTTTTTCATTTAATATTGTCTTCTTGTGAATAAACCCTAACTTTTTCATTTTTCCCCAATTGCTAGACACACATTGTTTTAAAGTGTTTTGTTCTCACAAAGGTTCAACCTATGTAAAAAAATAAAATAAAGAATAAATAAAACCCACAGTTCTAGGAAAGGTCTTGTTAAAGACAATAATAAATCTATCACAAATATTGTCTAACTAAGTAATATACCAGGCATACATAAAAGTCTAGATAATATATATGCAACTTTAAAGAATATAAAATTTAGAAATGCCTATGTCCTTCTTCACTCAAGTAAAAAATATGGAACAGTGCCAGCACTTTAGAAACCTGTGAGCCTATCCCCAACTACGTCAGGTCCTTACACAGCAAAGGAGGAAGAATTTTATTAATCATTCCCTTTTCTTCAGCTTTACTATTTATTTATCTCTAAATGAAAACTATGGAGTGGAAACACAAATACCCATGCCTCCATAAAAACACTGAAAAAAAAAAAAAACTGGCAAACATTGTCAGAATCTGCTTAATTAGAATTCTGGAAAATAGTTTATAGCAACCAAGTTAATGCTTCATCAAGAAAATGGCAAATAAAACATGGTAGGAGAGCTTTGCAGCATTTTAACTTATCCTTGCCACATCCTCTTCTCCTCAGAGAAGCAAAAGTCTTAAAAATAGCAGTCCATTTTCCCGGTGGAAGTTACTGATTCCTGGTTCCAGGAGAAGCAGAATGTACCTTGTTCTCAAAAGCTGTTTGTCTGTTTTGACCTGTCTAGGGGCTCCCTGAAAGACTATGAGAGAGGGTTTGTCTTTATTTCATCTACCTTGGAAATCTCTCAAGACAGAGAAATAACTGTATGGAAGTCATTCCCCAAAAACTTTAAAAGGCAAATGAATCAGCCATTGCTGCCTAGGACAAGGATATCAATTGAGATAAACAATAGATGCACTGAAAATCCTGGGAGGACAACCTAGGAAGTTAGTTATTTTGGAGAATAAGGACTCTGAAGAGCTTCCACATATTCCTGGAAATCTCCCTGAACAAAAAATATCAATAACAAGATAGGAATTATACTAAATAAAAATTTTAGAGGTAAAGGGTAAAACAATAAACATGAAAAATTCACTAGATGGGTTCAACAATAGATTGGAGCAAGCAGAAAATAAAAATCACTGAACATGAGGTGCCTGGTTGGCTCAGTTAAGCATCTGACTCTTGATTCAGCTTGGGTCATGATCTCAGGGTTGTGGGATCAAGCCCCTGTCAGGCTCTGCGTTTAGTGCAGAGTCTGCTTGTCCTTCTCCCACCCCCTCCGCCCCTCCCCCAGCTCACACTTCACTCTCTCACTCTCTCTCCAAGTAAACAAATAAAATATTTTTTAAATCACTGAATTGAGATTATTCAGCCTGATGAAAGAAAGAAAAAGAATTAAGTAAAACAGAGTCTAAGAGACCTATGGGACACCATCAAATATACCAGTATACACAACGTAAGGAGTCCAGAAAAAGAAAAGGGACATAAAGAATATTTGAGGAGGTGAGGAAAAGATGACAGAGGAGTAGGGGACCCTATTCCAACCGGTCCCCTGAATTGAGCTGGTTATCTACCAGACCATTCTGAACATAGACAAAATCAGCATGAGATATAAGAAGATATATCTGGATCTCTACAAACAGAATATTGCCAGCAGTTGGTTACAAGGTATGAAGTGGGGAGCCATGATTCTGCGGGCACTATCCAAAGACAAATGGAAGGGGGAGAGAGCCTTTGGGATCCTGCACCACCAGTTCATGAAAGCCTCCCGCACTGGGGACAGGGCACAGACTCGCAGACCAGTAGTGGTGGGGAAAGGACTTTAGGGCAGCCCGCTGGACTGAAACCTGGAGCGGCAGGGCCACCTGCAAACTAGTGGTGGCTGGTGGTTTTAGAAAAACAAAGGGCAGAGATGAGCCCCAACCTGGAGGCAAGGACTGGGAGTGCTGCTGAGGGGCACACAACCCAGGAAGCTGCAGTTTTTAGCAGCACAGACAGAAATGGGGATAGTGTGGCCTGGGTAGCTCACTGAAGAACAGACTGCAATCTCTCTGTTCTGAGGCAGAGGGTTGGAAACAGTCTCTTCTGCTCTGACTCTTGGAAGAGTCAGGGAAAGCCGCCAGAGAAAGCCGCCAAAGAACAAAAGCCCCCAAAAACCAGTTTTCACTGAGCCCATCCCCCCACAGGGGTCAGGGCAACTCTGCCCAAACAGGGTTGCCTGAGTAACAGCGCAGCAGGCCCCTCCCCCAGAAGACAGGCTGGGAGAACAAGAAGCCAACAACCCTAAGGTCCCTATAAAACAGGTGTATCTTGCTTGGGTGGTGGTCAATAATTTGGACTCTCTACATTCCCTCAACCACCCCTCAACAGAATGACTAGGAGGAGGAACCCCCAAAATAGGAAAGACTCAGAGACTGTGACTTCTGCCACAGGTTTACAAATGGATGCAGATATAACCAAGATGTACGAAATGGACTTCAGGGTAACAGTTATGAAGATGATAGCTAGAATGGAGAAATCAATTAAGGGCAACATAGAGTCTCTAAGGGCAGAAATGAAAGCTGAACTGGCAGAACTTAAAAATGCTATCAATGAGATCCAATCTAATCTAGATACTCTAATAGCTAAGGTAAATGAGGCAGAAGAATGAATTAGTGATCTAGAAGAACAATTGATAGAAAAGAAGGAAAAAGAGGAGGCCTGGGAAAAACAGCTCAAAATCCATGAAAACAGAATGAGAGAAATGAGTGATGCCATAAAACATTACAATGTCAGAATTATTGGGATACCTGAGGGGATGGAGAGAGAGGACTAGAAGATATATTTGAGCAAATTGTAGCTGAGAACTTCCTTAATCTGGGGTATGACACAAACGTTCCTGTCCTAGAGGCAGAGAGGACCCCTCCCAAGATCAAGGAAAGCAGACCAACACCCCGGCATGTAATAGTAAAACTCACAAATCTTAGAACCAAGGAAACCATCTTAAGGACAGTTAGGGGGAAGAGATTCCTACGTAAAGAGGGAGGAACATCAGAATATCATTAGACCTATCCATAGAGACCTGGCAAGCCAGAAAGGCCTCGCAAGACATATTCAGGGTACAAAACGAGAAGAACATGCAGGCAAGAATATTTTATCTGGCAAGGCTGTTATTTAGAATGAATGGAGAGATGCAGAGCTTCCAAGACTGGCAGAAACTGAAAGAATGTGTGACCACTAAGCTGGCCCTGCAAGAAATATTAAGGGGGTTCTATAAAAGGAGAAAGACCCCAAGAGCGATATACAACAGAAATTTACAGGGACAATCTATAGAAACAAGGACTTCACAGGCAACATGATGACAATTAATTCATATCTTTCAATAATCACTCTCAATGTGAACAGCCTAAATGCTCCCATAAAATGGCATAGGGTTGCAGATTGGATAAAAAGACAGGATCCATCCATATGCTGTCTACAAGAGACTCATTTTGAACCTAAAGATACATTCAGACTGAAAGTGAAGGGATGGAGATCCATCTTCCATGCCAACGGACCTCAAAAGAAAGCTGATATAGCAATTCTTATATCAGACAAATTAGAGACACAGAAGGACACTATATCATTCTTAAAAGGTCTATCCAACAAGAAGATCTAACAATTGTAAATATAGCCCCCAACATGGGAGCAGCCAACTACATAAGCCAACTGTTAACCAAAATAAAGAGTCAGATTGATAATAATATGTTAATAATAGGAGACCTTAACACTCCACTCTCAGCAATAGACAGATCATCTAAACAGAAAATCAACAAAGAAATAAGAGCTTTGAATGACACACTGGACCAGATGGACCTCATAGATATATATATACAGAACATTCCACCCTAAAACAAAAAAATACTCATTCTTCTCGAGCGCACACAGAACTTTCTCCAGAATAGACCACATACTGGATCACAAATCAGGTCTCAACCAATACCAAAAGACTGAGATTATTCCCTGCATATTCTTAGACCATGCTTTAAAACTGGAACTCAATCACAAGAAAAAATTTGGAAGGAATTCAAACACTTGGAAGCTAAAGACCACTCTACTCAAGAATGTTTGGGTCAACCAGGAAATCAAAGAACTTAAACAATTCATGGAAACCAATGTGAATGAAAACACATCAGTCCAAAACCTATGGGATACTACAAAGGCAGTCCTAAAGGGGAAATACATAGCCATCCAAGCCTCACTCAAAAAAATAGAAAAATCCCGAATTCACCAACTAACTGTATACCTTAAAGAACTGGAGAAAAAGCAACAAATGATGCCTAAGGCACGCATTAGAAGAGAAATAATTAAGATTAGAGCAGAGATCAATGAATTAGAAACCAGAAACACAGATCAGATCAAGGAAACTAGAAGTTGGTTCTTTGAAAGAATTAATAAGATTGATAAACCATTGGCCAGACTTACCCAAAAGAAAAGAGAAATGACCCAAATTAATAAAATTATGAATGAAAGGGGAGAGATCACGACTAACACCAAGGAAATAGAAACAATTATTAGAAATTATTATCAATAACTATATGCCAAAAAATTAAGCAACCTGGAAGAAATGGAGGCCTTCCTGGAAACCTATAAACTACCAAGACTGAAACAGGAAGAAACTGACAACCTGAATAGGCCAATAACCAGTAACGAGATTGAAGCAGTGATCAAAAACCTCCCAAAAAACAAGAGTCCAGGGCCTGATGGATTCCCTGGGGAATTCTACCAAACATTCAAAGAAGAAATAATACCTATTCTACTGAAGCTGTTTCAAAAAATAGAAACAGAAGGAAAGCTTCCAGACTCTTTCTATGAGGCCAGCATTACCTTAATCCCCAAACCAGGCAAAGACCCCATCAGAAAGGAGAATCTCAGACCGATATCCCTGATGAATATGGATTCCAAAATTCTCAACAAAATCCTAGCTAATAGGATCCAACAATACATTAAAAGGATCATCCACCACTACCAAGTGGGATTTATCCCCAAGATGTAAGGGTGGTTCAACATTCGCAAATCAATCACTGTGATAGAACACATTAATAAGAGGAGGGAGAAGAACCATATGGTCCTCTCAATTGATGCAGAAAAAGCATTTGACAAAATACAACATCCTTTCCTGATTAAAACTCTCCAGAGTATAGGGATAGAGGGAACATTCCTCAAGTTCATAAAATCCATCTATGAAAAAGCCACAGCGAACATCATCTTCAATGGGGAAAAGATGAGAGCCTTTCCCTTAAGATCAGGAACACGACAAGGATGCCCTCTCTCACCACTGTTGTTTAACATAGTACTAGAAGTCCTAGCAACAGCAATCAGACAACAAAAAGAAATAAAAGGCATTCAAATTGGCAAAGAAGAAATCAAACTCTCTCTCTTCCCAGATGACATGATACATTATGAGGAAAACCCAAAACACTCCACCCCCAAATTACTAGAACTCATCCAGCAATTCAGTAATGTGGCAGGATACAAAATCAATGCACAGAAATCAGTTGCTTTCTTATACACTAACAATGCAACTGTAGAAAGAGAAATTAGAGAAACAATTCCATTTACATTAGCACCAAAAACCATAAGATACCTTGGAATAAACCTAACCAAAGAGGTAAAGGATCTATACTCTAGGAACTACAGAACATTCATGAAAGAAATTGAAGAAGACAAAAAGATGGAAAAACATTCCATGCTCATGGATCGGAAGAATAAACACTGTTAAAATGTCTATGCTGCCCAGAGCAATCTATACCTTCGACGCCATCCCGACCAAAGTTCCAATGACATTTTTCAAAGTGCTGGAACAAACAATCCTAAAATTTGTATGGAATCAGAAAAGACCCCGAATCGCCAAGGAGATGTTGAAAAAGAAAAACCAAGCTGGGGGCATCACGTTGCCCGATTTCAAGCTATATTACAAAGCCGTGATCACCAAGACAGCATGGTACTGGCACAAAAACAGACATAGACAAATGGAACAGAATAGAGAGCCCAGATATGGACCCTCAACTCTATGGTCAAATAATCTTCGACGAAGCAGGAAAAAATATACAATGGAAAAAAGACAGTCTCTTCAATAAATGGTGCTGGGAAAATTGGACAGCCACATGCAGAAGAATGAAACTCGACCATTCTCTAACACCATTCACAAAGATAAACTCAAAATGGATGAAAGACCTCAACGTGAGACAGGAATCCATCAAAATCCTAGAGGAGAACATAGGCAGTAACCTCTTCGACATTGGCCACAGCAATTTCTTTCAAGATACATCTCCAAAGGGGAGTGAAACAAAAGGGAAAGTGAACTTTGGGGGCTTCATCAAGATAAAAAGCTTCTGCACAGCAAAGGAAACAGTCAATTAAAAAAAGAGGCAATGCACAGAATGGGAGAAGGTATTTGCAAATGACACTACAGACAAAGCGCTGATTTCCAAGATCTGTAAAGAACTTCTCAAACTCAACACCCAAAAAAACAAATAATCAAGTGAAAAAATGGTCAGAAGACATGAGCAGACACTTTTCAAAAGAAGACATACAAATGGCTAACAGACACATGAAAAAATGTTCATCATCATTAGCCATCAGGGAATTTCAAATCTAAACCACACTGAGATACCACCTTACACCAGTTAGAATGGGAAAAATTGACAAGGCAAAGAAACAACAAATATTGGAGAGGTTGTGGAGAAAGGGGAACCCTCTTACACTGTTGGTGGGAATGCAAGTTGGTACAGAAAACAGTGTGGAGGTTCCTCAAAAAATTAAAAATAGAGCTACTCTATGAGCCAACAATTACACTACTGGATATTTACCCCAAAGACACAGATGTAGTGAAAAGAAGGGCCCTATGCACCCCAATGTTCATAGCAGCAATGTGCACAATAGCCAAACTGTGGAAAGAGCCAAGATGCCCTTCAACAGACGAATGAATAAAGAAGATGTGGTCCATATATACAATGGAATATTACTCAGCCATCAGAAAGGATGAATACCCAACTTTTACATCAACATGGATGGGACCGGAGGAGATTATGCTAAGTGAAATAAGTCAAGCAGAGAAAGTCAATTATCACATGGTTTCACTTATTTGTGGAACATAAAGAATAGCACGGAGGACGTTAGGAGAAGGAAGGGAAAAATGAAGGGGGGGAGATTGGAGGGGGAGACAAACCATGAGAGACTATGGACTCCAAGAAACAAACTGAGGGCTTTAGAGGGGAGGGGGTTAGGGGGATGGGTTAGCCCAGTGTTGGATATTAAGGAGGGCACGTACTGCATGGAGCACTGGGTGTTATACGAAAACAACGAATCGTGGATCACTACATCAAAAACTAATGATGTATTGTATGGTGACTAACATAATAAAATTAAATTAAATTTAAAAATAAGAAATAAAAAATATATATATTGAGTTTTCCAACCCATGAACAAGTTATATATTTACAGTTATTTACACCTTCAATTTCCCTCAGCAAAGTTTTATAGTTTTCATTGTATAGGTCTTTCACATCTTTTATCAGATTTATCTCTATTAAATGTTTTTGTGACTCATAAATGCCATTTTTTAATATCAACTTCTGATTGTTACTAGCAATTGCATATAGAAGTACAAAATTTTTGTATATGGATCTTGTATTTTGAAATCTTAAAAAGTTTTGTAGATTTCACTGAATTTTCTATATAATCATTTCACATCTACTGAAAGGAAATCTTATTTGTCAATCTAGATGCCATTTTTTTTCCTTTGCCTGATTACACTAACTTCCAGTATAATGCTGAATAGAAGTGGTGAGAGCAGACATCTTGTCTTATTTCTGATTTTAAAGGAAAATCATTCATTTTCACCAGTATGATGTTGGATACAGATTTGTGAAAATGTCTGCTACAGATCAAAGAAGTTTCTGTCTATTCCCAGCTTGCTAAGAACTTTTCAAGGATGGGTGTTAGTTGGAATACAGTTTCATAGGTACAGGTATATTATGTATTACTTAGATTTTTTTTTTTAAAGATTTTATTTATTTTTATTTGAGAGAGAGAGAATGAGAGAGCGAGTACATGAGAGGGGGGAGGGTCAGAGGGAGAAGCAGACTCCCTGCCGAGCAGGGAGCCCGATGCGGGACTCGATCCGGGGACTCCAGGATCATGACCTGAGCCGAAGGCAGTCGCTTAACCAACTGAGCCACCCAGGCGCCCTACTTAGATTTTTTTAATTAATATATAATGTATTCTTTGTTTCAAGAGTACAGATCTGTGATTCATCAGTCTTACACAATTCACAGCGCTCACCATAGCACATACCCTCTCCAATGTCCATCACCCAATCACCCCATCCCCCCCACCCCCCTCCACTCCAGCAACCCTCAGTTTGTTTCCTGAGATTAAGAGTCTCTTATGGTTTGGAATTTGAGAAACAAGACAGAGGATCATAGGGGAAGGGAAGGAAAAATGAAACAAGATGAAATCAGAGAGGGAGACAAACTATTACTGAGATTTTTATGTACCAACTTGGGCATTTAACTACATTATCTAATACAATTTAAATAGGGAAATGTCAAATTTGTTTTAAAGGAAATTCATAACTGGAGACTTGACTTTTTACCAATATAAGATCTTATAAGTCACAAATCTTCATTTTATTATTTTCCTTTTATTTTTTTAAAGATTGGAGAGAGAGAAAGAGCAGGGGGAAGGAGCAGAAGGACAGGGGGAGAGTCCTAAATAAATTCGGGACTGAGCACAGAGCCCAACACAGGGCCCAATCCCACGACCCTCAGATCTCAACCTGAGCCAAAACCAAGAGTCAGGGTCACTCAACCAACTGCATCACCCAAGCACCCCATTCTTTTCTTTTTAAATTAATATTTCTCTTCTTTCTTTTTGTACATTTTTGGTTGATACATCAAATCCTTGGTGGAACAAAAAGGAATATATTAAAGTAAATGCATTTTTAAAAAGATTTATTTTTAAGTAGTTTCTGTACCCAACGTGGGACTCGATACTACAACCCCAAGATCAAGAGTCACATGCTCTGCCACATGAGTCAGCCATGCACCCCAATAAATGCATTTTTAATTAAACATGTTGGTAAATAAGTAGTTCCAAGTTGAGTTGCTTAGAAGGTACGGCTTTTTATTAAGATGGGATTTTTATTAAATTAGAATTTTTATTAAGCCTTATCCTTAGCAGGTTAGTATTAAGCAGGCTTCCCCAGAGTTCAGATAAAATGCTCTTTATTGTGACCTCGAAGGTTCTAGGTATTTAATAGTGCCTATGTCTCCAGCCTCATATACCATTTTCTTCTAGAAGGCCAAAATTAACCTTTATTATCTTTGAAAACTCCATAATTATACCTGTACTTGTGTGGAATTTAATTCCCCTAGATTTCTGCATGGCTTATTCCCTTAGTTTAAAATATCACGTCACAGGGCGCTTGGGTGGCTCAGTTGTTAAGCATCTGCCTTCGGCTCTGGTCATGGTCCCAGGGTCCTGGGATTGAGTCCCACATCAGGCTCCCTGCTCAGTGGGAAGCCTGCTCCTCCCTCTCCCACTCCCCCTGCTTGTGCTCCTGCTCTCGCTCTCTGTCAAATAAATAAAATCTTTAAAAAAAAAAATCACCTGGGTATTAAAGAGGGCACGTTCTGCATGGAGCACTGGGTGTTACGCACAAACAATGAATCATGGAACACTACATCAAAAACTAATGATGTAATGTGTGGTGATTAACATAACAATAAAAAATTTTTTTAAAAAATCACCTCACAAAAACACTCTGACCATCTGATCTAAATTATGCCCTATCTTACCACCGCAATTTTTGTATAGATACTCTCCATTTTTCCTTTTATATAACTTAGTATCTTTGGTATTATAGATCTTTGTGTGTATCTGCTTATTAACTCTCTCATGATAATGTAAGTTTCACCAAGGGAGGGATATCATAGAGGTAAATGAATGGATGAATTAAATGTACTAACCCCAGATGCCAACTGATTATTCTTTGACCAAAGAGTTAAGGCAAATCACCTGGAACTGTCATCAAATTCATCTGTATCTGTCTTCATCTCATTCTCTTAGAATTACTGGCTTTTGCTCTCTGCTTTCACCTCTTTTGGGTTGTGCTTCAATTCAGGCAAGTGTGACTCCTACCGGGTCCTTTGGTGGATGGATGGTGTTGGAGGGGAGACCAAGACCAAATATGGTTTAGCCAAGTCCACAGGGAGATGGGACTGTTTCTGAATCTGTATCCAGGAACTAGATCAGTGAGTCTGCCACCTGGGCATGTGTCTGCCTACTCAAAGTGGCCCTCTTGATCATGGGCTTCACTGGGGTTTCACAATCTCTTATCTAGATCCCAAAGCTCCCACAAAGGCACTTTTGTCCATGGATGGCTGCCAAATTATTGGTACTGAGGGGGGATACAAGGCCAGCATTACCAAAGCCAAAAAAACACACTACAAGGGAATCCTGGGTGGTTCAGTCAGTTGAGTGTCCAACTTTTGGTTTTGGCTCAGGCATGATCTCAGGGTCATGGGATCGAGCTTTGTGTCAGGCTGTGTTCAGTGTGGAGTCTGCTTGTCCCTCTCCTTCCCCCTCTGTCCCTCCCTCTCTGCTCCTCCTCACCCTCTAAAATAAATAAAATCTTTAAAAAAAAAAAAAGACACAACACAAAACAACAACTACTGCCAACATCCCTGGTGAATATACATGCAAACATTTTCAACAAAATATAAGGAAACCAAATTCAATAACACATTAAAAGGATCATACACCATGATCAAGTGGGAATCAGCCCTGGGATGCAAGGATAGTTTAACATAAGTGAATCAATATATGTGATACACTACATAAAATGAGGGATAAAAACCATATGATCATCTCAATAGATGTAGAAAAAGCATTTGGTTAAATATGACATCCTTTCATGATTAAAAAAAAAAAAGACTTTTAAAAATGTGAGTGGAGAAGAAACATACCTCAACATAATAAAAGCCATATATGACAAGCCCACAGCAAACATCATACTCAATGGTAAAAGGTCAAAAGCTTTTTTGCAGAGGTCAGAAACAAGGTCATGGTGTCATGCTTACCATTTCTGCAACTCTTTTTTTTTTAAAGATTTTATTTATTTGACAGAGAGAGCACAAGCAGAGGGAGAGAGAGGGAGAAGCAGGCTCCCTGCCGAGCAAGGAGCCCGATGTGGGACATGCTTACCATTTCTATTCAATGTAGTACTGGAAGTCCTAGCCAGAGCAATCAGTCAAGAAAAAGAAATAAAAGACATCAAATCAGAAAAAAAGGTAAATTGTTTTTGCAGATGACACGATCTTATATGGAGGAAGTCCTAAAGACTCCGCCAAAAAACTATTAGAACTCTCAACAAATTGAGTAAAGTTGTAGGATACAAAATCAACATACAGAGATCAGTTGTGCTTATATTCACTATGAAATATCTGAAAAATAAATAAAGAAAATAATCACATTTACAATAACATCAAAAACAATAAAATACTTAAGAATAAATTTAACCAAGGAAGTGAAAGATCTGTACACTGAAAACTATAAGACTTTGATGAAAGAAACTGAATAAAGACACTGATAAATGGAGAGATATTCCCTACTCAGAGATAGGAAGAGCCACTATTGTAAAAAGGTCCATAATGTCCAAAGTCATCAATAGATTCAATGCAATCCCTATCAAAATTCCAATGACATTTTTTCACAGAAATGGGGGGGAAATATAAAATTTGAATGGAACCACAAAAGATCCTGAATATGCAAAGCAATTCTAAGAAAGAACAAAGCTGGAGGCATCACACTTCCTCATTTCAAGCTATACTACAAAGCTATAGTAATCAAAACTGTATGGCATTGGCACAAAAATGGACACATAACCCAACAGAACAGAACCAAGAGCCAAGAAATAAACCCTTACAAATACAGTCAACTAATATTTAACAAAGGAGCCAAAAATACTCAATGGAGAAATGGTGTAGAGTGTCCTTGAATATCAAGTTCACATACAAGCTACCCCAGTAACCAGCAATGAAGATTTTCTCATTGATCTCATTGATCGTCACCATTTCCTAAGAGTCATATTTTGAAGAAGTGGTTTAAGAGGATCCTCAGAAGAAACCTCAATTTTTCTAAGAAGAAAAACAAAAGACCAATGATAAAAAATCTCTTCTTGTGTTTGCACTGATATCAAATTTTCCACTCTTAGAAAAGAAAATCATAAAGGAAACTGACAATTTGACTAATTTAGTCAATTAAATGGCTCCTGTCATCTTGGATTTAGATCACACAAGGCAGTCCCTACCTGTTATCAACCACCTGGTCATTACAGTGGAAGACTCCAGAAAAACATAGTGTATTTAACTTTAAAGTGACCAACAGAATATAGTTTCATGCTTCTCTGTTGCAACACTTCACAAGCATTTATTCACAAACATATTTCAGTTTCAGAATTCGAGTCATGGGCAAAACTTCCATTTATTGCACTAATCTCCAAAGAGGATGATTCTTTAATGGAATGCAATCTCTGCAATAGAAAGCTTCCTGAAATTTATTCACTATTTCCCCTGGACTCTCTGTTTCCTATGAAACAGAACTAATCTACTAGGAGCTAATCTACTAAAACCTGGATGAGCCCCAAAGACTGGAAAGAGGATGCACTCCAGGGGAAACGTGAGGAAGCCACTGAAACCACTTGGGGAGAGACATCAAGTTTTAGAGGAATCCCTGAGAGGGATTAATCCCTGAGATTAAACACTGCTTTGCATGTTAAAATGTCTCAGTAAACTCCTAGAAAACAAGCTTCTAAAGCCTCCAGAAATTAAGGAAGTCCAGTGAACCACATATAATGCTCTCACCTGGAGTTTTCATCATCAAAGCCAATGAGGAGATGATGCCTTTATGTTCAACTCCACTATGTCCATCCCTCTTTCCAAGCTGAGCCAGGAAATCCATCATTGTATGTAAGAGAAAGGGACTAATTGTCCATATTACAACTACTGCTGTGATATACTACAGACTGCCTTTTACTTTATAAATCTAATTAGACATTGTTCCTGTGTAGTAGTATAGTGTGAACATTCCATATGTGAATACAGGACATGTGCGTTCATTGGGTAAAAAGTCATGCACTCTCTGTGAAGCTTATCTGTAAAATGAAAAGTTAGAGTAAATTATCTGAACCATTTTTCCCCAATTCTATTATTTTTTTTATTATTAAGGACTATCTTTCTGAAAATAATCTCTTTTTAGGAGTAATCAGGTGTTATATTCTTCTCTCAGACTACCTGAGAAGACAGTATACCAAGTGAGGGACATTTGGAAGGAGGCTATGTAATCAAACTATTATTCTTGAGGTGGCCACCCAAGAATGTGATTGGTTGGTTAGTTGGTTTCTTGTACTAGAAAGGAGTGTATGAAAAACCTAGTCCCCTAGAATTATAGCTCATATAGTGATTTATGAATGCCAAAAGCATGAAAACAGCACTTTTTTATGGTAAAAATTGTGGATTTTCCATTCTAATGCCCTACCTATTCTGAGCAAGCATTTTGGAGGCTTTCAGGAGTGGAGTTATGCAGAACTTTATGGAGTCAGTTTAGTCCTTCAGTGATTAAAATAAAAATTGATTACTCTGGATTTTCCATTAAGCTCCCCACCCTTTGATTATCCCATTACTTACCAACACTTTGACCAAAGATTACAGGAAAAATAATGTTTCTGCTAAACAATTTTACAGGGTATGGTGGTAGAAAAAATGAAATTAAGTGTGAAGTTGTTGGTGTATAATGGAGAGTGTCTTGAACTGTTATTCACATTAAGTAGGCATGGTCCATTTTTCAGAAGAAGAACAAGAAGCACAGATCTCAGGATCCTGGTTTCTAATTTGAATCTTTGAGCCTGGACTTAGTTCTTGAGCAGCAGGGAAACTAGTTTATTTATGCTTCATAAATAACAGTCTGGAAATTATCTACTGAGCACCTTATTCAATGAAAGTGGAAAACAAATGTCTTTCGAGTTCAACATTGATTGGAAAACTGGACAACTTTACAACATGGATGCTCAAACCTCCTTTTTATACTTCCTTAAAAACCACCAACAGGGGACTAGTAACATTGAAGTCCAAATCTCTGTTCTTATTTGCCTTTCAAATTTCTTTACCTTTCATTCCTGGCAAAGTTATAACTGGTGATCTCCAATAGATAAGGCAAGAGGTCTGAATTTAACAAGAAAACTCAATATTGAAACTACCATTTCTAAGACTCTTAGTGCTTTTCAATATTAATTAAAGATTACTCTGTTGTTTAAACACAAAAATTTTAACTTTTTTGTTCAATTCTTTTTTTTATTTTTATTTTATTATGTTATATTAATCACCATACATTACATCATTAGTTTTTGATGTAGTGTTCCATGATTCATTGTTTGTGTATAGCACCCAGTGCTCCATTCAATTCTTAAATACTGTTGAAAAGTACATGCCTATCCAAATATTTGAAAATGTCCTCTCCCTTTCAGAAAACAAAATTAATTCTACCAGATAAAAGTGCAGATAAGACCCTATTCAATCTCAGATCCCTTTGTTTTTATCATCCAAAATTACTTACTAAATGAACTAAAACTTTGTACTCAAAACATCATTTTCTTTATTTTAGCTAGGTAGGATCTGAATATGAAGAGTAAGACAGTTTGTTTTTTATAGCATGTGTAAAAAACATTAAAATAAACACTTGCAAATACAGATAATTGAAAATAATATCCTCACTTATCCTTTAGAGCAAAGTTTTTTTTTTATTTTTTTTATTGTTATGTTAATCCCCATACATTACATCATTAGTTTTAGATATAGTGTTCCATGATTCATTGTTTGTGCATAACACCCAGTGCTCCATGCAGAACGTGCCCTCCCCAATACCCATCACCAGGCTAACCCATCCTCCCACCCCCCTCCCCTCTAGAACCCTCAGTTTGTTTTTCAGTGTCCATCGTCTCTCATGGTTCTTCTCCCCCTCCGATTTCCCCCCTTCATTCTTCCCCTCCTGCTACATTCTTCTTCTTCTTTTTTTCTTTCTTAACATATATTGCATTATTTGTTTCAGAGGTACAGATCTGAGATTCAACAGTCTTGCACAATTCACAGCGCTTACCAGAGCACATACCCTCCCCAGTGTCCATCACCCAGTCACCCCATCCCTCCCACCCCACCCCCCACTCCAGCAACCCTCAGTTTGTTTCCTGAGATTAAGGATTCTTCATATCAGTGAGGTCATATGATACATGTCTTTCTCTGTTTGACTTATTTCGTTCAGCATAATACCCTCCAGTTCCATCCACGTCGTTGCAAATGGCAAGATCTCATTCCTTTTGATGGCTGCATAATATTCCATTGTATATATAAACCACATCTTCTTTATCCATTCATCTGTTGATGGACATCTTGGCTCTTTCCACAGTTTGGCTATTGTGGACATTGCTGCTATAAACATCGGGATGCACGTACGCTTTCGGATCCCTACTTTTGTATCTTTGGGGTAAATACCCAGTAGTGCAATTGTAGAGCAAAGATATTTGATATGGTTGGTCTTTTGTGTATTTTTTAGGTGTCACTCAACTGTTAGAGTGATATTTTTTTTAAAAAATCTTTAAAGGAAAATTTAAGAACAGCCCTGAGTCTTGACTGTAGAGATGTCTACAACAATTAATTCAGTTGATTAGACTATTCTGAAAAGCCAATGTCCTTGGGTAAGTTTTATCTCCATGAGTAAGTCAACTAATTTTGTTCTGTTGCCAAAAGTTTAACCCATCCTCACATCAGCTGTCCTCAAAATATTTGCCTTTTTTTTTTTAAACAAGGTAAGCTGAATAAGAGAAAGTGGATGAGTTTGTACATTGAAGACCCATAATCAACTTTAGGAAAACAAACCAGAATCATAAAAGGTCTTCTTAAGGATCAAAGAAATCAAAAAAGAAAGAAATTTGTCTGGTTGTACCACTGATGTAGAAAATTCTTGCTGCATTATATCCTAGCAAAAGAACACTAAGATTTAGAACCACGATCAATTCAAAATGAGGTGAGAGGGGAGTCTGGGTAGCTCAGTCAGTTAACTGTCTGCCTTCAGCTCAGGTCATGATCTCAGGGTCCTGGGATCGAGCGAGCCCAGCAGGGAGCCTGCTTCTCCCTTTCCTCCCTGTTCATCCTCTCTCTCACTATCTCTCTCTCAAATAAATAAATAAAAATCTTAAAAAAAAATAAGGTGAGATTTATTCCCACCTGGTCTCAAAATATCTCATATTTTCCTGTAGAGTTTAAGGTCCCTTCTCAATAAAGTCCTTGAAACATGTAGGAAGCAAAGAAACTTGTGTTACACTCATATCTTTCTTCTTCATAGGTTTAAGACCCATGAACAGGTCAGCAACACACATTCACACTGTAACTGAGTTTGTTCTCCTGGGATTCCCTGGTTGCTGGGAGATACAGATTTTCCTCTTCTCGCTCTTTTTGGTGGTTTATGTCTTGACCTTGCTGGGGAATGGAACCATCATCTGTGCGGTGAGATGGGACCCACGACTACATACCCCAATGTACTTTCTGCTGGGAAACTTTGCCTTCCTTGAGATCTGGTATGCTTCCTCCACTGTTCCTAACATGCTAGCCAACATTCTCTCCAAAACCAAGGCCATCTCATTTTCTGGCTGCTTCCTCCAGTTCTATTTCTTCTTTTCCCTGGGCACAACTGAATGTCTCTTCCTGGCAATAATAGCTTATGATCGGTACCTGGCCATCTGCCACCCGCTGCACTACCCCACCATCATGACTGGGAAACTCTGTAGAATTCTGGTGTCTCTCTGCTGGCTTATTGGATTCCTTGGCTACCCAATCCCCATTTTCTTCATCTCCCAACTCCCCTTCTGTGGACCCAATATCATTGATCACTTCCTGTGTGACATGGACCCACTGATGGCTCTGTCTTGTACTCCAGCCCCCATTACTGAATTTTTCTATACTCAGAGCTCCCTTGTTCTCTTTTTTACTATTATGTACATTCTTCGATCCTATATCTTGTTGCTCAGAACTGTTTTTCAGGTCCCTTCTGCAGCTGGCCAGAGGAAGGCCTTTTCCACCTGTGGGTCTCACTTAGCGGTGGTGTCACTTTTTTATGGGACAGTCATGGTAATGTATGTGAGTCCTACATATGGCATCCCAACTTTGATGCAGAAGATTCTCACACTGGTATATTCAATAATGACTCCTCTCTTTAATCCCCTGATCTATAGTCTTCGCAATAAGGACATGAAACTTGCCCTGAGAAACATCCTGTTTAGAATGAGAATTAGTTAAAACTCTTGAGCCAAAGATGTCCATACTTCCAAATTCTAATGATGAATAAGTTGGAGATGTATAAATTTTTTAATGGCCTTTTAGTTCTTACTCTAAGTAAAAGCTTTTCTTTTTCCCCAGAAGTATGCTCAGCTTAAATACCCATGCTGACTACTAAAACCTAAATTCACTGCACATCAACATGCAGTGAAATTTTTCTAAAGGCTATCATCATTGGAGTGATAAAGTGGAACCACTATATTACAGAAGTCACACTTTCCTGAAAGATTTGCCTTCAGATTTAGGACAAGTCTAATGACCTTTACCAAATAGTTAAAGGTGCAGTGACTTTTTTAACAGTTTTGTTTAGGTGTAATTGATATACAAAAGGACTGCACATGTTTAATATACATTAAAGGTGCAGTAGATTTTAACTAGCCATGAGACCTTTCTATAACTTTTATTTTTTTTTTTTAAGATTTTATTTATTTATTTGAGAGAGAGAGCATGAGAGGAGGTAGGGTCAGAGGGAGAAGCAGACTCCCCGCCGAGCAGGGAGCCCGACGCGGGACTCGATCCCGGGACTCCAGGATCATGACCTGAGCCGAAGGCAGTCGCTTAACCAACTGAGCCACCCAGGCGCCCCTCCTTTCTATAACTTTTAACAGACTCTCCTTTCTTAACCCTAGCCTAACAATCTTATCTAAACATGTTTTCCCTATATTAAGAGAGGAGAAAAAAAACTCTCTTGACCAGTAGGAACTCTTTCAACAAATTTTCTTAGCGGTATAGTTCCTCTATGGTACGTTTGAAATAAAACTTGGATACATGCTAAAAAATCATGTGTTGAAGTTTCTTTTAACAGTTCCATTATTACATGTACCACATTGTAGCATAATTTATCTTTTTACATGTATTTCCCCCTGAGAGAGCTCCTTGAGAACAGGAATTGCTTTTTTCCTTTCTGGATCCCTAACACACAGTGACAGAGAAGAAAGCAGCCCCTGAAACTGGGGAATTGGCCTGGCAATTATCACTTAAGTGTTGGTGTTGCCAGGAGGGGGCTTGACACTATAAGTTAGGAGTATAAACCTGTTGAACATAAACAATTTCACAAGATGGCACCCTGAGACCAAGCCACTATGTGAACATGATGGATCAAGACCAAAAAAAAACCCTCCATAATCATGTCTGAGCAAGAACTGTCCCAACTGTAAAAAATGACCAAACATCCCCTTCTTTAGTCACTTTATTAGTGACTGCTGCCTCTTTACCAAGTAAAGCTTTAGCCCAACTGCCTTTTAGACAAAAATTAAGATACCCAATCATAGAATTTTCTTCCACTTTCTGACAATGTCCAGAGAAAATATTTCTTTAAATTCTCCCCAACATCAACTAACAGAAGCCCAAATAGTATAATAAATCCTTTCTAACATCTTCCTTTTGGATGCCCCATGTTCCTCATGACATATGTTCTCCCTTCCTGCAAAAAGCCAATAAACTTATCTTTGTTCAAATACAGGTGTGTTCCTGATGGTCTTTGCATGAGCAGGAATCAACAATACTATGATACCTAGCATGGAGTAAGAATTCAAAATGTTTGTTAAATACTTTTATCTCAATTCTTTTTTACTTATGAAAATAATATGCTATGGTGAGTGCTGTGAATTGTGTAAGACTGATGAATCACAGACCTGTACCCCTGAAACAAATAATATATTATATGTTAATAAAAAATTAAATTAAAAAGAAAAGTAAAAAAAAGAAAATAATATGTAGTTGTAACAAAGTCAAGTAATGAAGAAGTGTATAAAAATGATGGATTTCTCATCTTCACTCTCATCCTCACCAATCCTTCACTCTGTTCCTCAAAGTCAACATTCCTCCATTCCTCTGTCTGGCACTCAACACACTTCATAGTATGGCTCCACTAAACCTACTTTGTTTTCCTTCCCTTCCCAAATGAACCCTCAGCTCTAGTGAGGCTAGTCACCTAACTACTCCATTCTCTACCATCTCCACACTGTTGCTTAGGCTGCTCTTTAAACCTGGGAAGCCTCCTGGCACTTTGTCTTCTGCTATGCAACTTGACACTTAGATTCTTAGGGTCTTATTTTATAAAATGGGTATATGACTTATATAAAATAAAGTCATAAAGATTAAATGAGACAATTTGTGTAGGGACCCTAACACAATAAAAGACACATAGGAGGGACACCTGGGTGGCTCAGTTGGTTAAGCGTCTGCCTGCAGCTCAGGTCATGATCCCAGGGTCCTGGGATCAAGTCCCACATCCGGCTCCCTGCTCAGCACAGAGCCTGCTTCTCCCTCTGCCTGCCGCTCCCCCTGCTTGTGCTCTCTCTCTCTCTGACAAATAAATAAAATCTTTAAAAAAAAAAAAAAAAAGACACATAGGAGGTTCTCAGCACGTTTGTTCCCCTCTCCTTCCTATCTTTTAAATCTGACCACAGATAATTGGCTGGCTATTCTATCAGATTTTCACTATGCTCATAAAAACCTCTGTTGCCAAATGATACATATACATATGAATTTGTAGCTAATGCTTTAAAGTACAAACTCTAGAGTCAGACTTTCCATATCCTGCCTTATCTGATAGCTATGCGACCTTGGGCAAGTTGCTTAAATGCCACAACTTCAGCTACTTTACCTGTAAAATAGGATGATAATAATTACAGCTATCTCATGGAGTTATTATGAGTCAATACTTTTAAAAAAATGAGTCAATACTTTTAAAGCTCTTAGTATTGTATCTGGTAAACAGAACTCAATAAATATTTTTAAATCAATAAAATATAATAGTATCTTTTAAAGTCAGTACATATTTTACCTCATTCTAATAGGCACAGTGTGTTCCATTATATGAACATATCGCAATTTGTTTATCAATTATTCACTTAAGACACTTTATTGTAGTCAATATTTTACAATTAAAATAATACTGCAACTAAAGTCCTTAAATATAAGTCTTTATATAGTCACATCAGTATTCCACAAATTAGAGAAAGGATTTCAGGGATATAGGAAATGTGTATTTTTAATTTTGAGAAATATTGCTAAGTGTGATGTCCCCAAATAGTGTTCAACTTTTCAACAAATGGTGTTGGGACAACTAGATATCCACATGCAAAAGAATAAAGTTGGGCCCGTACCTCACACCACATGCAAAAATTAATTCAAAATGAATCAGAGGCATAAATGTAAGAGCTAAGACTATGAAACTGCTGGAAGAAAACATAGATTCAAATCTCTGTGACCTTGAATTATGCAATTTTTAAAAGATATAACACAAAAAATACATGCAATAAAAGGAAAAATAAATTGGACTTCATCAAAATTTTTAAAATTTGTGCTTTAAAGGTTACTATCAAAGTACAAGTTCACGAAATGGGTAAAAATATTTGCAGATCATGTATCTGATAAGAGGTTATTATCCGGAATATATCAATAACTCTTACAACTCAACAATAAAAAGAACTCAATTTTTTTAAATGCACAAAGATCTGACTAGACATTTCTCCAAATAAGATATACAAATGGCCAATGAGCACATTAAAAGATGCTCAACATCATTACTCGTTAGGGAAAGGTAAATCAAAACCACGATGGGATACCATTTCATACCCACTAGCACAGCTAGAATAAAAAATGACAGACAACACCAAGTGTTGGCCAGAATGTGGAAAGATTGGAATAGTCACACATTGTTGGCCAAAATGTAAAATGGTACAGCTGCTTTAGAAAACAATTCAGCAGTTTCTCAAATAAATATAGAGTTATCATATGATCCAGCAATTTCCATACATAGGTATAAAACCAAGAGAATTAAAAATATTTTTTTGACAAAATGTGTAAACAAATGCTCATGGCAGCATTATTTGTAATAGCCAAAAAAGTAAAACATCCTAAAGGTCCATCATTTGATGAACGGACAAAATATGGTATACACATAGAATGGAATATTATTCAGCCATAAAATGGGGTTAAGTATGATATTTGCTACAACATGAATGAACTTGGAAAACATTATGCTAAGTAAAGCATGCCAGATACAAAAGGTCACATATTGTATGATTCCATTTACATAAAATGCCCAGAATAGGCAAATCGGAAAGTAGATTAGTAGTTATAAAGGACTAGGCAGGGGAAAGAATGGGGAATGACTGCTAATGGGTGCCCAGTTTTGGGGGGAATGATGAAGATACTCTACAATCAGATAGTGGTGATAGTTGCACAACCTTGTGAATATACTAAAAACGACCTACACTTTAAAAGGGTGAATTTTATGCAATGTGAATTATATCTCACTAAAAAACTTGTATGATCATGTTCATTTTCCCATAGGCTCCCCAGCACTGGATCTTATCATGCTTTCTCATTTGTTTGCCAATATGAGAGGTGAGGTCAATATTGTGTTAATTTTCCTTCCTTGAATTGAACATTAAGTGTCATAAGAACTTAGGAAAATGAGATACCAGTATATGCTGTAGACAAATATATTCAAGGAGGAAGTTGTGGTTGATCTGTGGCTTGAAGATAGGAAGAAGAGAGGAACAATATATATTTGTAGATACTAACCCTTCCAGGAAGTGGAGCTTAACCCTTTTTCCCAAAGGGTGGTCTAGACTTAATGACTTGCTTCCAAGGAATATAAGAGAAAGGGAAAAATAGTAATTTTACAATGGAGAAACCTAGCAAACACAACATCGACCAAGTGATGAAGGTTAACATCATGAGTGGTGTCATGTGGATATCATGTCTCCTGATATGATATGACAAGGAGGGTACTTCACCTCTGTGGTATCTTTCCCTAAAACCCATAATCAACAGTCTAATCATGAGGAAAACATATCAAAACCAGATTGGGGGCCATTCTGCAAGAAACCATGCTCAATACTTCTCAAAACTGTCAAAGTCATGAAAGACAAGGAAAGACTTAGAAAGTGTCACAGACTCAAAGGAGAGAGATCACAACTAAATGTAATGTGTACCCTGAATTGGATCCTGGAACAAAGAAAGGACATTCAGAGAAAATTGATGAAGTCCAAATAATGGAGATCTGTTACTAATAATATACTAATGTTGGTTTATTAGTTTTACCGAACGTACCATGTAAGATGTTAACAATGGGGGAAATTGGGTGACTGGTATACCATAACTTTATGTATTATCTTTTTTTTAATTTTTAATTTATTTTATTTTATTTTGAGAGAGAGCATGAGTGAGGGGGAGGGGCAAAAAAAGAGGGAGAGAGAATCAAAAGCAGGCTCCACCCTCAGTGCAGAGCCCCATGTAGGGCTTCTTGGGGGGGCTTGATCTCACAACCCTGAGATCATGACACCAGCTGAAATCAAGAGTCAGCCGCTTAACTGGCTGAGCCATCCAGACAACCTTGTATTATCTTTTAAACTTCAATAAATATGAAAGGATTCCAAAATAAAAAGTTCATTACTTTTTAAATGGCTTACCTGATACTTATACCACCAGAATAATCTCATGTAAAATGCCAAGATCCACATGAAGATATACTGATGTACTGACAGTATGCATGGATTCAAAATGAAAGCCTCAACTTCCGGAAAAAGGAAGCTTAAAGGTAGTTCATTTGTGACATTTAGTCAGTTTTATTACTTGAATCCTGAAGAATATTAAGACTAGCACAGCAACATCATTGCACACTTGAGGAAAATCTTAAACATTTTCTAAAATACTTGATAAGAGAAAGTTTGATTAGATGTTACTATAATGTTAAAAGTTTCCTCACAAGGTCTTTTAACATTACATTGTCAATGACAAAAAAGGATGAGCTGTGAGATTCAGTCCAAGCCCCACATTGGGTGTATAGATTACAAAATAAATACATACATACATACATAAACAAACTTTTAAAAAAATAAAAAGAATGATCACTCCCTGAAGCATGATCCGAAGAAGTTGAATTTTCCAAATTCTGTTAAATAGCCAGAAAGGAGAAAAAGCAATATGTACCCTCTGCTATTTACTACCATGTATTCATGCAAAGAAAATTTCTCATCAATGATGAATACCTAGAATTTGAAGTTTTAATATTTAATATATTTTAATTTATTATAAATTTTAATCATATTATATAATTTTTTTTCTTAGGACATAAGAAATACAATGAATTTTTTCACCAAAATTTATAGAGCTGACTTTAAATCCCTTCAAGTTTATTTCACTATGTCACACAAACAACATTTTCTTGGTGTACAATTTTCTAAGCATTGCCATAAGGGACAGCAAGTCTGTTCAGTCAACAGTTCTCTATAATATCTTGGGGGAATTAAGAGGAAATTACTCTGATTCAATTCCTCCTCCCAGAATTTTTCATGAAGATGAATATATTTATAGCTTTAAAACTTAATGAACTCTCTGGAGGTTGATTCTACATCAATACTACTTGTCAATATTATGCTGATTCTTATCTCTCCTCCAGTCGCTAAACATAGTGTCCAAGGCAACCATCTCTATCCTTCATAATAGTACTTACTACAACCACCAATTCAATGTCCTCCTTGGTTTAATAAGACCTTTCTCATATTTCTTAGAATAACATTTGCCATCATTTTGAGCTTTGACTTTGGCTGCTTATTTCTTCCTAGAGGCTTGCAAAATAATTAAAATTAAAATGAACTATCACACTGCTTATGTCCCTTGTGGAGAAAAAGAAATTGTCACACACTATTGGTGGAAATGCAAATTGGTGCAGCCACTGTGGAAAATGCTGTGGAGGTTCCTTAAAAAATTAAAATAGTATTACCATATGATCCAGTAATTCCATTACAGGGTATTTACCCAAAGGAAATGAAAACACTGATTCAAAAAGGTATATGCACCCCTATGTTTATTGCAACATTATTTACAATAGCCAAACTATGATAGCAGCCCAAGTGTCCATGGATTGATGAATGGATGAAGACAGATGAATGGATAAAGAAGTAATAGAATATTACTCAGCCATGGGGCACCTGGGTGGCTCAGTCAGTTAAGCATCTGACTTGGCTCAGGTCATGATCTCAGCGTCCTGGAATCAAGCCCTGCATTAGGTTCCATACTCAGCGGGGAGTCTGCTTGTCCCTCCCCCTCTGCTCCTCCCCCTACTTATGCTCTCTCTGTCTCTATCCCAAATTTGGGGGGGAAAAAAAAGAATATTACTCAGCCATTAAAAAGAAGGAAGTCTCGCCATTTGCAACAACATGGATAAACCTGGGGGATATTATGCTAAGTGAAATAAGTCAGTCAGAGAAAGACAAATACCATATGATTTCACTCATATGTGGAATTTAAGAAACAAAACAAATGACCAAATAGAGAAAAAGAGACAAACAATGGTTATGTTTTACATATGAGCAACTACACATTAAACAGAAATGGTTTACTAAAAGGCTGGATTAACATGGTTTTATCCTCAGTTATATATTTTTTCTACAAAACAAGCAAGTATAAACATTAAATATATGAAAAACTACATTTAAAAATTAAATCTAGGGGCGCCTGGGTGGCTCAGTTGATTAAGCAACTGCCTTCGGCTCAGGTCATGATCCTGGGGTCCTGGGATTGAGCCCCGCATCAGGCTCCCTGCTCAGCCAGAAGCCTGCTTCTCCCTCTCCCACTCCCCCTACTTGTGTTCCCCCTCACGCTGTCTCTCTCTCTGTCAATTAAATAAATAAATAAAATCTTTAAAAAAAAAAATTAAATCTAAACACCTAAGGAGAATTAGGCATTATACACACTAATCTTAACTATTAAATTTTAGTCCTTTCTGCACTTTTTGTGGGTTTAAATAAGAATACATAATTCCTTTCACTTTCTAACTTTGCAATAATAAAACAGCCCAGTATAATGTCAAAAGCACTAGACCTGGTTTCAGGAGACCTAGATTTAAGCCCAGGCTTACCACTCACTAGCTATACAACATTCATCTTAAAACTCTCATACTGCTATATCCAATACTAGAGTAGGTATTCAATCAATGTTTATAAATTTAATCAGGAACTGAGTCTAGGAGAAACTAGTGAAGTGGAAGAGGCCTCCTCTTTGCTTGCCAATTTATGAATTGGGCTATAACAACAGGTAAGCAAATAAAATAAAGGATATAGTCCTCCCTCCACCAATTGTTCAATAATGGCAGGGCAAAGAGGAAATGGCCTGCACCAGGAAATGAGCACAAAGAGAAGGAAAGCCAAAAGGGCAAAAAGACTGGTAGGCTTAGACTCTAAGATTCCTTATCCCCTGGGAAGCAGTTTTCCCTGACCACAGTGGGAAACCATGCACTCTGCTGTGCAGTGGGGCCATGACCTAAAATCCCAGAACTCTAGATCTGCTTCTCTATTCATCTGATAGAATTCTGGTTAATATTTTCTATAGCTACCATGACCTGAGCAAAGATAACCAGGACCATGCAGCCATTTTGTTTATCAATATGAGCATGTAAAACATACGAAAAAAAAATGTGAGAATCTGATCTCCTAAATCTAAAGCAAGAATAAGATATGTGGGATGTCTGGGTGGCTCAGTCGGTTAAGCATCTGCCTTCGGCTCAGGTCATGACCCCAGAGTCCTGGGATCCAGTCCCACATCAGGCTCCTTGCTCAGCGGGGAGCCTGCTTCTCCCTCTGCCTGCTCTGCTGCTCTGCCTGCCACTCCCCCTGCTTGGGCTCTCTCTCTTCCTCTCTCTCTCTCTCTGACAAACAAATAAATTAAAAAATCTTAAAAAAAAATAAGATACGTGTAAGCAAAAATAGAAAAATATGTGTTCAGAGAATTGTAGTCAATGACAGAATAATGTATATTCATTCAACATTTACTGTTTGCTATAAACAGATAACTAGAGTTAGGGACACATTTTAGAAAGACATGTTTCCTACCTAGAAGAGATCAGAATCTTGTGGAAGATATTGATAATAGTTTACAAATCACTTATACATTAGATAGTAGTAAGAATATATAAATATGGTTGCTTTATCTAGAACATAATTCTCAATGAACACTGATAAAACTGTATAGACTGAGATTTCTGTGTCTTTCTTGGTCTTGTCCCAAGATACAGCCTTATAAGTAAGTTTACCTGTAGGCTGACAACTATCCTATCATTCAGTAGAAAGGTTACAATTCAACCCTTAGAGAAGTTTTCCATCCTAGACCTTGACTGTGGCCGGGCCAAAGAGCATTGGTAACAAGGCACTCAAAGTCAAGTCTGCTATTGCTTTGCTTCTCTGAGGGTGAGCTAGAAGCAGGACAATTCCCTTCAGCAGCAACCATTTGCTCAGAAAGAGGTCACATGAATGTGCTTGTGTCTGCCAGAAGGTGATAAATTTATTCTCTATCATACTTAAAAAATGTTTTTAAATGTCATTTAAAAGTGTAACCCAAGAAGTCAATCCAAAAAGGCTACATACTCTATGATTGCAACTGTATGACATTATGGAAAAAGCAAAACTGTAGAGACAATAAAAAGACCAGTGGTTGCTAGGAGTTAGAGGACAAGGGAAGGACGAATGGGTGGAGCACAGAGGACTTTTAGGGGCGTGAAACTATTCTGTATACTATAATGGTGGATACAAGTCATTATACGTTTGTCAAAACCCACAGAATGTACAACCTCAAGAGTGAATCCTAACATAAACCATGGATTTGGGGTGAAATGATGTATCAATGTAAGTTCATTTCTTATAACGAATGTACCATTCCAATGCAGGATTTGATGGTTGGGGAAATGTGTGTGGGTTTGTGCGTGCGTGCGTGTGTGTGTGTGTGTGTGTGTGTGTAGAAGGTACATGGGAACTCTCTGTACTTTCCACTCAATCTTGCTGTGAACATAAAACTGCTTTAAAAAATAAAGTACATTTTTAAAATAATCTTAAAAATGTAACCCAATAATAATTATTGGCCAAAACTACACAATTAGCGTTTATTCTCTTTTGGGCAGTGACAAAAAGAAGCAGACAAAGTAAGTTTTCCACAAGTCTTTTTGCTATAGAGAAGCAGTCTGTAGACCAAAATAGAGTGGCTCAATTAGTGAGTTTCCCTTGAATAATAAATTTTTTCATCTACTCATTTCTGCCATCATTCGCTTGGCCCATTTGGGATACCTCACCCAAATACCTTCTTCTCCCCTCTCTGCTAGCAAGAACAAAAAACTTCAGGCCAAACACAGTAGTTGGCACAGTTTTGAAGAGGTTGGCACGTTCAAGCTGCCTCTGTGAAAGCAATGCCCAAAGGATTCCTATCCCCCCAGGCCTAATCCAAGACAAAGCTGTTTTAACAGCTTGGAAAAGAAACTTGAAGAAGCAGAGTCAGAGCAGGAGATCCTGAGGTCCCCAGACGCCAGTTTGGGGGTCTCTGCAGCAGCTCTGCCTCATTTGATTAAAGCAGGAGTTGGAGGCCCCTGAGAGCCAATTAGAAAAGAAAGTCAGGGCAAGGAAGAGAGAAATGATTCCAGAAACTACCAATTAAAACTGAATGGATCCCACAGCACCAAGGGACCATGACTCAAACTGTTGCATCAGCCAAGTTTCAGTACCAACTCCCCAAACATGAAGAGGGAGCAAAAGGGAGGGAGCCAGAGGAGTTTCACACGCTGGCAAGTGTCCACTTCTTACCCCAAGTGCATACATACCTGGCAATTAAGGTGCAAGTGGTATCTTCTTGATGAGCCATGTCGAAAACGCCAAGAACAAGCCATGAGGGCGACAGGCTGGAAAACATACCCAGTGGAGTATGCAGGGTACTGTTGGCACAACAGCCCTGCTGCCAACTCCGAATCACACCTGTCAAGTCAGATCACACATGACTCACTGTCCTTTCTGCAGAACAATACTACTTCCATGATTACCGCCCCCCCGGTACGTGTAAAATATGTGATGATTTTCAAGCTTGTTCACAAATAGCACTTCATTCATTGTCACAAAATCCCTGTGGGTTTTGTCAAGTGCATATTAGTGTTTCCATCTAGGAATTTAAAGAAGTTAATGCTGAAGTTCAAGAGATGTGCCTAAGATCACACAGACAGTATAATTTGTATATTTTAAGTGATATGCCACTCTGCTTATATATACATAGACTACCTCTGGAAGAAAACAAGAAAGTGGAGCAGTGACAGCAAGGGAACTAGAGGTCAGGAGTGGAAATGAAGTTTGCCTCTGTTACTCTTTTTGTAACTTTATAATTTTACACTCTTGTATATTTAACCTTCTGAAATTAAATGAAAAAGGAGGCTATAATGAAGGAGCAGAAAACCATAATCCAGTTCTCTTCCCACTGCATAATGCTGCCTCCCATGCTAGGTAAGAGGCCAGAGTAGCTTTCTTTCTCCTCTCTTCCCACTTCTTCCCCATTCCATCACCTCCATCCACATCTACGTACACAAGCATGATTTCCTACGAGAACTTTCCCATGATTGCCTGCTCTGTGCAAATCTGCCAGGAGCTAAGAGTGTGCCGAAAACCAACCAAGTGATAAGGAAAGTGAAAACATGATTCTTGCTTGTAGGTGGAGTGATCCTAACAATACAGTGTCATTTGGGGGAAAAAAATAGCATCTTTGTCCAATATTTTAAGAGAATAGAAATATAAACAAACACTTCAGCATAAAGGATCAAGATTAGAAAGAATGAAGCCCACAAAACCTGACAATACTAGGGACTGCGGCCCCCTAATACTCAACAGCCTGGCAAGTCACAGACCGAAGGGGAAGAACTCTGTCCTGGATATGAAGGGAGATTCCTCCACCTGAAACAGTGAGACAGGCTCCCACGAGAAGCAAGGTGAGAGGACATACAACACAATGGCTATTGCAGCTACACACATCTAGAGACAAAACAGATAAAACTAAATTGATAGAGTATTGGAAGAAATTGCCTCTCACGCCACTTCCAACACTCTCTGACTATAAATCATAGATGCAGGTAAAATGGTAAGTAGGAAAGAAAGTGCTGGGGTGCCAGGTTTGTGCAGTAGGTTAAGCATCCAACTCTTGGTTTTGGCTCAGGTTGTGATCTCAGGGTCATGAGATCGAGCCCCCATTTGGGCTCCATGCTCAGCGTGGAGTCTGCTTAAGACTCTGTCTCCCTCTCCCTTTGCCCCTCCCGCACACATTCGTGCACCCCCACTCTCTCTCTCTCAAATACATAAAATATTTTATTAAAAAAAGAAATTTCATTTAAAAAAAAAAGAAAGTGCTGACAGAATCCTGATACCAAGAGGCAGTCATTACCGTGGACTACACATTTTAAAGTTTTTTCATCTGTTCCATGTAAATTTATTGAGCACTTGTGTCAGGTACTGAGCTAGGATCTAAGACTGCAAAAAATGAGTGCCTTCAAAAAAAATCTCACAGCCCACAGGAAATTAGCAAATAGTTAAAACACAGTAAGTCATAAGTCATAAGTGCTCTGAGAGAATAAAGACAAACACATCAAAATCCACTTCAAGTGAGCTCAGGAAGGTTTTTACAAGAAAGGTAACATTTGAACTGAATATCAAAGGACAGTTAGGAACTCTCCAGTGGGGGGGACAACACATTTCAAGCAGAAGGAATCACATGTGCAAAAGTACTGAGGTATGAAAGAGCATGGAAAATTTCCAGACCTTAAGAATATGTTGGGTGTGCTATGCATTAGGATTACAAGGAGGAAAGAGCAGAAACGAGATAATATAAATAAGCAGAAAAAACTTGAAGGCTGTGGCCATGTGAAGGAATGCCTTACTGGAATTATGTTGAACTGTTGAAGGTTTTTAAATAAGGAAATAAGGTTATCCACCAAGATACCTTTCCAAGACCCCCAGTGGATGCCGGCAACCCTGGAGAGTACCGAACCCTACATACACTGTTTTCTCCTATACATGTATATGTATGATAGTCAAATTTATAAATGAGGTGCTGTGTGAGGTTAACAACAGCAACTAATAATAAAATAGAACAATTATAACAATGTACTGTAATTAAAGTTATGTGGTCTCTCTCTCTCAAAACATCTTATTGTATTGTACTCACCCTTCTTCTTGTGATGATGTGAGATGGTACAATGCCTACGTGATGAGATGAAGTGAGGTGAATGACATAGGCGTTGTGACCTAGCTAATATGCTCTGCTGCAGTTCATCAGAAGGATCATCCACTTCCAGACAGTGACTGATGGGGGTAACTGAAACAGCGGAAAGTGAAATCGTGGAAGCGAAACCTTGGATGAGTGGGGACTACTATAATATGATCAGACTGATGTTTGAGAAAGGTGAAACTGTTGGCAACATTTCCCATTTCTTAAACAGCAGCAGAGCATATCAGCAGAACGGATAAGACTACAAGCTCTAGAGCCAGGATGACTGCGGTCCAATTCCGGCTGGAATATCCGCATAATCGAGTGCTGTCCTGTTGCCTCCGCCTTTATTACTGACAGGCTGGCCAGCGGTGGGCAAGCCCACGGAACTGTGTTTACAGTGGCATAGCCTCCCACACACACTCCCCCAACAAACACAAGCCTTCTCTCTGCAGTCCCATTTCAGTGGCTGGATGCGCTTGGCTTCTCAGATTGACTGACTGGGGACTCCTAACTTCCTCCTGGATCTTCATTTCTCCAGCCCCTCTGACAATTGCATAAGGTCTAACTTGTATAATAAATCCTTTATCCCATAACTCATAAAGGTTCTGCTCCCCAAATAAACCATGGACTGATATATTCCATCCTCTCCTTCCCTAATTTTGACCTCCATGCTCCATATTCTGATAAAGAATAAGCACAATATCCACTCTTTTTTTTTAAGATTTTATTTATTTGCCAGAGAAAGAGAGAGAGCGCACAAGCAGGCGGAGCTGCAGGCAGAGGGAGAAGCAGGCTCCCTGCTGAGCAAGGAGCCCGATGCAGGACTTGATCCCAGGACCCTGGGATCATGAGCTAAGCCAAAGGCAGATGCTTAGCGACTGAGCCACCTAGGCATCCCTCCACTGTTTCTTTGAAAGGCTAGAGACCACACCACATTGACCTACAAGAGGAGCAACTACCAGAGCAGAAGTCCCGAACTATAGGCTCTTCATGTCGATAGAATACAGTTTCAACATTATTATTATTCTGCATACAAGGTGTCAAAACCCTCTATATTAGTGGAGTACGTCCTACTTTCCTAATCCACCATCTATCCAGCCAGCCAGCTCTTTGTTACTGAGTCAGGCAATGTCTAACCCTCTGATGTATGTGATAATGTCTAAAAGTCAAAGATAAGTATGAATTCGTGTCATAGTTCAAGTTCAAATCACATAACCAAGTAATTCTAATACAATAAAACACATGCCAAGTAATACAGAATGTACAAAGTGCTGTATCATTTCCTAAACATATGCCTCTAATTTTTTTCTTTAACACAGTTTCCTCAGTCTTGGATGTCCTCTGTTACATTTCACATCAAATTCATAAGTAACAAATATTTTGTTAAAATATGCTCATATCTATATGTTAGCTAATTGAATTTAAATTTTAAAAATGTTCAAGATCACAGATAAAGGAATATAAATTTAAAAGAATGAAGTGTCATGTTGCCTATCAGATATAAAAACCATATCCCAGGTTATGAATAGCCATTCTTATAACAGCTGGGAAGGGGGGAAATCAATAGTATGAAGATACAAATAAAAATTAATAAAATGGAAAAAAATACAAAAGACGGGGGTAAACAAAGTCAAGTTCTTTGAAGACTTGTAAGAGACAAACTGCTGAAAGAAAAGACACAAGATACAAATAAACAGTATCGGTAGAGAAAAAGAGAAAGAAAATTCTGAAACCACAAAGAATAAATAAATAAGGAACATTTTAGTAAATTTGAAACAATTTAGTAAATTTGAAAACTTAAATGAAATGGATAAATTACTAAAAAATATGAAATATCAAAATCAAATCAAGAGAATAATAAACATTAAAGAATTTAAATCAGTAGTTAATCTTTCCATTAAAAAATGCCAGGTGGGGGCACCTGGGTGGCTCAGTCGTTAAGCGTCTGCCTTTGGCTCAGGTCAATGTCCCGGGGTCCTGGGATCAAGCCCCGCATCGGGCTCCCTGCTTGGCGGGAAGCCTGCTTCTCCCTCTCCCACTCCCCCTGCTTGTGTTCCTGCCCTTGCTATCTCTCTCTCTGTCAAATAAATAAATAAAATCTTTAAAAAAAAAAAAAATGCCAGGTGGTAGAAGACATGAATACACACTTTTCCAAAGAAGACATCCAGATGGCTAACAGAAACATGAAAAGATACTCAACATCACTCATCATCGGGAAATACAAATCAAAACCACAATGAGATACCACCTCACACCTGTCAGAATGGCTAAAATTAACAACACAGGAAACAACAGATGTTGGCGAGGATGCAGAGAAAGGGGAAATTTTTGCACTATTGGTGGGAATGCAAACCATTGCAGCCACTCTGGAAAACAGTATGGAGGTTCCTCAGAAAGTTAAAAATATAACTACCCTAGGGCGCCTGGGTGGCTCAGTCGTTAAGCGTCTGCCTTCAGCTCAGGTCATGGTCCCAGGGTCCTGGGATGGAGCCCCACATCATGTCGGGCTCCCTGCTCAGCAGGAAGCCTGCTTCTCCCTCTCCCACTCCCCCTGCTTGTATTCCGTCTCTCACGGTCTCTCTCTGTCAAATAAATAAATAAAATCTTTAAAATTATATATATATATAACTACCCTAAAATCCAGCAATTGCACTACTAGGTATTTACCCAAAGGATACAAACATAGTGATTCAAAGGGGCACCTACACCCCAATGTTTATTGCAGCACTATCAACAATAGCCAAACTATGGAGAGAGCTAAAATATCTATCGACTGGAGAATGGATAAAGATACACACACACACACACACACTATGGAATATTACTCAGCCATAAAAAAAAAAAGAGTGAAATCTTGCCACTTGCAACAACGTGGATGGGACTAGAGGGTATTATGCTAAGTGAAACAAGCCAGTCAGGGAAAGACAAATACCACATGATTTCACTCATATGTGGACAAAACAGATGAACATAGGGGAAGGAAGAAAAAAAAAGAGGGAGGCAAACCATAAGAGACTCTTACCTCCAGAGGACACCCTGAGGATTGTTGGAGGAGAGGTAGGTGGGGGATGGGCTAGATGGGTGATGGGGATTAAGGAAGGCACTTGTGATGAGCACTGGGTGTTATATGTAAGTGATGAATCACTAAATTCTACACCTGAAACCAATATTACACTATATGCTAACTAACTAGAATTTAAACAAAAATTTGAAACAACAATGAAAAAAGGTCAGGTACTGATAATTTTATATGCAAGTTTTACCGAGATAAACTGATTTAAAATAAACTTTTCAAATAAACGTGTAGAAGAAACACTCTTTACTCATTGTATGAGGCTAGCATAACTTTCATATTAAAATCAGACTAAAATAGGTTTATTATGTGCTTTTTACATACACCTGCTCTTAGATTCCACACCTGTTTTGAGTGTTTGTCATGAAAAGGTGTTATATTTTATCCAAAGCTTTTTCGGCATTTATTGAGATGGCAAATAATTTTTCTCCTTTAATCTGCTAATGTGGTGAAGTAGAACACTCAACTTTCAAATAATAAACCAAACTTGCATTCTTGATACAAACCTTCCTTAGTCAGGATGTATATTTTTTTATATATTGCTGGATTCACTTGGGTACTATTTAGGATTTTGTATCTGTGGGTCACAAGTGATAGTTATTAGTTTATGAGTTTACACTTTTTATTAAATATTGAAAATATTTCCTTTAAGTATAGGAACAAGACAAGGATGCTTGCAATCATCACTTGTATTCAGCATACCAGAGGTCATAATTGTACAGAAAAGGTAAAAGGATTGGAAAGGAAGATACAAAACAGTCATTATTTGTATGTTGAAAACTCAACAGAGGCAACAAATTATTAGAATGAGAGATTCTAAAAAGGTCACAGCTACAAAAAATATATATCTAAAACAGCCAATTGGGGGCGCCTGGGTGGCTCAATCGGTTAAGCGTCTGCCTTCAGCTCAGGTCATGATCCCAGAGTCCTGGGATCACGCCACGCATCGGGTTCCCTGCTTCTCCTTCTCCCTCTGCAGCTCCCCCTGCTTGTGCTCACGCTCTCTCTCTCTCTCAAATAAATAAATAAAATCTTTAAAAAAAAAGCCAGTTGTATTTCTATTCCCAAACATAGCAAGTGTAATTTTTAAAATGGTATTACTTACAACAGCACTGAAAACTATGAAGTATTTAGGAATAAATTTACTAAAATATATATAAGGGGCGCCTGGGTGGCTCAGTTGGTTAACCGACTGCCTTCGGCTCAAGTCATGATCCTGGAGTCCCAGGATTGAGTTCCCCATTGGGCTCCGTGCTCAGCAGGGAGTCTGCTTCTCCCTCTGACCCTCCCCGCTCTCATGCTCTCTTTCTCTCTCTTTCAAATAAATAAAATCTTAAAAATAAAATATATATAAGACTTTTCAGGAAAAAGTATATAATTATATTGAAAGACACTGAAGACTTAAATAAATGAAAATTATGGATAAGAAGATTCAAAGTTATAAAGATGTCTATTCTTCCTAAATTGATCTATATATGGAACGCAATCCCTCCCTCTGCCCCTTCCCCCTCCCCCTTCTCATTAACTCTGGGAAAAAAGAAGTAGTTCCAGGTGGTGCTGATGCTGTTGGTCTGGGGACCAGTCTTGTGAAAACCATTGCTATTAAAGAAACTCTCAGGGCACCTGGGTGGCTCAGTCATTAAGCGTCTGCCTTCAGCTCAGGTCATGATCCCAGGGTCCTGGAATCGAGTCCCGCGTCGGGCTCCCTGCTCTGCGGGAAGCCTGCTTCTCCCTCTCCCACTCCCCCTGCTTGTGTTCCCTCTCTCGCTGTCTCTCTGTCAAAAAATAAATAAAATCTTAAAAAAAAAAAAGAAAAGAAACTCTTGCACTTATACATTCAGGACATGTGCAGAATATTAATAATTTGCTGCTTCGATAACAACAAACCCAAACTAAACTGTGACACGATCATACAATGAGATATTATACAGCTGTGAAAACAAATGAGCTCATGGAGAGGCGCGCAAGGGCTTCCAAGATACTAGCGATGTTCTAGTTAAGCCAGGTGGACATTTTCACAGGTGTTCTAATTACTCTTTAAACTGTACACACGTTTGCATACTCACGTGTACATGTACTTCATCATAAATCTTTTAAGTTCTGTTTCACTCTACTCTAGAGGCCACTTTTAGGCAAACAGGCTTGAGCGCTGGAATGTAGAAAGGGCTACAGCAACCCCCTGGCTGAATACCTACAGGCCCATCAGACGCCCCACCTCAAAATCTCCAGAGGCCCTCACTGACCAATGGGCTTATTACCAAAAACGGGAACACTCCATACGTCGCATACCTCCTCACCTTCCCCCTTTAAATACAGCACCCCCCCCAGGACCCCACTGCCTTGTGGCAGATGGCCTCTCCTCTGCCGTCTACCTGCGCTCCCTCGCAGTGTATTCAATAAACTTCTCTCCTTTTTCTGCCCCAGGTCAATTCTTTCACCACCTGCGCCAGCTTCCACCCGATGGTCGCCCCACATGTGGGGGCCGCCATCCAATTAAGACACCCCTTTTAGGCACATCTACCACCTACTGGCCATTTTTCTACTGTCTGGCCCTACACTGAGTATGTCAAATCACACTCAGAACTTGAGTAAAAGGGGAAGAGGGACTGGGTCTCATCTCTCTACTGACTCGAATGAACACACATCACACCACCTCCACTACCTCCCCAGTTGCCTTCAACCATTTCTCAAGGCATTTTACAACCCTTCAAGTTCCGCATTGCTCTCCCATGACTGTAGGTCTCAAAATCAACACCCAGAACTGCACACAAAGCTCCACATGTGGGCTGACAGACACTGTGTTAAAAACTCTCAGGCTGGGGGCACCTGGGTGGCTCAGCTGTTAAGCGTCTGCCTTCAGCTCAGGTCATGATCCCGGAGTCTTGGGATCGAGCCCCGCATCGGGCTCCCTGCTCAGCGGGAGACCTGCTTCTCCCTCTCCCACTCCCCCTGCTTGTGTTCCCTCTCTCGCTGTGTCTCTCTCTGTCAAATAAATAAAATCTTTTAAAAAAGAAAAAACTGCCAGGCTACTACAGATTCATTGGTACAGCCAAGAAACAGTTTTTGCAACTGTGCATATGGATTACTCATACTAACTTTATCTACTAAAATTCCCAGTAATTTTTCACACATGATGCTAAAGATACACCTAGAAAGTTGGCCTTTTGGGACCAAAAGAATGGACTTCAAACTTTTATCTTAGATTCAGCCCTTGTACCTTCTTTAGTTTTATCATCCATTTAGCTTATCCCCCATTCTCTGGGGAGTCGTCTGTTTTACATTCTTTATAAATTATAATCAGTGAGTCACCAACGATATTCAAGTTACTGATCAAGAGTTCAACAGAACCATGGCGCCTGGGTGGCTCAGTCAGTTAAGCATCTGACTCTTGATTTTGGCTCAAGTCATGATCTCAGGGTCATGGGATCGAGCCCGGCATCAGGCTCCTCCCTCAGCAGGGAGTCTGCTTGTCCCTCTCCCTCTTCCTCTGCCCCTCCCCCTGCATGCTCTCTTTGTTTCTCTAAAATAAACAAATAAATCTTTAAAAAAAAAAGAAAAAGTTCAACAGGACCAAACAAAGACCTAAGCCAGATCACCAGAAGTCTTCCAAATTAATCTGTATCCATTAATGTACTCTCTGGTTACAGCCATTCAGTTGGTTATTAATCCTCCTTCACATTTTTCCATAAGGATATTAAGAGAAACTATTATAGGGACGCCTGTGTGGCTCAGTCGGTTAAGCGTCTGACTTGATTTTGGCTCAGGTCATGATCTCATGGGTCGTGAGATTGAGTCTCAAGTCAGGTTCCACACTCAGTGGGAAGTCTGCTCGAAGATTCTCTCCCCCCACTCACACATGTGTGCACTCTCTCTCTCCCTCTCAAATAAATCAATCTTAGGAGAAAAAGAGAGCAAAACTATTACAAAATGTATCACTATAATCTAAAGGAACTGAATATCTAGCTCCCTCTGGTCTTGCAGCCTAGTAACACTATTAGAATAATATTGCTGTCATCTTACACCATGATGAGGGCCACCCCTAAGGATGACAGAATGCGGAACTTCCCAGCAACTCTGTGGGGTTGCCATTCCTGCCCTTGGCTACCTGTTGCCAGAATTCTTTTAACTGGGAGAGAAATGAACTATTTTATGTAAAGGGAAAAAAAAAGCCGGGGGGGGCAGGGATTACACCAATGGATTAAAGTGATCCTAAAACCAAAATTCTAGCTTAGAGAGAATGAAGCCAAACTACACAGTATTTTTTTCTCCAAACAAATTTAATTCTGTTCCAGCCCCAAAGGGGAAGGACCTAAAGTTTAAAAACAAAAATAAAATAAAATAAAAATTGCAAAAACAAAACAAAAAAAAACAAGCCATTAAAAAATTAAGCCCCCTCCCTTAGCAATAAATACTGAAATGATATATACACATGAGGCTCAGGAAGGAGGCAAGAAGAACAAGAACCTTGGGAACTCTGTCCCATGGCAAGATCCCAACCCTTCTACCAATTCCATGCTCTTTGCCTAAAACAGAAGAGCAATGAAAGAGGCAGCAGAGGTTATACCAGGGGAGCGTGTGGCCCCAGAGAGAGCTGGAACAGGATAAAAGGAGGGAAAGAAGAGACACACAGTGCCTCATAGGGCAGAGGAAAGGAAAGTCATCATCTCAAACATCCGCCCTGGCCCGGCCGAGTGCCGGGATGTCGCTGGTCCGGCGGCCAAGGGCCTGTGAGCTTCTCCTCTCGCGCCAACTCCTTCTTCAGCGTGCCAGTCAAGTAAGCTCATTCACACTGGGGCCGCGACGCCACGGTGGCAGCAGCCTGGCTACTGGAGCCCTGGGGCTTCCCATTCACCACTAGCAGGAGGGGTGTTTCCACACGAACACTGGAAAAGCAATAGTCCTAGAAAAGACAAACGCACAGAGGCTCAAGATAGATCCTGAAACGGAAGCAACTCCACAGGGATACACCACCTGGGACTTACTCCCCCTTCCTTCCCCCGCAGGACATACACCCCTTACCTCCATCTCACATTAAAGAAACGAAGCTGAGCTAGGGATATAATTTGCCCCAAGTTTTCAATCTTCAGAAGGAAAATCTGGGGCAGGCGGGATGCCAGTAACATCACCACAAGAATGGGACAATTCTCTGAAAAAAGACAAGTTCCGGCACAGCCTAGCCAAAGGGCACCACTAACTTCCACGTAATCTGCCCTTCCCAGGTTTCCTGACAATTAAAACTAGATACACACAGGGGCGCCCGGCTGGCTCAGTTGGTGGAGCATGTGACTCTTGATCTCAGGGCTATGAGTTCGAGCCCCATGTTGGGTGTAGAGCTTACTTAAAAATAAAATCTTAAAAACAAACAAAAACTCAGATACACAGAGCCGCCAGTGAAAATTCTGAGAAACTCTTAGTCCAAGTGTTTATAAGGCCCGAAATATATTTTTCATGTAAAAGCAGCATATAATGTTTCAAAGCTTTCTCCCCGGAGCTGAGAAAACTACAGAGAAACAATCACTCACATCTACTGTGTGTACTAACTGGTACAATATTCCAAAAATTAACTTGGCAATATGTATCAAAAGTCTCAGAACTCTGCACACCCTTTGGAGCCAGAATTCTACCTTAGAAATTCATTTAAGTAAATAATCCTGGATATGGACAGATATAAATTTTTTCACTACAGTGCCTTTATGACAGGGAAAAATGAGAAATAGTCTAGATCTGGGGGCAGCAAATTTCTTCTGTAAAGGGCCAAGTAACAGTTAAGGCTTTGTGGGTCCCACAGTCTCTGTCATGGAACTATTCAACTCTGACACTGCTGTGCAAAAAGCAGCCACAGACAATCGTGAACAAATGAGCGTGGCTGGGTTCCAAAAAAATTAACCTGCGGACACTGAAATTTGAATTTCCTGGAATTTTCAGGTATCACAAATTATTCTTCTTCTTCCAACTGTTTTCATTTAAAAATACAGACACGGGGCACCTGGGTGGCTCAAATGGTTAAGCTTCTGCCTTCGGCTCAGATCATGATCCCAGGGTCCTGGGATCGAGTCCCACATCAGGCTCCCTGCTCAATGGGGAGCCTGCTTCTCCCTCTGCCTCTCTCTCTTATGAATAAAAAAAATCTTTGAAAAAAATAAAAAAATAAAAATAAAAATACAGACACTATTCTTGTCTCACAGGCTATACGAAATGGGCAGGGGCCAGATTTGGTCAATAGGCCGCCATTTGCCAACCCCTACTCTATAAATGGTGAGCAAGTGGTTAAATAGCAACTCATGTAAGATTTCCATATGAAATGAGCCAGGACGGGCAAAAAAAGCTCCTAACACAGCAGCCAGCAGTCGGTTATGTGTTCAGTAAATGTTAACTATCATCATCATCTTCATCACCACCTCTGCATGTCAATTTAAAACAATGTTGTAGAGTATGTAAAAACACAGGAAATATTCACAAACATTACATATAATATTCTACTCCTTATTAAAAATATACATATGAATGTGTATGTGTAGATTTATGAAAAAAAAGACTGGGGGTGTACATACGAAACTGCTAACAGTAGTAACATCTGGGTGATAATATTTCGGTCCATTTTTTTAAAAAATTTTATTGCGGTAACTGGCATCTAACACTAACATGTTTATCTAATATATTTATATAGTGGAATATGATGATCACCACGGTGTCAACTAACACCTCTATCATGTCATATAACTGTCATTACTTTTTGTCATGGGGACAATTAAGATCTAGTCTCTTGGCAACTCTGACGCATATAAAACCATATAGTTGTCTGTAATCACTGTGCTATGCATAAGCTCTCAAGGATGTATTTATCTACTAGCTGCAAGTCTGCACCCTTAAACAATATCTCCCCAGTTCACCCACCCCTACAGCCCCTAGCAACTACTATTCTATTCTCTTCTCCTAAGTTGAGCTTTATTAGATTCCACATAGAAGTGATATCATACAGTATTTGTCTTTCTCTGTCCAGTCCATTTTTAAAATTCTTTTTGTTTACCAGTAGTTTCCCTTTCTAGTAAAAAAAAAAATTACATGTATGTATATGTATGTCATACATATGCATATCATATATATACACACATACATATATATGCATTACTTTACATATTCGTTAAAAGAGACAAACTTGGCCCCACTTTCAGAGCCTATGAGCTGGGAAAAAATCCTGGCCATCACTCACTTTTCCTTTGTGCTGAATTCGGTGAAGCCGAAGGTTGGGCTCAGGAATGGCTACAGAGTCCCCAATGAGCACTCCCCAACTCTGTACCATATTATACACCATCACTGCATAGCAAGGTCCATCTGAATCTACCAGGCCAAAGGTACTGCCAGGTTAAGATGGGTTAAGGGAGGAAAGTGGGCAGGAAAGAAGAGCAAAAACAGTGGTTTTAAAATATCAACAAAATAAACAAATGCTTTCTCAGTTACTTATTTAGAAAACTTACAACAGGTACCATCATCCACTATGCATGTGTGCGTCCTCATCTGTCTTACATATATAGTATCTTTGATAAAGCATATGCACAAGACTCATCAGTCACTGTGCCACACACTTGAGATATCTGCATGCTGGGACCATTCAACAAACACTAATAATGAACCAGCTCAAAATGTTGCAGATGCAACATTATTCCTGGTCTATCAATTTAATCATCACAACCTTCCAACTCTCTAACCATCACTGTCAATTTCATTGAATCCCACAAACTTTCACTGAAAACCTATCATGTGTCAAGCTTTGTGCTTAGCAAGAAGACACTGATCCAGCTATGAGTGAGCTTACAGTCTAGCAGGAGCAGACACTTAAACCGTCACTTACAGGACAAGTGTGAGAGGTGCTAGAACAGACAGCTTCTCCCTCGTGCTGAGTTCAGTGAGGCCAAAGGTGGGACCACGGGAACCCAGAGGAGAAATGTTCAAAACTAGAAAGCAGGGAAGGTTTCCTTGAGGAGGAGACCCTCAAACGGAATGGTAAAGGATAAAAAATTATCTGGGTTACAAAAGGAAAACTAATCCTCAGTAGGAACAGAAAACTTCTGGGGCAGAATGGAAACGGGGATTAACCGGGAGGGAACACAAGAGAACTTTCTGAGGTGCTGGTAAGTAATGTGCTCTATCCTGACAGGTGTTTGGGTTACACAGATGTATGTTAGTCAAAACTTAGCAAATGTACACTAAGATTTGTATATTTCATTCTATGTAAATTTTACATAAAAAGAAGAAAACTAAACAAATACTAAACTCTAGTTAATGACTACATGCTGAAGTATTTAAAGGAAAGTATATTGATCTCTGCAATTTACTCTGCAATGCACCAAAAATAAGACGGATCAATGGATGAATAAGGGGATAGACAGATATGTGAGAAACCAAGCGAGATATTGGTGGTAGAATATAGGTGGTTGGGTATGCAGATGTTCACTGCAAAATTCTTTCAATTTTGCCATGTTTGAAAAATTTCAAAATAAAATGTTGTGGCGGAAAATGTGAGCTGTATCAAGAAGGAGCCAAAGGATTATCCAGACAGACACAAACTGTGTGTAAAGGCACAGAGGCATGAAAACAGCTGTTCTGGAACCTACAAAATAATGCCGTGACAGGCACAAGAGGTACAAGTGGGAAAGTGAAACAAGAGAATGGAAAGAGGCAAGCAGGGAGCAGATTATGAAGGACTCTGCATGCTAAGCTAACCTAAGAGTTCAAACTTTATCCTGAAGGGATAGGAAGTAGTAGGAAGGGATTTTATAAAGAAATGGCAATGCTCAGTTCTGCGTCTGGGAATTATTTCTCTGCACTGTGGAATACTGGACAAAAAACAAGGAGTCAGAAGACGTGTCTGGAGAAGCAATAAGGGGCTAAATTGAGTCTGTTGAGACAGAAAAGTAGGGACTAAAAAAAAAAACTATATATATATATATATATATATATATATATATATATATGACTTGGTGAGTGCCACAATGCAGAAGAATGGAGAATTCTAGAACAACTTCCAGAAGTCTTAATTAAATGACTGAACAGAAGCAGTACCACTGATTGACAAGGAAGTTAGGGAGGAGAAACAGTTTAGAGAGAAAGAGGAAGCGAGTAATTTTGGACATATTGAGTTAGAGATTTCTGATGGGAGCCCAGAGGTAGCTGGATATAGGAATCCAAAACTTAGAAATGAGGCCTGGACTGGAGATGCACCTGTGAGCACGGCAGGGGCAGCATGCCTTGGGTTTATATGACATCACCAAAAGACATGACCTATAAATGAGATGGTGAAGAACTGGGGCTCATGCCATCACTTGGCACACCTGAATTCATAACCAACATTGCAATCAAGCCCAGCAGTCTCCTGGTGAATCCAATCGAAGCCTCAGAACACTTCTACACAGTCCGTTGGACAGCCACTGCCAAGTGACAGAACTTGGCACCTATTTGCCATCCTGGTAAAGGGAGAAAAGAGGAAAGGAACAAAAACAGAGTCCTCCTGGAACTTAACATTTAGAATTTAAGAAAAAGAGAAACCAAGGAGTGACAAAATATATATCTTCAAAGCCCCCTAAAATCCACCTTTGTCTATCTCTCCTTCTCATTCCTCTTAGTTCTAGGGTCTGCTCTAGTTAACTGAACTTTTCTCAACTATCTTCTTGATCTTCCACTCATATGTCTCTAGAGAAGTCCATGGAGAAAGCTTAGGCGTATGATGGGAAGTGTTTCAGTTTGGATGAAGCAGAAGTGATATGAAAGGGAACAGTGAGAGAGCACTCAGAATGTTGCGGAGCCACGTAGTGGAAGCCACGGAACCAGACACTGGTGATGCCAGACAAAACAAATTCAGTAGAAACCAGAAAAAGGAAACCAGTCAATGAGGGATTAGGAAGTGAGTGACGGACCAAGGAGTGATGAAACAGACTAATTTTTCAAGAATTAAAAATTTTCGGAGGCGAACCATGAGAGACTATGGACTCTGAGAAACAAACTGAGGGTTCTAGAGGGGAGGGGGTTGGGGGGATGGGTTAGCCTGGTGATGGGTATTAAGCAGGGCACGTTCTGCATGGAGCACTGGGTGTTATGCACAAACAGTGAATCATGGAACACTATATCTAAAACTAATGATGTAATGTATGGTGATTAACATAATAAAAAAAATCTGAATTAAAAAAATAAAGAATTAAAAATTTTCTACGTGAGGGGTGCCTGGCTGGCTGGCTTAGTCAGTAGAGTGTGCGACTCATGATCTTGGGCTTGTGAGTTCAAGCCCTGCACTAAGAGTGTACAGATTACTTAAAAAATAAAATCTTAAAAAAATATTTTTTCTAAATGAATGTTAACTCATTTCCTCTGCTAGATTGTAAGCACCTTCACTTGGATCCTTTACATTTCACTCCCTACCACACATATACCAGATGTTCAATAAATATTTGTTGAATAACATCTAAGACAATCTTCCCATCAGGCCTTAAATTCTAACTCAAAGCTAACCTTCCAGAACTGCCTAGGCATACCTAAGTCCAAAGAGGACTGAAAACTCTCCCTCCTCCTACTTCTGTGATCATGAAAATACAAAGAGGCAGGAAAATTTCAAGGTTTCCATCTGCCTTATAAAAAACAGCATTCAGGCGCCTGGGTGGCTCAATTGGTTAAGCGATTGCCTTCGGCTCAGGTCATGATCCTGGAGTCCCAGGATCGAGTCCTGCATCGGGCTCCTTGCTCAATGGGGACTCTGCTTCTCCCTCTGACCCTACCCCCTCTTGTGCTCTCTCTCTCACTCTCTCTCTCAAATAAATAAGATCTTTTAAAAAAATAAAAAATAAAATAAAATAAAATAAAAAATAAAAATAAAAAACAGCATTCAGATTTCAGCTATGGATGTTGTAATCCACAGAGCACCAAGTTCCAGGGAAAAAAAAAAAATGGGTGATGACAAAATCTAGGGAGAGATCGTGAGTTATCACCTAGACAATACCTGCTCACTGGACAGTCACAGAAGGAAGCAGAACGCACTCATCTGTGACCACTGACAACGTCCTCAACTGTCAGAGAAGGGCCAGGAAGTGAGACTCATTAGTTCAAAAGAATGAAAAAGAGGAAAGGCAAGAGAAACTCACAAGGGGACCTTCTCTTCTGTGGTGAGGCTGAACACCACCTTTCCTAGGACCACGGCACCACTGTTCACACCGGGCTGTAGGGCACTCAGTGGCTTGAGCTCCAGGGTCAACTTCTGCCCAGAGGCCGACTGGTAGCGCCCATCACCACAAGGGCCTAGATGGGCTGGGCGCAAGCTTCCCAGCATGCTCTGCAACTTTTTGGTCTTCACCTTTCCCTGCCAAAAAAAAAAGGGGGGTGGGGGAATAGATAAGAAGATGTAAACTAGTCGCTCTGAGAGTCTACTCCTACTCCCACCTACCCACTTCTGTAGATAGAGTCACTGCGACCGAAGCCTACTTTATTCTTACTTTATTGACCCACAGAATAAAAGCAGAGTTCAGTCTTTTGACACCTTTACCTTGCTCTCAAGGAAGCTGGTTAATCTACTCAGGAACTCCAGAAGCTGCTGCTCTCGTTGCTGGGGCTCCAGCCAAGCAGGGTCCAGGACTGCAGCCCGAGAGAAGCCCTCCAGGGCCTCCCCGTAATTCTCTTCATATTTATGTAACTGCACAAGAAGTAAACGAAAACCTCCCAAGTACATGTGTATCTAACACAAACTACGGCAGGGGGAGTGATGGCACAGTGTGCTAGGAATCTACAGAAATGAACTGTTTCCTTCCCCGTGGCTTTCCTGCTCTACGATGAACAGCCTGAAGAAACAGTAGTGCTTTATAGCCCTCACCTTGGCTAAGGGGTCACAAACCCCGAAGATGGAATTGTTTCAAAGACACTAATTTCCAAATTTGAAAATAGTTACGCTGCATACAGTGGGTCATTCTATTTTTATATTTATATTGAACATTTCAGAAAAGTCTTCTAAACTGTCCCTCTATCCTCTGTGTACTCTCCACCTCCTCGGCCCCATCCACCTTACCACCAGAGGCCCCATCAGATCCTAAAGTCAAACTGAGCCAGCTCTCCCTCAAAATAATGTGGCTTTCCTCCCACAGTTTGTACTCAACCTTGTCCCTATGAATACTCAGTTATCGTTCCAAGCTAAGACCCAGCTGTCACTTGGGTGACTTGCAGATGACCACCACCCTGCAGGTCTTACCGTTGCCCTGTTCAGATGAAGATCAGGATTGCTGCAAGCTGTCCTGTCAACCTTCTCCTACAGAGAGAGAAAAAAACCATCAGTGGAACCTGTCTCACTCTTACCGATGGCCATGCCCAACATGCCCTAGACCTCTTCCCCCTGGAAAAATTCAAAGTTTCTTCCCTGTCAAAATGTTACCTATACCCACACTGTTACACAGTAACCGCTTGAGTGGTATATTACTCAGTCCCTGACACCTCAAAGAGGTAAGGGTTTTTGTGTGCGCATGAAACTTTCTGAAATATGATTATAATTTATCCATGCACCAGCACAAAGATAAAAGAAAAGTATAAAAGCATTCTGATAAAAAAAAAAATTTTTAATGGTGAGATAATGATATAAATGAGGAAGGCCTAGAAAAGAAATGTCGTCAATTTAATACATTTCCTTTCCCCCACGAGCCCAGCTCCAGATACAGGTAGAAGCATGTTTCTATATTCAAGCCCCCTTCAAACACCCACTAAAAGTCAAATTCTGATTCTCTAATTTAAATAGATGGCCAGAAACTACATGAAAGTTCAGGCAGATGTGCTGTGAAGAAACTGCTATGTTCAGGGCTATGTTCAGCTTATTTTTCTGATTATGTTCATTGCCGAGCACATCACAAAAGTACAAACAACATGGATTAAAATTGTTTAAATGGTTGGTTTGAATATGTTTAAAAATGCAGGTTTGGGTGAAGAAATTAAGAGTTAAAAGCAACAATTTAGCAGAAGCCAAATATAAAATTTTTAAAGAGTACACTGTTGGGGCGCCTGGGTGGCTCAGTCAGTTACGTGTCTGCCTTTGGCTCCAGTCATGATCCCAGAGTCCTGGGATCGAGCCCCTCACAGGGCTCCCTGCTCAGTGGGGGGCCTGCTTCTCCCTCTCCCTCTGCCTGCCGCTCTGCCTACTTGTGCTCTCTATCTGTCAAATAAATAAATAAAATCTTTAAAAAAAAAAAAAAAGAGTACACTGTTACTATTTTTTTTAATGTAAACATCCACCAAAGTAAGAAATTAGACTAAAATATAATCCCTCTGCCTTCAAGTTCCCTGATGGAAAAAAGGTCAGTCCCTAAACTACAAACATGAATAGAATATTCTGCCACACAGAATAAAATAAGTAATGGTAAGTTAAAAAGCAATTCTCCAAGTCAAGAGAAGCAAGAAAGCAAAAAAAGAAAGGTGAATATGAGGCCCAAATAAAAACTGCTCAGAAGGCCAAGGTGAACCTTCTGATAAAGAGTAATCAGGAGCTCAAGCCTGAAGGAATCCCCCATGTAAGCAGCTATTGATAGAAAAACGGCTTGAAAGGCCTAAACAAAGCATGAGCACCAGCAGATTAATCCTGAGGAAATGATGCAGAATGGGCTATATGCTGTTTTCTATTTTAAAGCTTTTATTTTTAAGTCATCTCTACACCCAACGTGGGGCTTCAACTCACAACCCTGAGATCAAGAGTCGCGTGCTCTACCAGCTGAGCCAGCCAGGTGTCCCTACTGTTTTTGATTTTAGCCTGTGGGAAATCCAGAGCCATAGTATCTCATGGTTTATCACGGGATAGCACTTTATACTTAAGTATTAGAGCTTTCCTTTTTCCTTAAACACGTACACAAATATGAATAGCATTATTTTAATATAGACTTTTCTCCCCACCACAAAAGATGAACACACTGGGATGGGCTCTGTGATTTGGTTATGAGCGCCGGTAGGAATTGCAGAGAGTTCGAAGGCCCGTCTAGCACGGCGGCGCCCTGCCAGTGGTCGCTAACACTCCAGTTATGAGAAGTAAGTCACCTCTGTAGCTAGAGCTCTGCAAAACCACACACACTGGATGCCACTGAGTACTGCCCATGCTGCTTGCGAAAGAGCCACGCAGAAGACTGAATGACGCTCTTGCTTCTGCTGTGACCATAAATACTTACTGCTTGGGCATAGGCACTGAGGGCTTGCTGGGAGATCTTGGGGTTCTGGCCAGTATTGAAGTAAAGAGAAAGATATGCATTCCCCAGAATATCTGAAAGAGAAACAAAGGGTTTCCGGTTCCTCCTGTAAGGGGCTGGGAAGTCACCACTCCATCCTGATGGACTGAAAACTCCACAACTCTTCTTGGAGCCGTAAGACAGGGAACAACACAGGGCAAACTACTGCCCCTAAAACTGGAGAAAGACAGGCAAACACAGGGACTGTGGCTCACCAGGGCAGGAGCTCCCGAGCCGCAGTACTAGTGCTGAGGTAGGAGCACGCGAACTGTAACTGACAAAGAGCTGGAGGGTCAATGTGGACAAGTCTGGGAGTCGGAAACTCCAGGGGTCCCAGGCATAAGGAGGTCCCCACGATACTGTGAGATTTACCTCCAGAAGCTCAACCAGATTCCCACAGCAAGCATCCGAGAAAAATCCCCTCATACTTCCAGCAGGGGGAAGGGGAGAAAGAACTTGTTCCGAAATATGCTAGAGCACCCTGTTCTTCACAAGGCCTGCCCTCAGGAGAAACTAGCTAACCAGAGCCTAACTAACCTGAGGAAGGAAAATACCACCTGGCCATACCCATCCACGTGGGGGAGGGGAGACACCCAGCTGCAGCCCACTCTAGCCATCCTGCCCCACCTAAGTAAGGAAAAAAACCCAAGAAACAGTGGTGAGTCGCCTCAGAGCCCAGATTCAAGATATGACCTATTTTGGTTACCCTCAAAAGTCTACTTGAAAGGTCCCACATCTGACAAAACCCAGTGATAACACTGTATTTGGTATACTCCAAACTTCACAGGGATAAAGAGGCAAACGCAGACCCAGAGCAGAAACCTGAACAGACCGCACAAAAGCCCTGCCTTGCTTATGTGGGAACATAAGCGTCCTCTCTTGGATGATCAAAGAGTTCCTAAAACAGTGGTTCATCAAAATACCTTTCAGGTTGCTTCAAAACAAAGATGCCCAGGCTTGACACTTAGAATCAGACCCAAGAGCCGGGCTCCAGAAGGTTCTGGCATGTGTAGCCATGTTGAGAACCACTGCTCTAGAACCTTGCTGGAGCTCCTTTAAGAGCACTCACACCAGGAGCGGCCGTCGTGGACATCCATCTGCACAGCCAACTTAGCCTGTCGGACACTGTCCAGGACATGACGAGAGTGTTCATCTCCAGTGTCCGTCCGAAGCTGGCGAAGGACCATGGACAGGTTTTGAAGGGACACTTTGTTCTTGCACTGCAAATGGAGAAGACACATACTCAACCTTCCTGATTCTATTTCCCCTTTCCAGATCTTTTCTATCTTAATCTTCTAAATCTAATGTCTCATCTTAATTCTTACTGCCATCTACAAGGATCAACTTGGCTGTTAATTTTTCTTCACTTCTCATCTCTCCCTGAACCTGATCCCATCATCTTCCTTTCTCAGTCCCCTGTCCCTGTCTTCCTCAGCCAGGTCTGCTCCCCACATCTTCCTCCCCTCTGATTCCATTCTCCTAGTTCTAGCACAGTTCTATTCTGGTATTCATATCCTAGGGAAATTCACAAAACCAAAGGAATCTCAGCCTTCCCCATCTGTGTTTTCCAAGGGGACAGTAGACGGCTCACATGGGTCAGGGCTCCTGAGAAGCAGGTGTGGGCAGCCGCAATATCGCCTTTCTTCCAGTATACCTCACCCAGCTGGTTCCAGGCTTCCACCAGCTTGGGCTCCAGCTTCACAGCCTTTGACAGAAGCTCCTCAGCCTTAGGACTATAGTCAGGAGTCACATTCAGTGCCTTCCCAGTCAGCATCAGAACCTGTGCCTTGCCCTGGACAGAACCTAGGAGGAAAGGGAAAATGGAGGAAATTAGAAAAACCCAGGCAGTCTTACAGAGAGGACCAGGGCACTTTCTCCCAAGAAATAACCTCAGGTCGGCCCTAGGAATGAAACAGTTGAAGAAACTCTTTATGAACAAACCACTTATTGAAAGCCTACCAAAGCCCCCATGCTTTCAATAACACTGAAAGCCTACCATTTGCAGAGTACTAGGTTAGGTTAATAGGGTAACTAAGAAAGCATTATCCCTACCTTGAAGGGGCTTACAATCTAGTGGAGAGGACAAACCATATTCATGGAAAATTAAAACAACGAGGGGCGCCTGGGTGGCTCAGTCGTTAAGCATCTGCCTTCGGCTCGGGTCATGGTCCCAGGGTCCTGGGATCAAGTCCCACATTGGGCTCCCTGCTCAGTGGGGAGTCTGCTTCTCCCTCTGCCCCTCACCCCACTCGTGCTCTCTCTCTCTCTCAAATAAATTTAAAAAATCTTTAAAAAAAATAAAACAACAATGAAAAGGGGCATATGGCATACACCCAATGAATGGGCTTTAAAAAGTGAAAGGGGGGGCACCTGGGTGGCTCATTTGGTTAAGCATCCGACTCTTGATTTCAGCTCCTGTCATGATCTCAGGGTAGTGAGATCAAGCCCCGCATCAGGCTCCACACCCAGCAAGAGAGTCAGCTTGGGATTCTCTCTATCCCTCTGTTCCTCTCTCAGTGACCCCACCCCCACCATGCTCGCTCACTCTCACTCTCTCAAATAAATAAATAAATCTTTAAAAAATGTTCAAAAAAAAAAAAGTGAAAAGGAGAAAAGGACAAGATCCTCCAGTTAAGAAAATGATATACACAAAGGCAGAGAGGCAGAAATCCAAGTGGCATGTACAAGGGAGAATGGATAGTCCATCCTGAAAGAAACAAAAACATCCTGAAAGAAACAAAAAGTTCCTCTGTTAAGTAAGTAGTCACAGATAAGAGTAGAAGAAATACAAACAAAATGGTCAGATAATGGAGACTTGGATACCAAATTAAGGTGTTTACACTTCAACCAGTCAATAGTAGGACTCTCTGATACTTGAGCAAAGAGGCAGACAAAAGGATAAGATTAAATGCATGAAGTAATAGTTAAAAAGATAATGGCATGGCCATTACATAAATTAACTTGGAAGTAAAAGAAATTAGAGGCAGAAAGGTCAATTAAGAAGAAGAGTTTAGGGGCACCTGGGTGGCTCAGTCAGTTGAGTGTCCGTCCACCTCTTGGTTTCAGCTCAAGTCATGATCTCGGAGTCTTGAGATCGAGCCCCGAGTGGGGCTCCATGCTCCGCCACCAGGGAGTCTGCTCCCCCTCTCCCTTTCCCTCTGCCCTTCCCCCAGCTCACACACACTCTCTACCTCTCAAATAAATAAATCTTAAAAAAAAAAAAAAAAAAAAGAGTAGTTTAAGCAACAGGTATTTCTTTTATTTCATGGCATTTGCTATAATCAAACTTTAGAAAACACAGTTTAGAGGACTAAAAGGTAGCCATCCTACACAGGGGCCCTCAGAAGAAATACTCTGTTGTACCATCCTGTAGCAGCCACAAATAGGATACCAAAGACTTCACAGAGAGAGAGCAAAACTCTATCGCATTTCAGCGAAGGGCAGGGGGTTGCATGCTCTTTGCCACTCATACCCACTACTTCCTCCATCTGCTGCAGGGTCTTCTCCATCTCCTCCCGCACATCCTGTTGCTTCCTTCCAGCATCCTCAACACCATGTGTCTCAAAATAGCACTCTCGAAATGAATACAGCTGATCCACCAGTGCCTAGGAAGTGTAAGAATAGTACCATTAAGAGAAGAGAACGCCAGACAAGGAAATTTGAGACTAGCTAGCCATACCAGCTCTGGTCTAGAAACACGGATCCTCTATCTCACTGAGGAATGACACAAGAGGCCAGCGGACGGGTCTACCAAAATGCCACAGATCATGAAGAAAAGTAGCCAGGTCCCAGCACCACGCTCATATAGTCCCATGCCAGTCCCGGCCCCATGATGATAGTTCTCTCTCCCCCAGCCCCAACAGGGCTTCCAGTATGACTAAGCACTTCATATACCACAGTCAAGGGGAGGAAAACACTTTGCAACTTGAGATAAAACAGTTAATAAGGTAATCCTATGCTACTGGTCCCCAGAGTACAAAACTTTGAAATGCACCCTTAAAACTGGACTTCCTAACAAAAACAATCATATCCCTGATTTTTCCTATGCTAGTATCTGAAAATACATGACCATTGTGATGATGATAAACATGTGAGAGCCATTCTTTTCCGCGACAAAGAGATCGATTTAAGTTTGAGGACCTTGGTATTTTTACAGGATTTTGTTTCTTTAAATACTCGTGGTTTTTGTTGTTTTGTTTTGTTTTTGTCAAGTCACCTTCTGGCTCTTTTGCCTTTGACCCAAGTAAATGTTCCCTTTCCTATTTTAAATACCTCTGTCTCTGAGTCTTCCTGTGACACCAAAGCTCTTCCTTTATCTAGTGTGAAACTGACCAGCAGCAGAAATATATAACACAATTCTGTCACATCTTAACTACCTCCACAGTACATCCTAAATCCATCTACCTGTCTCCATCCCACTAGGACTCTCCCGGGCTAAATCGGCACCATTACTTGCCCGGACTGTTGCAATAGCTTCTTACCTGGTCATCTTGTCTCTACTCTCTCACATTCTCCTTATTGTAGTCAGAATGACCTTACAAAAATGCACAGCACATCACAAACTCTCAGTTTTCCACTGTAGATAGAATAAAATCTAACTCCTGACCACAGCCTAGAAGACGGTACGATCTGACCTCACACTACTACTCACCCTGCCACAAACTTCCTTTCCCTTCGCTCTCACACACCCTCGCTTCTACAATACTCAAGCCACATTGGCTTTCACTGAGTTCCTCGGATCCAGCAAGCTCAATCCCACTGTGGGGGTTTATATATGCCATTCCCTCTGCTTGGACACTCTTTCCCCAGATCTTTGCATGCCTCATTCCTCATTATCATTTAGATCTCAGTTCACTATCAACTTCTCAGAGGCTTTCCCTGACTATCCAAACTAAAGTAACCACTTCCCCTCTTAATCATACTTTATTTTTCTTCATAGTCCTTACCAGTTGAAATTATGTGACCTATACATTAACTGTCTGTTGTCTGTCTCCATCCCTAGAATGTAAGCTCCATGATGGGAGGGTCCTCATGTCCCATCTCCTGTGTTCAAAGCTATACCTGAATATGACAATAGGGCTTGGAACACGGTAGGCTCTCATTAAAAATGTTGATTGAATGGCTTAATGAATCATTCCTGTCTCTAACAAACACATAAGTGCTATACTTATTTTAAAACCCTACCCAGAGCAAAGAGAAGGGACAGTCCCCTCTGTAGCAGCAATGTTTTTCAAATTTTATTGTGTGTATTATTTTCAGGACTCAGCCTGCAGATTCCGATTTTAGAAGCTTCAGCAGAACTCAAACACCTTTTCACAAGCACCCCAGATGACTGTAATGAAAATGGTCTGTAAAACACACTTTGAGAAATATCCTTTTATGACATTCCTTCTGCCCTAAAATGACAATGAAATCAAAACGTACCACCATTCCCATGGATAGCAACATCACTATCCTCTTCCTCTCCTCTATTCCATTCCCCCATTCCATTCCTGCACCATTCCTGCCCACGCCGCCCAAGATACCCCACGCATACATGCTTAGTCCGTCTACCACAAATGAGCCCAGGAAAAGACTGTTCCCAGCAAAACTTACAACCCAATTCCTTGTGCCCTGCAATGCGCATGGCTGTAAATCAGGAATTTTAGAGAGGGTCTCAGTGTCTGTTTCTAGTCCTGAAAGCAAATACGCAAGAAATTGTTTGGCTTTGTTGTTTTATTTTGCTGGGGTGAACATTTTTAATAATTTCTTGTCTCATGGAAAAAGTAATATATGTAAGTTACTAAAATTTAAATAAGTACATGTAAAAAATACAAAATAAAAAATGCCTCATAATCACCCCAACCTCAGGGATAACCACTGTTTAGTGTACCTCTTCAGAATTTTTTTATACATATACACAATGTTTCCAATATGGAGCCAGGATTGAGAATCTCTAATTTCAGCCAGTCACACTAGGGAATGAAATTAATCTAAGTCAAGTGGAAGTAAAATAAAGCTCACACTCTATAAAAAGTGTTATTATCTTAGTCTGCTCAAGAAACAAACAAATCTCACCAATGTTTAAACTTTTGCATTACAAGTCTTTAAGCAGCTTATAAACCTGTCACCAGTCTAATGTTTATTCCAGACTGGGAGCATCTGGCCGGCTCAGTCTGAAGAGAATGCAACTCTTGATCTCCTGGTGGTGAGTTTGAGACCCACGTTGGGTATGGAGATTACTTAAATAAATAAAACTAAAAAATAAATTCTAGGCTGTCTTAGAACACAAAAAACTGAGTTTCTGAGATTTGAGGAAAATCTTGGGTCACTGAAAGAAGGTAAGGAGCAAACAACCAGTTAGTGCATACCTACCAAGTACAAAAGACTAGTCCTAGTCACAACTGCAGTCAGCTATGAACTAAGTGGAGTATGGACCCCTCGTCATCAGACCCCAAGCTGGGACTGCAAGTGTGCAAAAGAATCAAAACCGTGGAGTCCTGAGGGGAGTGACCAGGATACAAGTGGTGCAAGCTACTACTCTGCTTGTTGCCAATTTCAAAGCAGGTAAGTAGCGAAGAAACGGCCTTTGTGGGAATCAACACAACACATGGTAATAGTTCCTGCAGATCTACTACTGTGTATACTACCTGTGATGGGTGAATGGAGGGAGAAACAAAACAAAACAAAACAAAAAACAAAACAACTCCCTAAGAACATGCAAGAATAAAGTTAGGAGCAACAAATCCTCTTCCACATAGGACTGAAACTGAGTGTGCTCAGGTCAGCAGCAGGAGGTCCCCACACACGGCGGCGCTCCTCCCCGGCCCGGGAGGCTCCCCTCTCCGACAGCGGCTGCACCCTCGCGAGTTCTTATAGTAACCTCGCCGACACATGCAGCACGCTGCATGCGCCAAGGAATTCGCTGGTACTACATAACTGGGCTCCCCGCTTCTTCCCGAGTAACAAAGGCACATATAGATTTTAATCTATGGGCTCACCTGCAATTTCTGCAAGACCTGCTTGACTTCCTCGTCTTCATCAGCCATCATTTCCCAGCCACTCTCGGCTTCTCCGCCCCCAACTTGGTAACCACAGAGACTCATACCTCCCCCCCCATCGTGGAGCCAGAGCGACATCTAGGGCACTGGAGGCTTACCTGCACCTGAGTAGAGGAGCTGGTGTGTTATGTGGGTTTGGGTTTTGAGGGTTTTTTTCATGTATCCAAACACTTTTTTAAATTAAAAAAAATATTTAAAAAATATATGGACTAATTATACGTTTAACAAATTAAAATGGTGATTTCTGGTTGCAAGAAAAAAAACAAAAAAAGTTTTCTTATGAGAATCACTATAAAGTTATAATGTAAATGCATTTTTTATTGTGAAAAGGCACAAAATTTCCTTTATGGACAACTTGTCATTTAACCACCATGTAATATCAAATACATCTGTAATCCGTAAAGTAAATATGATTCTATTGAGGGGAAAGAGCCAAATCAAAGACATCATTGAGGAAAAACAGCATAGTAGACTATGAACTCTACAGAGGACAAAGGCCCTAATTTTACATATTTTTAAACTCCCTTGTTCCTGACAAGGTTCTCAGAATATAGTTTCTCAGTTAATGAGTAACAAATAGACTTACTGGTTAAATTAGCAACTCTGGAGCTGCCTGACAACAGTATAAAATTAATGGATAATTCAGGAGTAACTGGCTTTTGGACTTTAATTTTAGTTATTTGAAACAACATAATTTAGTACCAAATGTTTAAACAACCATCATAATTGCTAAACTGTGAAATCAGCATTATTTATATCTGATCAACTATACAAAACTCATCAATTTTTCTTAAAAAAAAGCGGGGGGTAATAGAAATCCCAAAGAATAAAGGAAAGACTACTAATTAGGGGTCACATTTACTAACCTAGCACCATAATTCCAGTCTTGGGCCATCCCAAGTGGCTGGAAGGAGGAAGGGAAGCGGTGAGCATGTTGGAAAAGGGTAGTTCTTAATTTGTGGCCCATTTGTGCTCTAAGGCAACACAGATCTAGCAGAGAGGAAAATCACTGAGGCTGGAATTTAAAACAAAAGCTTTTGGTTCAGATGGTAAGGAGTCACTCAAGAACAGCAGAATCAGTATATCCAGAAGGCAGTGCTAGAGTCTGCCTCATGAACTAGGGGGTTTCTTCTTGCATCCAAGTTCTTTTAATTTCTACAAGTTTTTTTAGGCAGGTGTGGTATGTCGTAATTCTGAGCCAGATACATTCCAACCACATTGCCAAAAGTACATCCCAGCAGGACCTGGAGCAAGGTTATCTGCTAGGAGGGCACGAAGCATGGCTAGGAACTGGTTTTCAAGGAAGGGCACTGCTGCAAACCAACTTAACCCAATGCCTGTAGCTCAAAGGCGATTCTCTATGATCACTTTTGAGTTCATAAACTTGTTTCTTTCCCAAATCATGGAAACCTCTAATATTCTCAACTTAATTGCACATATCTTTTTGTTCTATATCTTTCTACTTATACCAAGATTATACCACCTCCCCCTGCCAAAAAAGGCGGGTTAAGACAGTGTATGCCTGTGTTGTAAGTTTAAAATTTTAAGGGAAATGTAGTACAATGGTAAGGTAATTTGTCTGAATATTTTCCAAACTTGACAGTTACTTTCTATATCAGAGGGATTTCATCATTTTGAACACACTATCTTAATAAATCTGCTCACTCGGGATGGTATCATGAAAGCCATAACTAATAAACTAATAGTATGTCAGTACACTAATAATGCCAACATAATGATAGACTATATCTAGGACATATAAGAAACAATGACTGTCCCTGTAAAGGGAAATGGGGACCAAGAGTTGTCAGTAGGCAAAGAAAATTCTTTTGCTGTGTACACTTTTGAATTTATCATGTGCACGTACTATTTAAAAATAAACATAATTTTTACATAAAATATTAGTTGCTTCCACATAGACTATCTCTGAAAGATACACAAGATACTGCCAACAGTAGTTGCTTTCAGAAAAGTGAAGTGAGTGACTGGGGGACAGGGGTGAAAGGTAGACCTCACTCCATGCCTTTTTTACACCTTTTGTATTGGTGACATGTGAATATACTAAACTCTTCAATAAGTAACTTTTTCAAAGTAGCATGTAATGTCCTAAGAAATTCTCTTTATTTTTTAATTATAGCTTACTTGTATTTCAAACTGATCCTGTAAACCTAACACAAGAAGCAAAGGCTCAAGGCAGAAATCATGAATACACATAAAATTATTTCCCCACACCATTTTCCAACAAAATTTAAAACTGCATAGGGAAGAAAAATACTTTGTAAGGTAATCTATAAAATCTGTGTTAACAGCTATGAACTGGGAAGAGATGTTTTAAAACTTTTAAGTCAGCACTTTTCATCCTCTTTCTCAGACACCATTTTAGCTTTGGGATATAGTAAAAAATGTTTCTGAAGAGATTTAATATTCTATACTACTAAGGAAGAAAACATTACTTGCTATCAATTACGTAAAGCAAAGATATTCACTTGTCTTTCTATGACTAAATATAAAATATCCTCAAAAGCTTTCAGTATGACTTTATTAACCCAAATTACAATGGGATTTGGTATTTAGATAATTCTACTGTAATTCTTCCCAAACCAATAAAAATAAATAACGAAATTTAACAGTTAGAAAAGGTTTACAGGATAATTTAATTCAGTCCCTCATTTCCAGATATAGCAATCCCAGAAAGTTTAAACTCAAACTCACAACCAATGTATGGGAAAAAACATAATTAGATCCCAGATGTTCTGCTTCTGCAACCAGTATGCTTTCAAGTCATGCCACTAAGAGGATGTAAAGTAACTGAAAATATTCTTCAAACTTCTTTCTTGGCTCTATAGTTTGTTTTTTAAGATTTATTTGAGAGAGCGCGCACAGGGGAAAAGGGGCGGAGGGAGAGAGTAGACCTGAAGCAGACTCCCCACTGAGCACAGAGCCAGACCCAAGGCTCTATCTCAGGACCCTGAGATCATGACCTGAGCCAAAATCAAGAGTCAGGCAGTTAACCGAAGAAATCAAGAGTTGGACACAACCCACTGAGCCACCCAGGTGCCCCAGCTCTACGGTTCAAATAAGTTATTTGTGATAGTGATCAGAAATGCTACTTAATAAAGGAAAACAAGGAATAAGTCTTTAAAAGTATTTTAATTAATATAATCTCTTGAGATCAATAACATATTGTAAGTTTTCTGTGGTAAGAGTGTATTCCTAAATAAGGCACTTCTAGCAAAAGGGTAAAGTCATTTCATTTTAAAATAAATGCCAAAAAATCACCTTTACAAAATAACTTTATCACTGTGAATCATTTTTAATTAGAAATACAGACAACAAAATTAAAAAATAGAAAAACAGACAACATGCAAGCATCAAATTGTATTCTTACTCACCAACATGAGCACACCTCCAAACAAATTAATACAAGGGCAGATACATAAATATATACAAATAAAGGAACGTACCCAAATAACAAGCTACAGATTCACCTGCCATTTCCTGAGACCAAAATCTTCACATAAATATGCTGGCAAATACAGCAAAATATCAATATAAAGGAAAACATATATGCGTATATGCATAAATACCAGAACATAAAGTGACATGTAGACATATAACATACGTGCTTATATACATATACATAAACACCTAGTTCAGTCGGAAATAACACAGACAGAAAACAAATGGTGATCTACAAAACAAGCAGTAATACTGTAACCTTTTCACTACTGGTGAAAACTCAACAGTCACAATAAATTTGAGTTTAATATAATGCTCACACTTCAAATGATGGAAACAGAAAAAGAAGCCAGACCCTAAAGCCACTCCTGGTGACACTGAGTTCCTCATAAGTTGAAAACGTAATAGCACACAAAGGTTGGTGATTCTCATCCTAACTAGAATAAAGATTATTTGCTAAACGAGATCACTAAGAGTGAACAGAGAAATATTCTGTAAAGTGAGCTAAATTCTTTTTACTTTAAAGGCCCTGCTAGAGATTTGCTGCTGCTCTAATTCACGACTTGGAGAGGCAAAACTAAAAAAGCTGTTGCTGGGTTCAGGTGCTGTGGGAGAACCCACAAAAAACGGTCTGAAGTGAAAATCTCCATCTCCACCACCCCGATTTCGAACCGGTGTACTGTCCAAAGGAAACTTGGAGTTGCTCCCTAGGGAAAAAAAAGGGGGGGGGAAACAAGCATCTATTTCCTTACAGATCTTTAGGAACAAAAACACAAAATTATTTAATAAATATTTTAACAGAACTCAACTCCTATGAGACAGTAAAATATAAACCTAACGTTGGATAAAGAAAAGGGCTATGATGGCTCCCACTCCCTCCCATGACCACAGTACATACCATACTTTCTGCTGTGACGCAGTTTCCAATAGCCATGACCTCATCACCAAAAGTAATTTGACACAATGAAATATGTTTTTAGTAAAGCTAGAACTTACAATTCATAATTTTATTCGTTATCCATGTAATCTACTTTAAGGAATATTGTGTGTGTATAAAACCTTTTATCCCAGGTTCTTTAAGAATAATTTTTCTTTTAAAGATTGCCATAAACACTCTAGAAAATATATGACAACTATGAAACACTGGCATATACTCATGATCCAAGACCAATTAGAATAACCTTAAGAAAAATCAGACAATAGATCTGATTAAATAAGCATTTAACAACTTCCACCGAGCCATTCTTTGGCTTCTACAAGTTTTTGTTGTTGTTGTTGTTTTTCTTAAGATTTTATTTATTTATTTGACAGACAGAGACACAGTGAGAGAGGGAACACAAGCAGGGGGAGTGGGAGAGGGAGAAGCAGGCTTCCCGCTGAGCGGGGAGATGCGGGGCTCGATCCCAGGACCCTGGGATCATGACCTGAGCCGAAGGCAGACGCCTAACGACTGAGCCACCCAGGCGCCCCTGGCTTCTACCAGTTTTAAAGGGAACATGTAACTAAAGCAGAATGCAGACTATACCTGCTTCAAGCCAACAACTGTAGCAAGAGGTGAAAGTAAAAAGGTTTAAGTGTACATAAAAAGTGGAACAGGAAAGAAGTAGTGAATATGAAAGAAATCAAAATAAATGTGGATCGTAACAAGGAAAAAATATCTACAATGTTAATATACAATAACACTTTGATTGACTAAATTATAATTATGACTAAGTGAAAGTTAAGCAAAAACTTGTTTTTGTTTCAATTCTTCTATCTGATACACCTCATCTCATTACTTCCTGCCCTTTCTAGGACATCTCCTCCCCCACTAAACCTTTTTCCTCAGCCTATAATTCAAAAAAACATATATTTAGGAAAATCACGCACAAGAAACCTCACTTTTTTATATGACAAAAATAATTTATATTAATAGCATAGCAAAAATCTATTGGATTCTGTTATATTAAGAGTAGTATAAAGAGGAGAACTCAGGAAGACATATGAGATTCATTGCATTTGCCAAAGCACCTAGAGAGCAAAAAAGAAGTGGTATCTTCCTAGATTGTACACTTCCAGAAGGCAGGAATCTTATCTGGATAATCCTTATATTCTCATTGCCTAGGATTATGTCTAGCAGCCTAGCACATGAAATATGTTTGATAAATATTTGATAAATGAACAAAAGTGAACCAACCAAACAACCAACAATAACTTAAGAACTGTGCCATCAGTATTGCCATGTGAAAGAAACTGAACATGGCCTTCTTGAGGAAGGAAATGGTTGTGTGGGCTCTGAAGACAGTTTTGTGACCTTGACCAATTTACTTAAACTTTCGGTGACTTAGTTTTCTCATCTGTAAAATAAGGATAATAATAACTACATCATAAAGTTTTGAAAAATAACAGGAATATGTGTAAAATTGTAACAGTGCCTAGCACTTAGTAAGGAATCAACAAATGGCAGCTAATACTCTTATTACCCCAAGGAAGTAGCTTTTCACTTAAAGTACCAATTTGCAAACTTTTATTTTGGAGAGATTTATTCTCTGTTTACATTGAAGATGTAACTTAACCACAAGCGAATAAAATAGATAAAAGCAAAGATGTACATGTTGAGACATGGATGAAGAATCTGGAGCCTATACCACTCTAGGCCTTTGGAGTCTCCCCTGACTTCCTGGAACTGTGCAGAACACAATGTGAAAGATTTAAAGAACAGTTATTGGATATTACATGTCCCTTCTTACCTGATGGAAAGCCAAAAACACCAGATTGTGCAATCATGGATGGTTCAAGGGTACTTTCTTGGTTAGCAATAGTGATGTTTCGCAGCCTAAGGCTATCATAGAGGCCTTGGAGCTTTTGATACTGACGATTTCGCTCCATAAGTTTCTCGGAGATGTCACTGAACTTTTTCTTATATTCTTCTAGCACTTTCTTCATGGAGGTGACCTCCCCCTTCATAGAGGTCAATTCTACATCCTTACTCTGTATTTGCTGAGTATATATCTTCTCCATCTGTTTCAGATGGCCCTCAGCCTTGCTGAAATTATATTCTTGATAGAGACGCTCCTGATGTACCTGTCCCAAAAAAAAGATTTTTAAGTTATATATTGTAAAACTTTAAATGCAAAAGAAAAAGAAAGACTTACACTGGGATGTTATTAATTTAACATTTAGAACCAAGTTAAGCACATCAAAAACTAATGATGTAATGTATGGTGATTAACATAACAATAAAAAATTAAAAAAAAAAAGAACCAAGTTAAGCAAACTAGATGTACAATAGGATGATTATTACAGAAAATAATACACTGTGTCACTAACTTCATAGGAAAACATTCTGGAGGAATACTCTCAAACTGCTATCATTATACTAACAAAAGAAGTATTTGTCTAACCTTAACAAGTGACATGGAGTCTTAAGGTTTTTAAGAAATAATTTCATATTTCAAGTAATCCACACTGTGGAGAACAGATTGTAAGATAGCCTCCAATTATCCCTGCCTCCTTGTACTTAGATCCTCCCCTTGAATGTGGACAGAAACTGTGACTAGAATACAGGAAAAATGACAGGATGCTGCTTCATGAGTACATTACATAAGACTATAAAGTCTGCCTGAGTAGCACATTCTCTCTCTTGCTGGCTTTGTAGAAGCAAGTAGCCATGCTGCAAAGGGCAACAAGGCAAGTAACTGAGAGCAGCTTTTGGGCAATAGCCAGCAAAATACTGAGGTCACATTGAATCTAAACATAGACTGTACAACCTTCACCAAAATTAACTCAATATGAATCACAGACCTAAATGTAAACATAAAACTATAAGATTCCTATAAAATAACAGAGGAGCAAATCAATGATCTTCGGTTTGATGGTGACTTTTTAGATGCAACACCAGCAAGCACAATCTACAAAAGAAAGAATTGATAAGCTAGACTTCATTAAAATTAAAAATTTCTGCTCTGCAAAAGACAATGTCAAGAGAATGAAAAGACAAGCCATAGACTGAGAGAAAATATTTGTGGGGCACCTGGGTGGCTCAGTTATTAAGCGACTGCCTTCGGCTCGGGTCATGGTCCCAGGGTCCTGGGATCGAGCCCCGCATCAGGCTCCCTGCTCAGCGGGAAGCCTGCTTCTCCCTCTCCCACTCCCCCTGCTTGTGTTCTCTCTCTCGCTGTGTCTCTCTCTGTCAAATAAATAAAATCTTAAAAAAAAAAAAAAATTGTAAAAGACGTTATCTCATAAAAGACTGTTATCCAAAACATACAAAGAACTCTTAGAACTCAACAATAAAAAAAGGCCAATTTCAAAATCATACTAATAAAAGATAACTGAAAAAAGAAAATTTCTTGTAACATCTGAGTTAAATACATAGAGAATTCTTAACAAATCAGTAAGAAAAAAAACCTACAGCAACTGAAATAAGCAAATTGAAACAGGCAATGCATAAAAGAAAAATACATGAAAAAAATACAAGAAAATGTTTTCATCTAAAAGTCATCCAAGAAAAGCATATTTAAAGAATAATGAGATTCTTGGAGGGGGAGACGAACCATGAGACACTATGGACTCTGAAAAACTAAGGGTTCTGGGGGGGGGGGATGGGTTAGCCTGGTGATGGGTATTAAAGAGGGCACGTTCTGCATGGAGCACTGGGTGTTATATGCAAACAATGAATCATGGAACACTACATCAAAAACTAATGATGTAATGTATGGTGATTAATGTAACATAAAAAAAAAGAATAATGAGATTCTACTTTACTCATATCTAATTGGTGAGTAGAAAGTATGAGAATCAAGCACCTTCATACACAAGGGAACACAAAATGATAGGCCCCAGGCCTAACTGGAGGGCAATTTTAAAATACTGCCATTTTGGGGGTGCCTGGCTGGCTCAAAGCATGCAATTCTTGATCTTGGGGTTGTGAGTTCAAGCCCCACATTGGGTATAGAGATTACATAAAATGAAATCTTTAAAAAATAAATAAAAAATTGGGGCGCCTGGGTGGCTCAGTCGTTAAGCGTCTGCCTTCGGCTCAGGTCATGATCCCAGGGTCCTGGGATCGAGTCCCACATCGGGCTCCCTGCTCAGCGGGAAGCCTGCTTCTCCCTCTCCCACTCCCCCTGCTTGTGTTCCCTCTCTCGCTGTGTCTCTCTCTGTCAAATAAATAAAATCTCTAAAATAAATAAATAAATAAATAAATAAATAAATAAATAATAAAATACTGCAACTTTTAATTTTTTTTTTTTGAGAGAGAGAGAGAAGAGCACACAGGGGAGGGGCAGAGGGAGAGGGAGAGAGAGAATCTTAAGCAGGCTCCACACTCAGCTTGGAGCTGGACTCGGGGCTTGATCTCACAATCCTGAGACCATGACCTGAACTGAAATCAAGAGTCAGATGCTTAACTGACTGAGCCACCAGGCATCCCAAAATACTGCAATTTTTACAACTTTGAAATGTATTCAGCCACTTTCAGGAATTTAATCTTAGCAACTTTTTTATAGCTTGAAAATAAATTATGATGCAATACAATTATTAAAATTATGATTATAGAATAGCTAACTTAAAAATATGTAATAAAATACTCATAACAAGCATAATGTCAGCTTTAACTGATATTACCCTTACTTTTGGACAAAATATATATTTATACACAGAAAAAGTCCAGTAATACACATATAAAAATATCAACAATGATCTCTAAGTTATGGAATTATAGTTCATTTTTTATTTTCCTTCTTTTGGATTTCCAAAAATAAACCTATTTCTTTAACAAAAAAAAAACACATTTATTGGGACACCTGGGTGGCTCAGTCAGTTGAGCGTCTGCCTTTGGCTCAGGTCATGATCCTAGGGTCCTAGGATCCAGTCCCAAATTGGGCTCCCTGCTTGGCAGGGAGTCTGCTTCTCCCTCTGCCCCTCCCCACTGCTTGTGCACTCTCTCTCTCACACACACTCTCACGCTCTCTCAAATAAATAAATAAATAAATAAATCTTTTTAAAAAATTATTAAAAAGAATGTTTTCTATATATTCATAAAAAATGAGGGACGCTTGGGTGGCTCAGTCGGTCAGGTGTCTGCCTTCATCTCAGGTCATGATCCCAGGGTCCTGGGACCGAGCCTCACATCGGACTCCTTACTCAGCAGGGAGCCTGCTTCTCCCTCTGCCTGCCGCTCGCCCTGCTTGTGGGCTCTCTCTCTCTGACAAATAAAAATAAAATCTTGAAAAAAAAATGAATACAAACACAATGAAGGAAAAACATTAGAAGCTTCCACATATGCCTCAAATCATACTCTCCAGAAAACCTAGCCTAAGCACTAACCTGATACGTCCAGAAGGCCAGTGCACGGGAGCTAATGTCCAACACAATCTCTGGTCGCAGTCCTGCCAATACCATGGCTTTATATTCCTCTGATGGACTGAGTTCTGTGCGCACAATGTCTAGCTTTCCAGAAAGGGTACTATTGCAGGCAGGGCAGATAGCTGGTGAACGACTAAACTCACCACTGCCATGCTGATCACAGAAGATGTGAGAGCAGGCAGTGACCCACGCATAACCAGAGAGTTTGAGGCGACACTTGCGATAGTTACAAAGCAGCATGTCTTCACACAAAGACATAACAGAGATTGAAGTCTGCAGATGCTGAAAAGAATCCCAATAAGGGGTAAATGAAAAGGTCAAATAAGTCATATTTCAATGAAAATGAAATAGAGCATGTTTTCATTTTATTATGATAAAATAATGTATTTTATTGTTTGTATTTATTATAATCAACATAGTATAAGATTTCAGTCACTCAACAATATTAACTGTGCTCCCTTGTGTAAACCCCTAGAAAGCCCATGAAAAAAATTTTTAAAGAAAAAAATTAAAGACACAAGTGGTCCAAATCTTACTAAAGCCAAAAATAATATGTACATGGAAAATAAAGCTTAGGAACATCTACAAAGTACAAATAAAAATTAATTACTGCCTTCTGCCATTCCTCAATACCTAAACAAAAAAGCCAAATTTACTACCATCCATAGTTTGCTAGAATATTTTAGTACCACTTCTCACACTTGGCAGATATAAGTCCAGGCACCAATTTCAGCCATTCTTTAGTGAAAAGTGTTCTTTAAGTTACTTTTTAGGTTTTTCATATACACTGATTTCTCAGATTCTTTACCTGTGTTGCCTTACCTAAAAAAGAGTAGTAATCTGATAGTATTAAATGGAAAATAATTTAATTCATCCAAGCAAATGACCATTATGAAACCTGAAAATCTGTACAAAAGCTGATTTATTTTATCATCAAATAATTCACCTATTAATATAAATACTATTGAATGCTATACTCTCAGTAAAAGTTTGTAAAACTAAATAAATACTTTTAAGTAAATAAATACTCTTAAGTTATTTTTCAATATAGTGTCCACTCTCACTAGTTTTACTAACCCAAACTGGACAGCAATATTCTGGATATACCAAAATCATATATTGTATGAAATAACAGTGACACACCAATTATACACCAAGGAAAATATTCATATTTAACACATTTGTTAACCAACAAATTCTGTCAAGAATGTTGCCTTGATAAAAAAAAAAAATGTTGCCTTGGTCACAGGGGTCCATGAGGACGCTCTGATATCTTTACCCCAAAGTACCCACTGAGTTAGTCTCCAAGGGTAAATGGCTGCAGGAGTTATAAGGCCTATTTTACCTCCAGCAGGATAATAGGCATAGGAGAAGCAGAAGAGCTGGGAAGTTTTAAAGCTGAGAACTTTCTTAGGCAGAGCGGGAGGTGCAGCTAATTCCAAATTTTCCACGACTGGGGGAAAGAGCCAATTCGGTGAATTGTCCCAAGTTACCGAGGGCCGAGTTTTTGGGAATTAGACTCACGGAAACTTCACTCTGGAGTTCTTGGCCTGCTTTCTGCACTCTACAGAGAAAATAACAATAATAATGCAAATAAAATATCTAACCTGAGGCGAGCAGAAAAAGCGCGGGAAAACGCCGTTGCCTCCACAACTCTAGCACTACACTAGCGAGGATTCGCGGTGCCTCTCCAGTAAGACACAGAACGCATGCGCGGGGTGGCCCTGGAGCCTGCCGGGTGGTGGTCACAGGGCTTCCGGCCGCTCAGGATCCTGGGACCCGTCAGGCTGTGGCACCTGGACTCAGGCGCATATCCCCACGCACGCGCGTCTCAGGCGCTGTGAGGGCGTGCGTCCCACTGAGCATGGTCCAGGTTTCCCACTTGGGAGCCCCATGGATACTGTCACGGAGTGCCTTTTACTGCCCTCAACTGGCACAAAAGTAACATCCTAGGCTATCCTGGGTATAACATTTGAGGTCAGAGTCTCCTGAGTAAGAGCAGGACGGGGAGTGGGACAGTTGAGAAGCTAACAGGGCCGGCTTGTGCCCCTACCTGAGTGCACGCAGGTGTTGTGTTTGTCCTGGGAACTCTTGGGGAGGACCGGCTGGGCAGCACAGACTTGCTAAGTAGTTTCAGGAAAAAGTCCCAGAAATTTGAGATACCTGTAATTGGATAGCTATCACCTCCATGTTGAGGTAGATTCTGCCATTTTATTTTTCTAATCCATCTTGATAAAGACATCTTTCTAGCTTTTACACATCCTCTACATACATTTAAAGAAAATAGAACTTTTTCTTGGTTTAGAATCTGTGTTACAACATTCATTACAGCGCCTGTAATGAAGTGAGAGGATCGATCGGGTGTCAGCTTTTTTGAGGTGCTCTGCCTGTGTGTTCTCCTGGACCTACTTGTAACTGTTTAAATGTTTGTGCCTGTTTTACCCTAATGCTCTTACCTGTCCCTTTCTTTTCTGTTCTTTGTAAACTGTGTGATTTTCTGCTCAATCTATAGGAGTCTATTAGAATCATATTAGAAACTAAGCTGAGGAGGGCTTGAGGGGTCCTTGGAATACAAGCCTTAATGCTGTCTTTTGTGGCCGGCCACCTGTCCACGTGTGACCCCATTGTGAATTAGTAACAGACACAATCCAATGAATCAGCAACACAATGGACACCAAAGCCCTGCAAACCCCTTTCTGGGTAGTGAATCTCTAATACTAACCCATTCTTCTTCAAACAAAAACCTATCCTAACTAAACAACTTTCTGCTAGTTTTCTGTCTACTTGCAGCTTGTTCACAGTAATTAGAAAGGGACATCTTGACCTTTGTATACATTTCCTAAAATGTCTTTAGAGTTTAGAGTGGTAACTTAATTCCAGTGGTACAAATTGGATTCAAACAAAATTGGGGGTTCATGTGTAAACCCCTAACATCTATTTTGGCTATCTGAGCCTTTTGTGCATTTTCTGATTTTAACAATGCCAAATGTAGTACAACAAAGGAATACAATCTCAAAGTTAGAAAACACAAAGCATTCAAATTCAGCCAGTACCTAACTTTGTGATCTAACTTAAACCTTTGTACTGCAATATGATCTCTTCCTGGTTCATCATTAAGACCACTGATTCCCCAAACCTTAGTGTTCCCCACACGATTTTCCCACCAGATCAGTTTCAAATTTCCAACCCATTTGGCTAAAAGCCTGTAGGAGTAACATATATACATATACATATATATATGTATATGTATGTATACTTTTTTTTTTTGCCAACACGTTTTGCCAGATAGAATAAAAGGGGGCAGGGTGCTACAAAGTCTTAATATCCCAGTAATCTGGAATACCAGGAACTGAACTAACCCGCTTCTCAGTGGCACTGTGTCCTCTCCTGTTACGGCATAAACAAACCTTTCACTGGCTCTTTTCTAGAGTGCTCCTGGGGATGAGATTACTGAAAACAATCAAGGCTGAGATACAAAGATCCATCCACCAAAAAGAACTTTTTTTTTTAATTTTGGTTTTTATTATTAAATATCAAGCATACAAAAAATGTGTGAAGAATGACCATCACTCAGCTTTAATAAACTGAAATTCTTCTCACATATGATATTTTTCAAATGAAGTAACACATTACAATTACAGCTGAAGCCTCCTGATTTTCCTCCTACCTCTCCAGAGGTAAACAAGCCAGATTTTGGTATTTATCACTCTCATGGATGCTTTTATATTTTTAGTATATATGTATACATCCATCTTGTTTTGCATGTCCTAAAACTACTAAACCTTATCATACAGCACCTATCAATACACCATTTCATTAACCTATTTTTGAGATGTAGTCAAGTTAATACACCTGTCTTGCACTAATTCATTTTAACAGCCAAATACTACAAATATACCACAATTTATCCATTCTTCTAAAGGACATTTCTTCCAGGTTTTTACAATTAAAATCAATACTGCAATAAACTTTCTGTACATGTCTCCTTGAGTACACATGATAAGAATTCCTATAAAATATAATACCTAGAGACTGGGTTCGTGTCTAATCAACTTCAAATAAATTTCACTGCCACCAGCAAAGATGATATCACATTGTTTTACACTCAGCAACATATGGAAGTGTCAATTTTTTGTTTTGTTTTGTTTTCATTTTTGCCCTTATGATGGCAGTGAAATGGTATCTGAATGTTGTTTTAATGTGCAATTCTTTGATTACTAATAAGATTAAGCATCTTCTCAGGTGAATGAATACTCAGGGATTCTCAGCAGTGAATTAACTCTTTCAGATCCTTTGATCATTTTCTAGATTTATATGGGGTCCTTTGTTGGTTACATGGCATGCAAACCTAAGTTTGAATTTTAGTGTACACAAATTTATCAATCTTTCTTTTTTGTGTTTATGTCTATTCCAATGTCATCATATTCCTTGTTTTTCTATAGGTTTAAAGTTTTGCTTTTCATTTATAGATCTTTAATCCATTCTTCCTAATATAAGGGTCTGAATAAAATCTGACTGTACAATTTGTGCTTACACATCACTTATACCATTTAATTACAGGTTATTTTCACCTTTCAAAAACGATTTTTTTATCATAAAGTTTAATATTGATCTTATGTAGATATTCTAAGTACCTATCAGTTATATTATTTATATACCAAATTTCTCTAAGAATTTCAAGATAGCAATTTCTCCTATTATCATTGAATCTTAGAATGTTAGCATGATCTAGAGGTGCCTGGGTGGCTCAGTCATTAACCGTCTGCTTTCGGCTCAGGTCATAATCCCAGGGTCCTGGGATCGAGCCCCGCATTGGGCTCCCTGCTCGGCGGGAAGCCTGCTTCTCCCTCTCCCACTCCCCCTGCTTGTGTTCCCTCTTCTCGCTGTGTCTCTCTCTGTCAAATAAATAAATAAAATCTTTAAAAAAAAAAAAATGTTAGCATGATCTACTCTAAAACTAATTTGATACTTATACTCATTTTAATAGAAGAATCTTAATCTAAAAAATCGGTTTCAGATTCTAACAGAAGTTATTATAGTGACATGCCATCTGTATAATTCTAATATAAGCATGAGAATTAAATCATATTTCAAAATACAGGGATATGTACCAGACTTCCAATATTTGAATTTGTATTTTGTATCCTTTGCTTGTAAAATATACCCTCAAGGATATAAATATACTATGTAAGCAAAAAAATTTCTGAAGTATAATTTAGCCAAAACAATTGAAAATATTTCAACATTATAAACATAAAGCAGAAATGACTTTTTAACCATACCTGAGTGGTATATAAAACTTAAATCAATGATAAATGTCCAACAGGGCTATAAAATGCTCATAATAAAAGATTTCCTATTAAATATCAGTAAACTTTTATATAATTATTCCTCACATACCCAGGTTGTTTTGGTAGCCATTTGTCATTGACTCTTAATGGATCAAGCATGATAATTAGGTATCAAGAGTTTAATTTTTTTTAAGATTTTATTTTTTAAATAATCTCTACACCCAACATGGGGCTTGAACTCAGAGCCCCAAGATCAAGAGTTGCATACTTTACCACTGAGCTATCCAGGCTCCCCAAATATTAAGTGTTTTAAGTAGACTTCCTGGTACCCAGATAGTTTAATGTACCTTTATATACAATTTCCACCAGAGTCAAAATTGAAGTCCCAATTATTACATGTAAATAAATGTCTTGGGGCACCTGGGTGGCTCAGTCCTTAAGTGTCTGCCTTCAGCTCAGGTCATGATCCCAGGGTCATGGGATCGAGCCCCACATCGGGCTCCAAGCTCGGTGGGAAGCCTGCTTCTCCCTCTCCCACTCCCCCTGCTTGTGTTCCCTCTCTCACTGTCTCTCTCTCTCTGTCAAATAAATAAATAAATAAAAGTCTTGCTGAAATGCCATTAAAATAGTTGCCATTTTCCAGGGACTTAAAAAAAAAAAATTTAATGGAGGTTTCAACTCACTTCACATATTTTTGAGTATCTATTCTGGGCCAGGCATTATAGATAAGGAAGTTTTCCTGCTTTCATGGAGTTTACAATCTAGCAGAGAATCTAAGAATGATAAAAGCAAATATTTTACTCCTTCCTTTGGTGCCTCTTATATTTTTGCAAGTTGATTCTATAAACCATTTCTGGTGAGAAAAGTCAGCTTCCATCTTTAATTTGAAGAATCATCTACCTTCATGCTGGAAAGAAAAAGACATTTTTAATACTAACTTGAAATGTATAAACAGCTACTCAGTAGAAAACTGATCAGTAGAAACTCATCAGTAGAAAACTGATTAAACCACTTGATATTTAATGACTTCAGAGTATAATGTTTCAGTAACTCTCAGAATCAGTTTACTAGACCTCTTTATTTCATGGTCCTAGGTCAGTGCTATTCAAATACTTTTGTAGTCAAAGGGGTTTCTAAAAACTATATCCTCATGTTTTCATATTAGTTTTATTTTTCAATCACAGGTACATTCTTATCTAGATTCACCACCTGCTTTGTAATTGTATGACTCCGCAAAAATCAGAAGACACTAACGGATGGCCAACCCATCCAAATGGTGCCCTGAGTGAAGACAAGTCAGCTTTGATATATGATGGACTAAAATCCCACTACCTAAGGCTCCAAGCAGTGAGAGGAACAGCCATCAAAATTTATCTCCAACCATTTTAATAAATGCTTTAAGGAACATTTATAAAAATAAAGCTATCAAGTCACTCTTTTTTTTTTTTTTTAAGATTTTATTTATTTGAGAGAGAAAGAATGAGAGAGAGAGAGCATGAGGTGGGGAGGGTCAGAGGGAGAAGCAGACTCCCCACTGAGCAGGGCGCCTGATGCGGGGCTCAATCCCAGGACCCTGGGATCATGACCTGAGCCGAAGGCAGACATTTAATGACCGAGCCACCCAGGTGCCCTCAAGTCACTCTTAAAAGGAATCACTACATCTAAATTTTTAAGTCAACTAAGAGCTAGAAGAACCAGCTAGAGAGACAAAACCAGCTAGAGAGACAAAATGAGGAATAAGATGATAAATAAATTGATGCCAAAACAAGATCAATCAACTAAAGAAATGTTATTGGAACAGTTATATAGAGATACACACTATAGTCCTTATCACCATAGTTTGCCTAACTCTAGAACTAAATTAGGCTTTGTGTGCTGGAGATAAACATAATGAGGTATAGGCCAATTGGCATAAAGATGCATGTAAGCAAAAACTGCACAGGGACTTTGATGATAAAACAGCTAACATCTTTTGAGTGATTACCATATGCTTAAACAATGTTCTAAGCCCATGCACTTATTATCTAATCTTCAAAGTCAAATCCTATTCTTTTGAATCCAGTACTATTATTCTCATCTTCTAAGATATAAGGACACTAAGAGACTGAGATGTTAAGAAACTTGCTAAGGTTACAGAGCTGATTAAGTGACAAAGGATGGGTTTGAACGCAGTCTGACTCCAGAATCCATGTATAACTATTATACTAAGCAACCTCTCAACATCTTTAATTGCCTTTTTTAAAAAATAAAAATTTTTGTAGCAACTTAGCAGCTGGCCATGAAACCATAAAGCCAAATTTTCAAAGATTCATATGTATGTCAAAGCTTCTAAGCCTTACCATAAAAGAAAAATGTTGTCATCATCTATTGTATATCCAGGACTTATAGCACCCAAGAATTCCAGCCTGGGAAAGAAGTGAGACTCAGATCTAGTTTTGGTCTCCTGAAACTTCATTTCTGCAAAAGACATAGCCAAAACTAAAAACTATTTCAAATGCTGATGTTACTTTGAATTATTTGCATTTCCTGTATTTCTTCCTCATATGTACCCCATTCTCTGCTGAAACATGCAAGCACAGGTAAAGAATAGAAGCCTGTTCCGTGTAGGTTCAATTATACAATACATGAATATAATAAACTCAGAAAATACAGGTTAACAAGATCACACTTAGAATGCAATTCTAGAGACAATAATCCCTGGTATTTGAGTATATCCTGTCAGATAATTTCTGAAGTAAACATAAGTATATGAAAATATTTAACCATAAAAAGGATTGCACATACTGCTCTATAACTTGTTTTTAATGTATCATAAATACCCTTCCATTTCAAGAAAGATAAACCTCTATCATAACTTTTAAATGACTATATAGTGTCACATTTTATGATCTTGACAAAATTGACTTAACCAACTCTGGGATTCCCTTAATCCTACATATAGATTAATAAAATAGTGGTGAGTTTAAAACAGCCAAGTAAAGTGGTTGACAGAATTATACCAGTTATCAGTGCTTTTTCTGTAGTGTTTGAATGTTTAGACTAAGGATTCCTGACCCTGGTTCTACCTATCTCAAGAAGATACCACAAAGATCAAAGCACAACAAAGTGTTGTAGTGTCCAGATCCGTAATTCAAATATTTAAAAGAACTACCTGGGACTGGAGGCTAGAATCCAGTAAGAATTCCAAGAAGCAGAATTCAACTCCAGGCGTTTGCCCTAGCTTTAGTCTGCTCAGAGCATGTGTTTAATCAGGGTGATCAGCTGAAACACGGACTTAACATGCATTTCATCATGGCAAACTGAAAATGACTGATGAAGGGCAAACCACCACCAGCTCCTCATCGCTAAACCAAGCAAACCCTCTTAAGGTTAGAATGAAGGCTTTTTTAAACTACCAAATTCCAGCCACAAAGAGCACCAGGCCCCAAAACTTAGTAAGTGATTAAAAATCCAAATGAAGTAAAAACAGTTTTCTTTTATACTTACCTCTGATATCAAATGAATCAGCTTCTATCAAGGAATTAGTTGAACAACATGATCTACCAACTACCTAAGCATCATCTTTCCAGATGTATCATCTCTGGAAAATAAAAAGTAAGTAAGTAAATAAAGGTTATGATTACACGACTTGAATGCACACCAGCCTCCTCCCAAGTCATACCCTATAGCCTCAAGGAAAATTAACCTCAAGGAAAACGTCATTCTTTATATGAACCTCCAGTCAGTAATATAAATTGACCCATTTATTTGGAGAACATCATGAAATGCCCAAACTCAATATCACATTAGGGTAGGTCTTCTTACACAAGATCAGCTTTTTGTATAAATTTAAAAGTTTGGGGGCATCTGCCTCCAGCTCAGGTCATGATCCCAGGGTCCTGGGATGGAGCCCCACATTGGGCTCCCTGCTCAGCAGGGAGTTTGCTTCTCCCTCTCCCTGTGCACCCTCCCACCCCGCACCCCTGCTCATGCTCTCTCTCTCAAATGAACAAATAAAATCTTTAAAAATAAATAAATAAATAAATAAATTTAAAAGTTTGGGTAAAACTAGACAGTAAGTCTAACCAAACTCTGACAATAAGAGAACAGGAAAGGAAAGGAAAAGGAAATGGAAAGGAAAGGAGCCGTGTCCTGCCTGCAACCAGAGCTTGACAGCCATGGGAAAAATTCAGTGATATGGGGAATAAGTGGCATGGGATACTGCCAACCTCTCCAAGTCCGCAGGATGTTTAACTACAGAAAACCCTTGTAACCAGTCATTAAATTCACAAAATCCTTAAAAAAAAAAAAAAGGAAAGAGCCAGGAACTCATAAGATAAGTAAGAAGGTAATCTGGGGCCCCTGGCTGGCTCAGTTGGTAGAACATGCAACTCTATCGCAAGGTTTTGAGTTCAAGCCCCACCTTGGGCGTGGAGTCTACTTTAAAAAAAAAAATGAGAAGGTAATCCAAAATAGTTAACATTTTTTTCAAAGCATGTTTCCATTTCATTTCAGCCAATGCTGACTGTATTTAACCTTTACTCTTGGTAAAAATTTATCACAATAAACTAAAGAAAACTTCCTCTGACATAGCAAAATTGAATTAGCATCATTTGGCACCCAAGTTGGCCACAAGATGGCAATATAAGAAAAAGCATAATTGCCTCTTCCGGCACTTGAGTGTAGTAATCTAACTTTTAGGCGAAACAGGCTGGACACAAAATTCATCACTGCAGGCAACCTTCAGACTATTCCCTATTCACCAGATTACTAACTAGAAAATTTCTTATATTGCATTTAATGATAATTTAAAACTTACTAACTAAAAATATTAGTTATATAGACATTAGGGAGGGTATGTGCTATGGTAAGCCCTGTGAATTGTGTAAGACTGTTGAATCACAGATCTGTACCTCTGAAACAAATAATGCAATATATGTTAAAAAAAAAAAAAAAAGAAGAAGAAGATAGTAGGAAGGGAAAAATGATGGGGGGAAATCGAGGGGGAGACGAACCATGAGAGACTATGGACTCTGAGAAACAAACTGAGGGTTCTAGAGGGGAGAGGGTGGGGGGATGTGTTAGCCTGGTGATGGGTATTAAAGAGAGCACGTTCTGCATGGAGCACTGGGTGTTATACGCAAACAATGAATCATGGAACACTACATCAAAAACTAATGATGTAATGTATGGTGAGTAACATAACATAATAATAAAAAAAATAAAATAAATTAAATTAAAAAATATATTAGTTATATTTTTATCATGTTCCTTTCAATGCAGCAATGTGAAGATTTAAAAATGTATAACCTCAGATAAAATCTAGCTAGAAAGACAAGATTCATGAAAATTAATGTCCATGGGGAGTACCAAATGAGCAATAGAGCAAGCTATGCTAAGAATAATAATCACTGGGGGGCGCCTGGGTGGCTCAGTCATTGGGCGTCTGCCTTCAGCTCAGGTCCTGATCCCAGGATCCTGGGATTGAGCCCCTCATCAGGCTCCCTCCTCCGCGGGAAGCCTGCTTCTCCCTCTCCCACTCCCCCTGCTTGTGTTCCCTCTCTCGCTGTGTCTCTCTCTGTCAAATAAATAAATAAAATCTTAAAAAAAAAGAAGAAGAAGAAGAATCACTGGTCACAGAAGTCTTCATGAAGAAAAAAGGTACAGGTCTTGAATGAGCCTTAAAATTGCACTTAAAATAATACCACATTGTATAGTTGAAAGTTGCTAAGAGAGATCTTAAAAGTTCTCCTCACAAGAAAAAAAATTGCAGGGGCACCTGAGTGGCTCAGTCAGTTAAGCGTCTGCCTTCAGCTCAGGTCATGATCCCAGGGTCCCGGGATCGAGTCCCACATAGTGGGGGCCCGCTTCTCCCTCTCCCTCTGCCTGCCGCTCCTCCTGCCTGTGCTCTCCCTCTCTCTGGGTCAAATCAATAAAATCTTAAAAAAAAAGAAAAGAAAAAAATTGCATTGTCTAATAGGTAACACCACATTCAGCCGTTAAAATTAAATTAAAAATTAAATTCTTCAGTCACACCAATCACATTGTAATTGCTCGGTAGCCACAGGTGGCTAATGGCTACCATACTGAACAATACAAAACATGTACAAATGTACAGAAACATTTCCATCACCACAGAAAGTTCTGTTGGACAGCAGCACCTTAAAGGATGGGTACGACTAAAATACACTGACAGAAAGGAAGTAGTAGCTACCATTCTTGAAAATTCCTACTATCTATCAAGAACTGTAAAAAACATCTCACTCAAACTTGACAATCCCATATTTACAGGGAAATTTGAGGCTCAGAGAAGTTAAATAAATTTCCCAAGGTCACCTAGCTATTAAGAGCTAGGAGCAGGGCGCCTGGGTGGCTCAGTCAGTTAAGCGTCTGCCTTCGGCTCAGGTCATGATCCCAGGGTCCTGGGATCGAGCCCCACATCAGGCTCCCTGCTCCGTGGGAAGCCTGCTTCTCCCTCTCCCACTCCCCCTGCTTGTGTTCCCCCTCTCATTGTGTCTCTCTCTGTCAAATAAATAAATAAAAATCTTTAAAAAAAAAAAAAAAGAGCTAGGATTTAAATCCAGTTCTGTGAAAACTCCCAATTTTCACCTCACCACGCCACTTCCTACATGAAATAAGAGGCAGAGCCACAGAAGATGGTTTGCTGTAGCACATAATGAGAATGCTATTGTGGCACAGTAGGTCAGAAGGAAACTGAGGTGTTTTAAGTACCTGAGACATATAGTCAAAGTGTTATTTTAACCCCTGTCCTATAGTAGAATAATACTCCAATTTGTAAGATGTTTTCAGATGGGCAGCATATTAAATTAACCAAGGGAACAGAGACAGGAAGTAAGACTTGAAGTGCAAGGTTTCTACAGCTTTAACAATGTCTACCTCAAAACTCCATGATCCAAGTATTCCCTACAGGAGAATATATGTATATAAAGGTGCAACTTCTCTATTTGAATCATCTCACAAACAACCTAGATTGTAAAAGTTCTGGTCTCTGTATCGTTGGCACATAACCTAAAATTTAGGACATAAATCCTGATGTTAAACACAGGATACCTTTCCCAATACATGATGCTCCCTGCAGGACTCTGGCTATGCTTCAGCAAACATCATTCTACCACGTGAAGGCCATTTCATATTTACTGAGCATTTAGGGAGCTTAAGTAAATAATTTGTAAATTCCCCCATGAACTATCAATGACCCATGCATTTTGTTCCCTGTAAGAAATAAATGCTTCTAAGTGTTGGTGCTCATGGCCAAAACGTACATTTTACGTTATGTGAATAGGTACTTCATGAAGGCCTGATACAAACTACAAATTGATTAATACCAAATCATCTGATGCTTCTGTTTTAAGATTACTACTACTGCTCAGTTTTACACTGTTCCATGCCAATAACTCAGTGCCTACTCTGTGCCTAGCATTATGGGATACAACAGTAACTCAAAGAACCTATCTTTTTTAGATAGAAAAGACACATAGACATGGGACATAGAGAACACTTTAAGGCCTAGCTTAGTCAAAGTTCAAGTACTTGCTTTATGGTCCCATCAGTCTTTAACCATTCCTACTGAGAATGTCCAGATCGCAGCCCACTTGATTGTTAGGGCACCTACAGCAGATGTTACAGATGCTTTCACAGTGCCACTTCCGGACTGGCAGCCAGGGGTCTGAAGACCCAGGCCTTCCTTCCTCCATGGATTCCATCTTCAACCTGAAACAAAAGGAAAACAATACAAAACTTCATATAGGAAGTAAATGCTTAACTGTCACTTGGCATGGCTCTCTTTTAGGGATAGCTCTCTAAGACGCTGCTATCAGAACAGATTCCAAGTTTTGCTTCCCGCTCACTGTCAGCTACTTTAGAAATAGTGATTGTTTTGGGGCGCCTGGGGGGCTCAGACAGTTAAGCGTCTGCCTTCGGCTCAGGTCATGATCCCAGGATCGTGGGTTCGAGTCCCACATCGGTCTCCCTGCTGAGTGGGGAGCCTGCCCCTCCCTCTCCCTCTGCCTGCCGCTACCCCTGCTTGTGCTCTCTCTCTCCTGTCAAATAAATTAAAAAATCTTAAAAAAAAAAAAAAAAGAAAAAGAAATAGTGATTGTTTTTAACCTCTCAGAGCATATAGAAAATAAAAGTGGGGAGTTCAGGAACATAGACCAACCATTCAGCTCATACCAAGAGCCCCAGTCTCATTGCTGGTGTAACAAATGAAAATACAGTACCTAAGGGCTTTGCATCAAAACAGCAGGAAAGAATAACTTGAAATCAGAATACAGGAGGCAGTAAAACTGCTACTCTGGTAACCTGACATTTTATCTGTTTCATAATACTTGCTCTATCTCAGAATTTATAAAGCACTTTCTATATTTACCTCATTTTGCAAGTACTGTGTCATCTCCATTCTATAGGTCTGCAAGCAAGGTTTGGAGTCTAAATGGCAGGCAGCTTAGTGGTTAAGATAATGGATTTTGAAGTCGGACAAAACTGGATTTGAATCTTGACTCCCCCACATATTTTCAACTCCTCTAAGCTTCTGATTCCCTTTCTGAAAAATGAAGACAAATATCACCTACCTCTTAGGACCCTTGGGAAGATTAAATGAGGTAAAATAAACATAAAATACTTTGCACAGTAGCTGGCATGTAGTTAAATATTTAATATGTTGTTTCTATTATTAAGTGTCCAAGCTCACCCAGCTAATGAATAGGAATACAGAATCCTGTCTAACAATTCCACTTTTCACAATAATCTTGAAGCCAAGAAAGACATTCAGATCCCTCATAAGGTCCTTCCAAATGCAAGATACTCCTAATGGAAAACTAGATGATTTTAGCCTTTTTTTTTTTTTTTAAGATTTTATTTATTTATTTGACAGAGTTTGAGTGCATGAGCAGGGAGAGGGGCAGAGGCAGAGGGAGAAGCAGACTCCCCGCTGAGCAGGGAGCCCGATGCGGGACTCGATCCGAGGACCCTGGGAACACGACCTGAGCTGAAGGCAGACGCTTAACCGACTGAGCCACCCAGGCACCCGATTTTAGCCTTTTTAAGACTTAAAAAAAGACGCCGGCTGGAAGCCGGAGGAGCCACACCTCCCGAACGGCCCCTCCGGCCAGCGCGGCACCTCAGATGCGAGCGGCGCCTAGACCAGTGCCAGCAGCGGCTCCACCAGCTGCTGTCGGCTCACCTGCTGCTGCGCCCGCCCCGGCAGCCAGGTCTCCTAGCCCAGATGGCAACCACTGCAGCTGGCGTGGCTCTGGGCTCTGCTGTCGGGCACATGATAGGTCATGCCATCACTGGGGGCTTCGGTGGAGGAGGCAATGCTGAGCCTTCAAGGCCTGACATCACTCACCGGGAGCCTCAGGGAACTCAGCCAGCACACCAGCAGTCTGGCCCATGCCACTATGAGATGAGACAGTTTCTGGAGTGTGCCCAGAACCAGGGTGACCTGAAGCTTTGTGAAGGCTTCAGCGAGGTGCTGAAGCAGTGCAGATTTGCAAATGGATTAGCCTAATCAAGAAGTTCAAATTGAAGATATGGAAAATCATCTCTCATGACCAAGTTAATTTAGCATAAAAATATAATTGATGGTGAATATATAAAGTGTAAAACCACCAGTTAAGCCTCTCCTTCATCATTAAATATAGCTTTCTTTAGAACTGGAATGAAAAAGGTTGTTCTTACTGTATAGAAGTTCATTGAAATGGTTTGAATTTGGGGTTGGGCAGATGTTTGTGTGTCTCCTTAAATCACCTTTTGTGATGCTCTCATTTATGAATTAATTAGAATAAAGTGATTTTCTCCACAAAAAAAAAAAGACTTAAAAAAATAGGGGCACCTGGGTGGTTCAGTCGTTAAGTGTCTGCCTTCAGCTCAGGTCATGATCCCAGGGTCCTAGGATCGAGCCCCACATCAGGCTCGCTGCTCAGCGGAAAGCCTGCTTCTCCCTCTCCCGCTCCCCCTGCTTGTGTTCCCTCTCTCTGTCAAATAAATAAATAAATAAAATCTTAAAAAAAAAAAAAAGACTTAAGAAAAAATATATATATATACACATATATATATATAGCTTTGGTGGGATTCCCAGAAGCTTTTGTTTTGCATGTTTACATCCTAAAAAACATTTCCATGTTCCCCAACTTAATGCTAAAATATAGTGTACCCACTCAACACCATAATTTCAGAAAGATATCCAACACACATTTTGCTAAGTAAACACTGGAAATATGCCCCTTCTGCCCTTGGTGAATACAAAAACCATGTGGTTTCTCTGGTTCATGCTGCCATTCCTTCTCAACATTAAATACAAGTCCACAGCAAAATAAACCATCCCTTAAACTTAAGTGGGCAAAGATATATTCACATAAAAGCCATCAGCGCAGTTTTGCTTTTGATAGAAAATCCTTTATTGCTCAATCAAGACATTTATGGTGTTGGTTGGTTTCTGGTCATCACTGTGCACAAAATAAATATAAGTAACAGGAAGCACTGCATGTTTAGAGTCCTTATAAATATATCAAAAACCACCTGAACTGTCGTATGTGACAACTGAATTATATACACAGTTATTCATTGTGGGGGCAACAACAAGATTGTAAACTACCTAAATGTTGACCAATAAAGGTTAAATAAATTATGGCATGCACATACATTAGATTACTTTATAAAACCATTATAAAGAACGTGGAGGGGGGCGCCTGGGTGGCTCAGTCGGTTAAAGGTCTGCCTTCAGCTACATACCTTCCAGTCAAGATCCTGGAGTTCTGGGATCAAGCCCTCATCAGGCTCTCGGCTCAGCGGGGAGCCTGCTTCTCTCTCTCCTGCTCCCCTTCCCGCTCCCCCTGTTTGTGCTCTCTATCAAATAAATAAAATCTTTAAAAAAAAAAAAAAAAAAGAATGTGGATATTCTTTATTTACTCATTTGGAAATCCTAAGTGGTAAAAGTTAGATAACTGGTAGAGTATGTAAAGAAGACGGGAGGGTGAAATACATGTATTTGCTTATACTTACATAAAATATCTCAGAAAGGACACACAAGAAACTGTTAATGCTGTTGGGGCGTGGGGAATTAGGTGGCCTAGACTTCGTGATACACGCTTTGATCCCTTTTTAATTTTGAACCATGTGAATGTATTATTTTCAAAAGATAACATTAACAATAAAACTTGAGAATTACAAGGATTATGGTAAGTCGACAACTGTCTATTACCACATTCCATCCACTAGTTTATTTCTTTCACACCTTGGGCCTGTAAGAATAACAAACACCTACATTATATTCAAACTGATGTAGATCAAGGAGGAAAATAGTAATCCATTTACACTCAAGGTCACTAGGCAAAACTTTTTATAAGAAAAAAGATATCCAAAATAAATGTAGTGTTTACTTCTAGAAGGTATCTAACATTTAATATAATACCTGGCCTTCGTATATTCTGATTTTCAAAAGCGGAGCCTCATAATGGTTCACTCATTCACCCAAGGTCACTGGAGGAGTAAACTGTGGTGCTAGTACTTGATTTAGGCTTGTCCTGGGCTAAGGCCCAATTTCTTTTTTTTTTTTTTTTTTTTTAATTTTTTTTTTTTTTTTTATTTCTTTGACAGAGAGAGAGAGACAGCGAGAGAGGGAACACAAGCAGGGGGAGTGGGAGAGGGAGAAGCAGGCTTCCCGCGGAGGGGGGAGCCCGATGCGGGGCTCGATCCCAGGATCTTGGGATCTTGACCTGAGCCGAAGGCAGACGCTTAACGACTGAGCCACCCAGGTGCCCCAGGCCCAATTTCTACTTTAGTATATATTAGGCTTTTTAGGGCACCCTCACTACAGTGGTGACATTAAAATTGGGAGCTCCTCTTAGGGCTCAGTAAAATCAAACTTCAGGGGTTGCTGCCGAGGCTCACTAAGAAAGCTGGAATGCTCTGAGCAAAGACCAGGGCAAAGACAACGTTTGCTACAGGTCCTGCAAACCCAGCAAGGACCTGGGCCCTGCAGACACGACAGAATTAAAGTGTACTGGTCTGAAACTCCTCCCAAGGTCTACCCTCTTACCCAGGGAGATATAAGTCGAAACAGCATTGGGATAATAACAATACCTTTCCCTCCAAGCAAAATGAATCCAGGCGATTTCCAGGAACACGGGCACTCTATACATGAAGCAGAGTCTATTGTTTCTGGGTCACCGGGTCTCGGGGAAGGAAGGCAGACCCAGTGCTGCAGAGGCCACGTGGAAATAAGCCAGGCAGAGCATTTCCCTGCCTACCCCCAATCGCCACACAGCCGAAATTAATCACCTTGTGACTCACGCACACTCCAATGCTTGCTTGAAATAAAGGCCTGCCATCAGGATACAGGGTTCAAATGGAAGAGAAATTCAAAACAGGGAGCAAAATTAAGTGCACACTCACCAGCCCACCACCAAAACGGAGAGAGTAAGTGGAGACAGGAAGCGGCTTTAAGAAGTCGCCTCAGAGTCTGATTGGCTAATGAGTTAAAAGCAGATTCCCCCCTCCTTTACCTTAAAAGGTGCCGGAATAAGGCAATCCCCTCCTTCACCTATTTGTCTCTTATGAAACAGTGATGCTACTTGCCCTATTTTTAGATTGAATTTTTTAAACCAAGTTTCCTTTTGAATTAATGTACTCAACACAAGCAAACACAGGCTAATTCAAGCTGTGTATACACATTCTTGTTCAGATGGCCCTACTGTAAACAATTTTCATTCCTTTAGGAGAATTTCCTAACCTTTGTGACCTCAAAATGGTTAATTTATGCAAGGTAACAGGTTTCATTATAAACGGTCTAGATCCATTCAAGTTAGAACTTACCTTCAGGGTAATATTCCAGTTAACAGGACTGGTGAATAAAAGATGGGTGTGGTTAAGGGTTCAGGCTTTGAAGTAAAATTTAGCTGTATAAACAAACCTTACTAAACTAAACCTTACCTTCTTAGCGTTCTTGGCCAGTTACTATCACTAGTTCAAACTCCTTTGTCTTTTCTCAATTCTTCACAAATCTACTGTTTCTTTGTCTAAAGGTATAAAAGCTTCCTGCCCTGGTCACTTCCAGTCTTCATTCTCTTGTGAAGGCTCCTATGTAAGTTAAAAATTCAATAAAATTTGTCTGTTTTTCTCCAGTTAATCTGCCAGTTTAATTTTCAGACCCTGACAGAGAGTAGCAAATGAAAATCTCTATTTCAAGATGCTGCACAGGGATATTCTAGGACATTTCACATAAATTGTGATAGTTTGCAAGATACTTCCTAGCTGCATGATCTGGAATAAATTTCTTAAACTCTCTGAGACTCAATTTCCTCCTTTATACCATGGGGGAGAGTAATACCTACCTCCCCAACATATATACGAATGGATGAAAGAGTCTAGTATAATGACTGGTCATAGTACCTGCTCAATTCATGTTCTTCCATCCTTGCTCATTCCTCATTCTTATATAGAGAGGAGATGAAAAAGTAAATAACTGCTTGCATGAGTTTACTTATACACTTCTATTTGTCTACACATCATACAATTCTTTCTAGATACAAGTAAATCAATGGATATTAGCTTTTGCTCCTAAATGTTGTGATTACAGACCTATACTCACTGATAATTTCCTGCTTCCTAACAGTTGCAAGGTTACATTGCAGATTTTCTTCTTCTCCAATAAGAGATATGAGTGGATCATTTTGGAACCCCAGAAAGATAAGTGTATGGCTCTCTGAAATCATTGTGAAAATGGGCTTTGGAATACCAAGATGACTTACAAAGGCAGAGAGGTACAGACCCTATGTGTTTTAAGGGTTGAAAAGGAAAGCCTGCCCAATCTCTAAACTGGATTCCTGGAGAGGGGAATGAAGAAAGAATCTGGGTCCTGGATCCACTGAGATGCAGATGCTGAAATCAGCTGACTCTACGGTCCTGCAAGAGAGCATTTAAAAATGTGGAGCCCTGAGCTGCTCTAAGTGGGACATTTTGGGCCACACTTAGCACTAAACAAGTGGGATCATCTGCCTTCAAAGAACCTTACTGACCTATGCAATGATCTACTTGAACAAGATCATCATTCCAGGGCCATAAAATAGTGCGGCCATACCATGTGAGTGAAAAGCAATAGAGGACTTACTAGACTCTGTGTTTGGGGATGAATGTGGGAGTCAAGCCCTCCCCCAAGCCCTGAGTATTTTTGGGTAATTTGGGGGAAGTAAGAAGCATGTTGTTCTTAGTAAGGCACCCCACCCTCCACACACACTCTGAATTCATGGAAGAATTTATGTCAGTTACATAACTATAGTTATCAAATGATACAAAGATGATACAGTATCACAGATTTAGCCCATTATCCCCAATTCTTGACGTTACCATTATAAACAAAAACAAAAAAAGCAAAAGAAAGCAAACAAATCTCCCCCCAAATCACCCTTTTTCAGAAACCTCCTTTCTCATCCCCCTCTCTAGTCACCTCCTGCGGCAGCTACTCTGTTCATCTCTCTTGTGCACTTAATATTTCTCTTCATCTTTTCTTTTCCCCACTTCCATTCTTCCATAGGGCTCATCTCCTTGCATAAAATCCCTGACCTTGAGACCCCAGGGATAAATATTAGGCCCCTCTGCCTTAATCACAATCTTTCTTCACCAGGCTTTTCAGCTGGTTCCTTCCTTCTTCTCTGGACCTTTAATTCCTTCCCCTGCCCATGTTATCCCATCAGTACCCATGCTGACACCTCTTCTCTTTCTTCCCCATTGGTCAGGCTCTGTGGGTCTTCTGAAACTTTGCTACTATTTCGTTTCCCAAAAGTTGAACAAATTTATGATGCCAGAGAAATATGAATATTGCTGGTATATACATGGAAGACATACAAAAAGTATCATAACGATTTCAAGACCAAACGGTAAACTCACATTTACATTCTGTAAATATGATTATTAAAATTTTTTATTTTAATTATTTATTTGAGAGAGAGAGAGAGCACATGGTTGGGAGGGGCAGAAGGACAGGGAGAGAGAAATTCTAAGCAGACTCCACACTGAGCATAGAGCCCCACGCTGGGCTCAATCCCATGACCCTGAGCTCAATCACTACCTGAGCCAAAACCAAGAGTTGGATGCTTAACCAACTGCACCACCCAGGTATCACCAATTATTAAAATTTTTTATCCCGGGGTGCCTGGGTGGCTCAGTCGTTAAGTGTCTGCCTTTGGCTCAGGTCATGATCCCAGAGTCCTGGGATTAAGCCCCACATCGGGCTCCCTGCTCCACTGGAAGTCTGCTTCTCCCTCTCCCACTCCCCCTGCTTGTGTTCCCTCTCTCACTGTGTCTCTCTCTGTCAAATAAATAAATAAAATCTTAAAAAATAATAATAAATAAATAATAAAATTTTTTATCTCTTCTTTTCCCCTTTCTTTTCTTCCTCCTCTTCTTCATTTTTCTTCTGCTCCTGCTATTTCTCCCCATATATTTTATACATTCTGAGATTTCAGAAATTTTTTTAGATACTACTTCTATACCTTCTCAGAACCCAAATAAAGAAAATAAAATCATACCTATTTCTACATTGTTTCAACCATTTGAGGTTTGCAAGATCTTATATATGAACTAAATGATTCTTATCAGGGCATGGGAGCTAGTTACTCAGTCCGATGTGATACAAACTGAAACTGGTCATTAGGAAGAGTCCCTTTCTATTTCTAAAGGCCTATTTGTTTATTCTTGGGTATCATAAATCCGTTTTTCATACACTTCACTTTTTGAAATACATAGACTTTCCCAGAAATTATGTACCTTTACATTTAGCTTGATTAATCTATGTTTCCTGTCATTATGGTATGATAGAAAATGTAAATAAATCTTAGGAATATCACATTATAATCAGTACACTACCTAAAATGTTCAGTTAGCAGGATATGAAGTCTTGATTTGCAGTTAACTCTTCTCTTTAGTTACACTTATTTTGACTAATTCATCATTTTTTCCTTAATATATCTTCAATGCATTATGGCAATTTTAAGCACACAGAAAACTAGAGGAAAGAATATAATGGACATCTCTACATCGGTTACCTAGATTTAGCAATTGTCTTCATTTGATTATTTCTGGCTGAAGTATTTCAAAGCAAATTGCAGATGTCATGATATTTCATCCCTAAATACTATAGCATGCTTTCTTTAAAAGAACTTTTTAAAAAATCATAACTACCATAACATTGTCACATCTAATAAATAATCCCCTAAAATCATCTAATACTCAGTTCATATCTATATACCCTCCTGCTCCCAAAAGGATTTTTATTACTGGCTTGTTTAAAACAGCATCCAAATACCAAACACTGCATTTTGTTGTTAAGCCTCGAAAGTCTCTTTTAATCTAGAACAGTGCCAATCCCTGTTGTTATTATTATTTTCTTATAAGAATAATTTACTGAAGGGAGTAGGCCAGTTATCCTGTAGAATACTAACACTCATACTTTGCATTGTTATACTATGTGAACCTGAACAATTTTTCCATGTCCTTGCTTATCATATTTGCAAACAGTTTATTCCTATCTTTTGTCCAGTTATCTACAGATTTGGTTTCTCTTATGACTTTGAGATAGCTCTTTACATGTTAAGTACATTGAATTCAACTTTTAAACACTTTGTAACTTTCCATTGGGCATTTGCTAAAAATCTTTTTTCTTTCTTTCTTTCTTTCTTTTTTTTTTTAAAGACTACCCATTTATTTGAGAAAGAAAAAGCAGGAGCAGGGGTAGGGGGAGAGAGAGAGAAGCAGGCTTCCCGCTGAGCAGGGAGCCCGATGCGGGGCTCAATGCCAGGACCCTGGGATCATGACCTGCACCAAAGGCAGATGCTTAACCAACTGAGCCACGAAGGCGCCCCTCATTTTCTTTTTTAAGAATATATAATCAAGTAAGTTACTTTCCTATTTTCTTGCTTTGCTTAAGACCTAAGAAAATTATCATTCACCACACCGCTGTTAAATAATTTCTTCTGGTTATGGATGATATGTTTTAATACTATTTTAATTAGAAGCTGGTGGCAAAGACAGAGCCGAGGAGTGAGCTCTCAGCTCAGGGGTTGCCATAAACCGTGATCCGTGGCACAGTCAGGACACTGCTCTTCCAGCAGGGACCCAACAAGCGGCAGATCCGGGGAGACTCCCCTTCCTCCCCCGGGAGGAGCAGCATGGGAGTGCACCGCAGGGCTCTGCTGGGTTTGGAGACTCCACACAGGGTCGTGTGCCAGAGATAGAAACGCTCGGTCACAGGCCAGGTGAGCACGGAGTGCAGCCGGAGACCGGGGAGACGGGAGTGATTGACTGCTTTTCTCTGGGGGGCGCACTGAGGAGTGGGGCCCCGAGTTCTGGGCTCCTCCAGGGCGGAGATTGGGAGGCCACCATTTTCACTCTCGTCCTCCAAAGCTGTACGGAAAGCTTGCAGGGAACAAAAGCTCCCGAGAGCAAACCCAAGCAGATTACTTAGCCCGGACTGGGCGAGGGCGGGGCAATTCCGCCTCCGGCAAAGACATTTGGGAACCATGGCAACAGGCCCCTCCCCCAGAAGATCAGCAAGAACAGCCAGCCAAGATCAAGTTTACCGATCAATGAGAACGGCAGAACTCCAGCGCTAGGGGAATACTGCACATAGAATTCATGGCTTTTTACCCATGATGCTTTAGTCTTTCAAAGTTAATTTTTTTTAATTTTCTTTATTTTTTCTTTTTCTATTTTTTTAGTTGAATTTTCCTTCTTTCCTTTTTCAACCAACATCTTATCAATTGCTTTTCTAAAATCTTTTTTTAATTTTCATTTTTACAGTAATATTCTATCTCTTCATTGAATTTAACCTTATTTTGTATATATATAAGTTTTCCTTTCTTTAAAATTTTGGGATACAATTTCTTCTAACAGACCAAAATATACCCTAAATCTAGTGTATGATGTTGTCCTAGTCTCCCTCCTGATCACATTATCTCTCTCTCTTTTTTTTAATTTTTTTTTCATTCTTTTTTCAACCAACTTCTTATCAATTCCTTTTTAAAAGCTTTTTTAGGGGCACCTGGGTGGCTCAGTCGTTAAGTGTCTGCCTTCGGCTCAGGTCATGATCCCAGGGTACTGGGATCAAGCCCCGCATCAGGCTCCCTGCTCCGCGGGAAGCCTGCTTCTCCCTCTCCCACTCCCCCTGTTTGTGTTCCCTCTCTCGCTGTCTCTCTCTCTCTGCCAAATAAATAAATAAAATCTTTAAAAAAAAATAAAAAATAAAATCTTTTTTAATTTTCATCTTTACAGTCATATTCCATCCCTTCATCATATTTACCCTTATTTTTGTATATATATGTTTTTCTTTCTTTAAAATTTTGGGAGGCAATTTCTTCTAACAGACCAAAATACAGCTAAAATCTAGTGTGTGGCTCTGTTCTATTCACCAGCCTGATCATATTCTTTTTTTTTCCCCTTTCTTTCCCCCCCAGTTTTGGGTCTCTTCTGATTTGTTTAGCATATATTTTTCTGGGGTCATTGTTACCCTATTAGCATTTTGTTCTCTCATTCATCTATTCTCCTCTGGACAAAATGACAAAATGGAAAAACTCACCTCAAAAAAAAGAACAAGAGGCAGTACCGACTGCCAGGGACCTAATCAATACAGATGCTACTAAGATGTCGGAACTGAGTTCAGAATGACAATTATAAAGATACTAGCTGGGGGGCGCCTGGGTGGCTGAGTCGTTAAGCATCTGCCTTCGGCTCAGGTCATGATCCCAGGGTCCTGGGATCGAGCCCAGCATTGGGCTCCCTGCTCAGTGAAAAGCCTGCTTCTCCCTCTCCCACTCCCCCTGCTTGTGATCCTGCTCTCACTAACTCTCTGTCTGTCAAATAAATAAATAAAATCTTAAAAAAAAAAAAAAGGTACTAGCTAGGCTTGAAAAAAAGCATAGAAGATACTAGAGAATCCCTTTCTGGAGAAATGAAAGAACTAAAATTTAACCAAGTAGAAATCAGAAAGGATGTTAATGAGGTGCAATAAAAAATGGAGGCTCTAACTGCTAGGATAAATGAGGGAGAAGAGAGAATTAGTGATATAGAAGACCAAATGATGGAGAATAAAGAAGATGAGAAAAAGAGATAAACAACTACTGGATCATGAGGGGAGAATTCGAGAGATAAGTGATACCATAAAGTGAAACAACATTAGAATAATTGGGATCCCAGAAGAAGAAGAAAGAGAGAGGGGCAGAAGGTATATTGGAGCAAATTATAGCACAGAACTTCCCTAATTTGGGGAGGGCAATAGGCATCAAAATCCAGGAGGCATAGAGAACCCACCTCAAAATCAATAAAAATAGGCCAACATCCTGACATCTAAGAGTAAAACTCACAAGTCTCAGAGACAAAGAGAACTCCTGAAAGCAGCTAAGGACAAGAGGTCTGTAACCTACAATGGTAGAAACATTAGATTGGCAACAGACCTATCCACAGAGACCTGGTAGGCCAGAAAGGACTCACATGATATATTCAGAGCACTAAATGAGAAAAATATGCAGCCAAGAATTCTATATCCAGCTAGGTATGTCATTGAAAACAGAAGGAGAGATAAAAAGCTTCCAGGACAAACAAAAACTAAAAGAATTTGTGAACACCAAACCAGCCCTACAAGAAATCTTGAAAGGGGTCCTCTAAGCAAAGAGAGAGCCAAAAAGTAACATAGACCAGAAAGGAACACAGACAATATACAGTAACAGTCATCTTACAGGCAATACAATGGCACTAAATTCATATCTTTCGATAGTTACCCTGAATGTAAATGAGCTAAATGCCCCAATCAAAAGACACAGGGTATCAGATTGGATAAAAAAAACAAGACCCATCGATATGCTGTCTGCAAGAGACTCATTTTAGACCCAAAGACAACCCCAGATTGAAAGTGAGGGGGTGGAAAACCATTTACCATGCTAATGGACACCAAAAGAAAGCTGGGGTGGCAATCCTTATATCAGACAAATTCGATTTTAAACCAAAGACTATAATAAGAGATGAGGAAGGACACTACATCATACTTAAAGGGTCTATCCAACAAGAAGATCTAACAATTTTAAATATCTATGCCCCTAACATAGGAGCAGCCAAATATATAAGCCAATTAATAACAAAATCAAAGAAACACAATGACAATAACACAATAATAGTTGGGGACTTTAACACCCCCCTCACTGAAATGGACAGATCATCTAAGTAGAAGATCAACAAGGAAATAAAGGCTTTAAATGACACACTGGACCAGATGGACTTCACAGATATATTCAGAACATTCCATCCCAAAGCAACAGAATACACATTCTTCTCTAGTGTCCATGGAACATTCTCCAGAATAGATCACATCCTAGGTCACAAATTAGGTCTCAACCAGTACCAAAAGATTGGATCATTCCCTGCATATTTTCAGACAACAGTGCTTTGAAACTAGAATTCAATCACAAAAGGAAAGTCAGAAAGAACTCAAATACATGGAGGCTAAAGAGCATCCTACTAAAGAATGAATGGGTCAACCAGGAAATTAAAGAAGAATTAAAAAGATTCATGGAAACAAATGAAAATGAAAACACAACTTTTGAAAATCTTTGGGATGCAGCAAAGGCAGTCCTAAGAGGAAAGTATATAGCAATACAAGCCTTTCTCAAGAAACAAGAAAGGTCTCAAATACACAACTTAACCCTACTCCTAAAGGGGCAAGAGAAAGATCAGCAAATAAAGCCTAAACCCAGCAGGAGAAGAGAAATAATAAAGACCAGAGCAGAAATCAATGAACTAGAAAGAACAGTAGAACAGGAGAACAGATCAACGAAGCTAGGAGCTGGTTCTTGGAAAGAATTAATAAGACTGATAAACCCCTGGCCAGACTTATCAAAAAGAAAAGAGAAAGGACCTGAATAAATAAAATCATGAATGAAAGAGGAGAGATCACCACCAACACCAAAGAAATATAAACAATTATAAGAACATATTATGAGCAACTATATGCCAGCAAATTAGATAATCTGGAAGAAATGGATACATTCCTAGAGAAGTATAAACTACCAAAACTGAACCAAGAAGAAATAGAAACCCTGAACAGACCCATAACCACTAAGGAAATTGAAGCAGTAATCAAAAATGTCCCAACAAACAAGAGCCCAGGGCAGATGGCTTCCCCGAGGAATTCTACCAAACATTTAAAGAATAATTAATACCTATTCTTCTGAAACTGTTCCAAAAAATAGAAATGGAAGGAAAACTTCCAAACTCGTTTTATGTGGCCACCATTACCTTGATCCCAAAACCAGACAAAGACCCCATTAAAAGGAGAACTACAAACCAATATCCCTGATGAACATGGATGCAAAAATTCTCACCAAAATACTAGCCAATAGGATCCAACAGTACATTAAAAGGATTATTCACCACGACCAAGTAGGATTTATTCCTGGGCTGCAAGCTTGGTTCAACATCTGCAAATCAATCAATGTCTACAATACATTAATAAAAAAAAGAACAAGAACCATATGATCCTCTCAATAGATGCAGAAAAAGCATTTGACAAAGTACAGCATCCTTTCTTGATTAAAACTCTTCACAGTGTAGGGATAGAGGGTACATACCTCAAAATCATAAAAGCCATCTATGAAAAACCCACAGCTAATATCATACTCAATGGGGAAAAACTGAGAGCTTTTCCCCTAAGGTCAGGAACATGGCAGGGATGTCCACTATCACCACTGATACTCAACATAGTGCTAGAAGTCCTAGCCTCAGCAATCAGACAACAAAAAGAAATAAAAGGCATCCAAATTGGCAAAGAAGAAGTCAAACTCTCACTTTTTTTTTTTTTTAAGATTTTGTTTATTTATTTGACACAGAGACAGAGAGAGAGAGAGAGCAGGAACACAAGCAGGCGGAGTGGGAGAGGGAGAAGCAGGCTTCCCGCCAATCAGGGAGGCCAATGTGGGGCTCGATCCCAGGACCCTGGGATCATGACCTGAGCCGAAGAAGGCAGATGCTTAACGACTGAGCCACCCAGGCACCGCAACTCTCACTTTTTGCAGATGATATGATACTTTATGTGGAAAACCCAAAAGACTCCACCCCAAAACTGCTAGAACTCATACAGGAATTCAGTCAAGTGGCAGGATATAAAATCAATGCACAGATATCAGTGGCATTCCTATCCACCAACAACAAGACAGAAGAAAGAGAAATTAAGGAGTCGATCCCATTTACAATTGCACCCAAAACCGTAAGATACCTAGGAATAAATCTAACCAAAGAGGCAAAGAATCTGTACTCAGAAAACTATAGAATACTCATGAAAGAAATTGAGGAAGACACAAAGAAATGGAAAAACGTTCCATGCTCATGGATTGGAAGAACAAATATTGTGAAAACGTCTATACTATGTAGAGCAATCTACACATTTAATGCAATCCCTATCAAAATACCATCAACTTTTTTCAAAGAAAGGGAACAAATAATCCTAAAATTTGTATGGAACCAGAAAAGACCCCAAATAGCCAGAGGAATGTTGAAAAAGAAAAGCAAAGCTGGTGGCATCACAATTCCGGACTTCAAGCTCTATTACAAAGCTGTCATCATCAAGACAGTATGGTACTGGCACAAAAACAGACACATAGATCGATGGAACAGAATAGAGAGCCCAGAAATGGACCCTCAACTCTATGGTCAACTAATCTTTGACAAAGCAGGAAAGAATGTCCAATGGAAAAAAGTCTCTTCAAGAAATGGTGTTGGGAAAATTGGACAGCCACATGAAGAAGAATGAAACTGGACCATTTCCTTATACCACACACAAAAATAGACTCAGAATGGATGAAAGACCTAAATGTGAGACAGGAATCCATCAAAATCCTTAAGGAGAACACAGGCAGCAACCTGTTTGACCTCAGCCGCAGGAAATTCATCCTAGAAATATTGCCAAAGGCAAGGGAAGCAAGGGCAAAAATGAACTACTGGGACTTCATCAAGATAAAAAGCTTTTGCACAGCAAAGGAAACAGTCAACAAAACCAAAAGACAACTGACAGAGCGGGAGAAGATATTTGCAAATGACATATCAGATGAAGGGCTAGTATCCAAAATCTATAAAGAACTTAACCAAACTCAACACCCAAAGAACAAATAATCCAATCAAGAAATGGGCAGAAGACATGAAGAGACATTTCTGCAAAGAAGACATCCAAATGGCCAACAGACACATGAAAAAGTGCTCAACATCACTTAGCATCAGGGAAATCCAAATCAAAACCTCAATGAGATACCACCTCACACCAGTCAGAATGGCTAAAATGAACAAATCAGGAAACGACAGAAGTTGGCGAGGATTCAGAGAAAGGGGAGCCCTCCTACACTGTTGGGAATGCAAGCTGGTGCAGCCACCTGGAAAACAGTATGGAGGTTCCTCAAAAAGTTGAAAATAGAGCTACCCTATGACCCAGCAATTGCACTACTGGGTATTTACCCCAAAGATACAAATGTAGGGATCCGAAGGGGTACATGGACCCCAATGTTTATAGCAACAATGTCCACAATAGCCAAACTATGGAAAGAGTCTAGATGTCCATCAACAGATGAATGGATAAAGAAGATGTGGTATATATACACAATGGAATATTATGCAGCCATCAAAAAAAATGGAATCTTGCCATCTGCAATGATGTGGATGGAACTAGAGGGTATTATGCTAAGTGAAAAGTCAATGAGAGAAAGACAGGTATCATATGATCTCACTGATATGAGGAATTTGAGAAATAAGACAGAGGATCATAGGGGAAGGGAGGGAAAAATGAAACAAGATGAAACCAGAGAGGGAGACAAACCATAAGAGACTCTTAATCTCAGGAAACAAACTGAGGGTTTCTGGAGTGGTGGGGGTGGGAGGGATGGGGTGGCTGGGTGATGGACATTGGGGAGGGTATGTACTATGGTGAGCACTGTGAATTGTGTAAGATTGATGAATCACAGACCTGTACCCCTGAAACAAATAATACAATATATGTTAATAAGAAAAAATACCATTTTAATTATGTTTACTTTGTATCTGACTATAGAAAGTTGTATCTTCAAAAATATATTTCAGTAATTCTCACTCTGATCACCATAAAAAAAATAACAACTAAATAAAGAGAAGAAAAAATAAAAATAAATTTTAAAAAATATGTGTGGGATGATAATTACTACCAAGAAACTTGACGAATACAATAGCTTAGTGGATAAGAACAAATTTTGGAGTTACCTAAATCTGTCCTGCCTCTTATGAACTGTGTGTCATGAGCTGAATTGTGTACCCCCACCAAAAAAACGTATATGTTTTAACCCGTCAGGAGCTCAAAATGTGACTGTATTTGGAGGTAGGGCCTTTAAAGAAGTAATTAAGCTGAAATAGGTCATATGAGTGGGTCTTCATCCAGTATCATGTGTCCTTATAAGAAGACAAGATTAGGACATAGACAAACACAGAGGGAGGACAATGCATGGAAAGACCGGGAAGAAGACAGCAATCTGCAATCCAAGGAGAGAGGCCTTAGAAGAAACCTAAGGGCGCCTGGGTGGTTCAACCTGTTAAGCGTCTGGCTTCAGCTCATGTCATGATCCAGGGGTCCTGGAATGGAGCCCACATCAGGCTCCCCGCACAGCAAAGAGTCTGCTTCTCCCTCTCCCTCTGCCGCTCCCCCTGCTTTTGCTCACTCTCTCTCCTCTCTCAAATAAATAAATACATAAATACATCTTTTTTAATTAAAAGTTAAAATTAAAAAAAAAGAAAAAGAAGAAACCTACATTGTAGACACCCTTATCTTGGATTTCTAGCTTCCAGAATTGAGAAAATAAATTTCTGTTGTTTGAGCCACCCAGTCTATGACAGTTATGGCAGCCCTAGTAAACTAATATACTATGTGAGCTTGAATAAATTACTTAAATTTTTCTAAAGCTCAGCTTCCTTAGCATAAAATGGGGACAATAATAATGCTTGCCCTATAGGGTTGTTGTGAGAATTAAATAATGTTTGTAAAGCTCATAGCATTGTAATCACCAAATAAATTCTAGGTATTATCAACTTGAAGATTAAATGACGTTATACATGTTAAAGCACTTAAAACTCTGTCTAGTACACAAAGCTCTAATAAGTATTTTTAACAAATTTTCCATTTTTACTACATTTTCCTATCTCCAAATTAATGCTTTTTAGACCAGTCTAGCTTATTTGTGCCATAATTAAATTAGATGCAACAGATGTTGACCTACCAAGGAAAGAAATAACCAATCCAATCCAATCCAGCAAACATTTGCTGAGCACCTATATTTTGTCAACTTTATTTCCAAGTATTTGATAGACTTTGATGTTATATTAAATGCTATCATTTCTTAAAAATTCTATTTCTATTTGAAGTTCTGTTATAAAGAGCAATTTATTCTTATATGTTATTTTCTATCAGCCTTGTTAAACTTCCCTAATGAATTAAAAATTTCATCTTGTAGTTTCTTCTGGATTTTTTTATATTCACAACCAAACCACATACAAACAATAAGAATTTTGTTTTCTTCTTTCTAAATTTTATGTGTTTTGATAGACAAAACTCTTTAATTTTAAGAAATCAAATTTATCAGTATTTTTCTCTTACTCTCAGTGTCTTAAGAAACCCCTTCCTTACCTCAAGGTCCAAATGCAGAACCTCAGATTCAGGGGGTCTGGGTGGTTGAGTCAGAGGCCTGCTTGTTAAGTGCGCTGCCACCACCCCATTCCTGACCTAATGTCATCACCAGTTACCTTTCCAAAAACCGGGCGACTGGGTTTCTCTGTCTTCAAAGTCTCCCAAGATCATTGGCAATCCCCAAGAGCTTCCCTTACCCTTGCTTGCATTCTCCCCTTGGCTCTGCAGTTTCCTGCGGCGTTCTTCCCTTGCAAACTTTCCCACGCTTTCACTAACATTCTTAGAATTCGTAAGCTCCTTCTGGTCCTCAGCTTTCTTCAAAAGAGGGCGGGGGAGAGTAGTCTGAATTGGGTTATGAGGCCCCCGGGAAGGGTACCTCACCTCAGCCATTGAACTCACTTTGCCGGCCGTGAGTCTGTTCCAAGCTCCGGCTAAGGAGGCATCCGCCAGGCCCCGCCCCTAGAGGCGGGGTCCATGGCATCTCCTGCCCAGTCTGCCCTCGCGCGGAGCCCCGTTCTCTGGGAACTCACCTCCCCGACACTCAGGGAGGACCCTGTTAGGGCCGCTTTATGGCCCTAGTCTCAGACCTTCCCAGGGGACATGGGGTAGAGTGACACAAGGCACTCAGCTCGTGGCCCCACCGATGAGCTTCCCTCCGCCCTATGGGAAAGGGTGGCCCCAGAGAGTATTTATAAGGCTCCCGCATCTAAATGCATTTATCAGTTATGGTGACTTCCCACAATACATAGCAACATGTAAATATCGCGGGGAGTACCTCCCCTGTCCCTTGTACGTGTCTTCTCAGGACGCACGCACGCGCGCTGTGTTCCCGCCCTGTGACTATAGGCGGGCAATTCCTGGAAGAGGCTTGCTGACGGGAACGTTCAGGCTCCATGGCTGCCCGACGGCGGGGGACGCGCAGCGGCGGGGCACGAGGTTCGGTGCACACTGTAGGGGGCGAACGCTGGGGGGCGACGAGTCTGACGGGGAACGGGTCCCTCTGCTCTAGCCCCTCCCCTTCCGTCGCCCCCTGACCCGCCCTTGTCTATCAAGCTAGTTTAGGTGCTAAACTTTTTAAATTTCGGTTTTCAGAGCTTTTTGGATTACGGAATTGTGTATAAGGGCTTGTGGACCTGTAGTAACTAACAGGGTGCCAGCATTATTTTAAATATTTTAAATGTCATTCAATTAAAAAAAATTTATTGTAAGATGCATCATTATTTTATGTATAACTAGGAAAGGAGAAAGTGCTTCCAATTAAAACGTGATTCATTGTTTATATGTCATCCATTGTAAGTGCATCCCAGTTTCAAAGATAGTAAAATTCAGGTCTTAGAATTGATGAGTATTATACTCTGTGTGTTAACATGTTCTTAAATGCATCCATCCTACAAATGTGTAGGTCCATCCTACAAATTAGGTAGTATTTTGTCATCCTCTGGATTTTACAGTCGGGGCAACTGAGGTGCAAAGAGATGAAATAACTTCTACAAGGTTCCACAGCTGTTGGAGACAGGGCTAGGCTCTAAACTAGAGACAGATTCCAGAGCACTCTATTAACCATTATCTCATACCACCTTAGGTAGTTTGAAGATAGGTATTGGGAAAGTTTGGGGGCACAGGTAAACAGAGATAAGCAGTCTATGACACTCATGCCTCAGGCTATGAGCTCACAAGAGCCCTGGGGCTCCATTTTATTTTATTTTATTTTATTTTAATTTGGCTAGAATCGCAATTTAGGAAGTGATTTCTCAGACTGTTGTCAAGAACAGTGGCATGGCAGTTATTTCTTTGTAAATTTACAAAACCATCTTGAACCATTTCTTTAAACAGATGATGTTTTTTCAAAGTAGGATTGTGTTCAGTGGGTACTCATTCTTTCTTTTGATTCTTTGCCCATTCTTCATGCCCATGGCTTCTGTAGCATTAAATGAAGCTGGAAAAGTTCATAATGGCAGCACGGCTATAGAAGACCCTCCTCCTGCAAAGAAAACTCGAAGATGCCAGAGGCAGGGGATGAAAAAGGAGCCTGTGGCTGGAGGAGAGGCCAATAATGACAGGACAGAAGACAAGCAAGGTCAGCTTCAAGTGGTAGGCCAGGAAGGACATGGCCTAGCAGGATTGTCTATGGGAGGGGTGAGGGCAAGGGATGCCTTGTTCTTTCAACTCTTACTTCTTCCTTTCTTGAAGATATAATTAATTTTCTATCCTTTGGGCATACCACAGTACAAATCTCCTTTCTCAGAATCTTCAGTTTCATGTAGTTTAGACAGATTGAGACCTGGACAGATCAGGATTGCTTGGGAAGGGCAAAGTTCATTATGAATTTTATTATAACTTTATTGTTATAGCTGTTTTTGATTCCCATACAAGTAGCTGTAGTACGTATCTGTCTTCCCTCAGAGTCTGTGAAGACCTTGCTGTTAAAGGGCAAAGCTCCCGTGGACCCCGAGTGCACAGCCAAGGTGGGGAAGGTGAGAGACTCCTTTGCCTATCAATTTCTCAGAGAGCAGTTTTTCTTTTGCTACTGGGATTCCTGTCCAGAACACTGCTAGTATTCATTTTAGGAGTCCTCTCCAAAATACTACTAGTGATTAATTTCTCCAAGGCTAACATATGGGAGTGGTGGAGTTTGGCGTTAATAATCAGGGTGTTTTTTAACTTCTGGGGTTGTCATCAGCTTTCCACACCTCATTCTCTTTCTCAGTTAGCAAATTATCCCATTATCAAGGAAGAACCATCTTTGTTCTAATGAGAAACTGTGCTCTGGTATGGCATGAATTACTGATGAATGTGAAAAGGATTTGAAGAATACAGAAGAAAGGCTTCCTTTGGAGCAGCTTTCCTTTAACTATTGGAATCATTTGTTTTTCTGTAATTACAAAAAAAAGCAACATGTTTTCATTATAGGAATAACACGTTATGTGTAGAAGAACATCCCTTTGCAGTTCTTTCCCTGGAAGGTAGATATTGGTAGTGCTGGAGAATGACACCTTGAGACAATAAAATTTAGAGCATCACTAAGGATCTCATGAGGACTGAGACTATACTAATGTCAGTGTTTTCCTTCTCTCTCTAGGCCCATGTGTACTGTGAAGGGAATGATGTCTATGATGTCTTGCTAAATCAGGTAAGGGGAAGAGCTGTTCTATGTATGGGAATTTTTTTCTTGATACTTACTGATGAGAGTGCCCCAATGCCCATATCTTTAATTCTGAAGTCCCTGATACTAGCCTTATAGTATAGTCTTCTCCTTACAGCAGTTACTGGTACCTGTGACCAAGGAAGACATCAGTTTATGTGGCTCCCATTTGTAAACCTCTCTCTTATGTTCATATTTCTGTTACCATAGACCAATCTTCAGTTCAACAACAACAAGTACTATTTGATTCAGCTGTTAGAAGATGATGCCCAGAGGCACTTCAGCGTTTGGATGAGATGGGGCCGAGGTAATGACTCTTATTATGGATTTTCTAATTTGTCATTCAGAAAGCCAGAAACAGGTTAGTGAGTAACCAGAAGATCCTCTGGGTTTAAATTGGTGGAATGGAGGCTTTATAACCTGGGAGGGGCTTGCAAATGGGAAATAGCGAGCATCTTCATTAGGAAGTTCCCACTGAAAAAACTAACAGCAGCCTGTTGAGGCTGGGAAGTGTCCTGCATTTGGTCTGCTAATGCTGCTCAGAGACTGTGGCAGTTAGAGGTAACTAATATCAACAGGATCAGTTTCCTGGGCCCATTTACCGTAATTTCCCTCTCCCCTTCCTGCGCATTTGTCAGATACTAAGCAGGGAGACCTTAGAGAGCTGGCTTATTACTTGAGAAAACTCTTCTTGGATTGGGAGGCAGGAAACCATCTTATATGTGGCATTTGCTTTGCAGTTGGGAAAATGGGGCAGCACAGCTTGGTGGCTTGTTCAGGGGACCTCAACAAAGCCAAGGAAATCTTTCAGAAGAAGTGAGTGCTAAGAAATGAGTACCAAAAAAATACCATTCTTCTTGGATGTATCTTCTTTAAGAATTTTATAAGTGTGGTTTGGCCTCAATGTTAATGTATTTCCACTGTGACATTCTATGACTGGGACACCAAACTGCATCCTTAGTTAGTGATTACATCACCTGGAACCTTGAAATTGACTAAAAACAGAAGAATCTAATACACTTAGCACATGACCAACAATTAAGGAAATTTGGGAAAAGTGGATGGGATGAGAATATTCAGTTAGAGTTTTAAAACTTCTTTCACTATGATATGGAGGCAGAGCTTTCTGGTCTCTGGGAATCTTTCACAGAAAGGGATTAGAAAGGGGTCTTTTGTCTAAAATCTCAAAGGCTTTTGTGGGTATTTTGGGGCCTTTGGGAAGCTCAAGAGTCCTTTTTTCCCATTTTTTGTTCCCATTGACTCCAGAGCTTTTTTTTTTTTTTTTCATTCAGGGTCCTAATTTAGAATCCAGATTTTTGGGAAGTCAGATATAAGAGTTCTAAGAAACAGTTGGGGAAAAAAAAGAAATAGTTTGGAGGTGTTCTAAAGAAACAATTATAAGCCCATTCCTAGTAGTAGACCCTTATTTGTAAGATTTTCTCACCATTGTGGATCCCACAGATTCCTTGACAAAACAAAAAACAATTGGGAGGATCGTGAGAAGTTTGAGAAGGTGCCTGGAAAATATGATATGCTAGAAGTGGACTATACCACCAATACTCAGGTAAACTCTGGCTATACATTTGGGGAGAAAACTGCTTCCTCTGAACCAAGGTGAAGTCTAGCAGAATGGCTTAGATCAGGTCCCAGACTAGAACAGATCAGGGTATCTTGCATCTTGCTATTTCCCACCTAAGGTAACAATTCCCTCAGGGGCAACTTTCACGGATCTTTGTAATCTTGAAGGGACTGTAGATTAAAGATAGAATATGCTTTCTAGTCTCTATTATTTATTTATTTTTAATTTTAAAGATTTTATTTATTTATTTGACAGAGACACAGCGAGAGAGGGAACACAAGCAGGGGGAGAGGGGGAGGCAGGCTTCCCACCGAGCAGGGAGCCCAATGTGGGGCTCGATCCCAGAACCCTGGGATCACGACCCGAGCCAAAGGCCGACGCTTAACGACTGAGCCACTCAGGCGCACCTAGTCTCTATTATTTAATGCAATTCTTTTAAAATCTTTGGTCCTATTTCCAGAAGTTTAATGTATGGATCAAGAGAGGAGTAATATATAGTCACACTGATGAAACGGCACTTAAAGTTGTCTTCACTTCTGGTTATATACCACATTAAAAAAAAGTTAATTTCAACAAATTGAGTTGCAACCAGGATGATGAAAGCTGTCACCTGCAGTATCTGAGAAATGTAAAAATCTTAGTCTTTTTAAGATGAGAAGATCTGAGACATAATAGCTGTCTTTACATACTTAACAACACATTAGGAGAGCCTTTTAGACTTGTTCCAGGAGTTTAACTATGGGAGGCACATGGAGGACTAGAAGGTGGAATCACATCAAGTACTCTAACTAGGTTAATAATGGAATGAGCCTGTGTTCAAGCAGGAGCTAATTGGTGTTCACCTACCAGGGATATTGTAGAGCCAGCCCTTGCAGGGACCTTAAAATAGATCCTTCCAGATTTTGTAATTCTTTTTTTTTTTTTTTGGCTGTAGAGTGAAGAGGAATCAAAAAAGGAATCTCTTAACTCCCCTTTGAAACCAGAATCACAGCTAGATCTTCGTGTGCAGGAGCTGATAGAGTTGATCTGTAATGTCCAGGCCATGGAAGAGATGATGGTAGAAATGAAATATGACACCAAGAAAGCCCCACTCGGTAGGACTTCAGATTCTATCCCACATTCTCTCTTTGTATTTCCTAGTTCCTTTAATAGGACATTTCATCACCTTCATGATTTAAAGCTTGCTAATATTGTGAATGAAAAAAAGGAGATCTGGGGTGAGAGGTAGTGTGGGGAGGAGAAGCTGTTTTGAGAGTTGAAAGGTGAGAGTCTTTGTCGGGTAGGCACATGAGTACAGTTTCAGGATAGGACCCTAGTTGTGGGGTCTGATGATCTCTGGCTGGGCCTGCAGGGAAGCTGACAGTGGCACAAATCAAGGCAGGCTACCAGTCTCTTAAGAAGATTGAGGACTGTATTCGGGCTGGCCAGCATGGACGAGCTCTCATGGAAGCCTGCAATGAATTCTACACCAGGATCCCACATGACTTTGGGTAAGGCCTGTGCTGTTACTTCTCTTTGGTCTTCTACCTAACTATAGTCTTTTTACTCTCATTTATAATGAAATGATCATCTTGGATAGACACAGAGTCAAAATGATTTATAGATAGCCTATGTAGTCAACTTACAAGTTTGGGATGCACTCTCCCGGCCTGATTATAACCATATTTTCTGACCAAGTAGAAGTTACCAAGAGAAAATAGGTCTAGATATCCAACCAACAAGTAAAATGGCTTGAGGCATAAAACTCCCTATTTCCTATTCAAATGATAGTAGGCATATAAAATACATTTTATCTTTGTTGATTCTATATTCTGATGCTTATTCTGTTTTTATTCCTTTTATTGCTTTATAGAGCTCTGTGACCTAAAAATAACCCTGAGTGGTCAGCAGGTCTACTTCTGTTTCTAGGCAGTACTATATCCAAGCTGCTCCTTATTGATACTGATATATCTTATTTAAAAAACAAGATTTGGCTATTATCAAAAACAAGAAATAACAAGGGTTGGAAAGGATGTGGAGGAAAGGGAACTCTTGTATACTACTGGTAGAATTGTAAATTAGCACAGCCACTATAGGAAACAGTATGGAGATTCCTCAAAGAATTAAGACTAAAACTACCATATGACCCAGCCATTCCACTTCTGCATATTTATCTGAAAATTATGAAAACATAAATTCGAAAAGATATGCATCCCTTTGTTCATTGCAGCATTATTTACAGTAGCCAAGATATGGAAACAACCTAAGTGTTCATTACAGATGAATGGATAGAGAAGAAGTGGTGTATATATACAATGGAATACTACTCAGCCATAAAAAAGAATGAAATCTTGCCATTTGCAACAGCGTGGTTGGATGGATCTTGATGGTATCATGCTAAGCAAAATAAGCCAACAGAGAAAAACAAATACCATATGACTTCACTCATGTGGATTCTAAAAAAAAAAAAAAAAAATTCATAGGGTCACCTGGGTGGCTCAGTCGTTAAGCGTCTGCCTTCGGCTCAGGTCATGATCCCAGGGTCCTGGGATCGAGCCCCGCACCAGGCTCCCTGCTCCACAGGGAGCCTGCTTCTCCCTCTCCCACTTCCCCTGCTTGTGTTCCCTCTCGCTATGTCTCTGTCAAATAAATAAATAAAATCTTAAAAAAAAAAATCATAGATACAGAGAACAGACAGGGGAAAGGGGTTGGGGGTGGGTGAAATGGGTGAAGGGGGTCAACCATATGGTGAGGAATAGTAACTGAACTTGCAGTGATCATTTTCAAATTATAAAGCTATGTATATAGATGTAGATATATTAAGGGAACCCATAAAAAAGAATTTCATTTCTAGTCCCAGATGTCAAAATCTATACAGTGTGTTTGTTTTATCTTTAGTCTGTTACTTTTAGTCATGTGCCTTTGGCCACCTGTCAGAGAACTGATTATGGATTATATCTCTGTCCTTAGACTCCGTACCCCTCCATTAATCCGGACAGAGAAAGAACTATCAGACAAAGTACAACTACTAGAGGTGAGATATGTGTGGATTGGGAAGTATTACTCTCTGGTTCCAAGTCCCTACACGTTGATCCTGTATCTCATCTTGCCAGGCTTTGAGAGACATTGAAATTGCCATTAAGCTGGTGAAGACAGAGCTGCAAAGCCCAGAACACCCATTGGACCAACACTATAGAAAACTACATTGTGCCTTGTGCCCTCTTGACCATGAAAGTTATGAGTTCAAAGTAAGAAAAATGATCATTTATTTTCCTACCTTTAAGACCAATCCTCCTAACCCCACTGTTCTGTGACTACTTCTGGTTAAAAACAAACTTCTTTTTTTTTTTTTTTTTTGTGAGCAGCAAGCAAGGTTTATTGAGTGATAGTACAAAGCTCCCGAAGAAAGAAGGGACCCGAGAGGGTTGCCCAAGAGCAAACTTTTATATAGAGCTGAATTTCAATTTACCAGGAATTGGAGAAGGTAGAGCTCTTTCTCACTGTCTTGTGAGACCATTAGGGAGCAGAAAGTCTGCCAGTTTTTACCAGAAGCCCTGAGGTTCTTCAGCTCAGTCTGGTCTCTTACAGAGTCCACACCAGCCATTTCTTTCTTTTCACAGGTGATTTCCCAGTACCTGCAGTCTACTCATGCTCCCACACACAGAGACTATACCATGACCTTACTGGATGTTTTTGAAGTGGAGAAGGAGGGTGAAAAAGAAGCCTTCAGAGAGGACCTTCATAACAGGTTCAGTTTAGCTTTGGGTTTGGGAAGACATTCCCTTGCCTGAAGTGCAGTTATGGGACTTCCAGAAAATGGCTTTTTTATGCTTATGGCCTATCTCTGCTGGAGAGCAAGAGAGTACAATAATAGTGGCTTTTCCCTAGGATGCTGCTGTGGCATGGTTCCAGGCTTAGTAACTGGGTGGGAATCCTGAGCCATGGGCTTCAAATTGCCCCACCTGAGGCTCCCATCACAGGTTACATGGTGAGTAGAAATTGAATCCTGGAAGGAGGCACAAGGATAAAGGATACAATAATTTTCTCAGTCCTTCCCCGCCCCCCTCCCCGTTTTTTTTAGATTAGGATTCGGCAGTACCCTTCCCAAGAATTAAACCAGCTCACTGATAACCCTGACATATTTTTTTCTTTTTTCACACCCTGACATTTCTTACTATGTCCTTCTTTCTTTAAATTCCTAAAGATATCCCTTCTGCCGGCTCAGAAAGCAGAAATTCACCAATACACCTGCTTTCTGGAAAAGAATTGCAGGGGGAAATGGAGAAGGGTCTATAATGTGTTTAAGATCATGGAAACACAGGGTCAGTGATACAGGCCTCCTTTCTAACACAGTGGATTAAGTTTGTTTACATATTTCAGTTTGGGAAAGGAATCTACTTTGCCGACATGTCTTCTAAGAGTGCCAATTACTGCTTTGCTTCTCGAGTAAAGGATACCGGACTGCTGCTTTTATCAGAGGTGAGATGACCATATTTATGATCTCTAGCTTATTATTAGTTCCTGTTTTTCCAGAGAGAAAAGTTTGACTCCAGAACTAAGAGGTTCACCTGGGAGAACTTGAGAGGGGAGCCAAGGGCAATTTCCATTCCATTCCTCTGCAGGACGAGAGGAAGAAAGTACCGATGGGGGCGCCTGGGTGGCTCAGTTGGTTAAGCGACTGCCTTCAGCTCAGGTCATGATCCTGGAGTCCCGGGATCGAGTCCCACATTGGGCTCCCTGCTCAGCAGGGAGTCTGCTTCTCCCTCTGACCCTCCTCCCTCTCATGCTCTCTGTCTCTCATTCTCTCCCTCGCAAATAAATAAAATCTTAAAAAAAAAAAAAAAAAAATTAAAAAAAAAAGAAAGTACCGATGGGATTTTTCTGTTTGGCCTTAGAGCCATCCGGTTCTCAGTAGGATGTGGGTGTTTAAAGATCTTTTGCTTTGCAGGTCGCTCTGGGTCAGTGTAATGAGCTACTAGCGGCCAATCCTGAGGCAGAAGGATTACTTCAGGGCAAACACAGCACCAAGGGACTGGGCAGGATGGCTCCCAGACCTGCCTCCTTCATCACCCTGTGAGTACTCAGAGCCTCTAAGGCCAGAAGGCTTCTTTTGGCCAGATAAGACTCTGCTTTCTATATTCTGACTTCTGACCCAGAGGCAGATGTTGACACACTTTTTTCCATTTGGCAGGAATGGGAGTACGGTACCCTTAGGACCAGCAAGTGATACAGGAATTCTGAATCCAGAGGGCTATACCCTCAACTACAATGAATTTATTGTCTATAACCCCAACCAGGTCCGTATGCGATACCTTCTAAAGGTTCAGTTTAATTTCCTGGAGCTGTGGTGAATGTCAATATTAAATAAACCGGATAGGTCTGATCTTCAAAGAAGAAAATAGGCAAGGTTTTACTTTTGAATTTTCTGATCTTTTATGTAATAAAAATAGCACAAATCTACCACTGGCTTCTTTGGGCTTTATTTCTCCAACCACATATTTCTTCTCATGTTTGTACCTCATTTTCAGGGCAGGAAGTACACATTGCTCCATGTATCCCACGGCTAGCTGCAAGTTACTCAGGATCCTGTTCCTTCACAGCAGACTAGCCTCTGTGCATTGAAGGATGCTAATGGAGACGGATGCTTTTCCCCATTTAAGTCAGTTTTTCTGCAACCTGGAGTTTGTTGGGTATTATTACAAGAAGGGTAGAGACAACAGAGGCTGCATTGTTCCCTTGCTCCCATCCAAATCTTCTAACTTGCCTTTTTCCCCTGTTTACCAACTGTAGACCAGGTCTCCCACCACTTATCCTAGGGTTCAGCAGATGTCCAAAAATCTGGAAGCACTTAGAGGACTTGTCACTAACCCTAAATATATCTCAGGGAGGAAAGGAGAGAAACAGAATGAGTTTTGACATGCCCTGCTCCACCTAAGAAGTACCAAAGTCCAGGTCAGATCCAAAGACTTCCTGATTATTTGTAAACACATGCAACACAAATACACGTACGTACATACACACATACACACACACACGTACACCATACTTCCTTAGATAAAAGTAAAGGTTATTTAAATGAAAACAGTAGCCTGTAACTTTTTAGAGACCAGATTACCAAGATCTATCAAAATTTAAAATATACATACCCTGGGGTGCCTGGGTGGCTTAGTCGTTAAGCGTCTGCCTTCGGCTCAGGTCATGATCCCAGGGTCCTGGGATCGAGCCCCGCATCGGGCTCCCTGCTCGGCGGGAGGCCTGCTTCTCCCTCTCCCACTCCCCCTGCTTGTGTTCCTGCTCTCGCTATCTCTGTCTCTATCAAATAAATAAATAAAATCTTAAAAAAAAAAAAAATTTTTATCTAAAACTAATGATGTAATGTATGGGGATTAACATAACAATAAAAAAATTTAAAAATTTTTTTTTCTTTAAAAAAAATAATAAAAGAAAATAAAATATACATACCCTTTGACCTAAAAACTACAGATGTGCTTGTCTGTATAGATTATGTCAGTGCAGCATTGTTATATGCAAAGATCCCTAGATAAGGAACTAGTTAAATATACGCACTCATTGAGCTACTGTGCTGCTGTTAAAACTAGACTACACACTTCTCCAAAAAGTAGAAGAGAATACTTCCCAACTCATTCTATCAGGCAATAGGAAACCAAAACCAGATAAAGATACCACCAGGAAAGAAAACTATAGACCAATGTCCCTTAAGAATACATATGTGCAATAAAATGCTACCAAGCCTAAACCAGTAACGTAAAAAGAATTATACACCATGACAAAGTGAGATTTAGCAAAGGAACGTGAGGTTGGTTCAACACACGAAAATCCATCAGTGTAGGACAAAAGTCACGTGACTATCTTATTAGACGCAGAAAAGGCATTTGGCAAAATCCAGCACCCTTTCATGATAAACATTCAGCAAAGAATGGAAGGGAACTTCTTCAACCTGATAAACGACATCTATGCAAAACCCACAGAAAGACTGAAATGGATGAATGACTCCTTTGAAAATGGGGAAGAAGGAATAAATAATCCTTTCAGAAGGATTTCAATTAATGTAGAAGGCTTGAGGGAAATAGAAAATCTTTAGAAAACCACAGTAATGGGGCGCCTGGGTGGCTCAGTCAGTTGAACATCTGACTCTTGAATTTCGGCTCAGGTCATGATCTCAGGGTTGTGAGACTGAGCCCTGCATCCAACTCTGCACAGAGCATGGAGCCTGCTCGGGAATAATTGCTATAGTCAAGATCAATGGATGAATGCTGAAATTAGTGGAACAGGATAACTTTCATAGTCTCAAAAAACCTACCTCAAGATTTACTGATTACTGTGGTAATTTTAACATAGGAGCATAAATTCTTTGCTAACTCTCCCTCTACAAGGTTTAGTCTCCCTCCTCTTAAGTGGGGGCTGGGCTTAGTGACTTGTTTCTAACAGATTATGGAAAAATAACAGTAAAAAACAAAAACAAAAACCACCTTACCCGTAAAAGTGATCAAAATTGGGGCGCCTGGGTGGCTCAGTTGGTTGAGCATCTGCCTTCGGCTCAGGCCATGATCCCAAGGTCCTGGATGGAGCCCCACATGGGGCTCCCTGCTCAGCAGGGAGCGTGCTTCTCCCTCTCCCTCTGCCATCCCCCTCTCCCCCCCCATCCCCCTGCTTGTGCTCTCTGGCTCTCTCCGTCAAATAAATAAAATCTTAAAAAAACAAAAACAATGATCTCAGAAGATGTTTAAACTACAACCTAAATTAATTTTCCCTTCAACTCCCTTGGACACATATTTACTTTTACCTAGAGTCTCTTCTTATTGTCACTCACAGCAATTATACTATGACCTTGCTGTACACCTACAAGGTAAGAAAGAAAAAAACCTTCAAGAGGGCCTGGCCAACAAGGCTGAGTCTATTGAGCAAAGGTCAAGTTAGCCTTTTCTTAACTTTCTCCATCCCCATTCCTCCAGCCTTAGATAGGGTGCTTTTGTAGAATTTTTAGAGCATAGAAGACAGACATCTAGGGCTTCCTCCTGTCCTTGGCCCATGCTCTCAGGGAAGCAAAAGGCAAAAAGATTGAAAGCAGCAACTTTTAGGATGATGCCATGCCATGGTTCTCTGTAGCATTTCTGGGTAGTATTATAAATCATAAATTTCAAATAACCTTAATTTGGATTCTGGTCACAAGGTATGTGGAGGAGGTGGTCTAGAAGGTATTTTTAGAGCCCTTGCATGAGACACATGAGAAAATATAGAAGCATGACCTATGATTAAGACATCAGCTGATGGCATTTCTTATATATTTATCCTCTGGCTGAGGGAGACCGTGGGGCACTGATAGAAATAAGGAAAAAGTCCCTTAGGTGATTTGTCCGTGAAAACCTGGAATCAGGGCAAAGTGAGAACAAAACTCAGTACCCCTCAACTCCCCAATTCCTCAAAACTCATTTCTAGATCAGAGTGCAGTGGTATTTCTCTGAGAGAACCCTACCGTCCTGGGACAAAATCTTGTAAGCCTGGCTTATCATACACAAGTCCTTAAATTCTTGGACATAGAAGACCTTTAACCTTTCCCTAACCCTTAGAAAGAGCCTCAGGCAACTTCCTCTCCCATAAGATAGAATTACAGGAAAATAAGGTTCTAGAACTTAAAAGGATCACAGTCCATGGTGAGTCCATGGGTAGGACTGTTCCATCTCTCCATTCGTTCTAATCTTTGTGAACTTCAGTTTGAGAGCTACACCTTTGTGGTTTCTTCCAAGAATGCAAATTACTATATTGACAAACGTGTGCAAGTCAAGTGGCTGGTGCTGTTCGGTCAGAGGCTGTGAAAGCCAGGAGTCTGGTTCTACTCAGCGCCCCGGCTTCTCACCGCTCATCTGGGCAGTTAGTTCTGCACAGAAGAGGCTGTTTCTATGGGAGGAACCTAATGTTCTCTCTAAATGCCCTGCCTGGGGGGCACTGTCAACTCACGCTTCCTTCTTTTATTACTTCTTGACCAAGTGAGATTTCTTCAGCGCTCTGTTCCAACTAAGCGCTGGCCAACATCACTCATTCCTCCCCGTCAGGAATGGCGTCTCAGGACCCTCGGGCCAGCAAATGACACAAGATTTCTAAAGCCTGGTTTCAAAGAATATCTATTAAAGAGCTGGTTCTCTTTCTTGCGGTTCCAGTAAGGACTGATGTTAAATCAGAAAAGAAACATGAGAATGTCGTATTCTTGATCCACATCCATGTCAGAACACAGGCAGGACTGCACTGGAGATTTTCTGACACTTTATTTTAAAAATTTTAATCAAGAAAGTAGCCACTGGTATCTTCCGGCTTTGCATCTCTAGCACAAGTGGGTGGTGCATCTTCACTCCCAGGACAGAAAGTACACGTTGCCCAGTGTGTCTCCCACTGCAAGCTGCAGCGCAGAGTCGGGGCCCAGCCAAGGTTCCAGGCAGCTGACAGCCGCCTCGCATTGGAACAGACCCAGCTACAATGGGGAACGAGAGACAGCGAGATGAGGGCTACAAGCCTAGGGCGTCCTTACTCACTTGTTTTTCTCTCGCAGCGATGCCTTTTATTTAGAAACAGGTTAGTTGCGCATGACAGCAAGGATAGGAGAAAACAGAATTTTGCTCTTTTGTACTTTCTTTGCCCAAGTTTGCTCTCTGTGGAATCCCTTTAGCCCTCCTTACACACGTACACACTTACCAGCTGCATACTGGGTCTCTCCCACAGCTTAACATCTCTGTCCTTTGAAGCTGTCACCAGCAATCCAGGCAGCACATGGAGGGCTGTGACAGAGCCCGAGTGAATCTTGGAGGGGAAGGAGAAGGGATGTGGTGAGCTTTCAGTGGGCCCTCCTCGGTCGAGGAAGCATCCACCTGTCAGACCGAGAGCCTCCTCCCCTCTGTTTGTGACCCATCCCTCCAACTCACCTTCCTGCGCTGCTGAGTCGCCAGCCGTGGGGGTGGGGACCAGCTACCTGTGCTTCTGTCATTCACAGATGAGGCTGTCTCTGGAGTTGGGGTTTCAGGCATTTCTGTTTTCTGCCAGAGGTTGCCTGTCTCCCATTCTCTTTCAGGGGTACACTTGGCGAGTTTCCATAGCATCCCATCAGAGCTGGCACACAAAAACGAGGACTCTGCCATTTCAAGCACAGAGCTTAGAGCTGGGTCTCCGGCTTCAAAGGACCCACCATTCCCTACAAGGCATCTCCAGACTCTGTAGGTCCTCCTATCCCACTCACCAGATTCCGGTTTGGCCTGGGTTACCAACACGAAGGTCCCAGTAGGATTCTCCAAGTCCAGCTGAAACTCAAGGTTCTCCTCAAAGTCCCCTGACTCCTTCTGCCTCTACGAAAGAGTGGCCCATTCTGTTTAGCCTCCTCATAGCACCTGACCCTACCCAGCCAAAGCAACAGTTTTCGGCTCTCAGCTGTTCAATTTCTTAACTGTAATTTAGACACAGTAAAGAGTATGAATCTTTTTTTTTTTAAGATTTTATTTATTTATTGTCAGAGAGAGAGAGATTGAGAAAGCACACAAGCGGGGGGAGTGGCAGGCAGAGGGAAAAACAGGCTCCCCGCCGAGCAAGGAGCCCAGGACTCGATCCTGGGATCCTGGGATCATGACCAGAGCCAAAGGCAGACGCTTAACCCACTGAGCCAGCCAGGCATCCCTAAGTGCACGCATCTTAAATGTACATCTCAAGGAACTTTTCCATATGTATACATCCATGCAATCACTGCCCAGGTCAACATGTAGAACATTTCCATCACCCTAGAAAAATGCCTTCATGACCCTTCCCGGTCAATACCAGAGCACCCCCACCCCCAGGGCTAACAATATTCTGAGTTCTGTCACCATAAATTAGCTCTGCTTGTTCTTTAACTTTATTTGAATGAAATCATATAGTATGTACTCTTTTGTGTCTGGCTTCTTTCACCCAACGTAACACCTACGAGATGTGTCTGTATTGTTCCAGACACTAGTACTCGCAGTGGCAAGACAAGAGAGACATGAGAAAAAATGCAATTAAGAAAACTCCTATGTTGATGGTTTCCCATGATTTTTTTTAAACACTGGAATCCTTTTTTGTATCAATAAAATCTTATAGGGAAGCTGAAACCCGCTATAGAATGCTCTTAAGTAGAGCTGCTCCGGTTGACGGAAGAGAAAGGAATTTGGAACCAGTGCCCTTCCCTTCCTCTTATCCTCAATCACGGCCCCAGGGTTTTAAAAGTATTGGCCCTGGACAAATGTTTTAACACACACTCACATAGGACTTACTAAGAAAAAAAGGCCTCCAGGTTCCGCTGGCTGCAGGACAAACACACCATAGTCTTGATGGGTGGACAATAACATAGCACATTCTGAATAGTGGCTGCTCCTGGTTTACAAGAAAGAAAGAGGCTGAACGTGTGAACATCTCTCTGTAAGACCCCAGTGTTTTGTTCTAAGTTAGACCCAAGTTCATAACCCACTTTGCCTTTTTCTGTAGCCTGAGAGGAAACAGCTTTTTGAATCCTACCAGATTACAGAAGGAGCATCCCCTGGCTTCATGCACTGTAACTGCAAACCCGCATCGGCCAAGAGGAGGGAGTGACCGTCTGGAGCCAGGGCCACACCTGTCAGGAAGCCTAAGTCCTCCCACAGAACTCGGTTCAGGTGAAGACTGCAACTCACAAAAGGTACAGGGACAAAGAAAGATCCTATTTTAGTCCGCCTCTCTCAGGCTCCTCGGCTCCCCATGAATTCCTCAGGAGCGAAGTACAGAACACAATCAATGACCTTCCCTACAAATTCTCTTCCTCTTTCTGTTTTTCTTGTATCAGTATTCATTATCACCATCCCCTTACCTGCTCAAAAGAGGAATCTCTAACCTTCTTGTCTTTTCCTTCCCTCCTGACCTCCAACTGATCAATAAGCACTGTGGATTCTACTTGCCAACACACGCCGAAATCTCTATCCCTCCTTCTCATCTCCCTGCCTGGCTCGGGGCCCACACTATGTCTTCCCTGGACTAGAGCAACGCTATGAAGGTGGTCTCCCTGCCTCTAATTCTCTCTACTACTGTCCATTTTCCATACTGCCACTGGAGTCCTCTTCCTAAACTGCAGATAATTATTCTCAAAATCCTTAGCACTATGCCCTCTGCAGCCTGCCCCCAGTTTATCTTTTCAATCCAATTCCCCCACCCCCCTGCCCCCACTCTCACCAAGAACCCAACTACTCAGCTGTGCCCAGAATATACCATGCATTCTCATGCCTCCTTGCCTTTGGTTAATACCACCTCCTCTTCCTGAAACACCATTCCCTTCCCTTATGGGTCCAGAAAAGTCCTACTCATCCTTAAAGCCCAACCTCAAATAGCAACTCTTTTTATAAATTTCTCAAATTCTGAGAGTTATATAGACCTCTCTCTTCATTACAGCACTAACCACTCTGCTGATTGCTGGTGGTTTACTTAAGTGCATATTCCTCTACCGTGCTTCCTAAATTAAAAGGTAATTTCAATCTGGTTCACACAGCCTGGCTCAGAGCTTAGCATAAAGTAAGCACTTGATAATTATTATTTAAATTGACATGATGGGGAGCCAAAAACAATTTCCCAAGGACTTTTTCCCACTTAACTAACATCCTATTGACCTAGTTCAGAAGTAGAGGTGGGGTGATTTGCACAAAATCCCGGGTATAAGGAGACCATCGACGTATCACATTAACCCAGCTGCCCCATCTCACCTGAAATTTCCGGGTGTCGAACCCTCCTGCAGTTCCACTTGCCACTCGCTGATCTTTTCATCAGCGCTGAGAACAATCAAGGTGTGTGCCGAGTACCACACCAGAGCACTGATGTGGCCCGGAGCCTTGTGAGCATAACAAGTCCGTCTCAGTCTTCCTGAGGAGCCAGGCTTAACCCTCTTTCCCTTCCCAGCCATCTATGCACATACCAGTCCATGCACAGCTGGGGCAGAAGTCACACAGACAAGCACCGAGGTTGCCCCAACTCACCTGTGCTGTGGCCACAGCCTTAGCTTTGTGCCACAGGGTTAGTTCCCCAGTTCGATTCCCAGACGCTGCCACGGAACCATCTGGGGCCCATGCCACAGCGGTGATGGCTGCAGGACTCCTGGGCGTGTATGTGTCATCTGGAGAAGGAAGGAAGTGATGCATTAGAAGCTGGACCACCGCTGGGACATGAGAGGAGATATCAGGCCACCCTTGACCTTCATGGCCCCACTAACACAGCCCTCTTTCATACGCTGCCTCTCTCCATGCCTCACGCACCTGCTTCCTCAGGGACCTGCCAGAGCCGTACGGAACCATCCTCTGAGGCGGTCAACAGGACGCCTGAGGTCTCTGAAACTGCAGCTGCACTGATTGGGCCACTGTGTCCCAGGAGGGTGTGTGTTTGAAACACCTAGGAGGAGAGGATGGAGGTGGGACAGCAGGGGGGTCAATGCCACAGGAAGCTGTCCCGCTCTGCCCTCTCCACTCCGTCCACCCCAGTCCTTTCAGGGAACTCACCAAGAGTGGATGCCACAACCGTGCAGCCCCATCCAGGCCAACAGTCACCACCAGAAGCTCTGACCCAGGCTGCCCAGCTGATAAGGCACAGAGATGAAGTCAGAAGAAGGGGAGAAGCGGGGGGTGGGGGGTGGGGGAGAAGGGAAGAAAAGGGAGCTGACGTTTCCCTACCTGCCCGGGGCTCCAGGGCAGCTGCACAGTGGCTGATAGGTCCCGAGTGAGCAGGGATGCTCGTCAGCTCCACGCCCTGATGGTCCCACACTTTCAAGGTCCCATCTCGGCCCACAGACACCACATGTTCTTCCTGCCCCAGAGCACGGGATCAGAGCAAAGTCGCACTGAGCAGGACGTGGGGAGTATGACTCCTACCACTGAGGTGAGGGCTGAGCACTAAAGGCTTAGGAGATGTCCAAGAGTGCGGAGAACCCGGGGACACAGGCTGGGTGGCTCAGGACTGTAATCCTGCACGAGGTCCGGATACCGAGCTGCCCTCTCCCTCCCCTCGCTCCAACCCTCCGTCTCAATACCCTCATCCTGCTCTAATGCAGGCCCCGGCATCTCATTCTTTATACTTCTTTTGCCTTTGAGATTAGATACCCAATGCACCCAGGGTCCCAAAGCCTCCTCAGCCCTCGCAGGGCCCCCAGTGAGCTCTGCACCGCCTCCTCACCACGGCCACCACGGCGCTCACGGCACTCTGATGACCTAGGAACTGGCCAAGCTGCTGTTGCCGTTCTGGGTCCCACAGCCCCACAGAGCCGTCACTGGAACAGGAGACCTGCACAGTCAGAGGTTAGAGGAGCGGGATTATCAGCAGGCCTCCAGCATTTCTGTAGGTTTATAATGTGGGCGGGCGGGGTGGGCGCATTAAGGCTTGTGATTAAGAACATAGACTGTCCTGGGTTCAAATCCTAGCTCCACCATTCTTTACTTTATGACCTGCGGCAAGTTCATCTCTCTGCGCCTTATAAGGATTCTCATCCAGTCAATGAGGATAATAACAGTGTAGCTATTTGATGTGGGGCTGGCGCACCTACAGGAAGGACTGCCTGGTACATATGAGCACTGCATAAAGAGTGGCTATTGTCCTTGTTACTAACATACTGTCAGTCAACAAACCCAGACAAAGGTGAACAGTCTGCAATGCCAAGGAAAGATCCGGCTGCCGAGAAGGCAGGGGTAGAGAGCAGACTATGACAACTCTAGTCAACTGATTCTCACTCCTTTCTCATCTCTTCTTAAGAATGCAGGGACTGGGCGCTTGGGTGGCTCAGACGGTTAAGCGTCTGCCTTCGGCTCAGGTCATGATCCCAGGGTCCTGGGATCGAGCCCTGCATCGGGCTCCCTGCTCTGCAGGAAGCCTGCTTCTCCCTCTCCCACTCCCCCTGCTTGTGTTCCCTCTCTTGCTGTGTCTCTCTCTGTTAAATAAATAAATAAAATCTTTAAAAAAAAAAGAAGTGTGGGGACTCTGCACTGGAAAACTAGGCTTCACCAACCTTGAGTGCATAATTTGAGGGTTTTTTTTTTTTTGCCTTAGGACCAAAGAAATCACAGCAGTAGCCTTAACTGCAGAGGGCGCCCTAAACCATTGGGGAGACACTTCTGTATTCTTGTTAAGAGTGTGGGCTTTCTTATGTTTAGTGCTTCAGCCTCATCACTTACATGACCTTGGAAATGTTCTTTAATCTATCTGGGCTCAAGATCCTTGTCTGTGAAATAGAGATAGTAGTAGCGTCTGCCTTACAGGGAGTTGTAAAGACTAAATGAGGCAAGACATATGACGAGCTCACTTCAATGCCTGGCACGTACTAAGTGCTCAATATATGTCAGCTATTACTATTATTATAAATGGGTGTCAGAAACAAGATGACATGGGCAGCGTGGTCCTCCCCCAGGAACCCTGCTGAGCTCTGCCCACCCCCACCCCTTCCCTTACCAGTAGGTTGTCTTTGGTCCAGGCACAGCCAGTGACCCAGTCACGGTGACAGGCAGAGAAGGAGCAAATCAGAACAGGGGCTTTGGGCATCCGCACATCCCAGCAGAAGAGATTCTGGATAGGTCCCAAGAGACGGAGCAATCAGGACCATAGGAGGGAGGCAGGAACATCAGGGCCATTTCCGGCAAGAAATTTTAAGGGAAAAGGGAGTATCAAGGAAGGGATGGTGGACGGAAGCAGCTTAGGAGGTGTGGCAAAGCAACATGCCTCAGGAGCCGTGGGAAATGGACTGTTGAGGAATCCAGGACCCGGAGGGGCTGTGGGCTCAAGGTGGGAGGACCCCCGTGGCTCACCCGGTCCCTGCCCCCAGTGGCCAGCCTGCGTCCATCGGTGCTGAAGCTACAGCAGCTTACGGGAGCCTCATGTTCCCGGAGCTCAGTGCCACAGGGAAAGTCTTCTGCTGTCTGTGCCAGCGTCAGCAACTGCCTTGACCAGAGGCGCACTGTGAAATCTTCTGCATTGGGAAGAGGGAGAAAGGAAGAGCCCCTGAAAGAGGAAGTGAGACGGGACCCCAAGGACAAAGGCAATCACGGGTGAGCATGATATTCGACGACAGTGAGTCACAGGCTGCAGACAGTCTGAGTGACAAGGGTCAGTCATCATATGAGGTCTCAGGACAGGGACACTAGGCACTCCCAGCTCTGGCTCTTCAGCTGTCTAACTCCCTGCTACACCTCCAGACCCTCCCCTTCTCAAGTGACCACTATCACTTGGACCAAGTCTCCTACCTAGAGAGGACTAAGACCACTCTGCATTTTCACCTCAACATCTCTCTCCTCCTCGTAAGGGAAACCCAGCCCTATACACAGCAAAGTCTCCCCCTGGGCAGAAACTCAGAGGATTACAAGGATTACAAAGAGGTCCCCGAATCAGGGTTTGGAAACAAGAAGAAACAGTCCAGACTGATGATGCAAGAGAAATGCATTTAAAAGCACTTTGAAAGTTGTAAAAATAATTACGTGTGTTTCCTGTACACATACACATACAAATGGAGGAAAGGTATGAGCATATTTAAAAGGAAGCTGCCCACTGCCCAACAGTACCTGAGGCAGAAGCCAAGAGTTCTTTGGAGGTGGCCAGTCCCAACACGGGCTTCTGGTATCTGGACAAGAGCCAGAGGGACTGAAGGGAACTCTCCTGGAGAGCCCAGCCTCGCAGGGACCCGTCTTCTGCACCGCTCACCAACACCTTAGGGCTTAGCCAGACCAGTGCAGACACTGCTACATCTAGTGCTTGACGCTGAGCCCCCTGGGGACCTAGGGCATGTGGAAAAACCAAAGAGTGAGACACGTGGAAAGGGAGTTCAGGGTGGGGAGGCTCTTTCCAAAGGCTCGAACACCCCATCCCCTCTCCAGTACCTGAAGTGATTTTGTAGATCCTGATGCCATCTGCTCGGTACCCAACGGCCACCCGATCACCATCTGGGCTGAGAGCCACAGAGAGGGCAGGAGAGAGAGAAAGGGAACCTAGGCACCCCCGGGGCCGACCTAGAGATCCAGACCACACCTGAACCTGAGGGCCAAGAACAGGACTTAAAGACATACCACTTCCACCCCCAGAGTGATAGCCACCCCCATTAAAGTCCTCCTCCCCCCTAAAGTCCTTGCCTCTCTTCTCCTGAGGGCGGCCCATGCATACACCGCACCCCTCTCCCTGCAGCTTGCACCAGCGAAGCTCCTCCACAGTCTCCCCCACAAAGGCTCCACCCTCACCCAAATAGGCCTTTCCTCCCCCCTCCTCCTAACCCACCACCAGCACTCTGCCACCGGACCTTGCCATCCTGTCCAGCCGTCAGGAACTGGCGCCCAGCGCGCAGGAACCCGGCAGCAGCCACACTGCCATGGTGGGCAGGGAAGGCAGCTAGCCGTGCCCCCTCGAGCCAGGACCACAGCTCCACCATGCTGTCCAGCCGACCCACAGCCACAACCCGCCCAGGCACACTGAACGCCAAGGTACAGACAGAGGCCCCTGGGGCTCCCAGTTCCTACACGAGGAAGTAGAAATGGAACGTGAGGACCTACTCTCAACACAAACCCAAAGTGAAACACCGTGGACATCCGTCATCCCATATCTTCCGCTCCCACCCTCTTGGGCTTCCTCCCCCAGGGCGACACAGGACCTTCTCACCTTGGTAGCTTTAAGCCCATCCACATGGAAGAAGCTAAAGCTGCCAGCCCAGCTGCCTACAGCTATGACCTGCCCCTCTGGGTGGAAAGCAACGCAGTTCAGGGGCCGGGGACACGTGTGCTGGAAGGCCAGCTGCCCACGGACTGTGTCCCATAGCTGCAGGAGAGAGGAGAGACAGATGCCTGACTTCTCAGTCCCGGAGGCCACCTTGTCCAGTCCCCTGCCCTCAGCAGGAAAGGCCTTCCCCAGGCCAAGCAGTCAGCAACTCTGCCACACGAAGAGAACAACTTCACGGGGCTGACTTGGCATTTAGGGCCACTTTGACTACCACTGCCCCTTGGTCATTACCTTTAGGCATCCCCCTAGGCACACGGTGGCCAGCAGCCGACCATCTGGGCTTAGGCAGCAGCCGGTGATTTGGAACTGGTGAGCACTGGTCTGGAGCACCCTATCCCAGGGAGACAAAGTTAGGCTTCTGCGACCCCCTGACCTCCCACCTCTTTCCCCTGCCCCGGGGGACTCCCGACAAGCAGGGAAGGCCCTCACTCCAAGACATGGGGGAGGGGCCCCTTACCGACAACCTTGCTGCAGGTCCCAGAGCTCCAGAAGCCCGTCAAAGGCAGTAAGAAAGAGGGCCCTGTCCGAGAGGAATGAGCAAGAGGAGACCCCATCGCAGCCGCTCACCAAAGACTTCTCCTCCTATGAGAACGAGCAGGGAAGCATGCTCAGGACATTCCCCTGACCCCCAGTGTCCAGCTACTTCAAGCTCCAACCAAAAAGGAGGCCAAGGCAAGACGGGCTGGAGAAAGGGTGGCCCTCTGGTCCCACATCAGGAGCACTTATTAAAAGTGAAAAGCTTTGCACCCCACTCCAGATGTAGGCCAAGCCTTGGTTCGAGTGGGGCCACATCTTCTCCCCTATGCCTAAGCTCATATGCATCCTCAAGTCACAGAAGATTCTGATGGGGCTGTATGTATGCATGCATATATACATGGCGGTAGGGGGTGATATGGGTGGGAGGCAGAGAGAGGGAGTGGCTGTGGCTGTGGGACCCACCTCTCCAGCCTAATCTGCTGTTACCTTCCCTGAAGCATCCTCTGCTGCAATCATTCCCAGTAATTTCCTGGAAACATTCTCCCCTCTGCCGTTCACTCAACTGGAATGCATGCCCTTGCCTATCCCATGTTCTCCTGGAAGTACCCAATGCACTCAGCTCTTGTCTCCGTCACATGGCTATGTTTTGGTTCCTTTTCACCTTGTATGTCATATCTTTCAACAAAGCTGACCACTTGGTGGGCAAAGATGAAGTCCTAGCCCTGTGTTCCTTGCAATGCTGAATACAGTACAGCCTTAGTACAGCCTTGAATGGAAGGTGTGCAGCAAATAATTTGGAAGGCGTGATTGACTTAATACCAAGCCTTTGATCTGATGTGAGGGAAATACAAGTTGCTGAATCAAACAGGGTGACAACAGGTGGGGCTGGCTTGCTAAGGTCTTCAGGGCAGTCTGTGAGGCTTTTTCTGGAGGCAAACTCTGCCCACCTTGAGTGTCCTACCTGCCAGGTTCTCAGGTCCAACAGGTAAACCATCCCATTGGCAGTGCCCACAGCAGCTCTTTGCCCACTGGGGGAGAGGGCCACCGCTGTGGGGGATGAGGAAACTGCCAGAGACAGGCTGGAGCTAGAGAAAGAATAGGAAGAAAGGAAGGAAATGAGGAATTCAGGGAAGGAAGGGAACGGAAATTCACATTTGCATTCCTGTGCCTGAATCCCCCTCTCTTGATGGGGACTCTGGTCTGTCTTTTCTTCTCCACTTTCAGAAAGGGCTGTAGCTTGCTCTCTGGCGGGCTTACCAGCATCCGGGGCCATGGGCCTTACCTCTGCTGGCCCTCCACGGTGTGGGGTTTATTCAGCCATCGTAGCGTGAGCTGGAGGCGCCATCGCCGGGAAAGCTGTGGGGCCTGGAGGCAAACAGGCGAGTCCAGGGGCTGGTTGGCTGCCTGCTGGGGCAGGAGCAGGGGGTACTGGCTGAGGACTGGAGCCTGCTGCCTCAGGAACGTGTGAAACACAGCAGTGTCGGCCTCAGGAAGACTTTGTCTGTCTGCAGGGACTGAGGAAGCTGTGGAAAAGATGCAGAGCATCACTGGGGAGCCAGCCTGGACCCCCATTAACCCCAAGACCGAATACAGTCATATGATGTGTCTAAAATGTTAAGTCTTGAGGCCTTCTGGCCCTACTTCAGGAACACCTGTTAAAAGTACAAAGCTTTAGGCCCCACTCTGGACCTAGGGAACCAGAATCTGGGGACCCAGAGATCTGCAATTTGAACAACGTTCCCAGGTAATTTTATGCCTGTGAGAACCTTTGGTCTAAGAGATCTGGGCAGAAGGTCCCCCTGAAAATCACCTGCTTACCCTCTTGGCATTTTCAGCCTGGAACAGAAATTTAACTGTTCTTTGCGTTATACCTCCTGCCCCACCCCCAGCACACCCCCCGTGAACACACCCAGGAGGCCAATATCTCAGAGAAGCCACTGACTTATCTCACCATAGAGGGCATGGGCCTCCAGGAGCCGAGAGAGCAGACCCAGTTCCAGGTGTGCGGCCACCACATGGAGGTTGGTAAGGAATTTTGCAAGAAGGCCATGGTTCCCGCTCTGGAGCTGGGAAGGTCAGATTGGACTCATTAGGATGTGAAGAGGCAGGTGAGAAGGAAGAGTCTAGTTCTAGGCCCTGCCTGTGCAGCCAGGACCTCGACCTAGGAGCTGGGACAAAGGACCTGGAGGAAGAGGGCAGGAAAACTGGACGGAGAAAGGTAGAGAGGGGTCATGGCAGTGGTGACGGTGGTGGTGGTCAAGGGGGATTGGGGTCTCAGAATAGTCAAAGCAGTTGCTTGGGAGAAGGTGCCTATGGGATCTCGAGACTAACCAGGTGGTAAGGCAGATCTGCCAGAGCCTCAGGTAGGCAACTTCGGAAGGTGCCTGAGGCATCAGGGTCACAAGTCTTCCAGAGTTGAGCTGCAGGTGTGGGTCACAGAACAGACATTAAGATGGGCTCAGCCCTAAAGCATCTCCAAAGATCGCATGCCACAGGTCACAGCAAAAGCCATCCACACACTGGGGTGGCAGGTAAGAGGGCCAGCCGAATGGGAGCACCAGTGGGTGGCCCTGGCCTCCAGGTGTAGGCCCCACTCTCAGTGCCCCGGGGCCGGTTCGGGCCAGTTCGGGCTACAGTCACCTGCAACGAGGATGTGTGCCGTCTTCTCCAGCCCCGGCCTCTTCCCATATCGGCATTTAGCTGCTGTCCTCAGGGGCCCGGCAGGGAGGCAGAGCCGGGCACCAGCACGCTCCAGGGGGCCCTCCCCTAGCAGACTGTCCTCATGTGAGGGAGAGAGGGCAGGCAGGAGGGCAGAAGGCCTGTCAGTGAGCACCGGGCCTAGCTGTGGGCTCCCACGCCCACCCACAGAGTGGTAAACTGAGTGGCAGCCCATTCGGGTCCCGGGGGCTACACCCAGGGAAGGATGGGATGAAGAAAGGATCACATGGGGCCCTGGCTCAAAGATGGGAAGGCACAGGGGGTCGGTGGGAGCTCAGCTGGGGGCACCTGTACCTGCGCAGACTCTGGACGAGGTAGGCAAACGGGCCCATGGGGTAGGGGTCCCCACTGTTACCAGCTGCCACTGCTTCTTCCCAGCTCTTGGACCCCCTGGGAAGTATCCGCCATGCACTCAGCACACCGTGCAGCTGGTCCACAGTCAGACCTGAAAACCCCAGCTCTCTGAGGCTCTCACCAAACCACACAGCATACCCCTCCCATGACACCTGGTCCTCCTCACGCCACTCACTGAGACCCCAAATGAGCCAATGTCATCGAACCCCTGCGCTCTCAGTCTCCCATCCCACCCCAACCACTGACCACTACGTGTGGCTTCAAGGGTGGCCAAGGCTTGGGGAAGGACATCGGGGCCATGCTCTTGCTCCAGGGTGCCCAGGATGTGCTGCAGCAGCAGGGGGACAGTGGCAGGCAGGGTCCGGAGTGTCTCAGACACCTGGGAGAGGAGGGAGACTGGGCTTCAGTCAGTGAGTGGGGAGGAGAAGAGGCGGCTTTCATTGTGGGGAGGGGAGTGGGCAGCAGGAGGAACCGTGGGAAAGGATGAAGAAAAGAAGAGAAAAGGTCGGGGAGGAGGGGGTAGGGGTGAGCTGAGCATGGGGAATGGTGATCACAAGGTGGCACAGGATGAGGGTAGGAAAAGTAGAGGGATGGGGGTGAAAGAAGCTGAATGAAGAATGGGAAGTGGATTAGGACTGAGAAAATGAGGGGTGAGGGTTTACGTCCCCAGCCAACCTGCTCATAGAGCGTGAAGAGCCTCAGGTGATCGGTGGCCAAGCGCAGGTAGAGCGGCAGGGAGGACCCCCGCTTCACCAGCAGCAGCCGCATCTGACAAGACAAAGGGGACTCAGCGCGGGGAGCAGAGAGCCTGCCACGGCCAGCCGTCAGCCCCCTGAGCTCCACCCCGAGCGCCAAGCCCACTGCAGGGTAGTGCCTCCTCTGAGAGTCCCCAGCAGGCGTCACCTGATGGCCTCACCTCAGAACATAGCCACCCCTTCCCTCCGCTGCTCTGCCAACCAGCCCCCCTTTCTGGAAAGCTCCCATGGTTCAGCCTACCCCACCCAGTGACCACAGCCTTACGCCTCCCCTCACGGGGACAGGCCCTGGGAGGCCATTCGCCAGGGGGAAAAGGCTGGCTGGTATTATAAGGATTCCCAGTTATCTTATCAACAGCTTCCCCCTGGCACAGAGCTCCTTCAGAAATGAAGAAGCAGGGCTGCACAGGGTCCTCACACCCACCGGCCCTGGCCTACATCCAACCTGGTTGTTAAAAGGTGACTCCTCCAGCCGCTTCCCGTACAGAGCCAGCTCTTCTCTCACCAGCCGGGCCCGGGCAGATGGCTCCAGAGGCCCCAGGGCCACCACATGGGCACCTTGGCTCTGCTCAAGGGTCTCCCCCAGGCCCGCATCAGTAGACATGCTCAGTACCATATGCACCCGCTGTGATATTTGGGCAAAAGGAGAAGGAGGTAGAAGGAAAAAGAGAAGGACAATGTGGGAGAGGCCCCCTTCCCCACTACTGCATCCCACCCCCACCTCCTTCTCAGAACTCACCGGGGGAAGGCTCTTCGGGATCCAGTCTGAGACTGGCTGCCCATGCTGACCCACCAACCTGTCAGCCCCATCGATGATCAGCACCAAAGTTTGGCCACTTTTCAGGGACTGAGCATACTCAGGCAGCAGCCTCTGCTGGAGCTCCCATACCAGGCCCCTGTGTGTGCAGGGTAAGGACTGGGGTCAGGAGGAGAGGGAGACACATGGGTGGCGTCACGTGGCATCAACAAGGCTGGGCTAATGGGGGACACGCACCGGTAGGTGGTGGGGAGGGCGCTCGGCTTTTGCAGTTGGCTATGCAGACAGGCACAGAGGCGTCTGAGCAGAGTGAGGGCAAGACCCTGGTCTGGGCGGGCCCCTGAAAAGTGGAAGAAGACTAAGGGGGCCACCTTGGCCCCATCGGGAGCCTGCAGGGCTGACACAAGAGATGCCTGCATGGAAAGCAAAGAGAAAACACAGTCACATTTTCCATGCACGACCCCATGTGGCCCACTTCCTTCGCCCACACGTTTCCTTCCTCCTGCCCAGGGCTCTGAGACTATGTACCAGGAAGGCCGTCTTGCCCTGTCCTGACTGCCCAGTCACCAGGCTCAGCCTCTCTCGGTGCAGCATTAGCTGCTTCACCGTGTCCCGAAGAAGGTGCGGTCGGGCAGGACTCGGTGGGTTCTGCAGCTGCTGGAAGGTGGCCTGGACCAAGTCATCATCTGGGATGGACGCTGGCTGTTCCAGCTGGGCCCCAGGCTGAGGGCAAATGGGACAGTAACTGACAATGTTTCCATGCCCTCAGGACCCCCAGGCCTGAAAACTCACAGAGCCCCCACTGAGTTACTTCCCACCCAGGACTACCCAGACCACCCTATACCCTCTCCACTCCTCTGGCCATGGGTGCTCCTGCTGACCTGTAGGTAAAGCTTCTGGATCATATTCCACACATCCTGCAGAACCAACTGCCCAAACTCCTCCAGACCCCCAGCATAGGGCCGGCCAGCTGCCACACCCCCCCACTCACAGGGGTATCTGTGGGCAAAGTGAGCACAAGCAGAGTCAGACTGCGCCTGGCTCCCCTCCCCACATCTCTCCCTGCAGGGGCTCTCTACCTCCCCCAGCTCACCTGCGACAGGTAATCCCTCGCTGTCTGCTCAGGAAGCTCTTCAGTTCTGAGATCCGATGTGCAGCCTCTTCAGACTCAGAAGTAAAGTCAGATTTCCATGCATCCGGCACAGAGCTGACCCCCAAAGATAACCCAAGAGTGGAGCTACGCTCAGACGCCAGCCTCTCTTCACCCCCAACCATCAGACCTGGCTGTGGTTCCCTGAAACTCCACAAATGGAGATCTCCTGGCTTCAGCGGCAAGGCTGATTTGGTGCCATGAGGCAGCTCTCTGAGCCCCGTGCTCTCTTCCAGCCTCCTGCCTCCTACACTCTGAATGCTGGGGAGAGAAGATATGGCCACCGAGCTGCGAGGCCCAGAGGCGACAACAGGTACCTGAGGAAGCTGGAATCCCGGAAGTAGATGAGAGCTTGGGCAGAGGGCTGCAGGCGCAGGCCCCGGTCCAGGAACTGCATCACCTCCATCTCTGTCACAGAGCGGCCTGGAGGGTACCGCTGGGCCTGCGGGGAGAAGGCAGAGGACAGATGGGTTCGGTCCCGGGTCACACTAACCCCTCCCTCGAGATGTGCAAAGGTCCCAGGCCTCCTGCATCTCAGTAATGATCCCTCCCCCCAGACACAAGCCAATAAAACCCAGCTAAGAGCTAACATTTATTGAATGCCTGTCGTGCGTTGAGCATTTTTAAAAACAGGTTTCCAATTCTCACAGTAACCCTGCAGTATAGACACCACCGTTCCGCTTCAATACATGGGGGAGTTAAGGCTGGGTTAGGATAAGCCATGTCCCACAAAGTCACACAATCTGTAACTGACAGAAGGGAGATCAGAACTCAGATACGTCTGATAGCAAAACCTAAACAGACCTACCCTCTTACCTCTCGCTTCCCTTGGCCAACTGAAAGATACTTCTCAAAGGAATCCCCTCATCTGGGACTTGGCCACTTGCACAATCTTCTGCCTGGGATTCACTTCAAGTGTCAAGGAGCTGCCTGTCCATAGTCCCAAGGTTCCTGACACACTGGGGCTTCTCTCCACCTCTGCCCCAACCTTTGTTTCCTCCCCAGACCCTGCTCCAACCTTGCTGTCTGCCTTACCCAGCGGAAGTGAGGATGGTCAGGGAGGTTGTAGTTGGGGGGAACGTAGCCATAGCGGGAGCCCAGAATCCCCACAAACAGCTGTGCGTTCTCCACCTCCCCCAGGCACACTTCCAGTTGTCTGCAGACATGGTTATGGAGGCATCAGATCAGGGGATACAGGTACAAATAGGAAGACAGGGCCGTGGCTCACAGCTGAGCAAAGCGGAGACAGGCTGCTCTTGTTAGCATCCAAAGAGCTTCCCCTGCCCTAGGCCCTCAGCCTTCCTTGCAGCCTCCACCCTACCCATGTCAGTTCTACCACTCAAGCCCCTCGTCCCTGACCTGGCTCCTCTTCTCTGTGGCCCCCTCACCTGTTCCTACGGGTCTCCTCCTCAGTGACGCCCCAGCGCAGGTCGATGGCATGAAGGCTGATGTGGTGGGGGGCCGCTCGGGCCTGCAGTGCTGGCAGCACGGATCTCAGCAGCAGGTCCCGCTCCCCGTGCATGTCCCGGAAAGTGGAGGAAATGAAAAGCCGGACGCTGTGCCATCTGGGGGTAAGCAGAGGCCTAGGCTCAGTCTAGGGATGGGCCTCACAACCCAATTCCACAGATGCGGCTGCGATCACCCTTCAGCACAAGGCAGCACAAGTAAGGTATGACGGACAGCAGGGGGTGTCCAGTGGGCCTCAGAGCCTCAACTGCAGAGCCCTGGAGCTTAAACCCTACTTGCCATTTCTCATGCACCCTCCTTGGTCAGCTGATTATTAGACACTTACTATTTGCCCACGGTGTGCTCGTGACGACACGGTGAGGAAAGCACAATCATTATCTCTATTTTACTAATCGAAAAACTAAAGCTTTAAGAAATGAAAAACAACTAGCCCAAGATTCAAGCTACTATTTGGCAAAGCTGTGATGAGAAAGCCGGAACCTATTCTCCTGAGCCCTCTCCTTGAGCCCGCCTCACAGTCTGACCCCCTTCCCCAGTAGAGAGAGGAGCATGCTCACAATGTGACAATTTCCTCTGTCAGAGAAATCCTTACCTGGGAAACCAGAAGCATACCTCAAGCAGCATCTCAACAGCCAGAAATGCAGCCACCTGCCCATAGCCTCTCCCAATTCACAAAGGCAAAGAAACATAGACTAACCCAGGCTGGGAAACCGGAGCCAAGGGGCTTAGAGCATTTTCTTCCAGTGGCCGGAGAGACAGGTCCCCAGTCTTTCCTGGGGGTGGTGGAATCTTGAACATTTTGTCCATTTGGCCCACATGTTCTAGAAGACGGGAGGCCCCACGCTCAGCAATGAACCTGACATAAATGTGACCAAATAAATAAGAGCGAATACCAGTGGCAGAATCAGATCTTCCAAGGGGGCAGGGGACAAAGATACAGCTAGGGAAGGTCACCCAGTTAACTGGAGCTCCTTAAGGAGACAACCATAAGCAGGGAATGTAGACTTAAAATAAATCAGAATGCAGAACCAAGGGGTGAAGGAAGAGAGAAGAAACCCAGCTCTAGTCCCTCCTGCTATGCATGCTTATCATGGGCTTTCTTTGGGCGAGGGGCAATTAGGCTGGCAAAGGTTAAGATTAAAGGTTAAAGATTAAGGCCATCAGCTCTGTATCAGCCATAAAAGTTCCTTGGAGAAGGAGGAATGGGCACGAGTCTTCCTAATAGCAGCTGGGGGCAGTGGAGGCATACAAAGGAAAAGGTAGGAGAGAAAACAAGTAAATGAGAGAACATGGAGAGAAAGACAAAGCAAAAAGATTTCTGTAAATTTGGTGTCTATAAATAAATTTAGCATGAGACTTCCTCTGGATCAAGAATGGAACAGAGGCCACAAACAATGAACAGAAATAAAAAAAAAAAAAGAATAGAAATTATGTGACCAACTCTTGAGTTGTTCCCTTAAAAGCAAACAGTGCAACCTCCCCTGTCCCTTTTCCTTCTTCATACTAGATGTCATATAAAAATGAGGGCTGGAGCTGGAGCAGCTGTCTTGAGCCATGAGGTGAAAGCAGAGTATTTGAGGATGACGGAGCAGTAAGATAGAAGGTGCTGGGCCCTTCTAGCACTGTTGCTGCTATACCAGGACAGCTGCAAAAGAGGAATAAGCTTCTATCTTGCTTAAAAAGAGAAGTAAAGGGCGCCTGGGTGGCTCAGTTGGTTAAGCGACTGCCTTCGGCTCAGGTCATGATCCTGGAGTCCCGGGATCGAGTCCCACATCAGGCTTCCTGCTCAGCAGGGAGTCTGCTTCTCCCTCTGACCCTCCTCCCTCTCATGCTCTCTGCCTCTCATTGTCTCTCTCGCAAATAAATAAAATCTTAAAAAAAAAAAAAAAAGAGAAGTAAAGGGAGTAGAAGCCAGGTAATCTCTGAAAGATGTTCTAACAAAACCCCCAACCCCTTCAGTGTCCATTCTGTACTCACTTCAGGATCCCGTCAGTGTAGCCTGAGAGTGTCACATTATTGGGATTCGAATCTGGTAATCTGGCAAAGGAAGAAGCAGCCACTACCCATCAGAAACCGTGCCAGGAACACAGGGTCACTGCTCTCTAGGATGGATACCCCACTTCTGCACTTTTAATAGGGGTACGTGCTAGGCTAGGGCTGGGGTGGACCCTCACAAAGGGGCATGGAGCTAGGCTGAAGACTTCAGAGAAGGCTCTAGTACTTAAGAGCCAGAGACAGGGACGTGCCTGGTGAGTGGGAGTGTCCCAACTACAGTAGGGGTAGAGAGGAAGTCTGGAAACCTATCTTCTGGCACTGGACAAGGAGTCTGAGCATCCTTACATGTTATATGTCCTTTCCAGGGGGACAGCAACAAAGAGGCACTTGGAATTCACATGCTGCCAGAAAAGCTGTTTGGCCTCATCTACCAGTCTGTTATACATAGTGTTGCCAAAGAGGATGACCCTGTCCACCTGTAAGATGAAAAGGAAGGAGCAGAGGGACAGAAGAAATGCTAATAAACTCAGGATATCAAAAGAAGAGCTCCCTGGGGATTAGGGGATTAGGACAGCTCTGAGGGGAATGGAAATTGCCTCTCCAGAGAGCATTTAGGATTGAGGAAACCACTACACCCTGACACGGAGGGGCAAGAAAGTGGGGGAAGGGAGGTGGTGTGTTGTAACTGGCTCATTCAGGCTCACAGAAGCTGACTGATAAATTTTTAGGGGGGCGCTTGTGCAGCTCAGATGGTCAAGCGCCTGCCTTCGGCTCAGGTCGTGATCTCCAGGTCTGGGGTGGAGCCCCGCATCGGGCTCCCTGCTCAGCGGGGAGTCTGCTTCTCTTTCTCCCTCTCCCCTCTGCTTGTGCTCTCTCTCTCTCAAATGAATAATGAATAAGTAAAATCTTTTTTAAAAATATTAAAGTAATTTTTTAGGAATTTTGTGAGCCAGTTGTTAAACATGGCCACTATTAAACATTAAATTGTATAAAAAATAAAGGCAACAAATACTCAAAACTCATCACTTCCTAATTATTTTACTACATTTTACCATTATCTACTCTTGGTCTTATTTACATCTGTTGTATCTATGTCGTAGAAATACCATGTAATGGTGTGCTACTGAGCATCACTTCCCAACTCTGTTCACTGATGAACTCAGCTATGATAGGAGTATTTAACACCACAGAAATTAGCAAATGCTATTAACCAAGACTTATCTTTTCCGGAGAGCTGGTTGTGAAGCATTTACCAGCGTACCACTGGGTAGAGTGCTACAGCCAGCTAGGAGTGGATGTGGGTACGGTACGTAGTTTGAAAGACAACCTCTGAGAAATCAGAGCCATCAGTTGTGGAGGGCAAAGTAAGAAGGGGGCAAGGGTTTCTCAGGGACTGGGAAGTACTCACAGGAACTCTTTGGGCAGCCAGAGACAGCAGGTACTTCCCAAAAGTGTTCATGGACAATTCACCCTCTTCACCCAAATCCTGAAGGAAAGAGTCTCATGTTCCTTGCTGGCACGGGAGATGGTCAGTAAGCAACAAACACCACTTTTTGCTTGGGAAATCTTCAGAACTATCTATATCCAAGCCTTTCCTGATTTATCAGGCTGTGTCCAGGACCGGGTCCTTCCTGCCTTTTTGTATGGTGCGGGTGGGTGTCTGACCTGGACCTGAGCCTGGAGCGTGCGGGCAGTCTTCAGGATGCCTTCTTCTGCCTTAAGAACTGCAGTCCTTATAGTGCCTCCTCCACACAGTAAGAGATCCACCTGCTCCGCCCGTGCAATCATCATCCCAATCAGCAGCAGCACATAGTTTATGGGGGGCTGATTGGACAAACATCACAGTGAAATACAGCTCCCCTCACCCCTCACCCCCACTTTTTTTAAGTAAGCTCCATGCCCAACATGGGGCCTGAACTCACCACTGTGAGATCCAGAGTTGCATGCTCTACCAACTAAGCCAGTCAAGGCAGCCAGGATTTTGAAACCAGGCTCCCCTATTTTGAAACCCACCATTGCCCATCCAGCCCTGGAGGTCAAACACCTCCATTGGTTGGGGAAAAGGGACAAAATCTCCAGTTAGGAAGAGACAGCTTCAGCAGCTCTCAGGATGAGCTGGCCAGGGAGGAAGGTGGAGAAGGGCCAGGATTCCTGCCCACATTCAACACTGGGATGTAGGGAAGTAAAAATGAGATATACTTTGGTGACAGAAATATAGAGAGAATTAAATACCAGCCAAATGTGAAATACAGAAGTATGATAATCCATGAACAGGCTTGAGACCACATTCTAGGAACTGTCCTTAGGAACCAAGACCCGATACTGAGAAGCAAATGCATGCCATTTATTTCAGTTCTGAGTACTTCCTTGGGAAAACCGTGTCTGGGAACAGGATAGCTCTCAGGACCCCCAGCATCCTACTAATCCCCACCTTTTAACTTTTTTTTTTTTTTACCCCTTGTAGGTTGCTCTTCCGAAAGAGCTCATCTGTCCCCATGTCCCTCAGATAGACCAAGATGGTGCGGCCGGGCAGCAGGGGCAGGTTGTGCTTCACGGAGATGTTCACGGCTGTCTCCAGGGCCTGCCGGTACCGAGCCAACATCTCACTATCATATTTTCCCCATCTGCCGGCAGAAAAGACACAGACAGAAGGGCTCAGGGGCTTCTCTGTTTGCCACCTTGAGGCAGACGGGAAGATGAGAACTTGGCACTCCAGTACTGAGCGTTCGCACCCCTGCCACAGCCCGCCTCCACGGCTGGTAGGGGGGACTGGGGCAGAGCTTCCGGGCTTCCATTCCAAAGGCCTCTACTAACCCATTCTCATGGCAGAAGAGGGGAAGTCATCTGGAGACTCACTCTCTGAAATCACTTGCCACACTTCCCACATCAATCCATACCTACTTCATGAGGCAAGACTTAACTGCTCCATATTCTTTAATTATATTTTAAAGAACAAATACTAACTCCTATTCTGAAAACTGGAAATTAAAGAGGAAAGAAGGGAACATTCATCCCACCTTTCCAGTAGAATCTTTACTTCAGGGTAACCGAATAGTTTAAGTTAATAGGACAGGTTCTTTCTAGAGTTCCAGCTAATAAATATGGGGAATGATAGAAAACTCCCACTCTAGAACTGCTAATGAAAGAACTGGTTCAGGCAAAGATCACCAATGGATGAACCATCAACTTACAGTGAAGAGATCAGGCTATAATCACTTAAAAGCATGGATCAGTCTTAGCATCACTATGAGTAGGACCACCAGATCTTTGGTGCTTCCTGATCCTGTATCTTATTACAGGGTTTAAAAAAAAAAAAAAAAAGTCTGGTGGTCTCACAGTGTACAAAGGATCCCCTATGAAATATTCTTGCAAGGAAAAAAAAAGTGAAATCTGAAGCTATATTAGCCTTCAGAGTTAATGCCCTCAGCACATGAAATAGAGAAACAAGTTAGAAGACACCATGAGGAGGTTGACAAATCCAGAATGTGGGACACTCTGCAGGGTCCCTGAAGCCAGTTTCCACAGTAAGTCAATAGCATGAAGACAATGAAAATATTAAAATAGATATAAGAGACTTAATAATCAAATGTAATGTGTATGCCTTGTTTGGATTCTGATTTGAATAAAATTGTGAAATCATACTTTTGAGATGATTGGGAAATTTGAATATGGACTAGATAATAAAGGATAATACCAAGCAATTATTATTATTATAATTATTAGGTATATTAATGACATTCTAACTACATAATAAAATGTATTAAGAGACACATGTGAAATAGGAAGGGATGAAATAAAATGTATCCTATTATTCGGCATTTGTTCTTAAAAACACCTTCCCAGAAAAAAGAAGAAAGGGACCACTAAAAGAACTGTGATAAAATCTAGATAATCACTGAATGTGGCTAACAGTTTTATGGGAGTCCATTATACTATTCTCATTATTTGTGTGCATGTTTAAAATTTTTTTCATAATAATGTTTTTAATCTAGAAAATTCAGTATTCTCTACCAGTGCTATCCAATAGAATTAAGTTACAATTAATGAAACAAAACTAAAATCACACATGTAACTAATAAAAGTTTTTAGTAGCCAGAGGAAAAAAGTAAAAATAAACAGGAGAAATTAACTTAATATGACATTTGATTTAACATATCAAACAATTTTCATTTTAACATGTAATTAATACAAAAGTTACGAAGGAGATATTTTACATCCTTTTTCATACTGTCCTCAAAATCCGGCACATCTCAGTTCCAAATAGCCAAGTGTGGCTAGTGGCTGCTGAACTGGCCAGCGAAGGCATGTTGTTTGGACTGGACCCCAGGCTTGACTTTTAAGTGGCCCCGGTTTCAGCCACAGATTCATTAGTAGGTTAGATGAGCCCTGCATTTGTCTTGAATGAAGATCCTGTTGAAGCATCTAAAGGACAGAGTGCTGGGACTAAGAACAGGTTTTATGTCTGACTGAGCCTGCTCGGTGATAACTATCTTTATATGTATAAACAAAAAAAAAAAGAAAGAACGAAAGAAAGCAAATGGGTTGGAAAGTAAAGACGGAGAGAGAGAGAAACAAAAAGAACAAACAGACACCATGGAGAAGAAAGAGACACAGAACCAGAGCAGGAGCAGAGAACACCAGCGTACACTACGAGAAAGGAGAATGCTGCACAGATTCACGGAACCCAAAGAAACCAATAAAACAATCCCAGATAATAAACTGGAGGCCCAAATACAGTTTTTTTCTCATGATTTCTCCATAGGACAATGTTAAAGGCAAGGTTTGCTATACAAAGACAGTGAGCCACTGGGGCAAGCATGTCTTCACAGAATAAAAGCTGGGGTTCCCAGATGACTCCCAAGCCCTGTAAGGACACCTCTTGTTGCCCACCCTTTGTTCCCAGATAGCATAGCATGCACACGCGCGTGCACACACACACACACACACACACCCGGCCTTTTGTATTTTCAGCTTTTCCCACTTGAGCTGCTCATATATCACCGGTATCATCATTGTTGTCCGAAGTTTCCGACGACTTGGGTTGTAAGGATACCTCCGATAGGTCCAATTCTTGTCCTTTTTTGCATTTCTAGTCATTATCGAACGTATCAGCTTTGTATTGGAAGGCAGTGGCAATGCTGTGTGGCGACAGATAAGTAAGTGAGTCAATGTCTATCAGCTTCTGTTCCCTCCTTATGTCCTCCCACCAATACCTGTCCTAAGCCCTGACCCTTGAGCTGGCAATTGTCTGACTTCTGCCCACCCCACACCCTGAGACTGGAAGGCAAGAGGCTGAAACATACCAATGCTCCTAGTTCATCTACTCTCAGACTCGAGACACAAACAGGATTCAGAAGATAGATGATAATACCTTTACTTTTGAGTCGGGCCTCAAAGTTATTGATGGAATCATGGGCATTAAGGAATCTGAATGGAAACTGCCGACTGTGGATCACCGAATTCTGGAAAGCAAGGGAGGGGTCATGAGCAACATATCAGAGAGTGTGGGGGCGGAGCTACTCAGGGGCCTCGGGGACCAGGAATAGGAGATAACCACTCTATTAGATTTGTGGGAAAGTGAGGAAGGATAAAATGGATATTAGAGAAGAGATACAGAGAAAGGTGGAGAAGAAGAAAGAAAAAAGAAAGCTGTCAGGTGAGAATATGGGAAGAGGGAAAGAAGGGAGAGCAAGTAATGGAAGGAGCCTGGTTTCTTTTATATCAGACTCCCTCTGAAGTCAGTTACATCACAAAAGTGCCTCTTCTTGGTAAGTCAGTGATCCAAGGGAAGATCTTATACTTGAATCTCTGGGGCTTATCTCCCCAGATCTGTCTGCCCCCTATCCATATCTCCATACCTGTTTACAGCCCACATGGAAACAGCTCGTGGCCATGACCTTCCCCAGCCACGAGGAAGATGCAGCAGCATCTCGGCACCCACCTCCAGTCCCCCTGCCCCTCACACATACCTCATGCTGGAGTCTCTGGAGTACAAGCTCGTGGTGGCGGGCGCTGATCCCAACCCGCAGCAGGTTGCACAGATTCCGAAGCATGGCCATGAAGGGAAGCTTCCCATGGTCTGTGGAAGGTCAGGTACAGGGTGAGGAAAGCAAAGGATGAGTGAGAGAGGTCACAGAGCAGAGCAAGAAGTTCAGAGGCCACATAGAAAATTCAGGATGGAGGGAGTGAGGTACTAACATATGATCTACCCTACTCAAAATGTTTTAGAGGTCTGGAAAGATAAAAACAGGATTGGCCTAAAGTGTGGAGCAAGATTTATTAAACACTGTTTATGAGATTGCTGTTTGAATAAACAACCCCTATTATTATTTTGTCTGCTGGTCCAGCCACGAGATTGGGCTCAACTGGCAAAATATATTCTCTAATCTAGAGTAATGATTTCCAAACATTTTAGATGGTGAAACATGAAATTTCCTAGTGTATGTTTATTTATTTATAAATTGTATACATGTAGTGTAATCATCGGGTTAATATTTCGAGGCACAACATAACCTAAGGTAAGGTTCACCTTTAATAATAGTGTATGTAAATTCATATTTCAAATAATCTTCCTGGTAATTTTTAAGTTTTCTGGCAAACTTCTTGTGAGATCTGATTAAACAGTCATTATTTTTCATTGAAATGAAAAGACTTGCGCTAAAGCAGAATTTCACCCCATCACTTTCATATTGTCCGTTTGTTCTGTGATATTAGTATCATCTTCAAATCATAGTTTCTTAATAATAATGTCTTTAAGGCCTATGTCCATTTTAGATGGTTAGTTTAGTTAAGACTGAATAATAATTCTAAATCCACTTATAATTCAAGGATAAGTTTGGTAAGTCATTATGCAGAAACCAAAAAAGAGTGAGGGGCTCTGTGGATGTCCTTGTACTGTGGAACCCATACTCTTCCTCCACAAACCTGAACTCTCATATGTGCCGTGTACCATACGACACACGGACTAAGTGACCATAGGGGTGTGATCTGTATGGTTAAATATTGGGAAAATCCTTTCTTTTAGACAAGGGAAACCATAACTAGGAGGTGTGATATTTTTCCTGGGTACGCCCAGAGGTGGATTCGGACCACTGTAGAGACATGGCGTATCAGCCCCCAGCCCCACCCCCAGGCACTAGCAGCAGCTTTTGTCAAGAGAGTGGTGGTGCCTTTTTTTAAGGTGATGTAAGTCTCATTTGAATTACAGCTAGAAGCTTCCAGCCTTCTGGAAGTCCTGCGGTTCTCGAGTCATAATTCTGTTCACAAGCTGTATAGAACAATTAGGTTGTGTACACCATGTAAATGATGGGTGACAACTCATAAACTATTACATCCTTTGTCAGCTCATAAATTGTTCTCAACTGTTGCTACGTATGAGAGGTTTTCTAGATCATTTAGATAAGAAATTAAGTCCAATATCATATAAATAAATTGAACATTTATCCTTCAGACTGAGAAGTTCACTGATTTCATTCAAAAAAACTGTTAATGAGGGGTGCCTGGGTGGCTCAGTCATTAAGCATCTGCCTTCGGCTCAGGTCATGATCTCAGGGTCCTGGGATCGAACCCCGCATCGAGCTCCCTGCTCAGCGGGAAGCCTGCTTCCCCCTCTCCCACTCCCCCTGCTTGTGTTCCCTCTCTCGCTGTCTCTGTCAAATAAATAAATTTTAAAAATAAAAAAAAAACTGTTAATGAGTTATTAATGAGCCCTGTGTTCTCCAAAGAGGGGTCTGTATATCTAATTACATTTTGTCTTATATTTTATTCATATATTTATATTTTTTATATTTTATTTTTTATACATACTTTCAGATCTATATTTATAAAATTATATTTTATGTATTTCCTAAAATACATAATTCTTTAGTACATATATAAAATTGTTTAAATTATATATACACACATTCTGATGAATTCCAAAACTTTTTTGCAATATATGATCAAAAAACTCTGGAGACCAGTGGATTAGACTATGGGCATTAGACTCAGCCTACACTTAAAATGAATCCTTGAACACTGCATCAAGAACTAATTATGTACTATACAGTGGCTAACTGAACATAATAAAAAAAAAGAAATCTTTACTGCCTAGAACACTTACGATTCCATTAATATTAAACTACATGCAAATGAAAAAAAATAAAATAAAAGCTCTATTGAAGTTGAAAAAAAAAAAAGACTCAGCCTAGATAAATGACACAATTTTAATTTTCAAGGGCAGAGGGAGGAAGTAGAGATGACACATACCAGGATCAGCTACACATCCTGGCTGCCATCCCAGCTACTTTATCCTGTTCCACCCAAGGTATCAAATGTTGGGGAAGAGGCTGTCAGGCATGGGTGTGTGCATGTGTGTGTTTTTTTGGGTTTTTTTAGAGATTTTATTTATTTATTTGACAGAGAGAGAGACAGTGAGAGAGGGAACACAAGCAGGGGGGTGGGAGTGGGAGAAGCAGGCTTCCCGCGGAGCAGGAAGCCCGATGTGGGGCTGGATCCCAGGACCCTGAGATCATGACCTGAGCCGAAGGCAGACGCTTAACGACAGAGCCACCCAGGCGCCCCGCATGTGTGTGTTTTAATTCCCATGTGATTCTGATGCTATACCCCCAGCGACAACCACAGAGTGAGGGCAGTGACAGATAAGCAGCTGAGAATTCAGGCTGCCCTGAGCACAATCCACACGTGGCAGTTCGCAGAGAAAGAGATTAAAAAAAAAAACAAAAAAAACTGGGGCTTCTGAAAGTCACAAACTCTACAGCAAGATGTTTTTCAACAGATAGAACTTGACTTGAAATTTTCAAAGATGAAAGAGGACATAAAAAAAGACAGAACAGAAAGAGCCTTGTAGAGTTAAAAATAAATTAACAACAACAATAAAAAGAGACAAAGAGAAGACTGAAATAACTTGGGCCTCCCGATTTAATTTTTTTTTTCTCTTTATCAGTATGGGCAAATTACCTAAAATGTCCATGTCCTAACTACGGGTTCCTGCGGAGATTCCAATATGCCAGTCCTCCCTTGATTGGATGACTTACCCAGTATGATACAGGTGAAATCAGAGAGAAGGTACCACTTTTGTCCTGTGTTCATCAAGGCTTGTGCATCACCTACCCACATCGGGAATAATGATCTCCCTATGATGCCAGAGCCACTCAAAGCGGGCACCACCGGTCCGCTTGGGCATGGTCGACGGCAAACCTCACAAATCCAGTCACTTTCAGTGAGGCAACCACCAGGCAAGAGAATAACTGCATCAGGCCATGGAAATTAAGTCAGGGTCCAACATGTAGAGGTGTGAATGGGGAAGAGAGGAAGGGAATATATGATCAAAGTTACTCTACCAATGAGATCCTCCCAGACAGAAGCTTTGTTCCCCCGCAGGCTCAGCTCCCGCTCCCAGGTCTCTGGCCGAGGAAGCTTCATCCGCTTCCCAGCTCTGCTAGAATCCCATGGCCCAGGGAGGCGACTTCGAGAAAACATTTGTAGGTTGGAGGGGTACCTGGGACAGAAGAGGAAAAGCTTATCATTTCAAAGCCAGCTGAAAATAACTCAGAAAAGGAAAGGTCAGTCAGTCAAAGCCAGTGCTTGCCCCTAATGTTGCTGGGGTCAGAACTACAGGCGCCAGGGCCGTGGAGGCTGAAAAGCCACGGGGTCACCCAGGTGGAAGGGGTGTTCAGGGTGTGTCTTCTCACCTGTAGCCCAGCAAGGCTTGGACGTGCTGAGCAGGCTCCCGGATGTGCAGTCGCCGTACTAACTTCTTGAGAGTGAACCTCGGCTGCTTCTTTTTCTCTGGCACTGCGTTGTAGGTCTCCTCAAACTGTGGAAATATATCCCAAGTCCCACAGCAGTCATTTAACCTACAACCATAGTCACTTGCTCCAGAAATCAGAACTGCAGACCTCCTATACCTATGAGGTAATTTCTTCCCCCAAAGTAGATGTGGGCAAAGAGCAGGAATAGGGGGCAAAAGTCTCCCCCAGGGAGCAACAAGCGCTCCTGCAGTGAGCATACCATAGCAGCTCTTTGGGGTCACTGTGTTTCATGTACACAAGATTGAACTATCAATAGTTAACATGGGATAATTGGCTTGTGAAAAACAAGATGGGGATGGAATGAACAGAGAACATCTTGTTCTTAGAGGGAGGGAAAGGAAAAGCAGCTTTTATTTAAATCACTGAGACTTGGAGGAGGAGATAAATGGAGGTATCAGCACAATGCAAGCTGTGAGGAGTGAAAAAACTGAAAGAAGTTGGCTTTCTATGGTATCTTCCATGGTAGAATCTTCTATGGCAGAAGAGCTAAGTTTGGGATATATTATTAGGATGAAGAGAAAAGATCAGTTGACCAACTGAGAATGTGTTCTCTTGTAACACCACCATATTATTTTCCTAATAATCTATTTTAATGATGATGTTGGTGGTAGCTAACACTTATTAAGTGCCAGGTATTGTTAGAAAGACTTTAAATTCAGGGAGCCTGGGTGGCTCAGGTCATGATCCCGGGGTCCTGGGATCAAGTCCCGCATTGGGCTTCCTGCTCAGCAGGGAGTCTGCTTCTCCCTTTCCCTCTGCTCCCAACTCATGCTCTCTCTCTGTCCGTCTCTCTCTCTAACAAAAATAAAATCTTAAAAAAAAAAGTACTTTAAATTCAATAACTGATTTAATCCTCACAAAAACCCAATGAAGTACCCAATGAGGTGCTGCTATTATCTCCATTTTATATCTGAGGAAACTGAGGTAAGACAGGGTAAGTCATTTGGCTAAGGTTGCATAGCCAGCAAGTGGTGCTGGTGGGGGGATTCAAACCCAGGTCTAAATCCTGATTCTATGCTCTTAACCACAAAGTGCAGTGCCTTATTTGTCATTAATGCAAAGGGTTGGTTCGGTTTTAAAACCTCCCATGGAAGGTAGATATTTCATACTTTATTTATTTATTTGAGAGAGTGTGTGTATGTGCAGGGGTGGGCAGGGAGCAGAGGGAGAAGGAGAGAGAACCTCAAGAAGACTCCCTGCTGGGGCGCCTGGGTGGCTCAGTCGTTAAGCATCTGCCTCCGGCTCAGGTCATGATCCCAGGGTCCTGGGATCGAGTCCCACATCGGGCTCCCTGCTCGACGGGAAGCCTGCTTCTCCCTCTCCCACTCCCCCTGCTTGCATTCCCTCTCTCGCTGTCTCTCTCTGTCAAATAAATAAATAAAATCTTCAAAAAAAGAAGACTCCCTGCTGTGTGAGGAGCCCAACACGCGGGGCTCGATCCCATGACCCCAAGATCATGACCTGAGCCAAATCAAGAGTCAGAGGCTTAAGCAACTGAGCCACCCACGTGCTCCTATTTCATACATTTTTAACTCACTTATCCAGCTGAACATGCCACCTGTCAGTAAATACCAAGGCGAGCAAAATGGGAAATAAAAGGAGCCTTTCCCAGTGCTCTCAAACCTGACCCTACAATCACAACTGAGAAATCCCCAGGTAGGAAATTGGCATGTGCATACCACACCATTAGTATTTCTTTTTTTTTTTTTTTTTTAAGATTTTATTTATTTGACAGTGAGAGAGACAGTGAGAGAGGGAACACAAGCAGGGGGAGTGGGAGAGGGAGAAGCAGGCTTCCCGCAGAGCAGGGAACCCAATGCGGGGCTCGATCCCAGGACCCTGGGATCATGACCTGAGCCGAAGGCAGCCGCTTAACTGACTGAGCCACCCAGGCGCCCCAGCCATTAGTATTTCTAAACCAAATGGAATTCCATGTCTAAATATCAGCTCAGAAAAGGTTTTACATGCACATATGGAACCCCAGAACAAGGCACTCACCTTCTTCTGTTCATCTTTAAGAGGCCTAAGGTACCTCGGCAAATATGTTTGTGTCTCAGAAAATGGGCGCCCTGTCTTCTGTAGGGACAGGAGAAGCAATTTCAAAATGGGAAAAGGAACTCGTCCTTGGAGAGAGCCATTCCAATAGTTCCAAAAGCCCCTCTCTACCAAAAAGGAAGCCAGCCAAGAAAGAGGTAGGCCCTGCCCTCTCTGCCTCCTGAGCTCTACTCGGCTCCTCTGCCTTTCTCTGACTCCTTTATTTCTGGTGGAAGGAACATGTCAGATGCTTAGTGTGGGATCCCCCAGGGTCAGCATGTTCCTTTGACCGCCCCCCCCCACCCCGCCCTTCCAGAGACAAGGGGCCTGGCCTGTGAATGACCAGGTTGAGCAGGGACTGACTGGAGGGCGGGGAGGCGGGCGGGGGCGTCTCTTGGCCCGGTGCTTCCAAGGGTTGTACTTAGCCAGCTGGTACTCATCAAACTGGGCAAATTTGTCAGTCATGGCAGCACGCAGGCAGGCAGGCAGGGGCGCCAGCTTGTCCTCCTCTCCTCCAGCCAGGTTCTACCAGAGAGGGAGGAAAGACCATCAGGAGTGAGACACAAACCAACCCTCTAAAACAAGGCCAGACCACTTGACAGGGTTAAAGGAGAGCACAGAAGGAGGAGGCGGTTTCCAGCCCCAGCTCTAAAGTGATCATTTCCATGATCCTGGGCCAGTTGGCAGACTTCTCCGATTCTCATCTCCTACATCATAAACACGAATAGGACCAATTTTTCTCCAACTGTGGTCCAGCTCTTCACAGTCGCCTTCTCCCTACTGGGCAACCCAACCCGATCCGGGGAGAAGCTGTCCTGTCTGGGAAGCAAAGCTGGAGACAGCTGAGGGGAGGCGAAACTAGATGAGAATTTTCCACAGGGATGCAATGAGCAAAGGAGAGGCAAGCAGTGAGAGCCAAAGCTCAGGGCACGGAGTGCCATACCTGGTAGAACTCGGCTACCTGGATCCAATCAGAAGGCAGCTGGACAACGGCACAGAAATAGCGTCGCAGGTGGGGGCGGCAGAGTGGCAAGAAGGCAGCAATGGCCAACACTTTGTTGGCCACAGTCCGGCTGTTCAGCTGCTGCCTGGCGTACAGAGATGCCTAGGGCACAGGGTGGGGACAGTTGGCATCTCAGCCACTTGTCCCATAGCATCATGTCCTAAACTAACTTGCTCGCCTAATCCGCCTGCATAAAACCTTCCCTAACCCCTTCACATTGTCTATAAAATAGAAAGCGCAAGCCTCCTGGCTTGGCACGCTACGTCCTCCATAATCTAGCCCTTATCCACCTTTGCATCATGGCTTCTTCTGAGTCTACTGATCACCTCCCAAGTCAACCAGGTACGTAGAAGGCTTCCCACCATCAAGGTCTATTGAAAATTACCCAGGGTTCAAACTGCTGATTAAACCTACCATCTTCCAAAGCTTCATAGAAAACACTCCCCCACCATTTCTCTGCTTCTGAAACATTCACTACCTACTACTCCGTTTGCATTTATGTGATACTTGGGAGTGTTCTGCTTCCCTAACAATATCATAAGCTCCTTAAGAGCCAGAGCCAAGTTTCATTATATCTGTTGAAATGACCCTCAAGGCCTAGCTTTGTGTACTTAGCCTGTGTACTTACTAAACAAATGAGCCCTAGTATATTCTTTCCCAATCTCATCTTCCCCTGCTCCTCAGAGAACCCCAGGGACTAGCCCTCAGACTCACCCAGAGATCCTACTCCCTTCCCACCAAGCTGGCCACCACCCCCCTCCCACACCATGGCCACAGTTCCTACCTCCCAGCTTCCCATTCCCATCCATCCCCTCCTTCACACCACAGTACCTTAAGGATGAACTCAGGCTCCAAGGGGGCAAGTTCACTACAGACTTCAAAGAGAGTACCCGAAGTCGGGTCAGCTGCATCTTCTATGTTTACCTTTGATGTCAGAGTGGAGCACAGCAAGCTTATGAGAACCATCTGAGAATCAGGAAAGAGAGGGGAGAAAGGATGAAAGAGGTAATGAGGACCAACTCAAGGCACCCACTCAGGCCGATTTATGAAATCAAGAGCAGAGAGAAATGACCCCACATTCAGAAAGATGTTTGTCCAACTGCAAGGTTAGAAAAGGTGATTAGGGAGTGAGAAATAAGAGCTGGGTGATGCCCCCTCCTTCCCCTTCCATCTGCAGAGGGGATCTGGTTCAGCCTTTGGTCACCACCCCTCCACACCACCTCACACCCTGCTCTCCACCATCATCAACCTCTCCCCAACTCTGGAACTTTTACCTTCTTGTCCTTAAGGGCCTGGTCAGTGGGCCCAGGATGAGATTCAGAGTCCCCAGCGGTGAGCTTCAGGACAGGCTCCTCTACCTTTTCCTCCTCTCCCAAGCTTAGATTATAAAAAGGCATTTGAACCTCTACCCATTCCTCCTCTTCCGGCATTTTCTCTTCTGAAGAGGAACAATGACCCTGAGGACAGTGGCAGTTATTAATCACATTGACATATCCGAAGGCAGATCTCTCAAACATAGACAGATCTGAAGGCAGATCCCAGGCACAGGAAGAGTCTACATCTGTCTTCCAGCACCGAAACTCCTCCTCCCTCCCCCTTCACACGCCAGCATCCAACTCTCCTGGCTGACGGAGTGACACCTCACTGTCACACACACCCAACTCAACCTTCTGAGCCTTTGCTCAGACGCTTTGGGATCTTCCCCTGCTGTCATCTCCTTATTGATGCCACAGCCTAGGAGCCTGGGGCCCCTCACAACACACCTCCTATGACACTATTAAGATATTCCGGGTTCAGAAGAAAAAGGGCCAAGTCCCAGATCAATCCCCCAGCAACCGTGAGCTGCTTAACTTCTGAGTCTCAGCTTCTTCACTTCCTACTACCTACTTAATGGTGCCATTAGAAGACTAAACGGATAATATATATATGGCTCTTTGCAAATCGCAAAGCCCTAAATAGATGTAAGATGGCACTAGTAATCCTGACAATGACCCTCTGAGATAGATTTTCATTGACCACATTTTAAAGGGGAAGAAATCAAAGCTTCAAAAGCTTAAGTCTTGGCCAAGGTTGTATGGCTTATGGTTGGCCGAGACAGCATAGCCTTTGCCTCAGTCTGAATCCCAAGTCCATACAGAAGGAATGTGTGTTTGTCTACCGATTCTGCCCTGTGTGCTAAGTGTGTTTGTACAGACGTGTACAAGTGGACATACGTTTACACGTGTACATACAAGGAAGTGGGCCCGGAATAGCAGACGCATCTCCTGCTTGATAAAAGCGCTTGATGGGCTGCTACTGCAACACCATGCTGCCCCTGCTCCTGAGCAGACGCTTTCTAAGGACAGGGCCTGTTTTGGCTCTATTGTCCAGAATATCTGAACTTGATATGCAATAAAAGTAATGACGCTGAAGAAGACAGCCCAAGAGTCAAGGGCACCTCAGGAAGAAGCTCTGAGGACAAAAGTTATAGAGACACAGAGCAGCACAGAGGGTAAACTGTGGCACCAAAGACTAGGGACTAGGGCGTCCAACAGACATGGGTGGAGTCAGGATGAGTGCCTGGAGCTATTACCAAAGCTGTTTCAGGAGCTCTCTCTGTGGCAGAGACGGATTTCAAGGCCCTGGGGCAGCTGGGACAGCCTAGCTCCTCAGAGAGGCCCTGGGCCCTCCAGGTTGGAAGCTCAGAGAGTGGGCAGTTGCTGATGTTCAGGCTACGCAGATCAGCTTGCACCAGGTCAGCTCTCTGGAGACAGTGAAGCAAGGGGCTGGTAGACACAGTACTTTTTAGAACAGAGAGTGTGGCCAGGCACCGGTTTTCTAAGGAGAGGATGTCTGGGTGGGCAGACACATGCCCATGTGGTTTCTCCATGGTCTTCAGGTCAGGAAGTGTGGCCAGGCACCGGTTATCTAAGGAGAGGATGTCTGGGTGGGCAGACACATGCCCATGTGGTTTCTCCACGGTCTTCAGGTCAGGAAGTGTGGCCAGGCACCGGTTTTCTAAGGAGAGGATGTCTGGGTGGGCAGACACATGCCCATGTGGTTTCTCCACGGTCTTCAGGTCAGGAAGTGTGGCCAGGCACCGGTTTTCTAAGGAGAGGATGTCTGGGTGGGCAGACACATGCCCATGTGGTTTCTCCACGGTCTTCAGGTCAGGAAGTGTGGCCAGGCACCGGTTTTCTAAGGAGAGGATGTCTGGGTGGGCAGACGCATGCCCATGGAGTTTCTCCATAGCTGGACCCCAACCAGTATATGCCTAGAAGGAGAGAAAGACAGGTCATGAGCTCCTGGGTACAGTGGACTGTGTTTGCACTGGGAGTATGTGTTTCCCATAGTCCTCCTGGTAATGTCAGTAACCTGCAGACAGGGAACAACCAATATTTCTTTTTCTAGGAGTGGGTTCATTCTAAGGATGTATTCAGAAAATATTATACAGAGAGAATGCAGGGAGCATTCTAAGTGAGAGGAGTAGGGAAAAGATAAGGCAGAAGCCGAAGAGCAGAGAAGTTTAAAAAAAAAAAAAAAAGTGCTGGAGACGAAAGGGACAGGTCTCCTCATGAAGGGGTAAAGGGGCCTCCTAGGGCTGTTAGTATGATTCCAACTAAGTATAGATTCTAAGTATAGATTCTAGATTCTTAGCTCTAGAGAAACAAATATTTTGATCAAGATGTCTATATTCACCAACCTCAACTTCCTTGCCTCCTACTCACTGTTCAACCAATTAAATGGGATTCTGTCCCCCCTATTCCTCCAACACTGTCCTCTTCGCTAACCAATGGAATTCTTGTTACTATGAGAACAGGCACATCTTGGCCCTTATCTTACCTCATTTCTCAGCAGAATATGACACTGTTGCTCACTCTTTCATTGAAACTCTCTTTTCTCTTTGGCTGCCTTGGTGCCACTGTATTGGTTTCCCTCATATCTCTGACCCCCTCTTCATGAAGGCTCTTTTCCACCATCGCTTGAAAGCTGAGGCTCCTTAGAATTCTATTCTAATCCTGTATACTTTCCCAGGATAGGCGCCAAATAACATTTCTGTGCTGGCAACTCATAAATTTATTCTTTGACCTAGATCTCATCTAAGCTTCATATTCATTTATCCATTTGCCTACTGGACATCTCTACTTGGAAGACAGAAAGATACTCAAAACTCCAGACCCCAAATGTATCCTCTTTCTCCCACTCTTCCTCAACTCTATTCCCTCTCCTTTCCCTACTCTGCTTACAGGGATATGGAGTGAAATAGACTTGAGTTTGAATCCTGATGGGACGCTGAATCTACTTGGGCTGGTTACTTAAACTCTCTGTGCCTCAGTTTCCTCATCTACAAAATTGAGATAAATGCCTACCTCATAGAGTTGTTATAGGAATAAATAAAAATGTATTAAGCATTTAGAACAGTGCCTGGTAATTAGTAAGTGTTCAATAAATGGAAGCTATTGTTATTTGTTATTATCATCCAGTAAACTACCAAATCCTATTGATTCTACTCCCTCAATGTCTCTCAAATCTATCCAGTTCTCTCCATTCTGCTGGCCACTACCTTTGTTGAAACCCTCCTATCCATGGGGCACACAGTATGTAGATCTGTCTAAAGCAGCTCCTCAATATATACCCCAGCCACCACTTACTACATCACCTTGTTTATTTTACCATGATAAAAGAATTATTTTGTTTGCTTACTTGCCTACTTGTGTCCTGTTTCTCCTTACTAAAATAAAACTCCCTGAGGGTCAGGGAGCTCCTCTGTCTGGGTCACCTCCGCATGGCCAGCGTCACACACATAACCTGGCTTTTGATCCTCTCCCAGCCTCATCTCTTACTGCTACTCCCATTAAACTGCAGTCATACACACTCTTTTAAGTTTATGAATTGCCAAGGTATCTCTTGACTTTGGATCTTTACACAGGCAGATGCCTAAAACACTCTTCCTTCTACCAAGAGCACTTCCTTCCCCGGCCCCTCCTTTAGCAGTCCAAATTCTACTTTCCTGCCACTCTGCAGGCCTCCATTTAATAGTCAGTTCCTCCAAGGAGCCTTTGCTGACAGGCAGCCCTAGTCTAATATACATGGCTTTCTCTATGTTCTCACCAACAGCAAACCTCCTCTATCACAGAACACATTCCTTACATTGTAATTGCCTGTTTGTCTTTCCCCCACCAGACTATAAGTTCCTGAGGACAGAGACCCTTTTCACCTTGTTCACCATTTTTTCTATAATGCCTTGTCAGTGGGGTTTAAAGGCTTTTGAGCATCTGGTGAAAGCTGTATAACTTTTTCACAGAAAAACATGAGTATATACCATTTTGCACACCATTTTCAGGGAATCCATTCATGGATCTCCTAGAATCCCCATTAACTGCAAATTAAGAACCTCTGCCTGAGAAAATGCTTAAATTTATATCATTAGGAATGTATTTACTTATTTGGACAAGTGCTTATCTCCTATTTATGTTTAAGTATTTTAGGAATAAGTACGTTGTTAAGTCAATCACTTAGATCTTAATATACAAGAGCTGAGGGACAAGAATGCAGAATACTTCCAAGAAGACTTGAATAGATTGACAATCCAAAACTAGAAAAGACAATGATATCTCACCAGACACTAGTGCATCAGTGCGAACAAATTACATCAAGAATGATGGCCTCTGTGCCTACACACTTCCCTCGGGTCTTTGCACTATATAAGCCCCTAGGGAAAGGAGTGGGAAATCTCAGAACTGACTCAAGATATATCAAAGCAAAATAAAAAGTCTTACGATAGGGACGTCTGAGTGGCTCAGTCTGTTGGGCGTCTGCCTTTGGCTCAGGTCATGATCCCAGGGTCCTGGGATCCAGTCCCTCCATCAGTCTCCTTGCTCAGCCGGGAGTCTGCTTCTCCCTCTGCCTGCTGGTCCCCCTGCTTGTTTTCTCTCTTTCTCCGACAAATAAATAAATAAAATCTTTAAAAAAAAATAAATTTTTAAAGAGTCTTACAATAAAAACTAAGTTAACATAAAAATACAGTGAAATATTTTTTTTGCACCCTGGAGTTTGTGAAGGGAGATTCAGCTGGACTACAAACGAAAAGTAAAAATCCCATCTCCAGTTCCATTCTCCACGGAGATAATCACTGCTAACAGTTCTGAAGGAACACTTTCAGACGCTTTTCTCTACATATACAAGTTTATCCCCCCCCCCTTTTTTTTTGCATTACACAAAGAGGACCACGCTTTAGACACTACTCTGCACTTAGTATATCTTGGAGACCTTGCCGGGTTAACACATCCACAGCCGCTTTGAAGCGGGCTGATACTCTCCTGCCTCAGCACACCCGGTTATTAGAAGCAGTGCGCGCACCACCTACTGCTCGGTACTGGCAGCCACTCTCCCTTCCAAGGAGCACACAGGAGAGGAGTGACTCATTCTCACTGGTCTCTTTCCGTGTCCTTGCATCCCCCGCCCCTGCCTCTCCCTCACGGTCTCCGCCGGCTCCTGCACTTTTCCTTTCACACCCACACCCCGTCCCGAGCAGCCCGGAGGACGCGGCGGGCAGAGGCTCCCCGCCGGCGCTAGGCCCTCCCGACTCTCCCGAGCGTCCCAGGTGGCCGCGCTAGGCCCTTCCCGCCGGCTCCCCGCTGCCGAGCCCAGCGCCCCGGACCCAGGGCCCGCGCCAGCTTCTACCTGCACCCGGACCGTCCCCGGAACCCACGGGGCTGCAGACGCTGGCTGACGGTTCTCGGCAGCAGGAAGCCGGCGCCGGGCTCTCGGCTCCGCCAGTGGGCAGAGTGGAAGCCGGAGGAGGAGCGGGCGGGGCACGGGGAGCGGGGAGGGGACGGCGCACGGGCGGAAACGCGGCTCGGGCGCGACGCGGCGCCCACGGTGCTGGCAGCGAGCACCGGGCCGCGGGGAACTGAGCTGCCGGCCGGGATCAGAACCCGTAGAGGACGCTGCAGCCTCTCCGGGGCCTGAGTTTAGTCCCCGCCCCACTCCCGTCCCTCCTCCCCACCCCCCACCCCCGCCTCCTTTCTCCTGTTGCATCTTCAAACTCCGTTTCTTGGGAAGGATTTTGGCATGTTCTCTACCTATCTGGGATCCTTTTCTCTTGGTGTCAAAGATAGTTGGACTCTTAGTTCCTCCTAAAATTACTTGGTGAAAGTGGAAATAAAAGGTGAGAGAAAGTTTAATGGTCTGTAACCAGGTGAAAGGCAGTGGCCTGTAAGCAGGTGTAGATACGGAATAATGAAGGCAGAGGGAACTGCGAGCGTGCCAATGTCCACCTGGGAGAGAGCCGTGGATTACAAAGAATCTATTTGGAGCCATCCTGAAAGGCTAAGCAGAATTTTTCCCAGAAGGTAGGACCAGGCTCTGGAAAGAGACAAGTGACCTTTAGGATGGTATTGCTAGTACCATTTCATAAAGAGCAGAACCAAACAGATAGTTGCAGGAGAAATATGCTTACCTTGGGTAAGACAGATTATCTGTCTTCTGGAAAATATCCCTTCCTTAGGGAGGTACCCTTCATTCTCGGGTAAACACCTGAGCTTCAGCTCCGACTTGGGGGCATCCTATCTTCTCAAATTATTGAGCCAGATTCCAGTTTCTTTCCTTAGATGCTTCCCTTGCTACCTGCCTTATCAGTCCCAACACGCCCTTCTTTTTTTTTAAGATTTTTTTATTTATTCATTTGACAGAGACGCAGCGAGAGAGGGAACACAAGCAGAGGGAGGGGGAGAGGGAGGGGGAGAGGGAGAAGCAGGCTTCCCGCCGAGCAGGGAGCCGGATGCGGGGCTCGATCCCAGGATTCTGGGATCATGACCTGAGCTGAAGGCAGACGCTTAACGACTGAGCCACCCAGGCGCCCCACCAACATGCCCTTCTTATAACAAATATTTTTATGCCACCTTTACAATGCTGACCTACAATGTATAAAAAATGTATTTTACCTACACACACAATTTAAAAATTTATAAAATGTCTAAAGAGATATAAAAGAATAGAAGGAAGATGATTTATTATAAAACACTATGTGGGGGCGCTTCGTGGCTCAGAAGGTTAAGCATCTGCCTTTGGCTCAGGTTATGATCTCTCAGTGCCCAAGGCTCCAGCTCCCAGCTCAGCAGGGAGTCTGCTTCTCCCTCTCCCTCTGCCTCTCCCCCTGCTTGTGTTCTGTCTCTCTCTCTCAAATGAATAAATAAAATCTTTTAAAAAAATAAATAAAACACTATGTGTTTATATATGTAAATATTTGGGCACAACATTCAAGAAGACAATGTAGTACTCAGATACATGCAGCTCTATATAAAATTACCTTGACTGTAACAACTACAAATGCAGCATGATATGGGGATGTTACGATGGTGATTCAAATACCATGAATAGAGGTGCTGATGTGGCATGATTTTCCAAAATGACAAATAATTTCTGGCAAATTTTAGAAAAAACAAGGTGTGATCATCCCATAATATTTATAGTAGTGGCATTCCTAGAAAGCTCAGGATATATTAAACCATATATAAAATGCCTTATGATTATATTTAAAATAAAATCAGATCCCTAATTACAATGAGTTTTCAACTACATGAGTGACTGGCAAATCATTCAAAGTTGTCAGTGATGTAGGCATGTCCCTTATTATGTGGGAGGGCCCTGCACAGTTGCTGAATGTCTAGCATTCTTGGCTAGACATTAATCCTGCCCATTAAATGTCTACAGATAACTCTAATAATTATGAGAGAAAAAAAGCCTCCACAAATTTTTGAATCCACTCCCTAGGTGCATTACTGCTCATTGGAGGTCCGTCTATAGGGGAAAGAGAAGAGTTTGGTGAAGGAACACCAGATCTAGGAAACCCATGGGGCGCCTGGGAGGCTCAGTCGGTTAAGCCTCCGACTCTTAACTTCATTCAGGTCATGATCTCAGGGTCATGAGATGGAGCCCTGGGTCAGGGTCTATACTGGGCATTGAGCCTGCTTAACATTTTCTCTCTGCCCGTCCCCGCCCTCCTTATGCCCAAGCTCTCTCTCTCTCTCTAAAAAAAAAAAAAAAAGACAAAACAAAACAAAAAAAAACAGGAAACAGGAAAGAAGAGGTCCTGCAAGGAGACTGGAATGGTGACATATTTAAGAGAGGAAAAGAGTGGATTGCACATATGACTTCCTTCTGAAGGCCTAAATCTCCAAGGCTTCCTCCCCTTGGAACAAGGGGGATACCTTAGATAATTGTCCCACCTCAAGGCCTCCTCGTCTGTAGCTCTCTGTGGGAACTATCTGCCCTACCAGTGAAAGAATAGGATATGCAAGCCCTTCCAACTTAATCCAATGAGCATTGAAGCCTCAGATCAGAGAACACTAATGATGCAGGAAGAATAGCAACAGGGACCCCCACTTCCTGATTTACTAGGAAGATCTAGAGTTTACTTTCCAGTTAGCTGTAGCAACAAAGAAATTCAAGGCCGGCAAAGCCTAAACACTGGAACCACTGGAGATATTTTAAAAATTCCATAACCCCGGGGGCACCTGGGTGGCTCAGTTGGTTAAGCCTCCAACTCTTGGTTTTGGCTCAGGTCATGATCTCAGGGTTATGGGATCCAACCTAGTGGCAGGCTCTGCTCTCAGCAGGGAGTCTACTTGAGATTCTCTCTCTCCCTCCCTCTACTCTTCCCCACCCCACACTCACGCAGTCTCTCCTTCTCTCTCTCTCTCAAATAAATAAATAAGTAAATAAATAAAATCTTTTTTTAAAAATTCCATAACCCAGGCCACACCCCAGACCAATTAAATCACAGTCTCCAGAGTAGGACCCGGACCCCAGTAATTTTTGAAGCTCCCTAGATGATACTAATGTGCAGACAAGTTTGGGAACCTCTGCGCCAGGGTCTTGCTAATGAAACTATGGGCTGTGGACCACCATCATCAGCATCACCTTGTTAGAAACACAGACTCTCAGCCTCCACCCCTGACCTATGAATCACAAACTATAATTTAACAAGATTCCCAGATTATTCCCACTCACATTAAACATAGAGAAGCACTTATCTTGACAAGTGGAATGGGCCCTGGAGTCTCCATTTCCAAACCCTGGGGGCAAGGTCTTGCAACTGGTGTTTTAACAGGCTCTTCAGGTGATTTTGATATATGCCGCAGTTTAATAACCCCTGGTTAAAACTGGGGTTGCTGCTCACCACCCTCCACACCCCTTGAAAATTTCTCATTCAGTAGATCTAGGATAGGACCGAAGAATTTGCATTTCTAACAAGTATTGCTCAGGTAATGTTGATTCTGATCTCTGATCCTGGGACCACATTTTGAAAACCACTGGTCTAGAGTGATTCCCCAGATGGAGAGAGAGTAACTTCCTACCCCACTGCAGTTTAATAAGGAAAGCCCCTGCCACACCTGAATTTCATATACATACTTTATATTTATTGGGCCCAATTTGATTCTGTCCCAGTTAGAGAGCCACTGACCAATCCCTAAGAGATATTTCAGCTGGATTTTGAGATAGCCAGATAAACCATCTCTGCCTTGTAACAGACAAAATCTCTCGACTGGCAAAAAGTTTACAAAGTCCAAATTTAGTTTTTCTCTCCAGTGGACAGTTGTAAATGCACATTGCCAATATTTGTTCCTTTGAGTCCTGCTTTTCTAAATTAGCCACTCTCTTCGGTTGAAGCAACCTTTCTTCAGATTGTAGTGTCCAGGCTGATTCCTTTCTGCCATCCTCTCAGCTCTTTGAAGCCCCTTTATTAAGGGCCCTACCACCTATGAAAATTATTCATCTCTTCTCGTCTGTTTTATTGCACACTTCTTGTCCTCCCATTTTGATTCAACAAACACCTGTTCGCTATAATATTATATGTCAACTACACTTCAATTAAAATATTGTTTAATCTGTTAAGCATCTACCAAGTGCAAATGATAGCCTGTAAAATGTATAAAACATGCATTCTTCTCAAGGTTTCACGATCTCAAGAAGGAGACAGACACATGCAGAAGTCACAAAAATAATAGGCGGATTATGAGACATGCTATATTCCACTAGGGAACAAACTACAGGATTATGTGGGGTAGGGAGTTTGAGTAACTTCCTGGAGGGATAGGACTTTGAACTGGGAAGGGCGGGCCTCCTCCGATAAGAAGCTGAGAGGAGTGAAAGCCTGGGGAACGTAAAGGCCACTGGTTTCAATGGATTTGTTCTCTTTTGTGAATAAGTACCTTTAGATTTACAGCTTATGTTTCTGTTCAGTCTAACTACTGCCAACTTTGAAACATCATACAAGTTGTGATACATGAACAAGCACTTATTCGGTAACACCTGATAGCCCTAAGCAGCCCTTCTGGGACATCTGAAAGCCACATCAGCAGGTGGCAAGAACTTTAGGGCATTCTTCCTTCTGACTCCTCTAACTCAAAACAACCCTGCATTTGGTCTCTGGCCTGTTAACATTAACTAACACCTCTCTTCACCTTCCTTCAAGGGATGTTTCCCATCATAAGCCCTCCCTCTCTGCCTAGTCTTCCTTACCAGGTATGGCAGATTAAAGTAGACAAAATTTTTTTGCTTCTCCTGCCACTAAGAAATGGTCTGATTTTTCACTTCTTGAATCTGGGATGACCTGGTGATTTGCTTGACCAATATATGTTGCAGAAGTGTCATTCTGGGACTTCTGAGGCTAGGTCAAAGGAACTTCACACCTTCCACCCAGGACTCTTGGAATAATCCCTCTGGAGGCTGCCGAGTAAGTTCAACTACCCTTAGACTACCACATGGAAGAGGTCACATGCAGGTGCTTCAGTTTACGATCTCAGCTGAGATTAGTTTTCCAGCCACCCCCACCAGGGCACCAAACATGTGAACCCAGCTGTCTTGGGCACTCCAGACCAGCTCACTGACCAGCTGAATACAACCAAGTAACTTCCATCAATGAACATAGAACAGAAAAATCATCTAGCTAAACCCTGCCTAAAGTTAAGTGAAACCAATGACACATAAAATCATGAGAAATATAGTAAAATAGTTGTTGTTTTAAGTCACTAAGTTTTGGGTAGTTTGTTATGCATCATTGGCTACCTGGAACACTAGACCTGCAACATTTAAGGCTAGTTTACATCAGATTACATTGTAGTCAATCCACAGTCCTTAAACCTTTTAAATCACTTCGTAACACATTGGTTTGTGCAATAGTTCCTTGTAGTAGAATTGCTCATCCTGGGAGGTAGGTTAGCTGAAGTAGATGCCAATCCATGTGGCAAGCCTCTCTGCCTGGATAAGGAGCCTCATATCTATGGAATTGGCTACAATCCCTCATCATTCATCCAACAAATATTTATTCATTGACATCAAATTAATCAGCATCCAAACCAACCTCTCGGATGTAGGCAGTGAAGTCATGTTTCCCTAATAGCTGTACAGCCCCAGAGTTGTAGTCAACAAATCCAAGGAGACACTGTGGTGATCTATCAGATTCAGCACTCCTTCCCACCCTTGTGCCCTAGTATCTGTCTAGTCACTATGGTCAGGGAAGTGGACCTGTTTCTCAGCCTACAGAGAGGTATTGGGAAGAGGTCTTGACAGAAGACAGTGAACAGATTTAATATATTGTTCCACCTTCTTCCGCCTTTTGCATAAAAATATAATATCAACTTTCATAACGTCTTGGGATATTTGTTAAAGAGTATTAGCACTAAATAATCCCTGCTGTCTAAAACTCACTTAATAGGTAACTTCAACACCTGCTCTGTGCATATTAGCAAACATGTGTTTGGACAGACTACACAAGTGGTTAGAGGCCATTTTGGGTGGCCACATTCTAGATATGCAGCCCTAACAAAAACTTACCCGAATTCACTACAGAAGTTACTATGGCCAGGTACTCTGGCACTTAGCATTGCATCCCATAACACTGCTCCTTGTGAGGGCCTGAGAAGAGGAGTCCATGCTGTGGATCAGCTATCCTGGAGGCTGTAAACAGGGCTGGACAATCTTGCCTATAGCTTGCTAGCCGCATTTTAGCAGTTGGAGAAAAACAGCTGTTATCACTTTCCTAACTACTCATTAATTTCTCACTTGACAGTCCAAAGTGTTCAAATGACTTGCCCAGGTTGAAATAGTCAGTCAGAAAAAGGGCTAGGACTAGAATACAAGTCCCTTGATTCCCAGTCCAGACCTTGGCCACAGTAATCTGCTCCCTTTGACATGTCTTTAGCATTATTGCCTACAGAAGACCACTGTTAAAATGAACTGTTGCCCTGGAGGCTTTTTTCTTTTTCTTTTTTAGGTTTTATTTATTTATTTATTTGAGAGAGAGAGAGAACATGAGCAAGGGGAGGGGCAGAGGGAGAGGGAGAAGCAGACTCCCCGCTGAACAGAGAGCCCGATGTGGGCCTCGATCCCATGTCCCTAAGATCATGACCTGAGCCGAAGGCAGACGCTTAACTGACTGAGCCACTCATGTGTCCCTAGAGGCCCTTTTCATGAACACATTAAAAGAATATGTCAGCAGTCTATAAGTCTTGGAAGATGGGACCTGCCTGAGGAGTAAAGACTCATGTCAAAAAAGTAATCACATTAAAAACATGATCGGGATACCTGATCTCACATAGGACTTGAGTGCTGCTTCTGGGTGGATGGGGCATTTCAAAGTAAACTTTGGATGTAAAAATAGTGGACTTGGGGGAATCTTTTAATGGCTTGTAGGAATAATGAAATCAAACATGGGAATTAGGATAGTCCCAGGAAGAGTGGAATACTTGGCCACCATGTTAGAGTAATCTAAGATGGGGGTGGAGATGGTATAGTATAGTAACTAAATGTGCACTCTGGAGTCCAACAGATCTGTGTCTAAATTCTGCTCTGCTACTGATGAGCTGTGTGACCTAGGCTGCAGAAGAAAATAAGGTAAATAATCTCATAAACCCTGAACTGAGTAAGAGACTGGTCTCTGAGTCTGCAATAAGTCCAGATGATGCTGATAAGGTAAAGGGGCCAGTCAAGATCCTCTCTTTGAAAAGTTTCACCTGATATATTAACAATCCCTGGCTCAACACATCCTAGCAAATGAAACAAACTACTGGGAGGAAGAGCCCCTTGCTCTGGCTGAGCTTCTTTGAAATTCACAACTAGTATGTGTTACAGCAGTTGTATATCAGACTCCTCAGGACTATGTCTCTAAGCCTCCAATGCCATTTATACCCGTTGATTGCTCCCATTTGCAGATTCCAATGATGAGTTTCATGAATAAAGTGTACCACTCTGTGGAGGTGGATCTACACTGGAGAGGTAGCAAAACAAAGAAAGCAGGCTCAGGGGCGCCTGAGGGGCTCAGTCAGTTAAGCATCTGCCTTGGGCTCAGGTCATGATCCCAGGGTCCTGGGATGGAGACCCGTGTCATCAGGGAGTCTGCTTCTCTTTCTCCCTCTGCCCCTCCCCACCCCACTCATTCTTTCTCTCTCTCTCTCTCAAATAAATAAATAAAATCTTAAAAAAAAAAGAAAGAAAGACAGTGGGCTTGAAATCCTTCTACTTGAGTTTGAATATACACTCAACATTTACAAACTATGTAACCTTAGGTAAATAAATTCACTCCTCTAAGCTTCAGTTTTTTTATCTGTAAAAAGGGGATAATAATAGCATCCACTTTGTATGGGTTGTATTGACATTTAAATGAGATAATGTATGTAAAGCATTTAACACACTGCCTGGTACATAGCAAGCACTATAAAACAAGCAGTTTTTACTTTGTTATGAGAGAGTTGGCTTTCATCAGTGACAGTTTGCTTGAAAAGTATGCATTGGGGTTCACATTGCCTATCCGATGATTACTCAAGCTGGTATATAGCTAGGAGACCCTAACCCTCTAAATGCCTTGGCCCTAGCTAGAGTCCAGATGAACCCACAGCCTTATCTTAGGAGCAATTTTAGGCCAGAGTAGCTGGGGATATACCTCGTAACCCTGTGTGTGGCACTCATGGTCCCAGGGGACTGTACAGCACATTATCTTGTTTGACATCATCTAGTTCACTGATCAAAAAGGATGTGGCCTTGGAACTTGGTTTACAGACTACCAGGGCATACTTTTCCAGATTTGCCTAGAAGTCCTTAAGACTATCCCAAGCTCTGGAGCTCACGACTCCACTAGCACTATGATGTTTATGGTACAGGTATGATCCCTAGTTTATGGACTAAGATACTGGCATTCAAAGTGATTAAGGGACTTACAATTACCAAAGGAGCAATTGATCTGGGGCTCGAACCCAAGTGACTGATTCTAATTCAGTACACTTTTTTTTTTTAAGATTTTATTTATTTATTTGAGAGAGAGAGAGAGAGAGCACAAGAGGGGAGAGGGTCAGAGGGAGAAGCAGACTCCTGCTAAGCAGGGAGCCCGATGTGGGACTCGATCCTGGGACTCCAGGATCATGACCTGAGCCGAAGGCAGTCGCTTAACCAACTGAGCCACCCAGGTGCCCCTAATTCAGTACACTTTCAAGCTGCCCTTTTTTTTCATTATTCTAATCAGAAATACAGATGATTACATCTTAAATTATCAGCTATAAAAATAATATCATGAACATCCTATCTCTTAGAGAAAAAAAGACTATAATCTCACTGCTAGTGACATACACATATATCCCTGCATATATATATATGTGTGTGTGTGTGTATTTTTTTGTCCTGTATTACCATGAACTGTGATAAATTCATACTCTTCCACATAAAGCCCCTTGATCCCAGAGGTTAGCCAGGATTTGGAATGTAGTCTATGGCCCTGAAAGAGTAGTTAAGACTTTCCTGCCTATAGGCCTAAACTGTGATGCTTGTCCAAGCCAGCCTCTTGGTCCTCGTGTAAAGATATGTCACCTGGAAACTGCTTTCATCAAAAGTTTTCCTCTTCATTATCCAGACTGTGCCACATACTCCTGATCTGAGGGTCATGAGTTCAACCCTGCATTGGGCTCTACTCTGGGTGTGACGCCTACATTTAAAAACAAACAAACAAACAAACAAACAAAAACCCTAAATAATGAAAGCTAGAGACTTCTGTAATTAACTACTCTTATCTGCATACTTTTGGACCTTTGGCTGTCAGCTCCACCTGGGATGGAGCCATGCCCTTTTGGACAATATAGCTTTCTGCCACCTCTTTGGGTTTTTAAAAAAAATTTTTTTTCAGTTTATTTATGTATTTATTCATTTAAGTAATCTCTACACCCAGCATGGGGCTTGAACTTACAACCCTGAGATCAAGAGTCACATGTTCCTCTGACTGAGCAAGCCAGGCACCCCCTCTGCCACCTCTTTGGATTGGAGAAATAAGAGAAGGCCCAGGAGAATGCATTCTCTGGAGCCAGGGGAGGAGAAATATTTAGGATAAGAGCCAATTTTAAGCCAATCCTGCAGAAAGATGAAGAAGAATGAGGATAGCCTTAGATTATTTGGTGAGAAGTAGGTCATGGTGACAATGAGGGAGGGTAGTTTCAATAGTGTGGTGGAGATAGGAGCCAAATTACAGGGGACTTTTACATGCTTTTTATAAGAAAGAAACTCATACAAGAATCATTTGATAATGATGAAACATTTATTTAAGCCTGTCTTTGCCTACAAACTGCAAAGAACATGTTCACAGAAGTTCATCCTAAAGACTCAATCCTCATAGTTCCTCGGGACCTTCAATTTCCTTCTTCTCTGGTTTCTTCAATCTTTCTTCCCTTTTCTCATATATATCCTACTTATCCCTCCTCATATTCATCTACGCTCCAAAACAGAGATATAGGGGGAAAAAAGAACTTAATAATGAAATCTCAAAAATATAAACAAAAGTATGTCAAGCGCCTCCAGGCCAGGATGAAGAAAGGTACAAGAGAGGCTCCTTTATCTCACCCTTAGGAGCACGAGAATCTTAATAAACAATGGTAATAGAAAACTGACCTACACAAAGAATTGGCCCTTCTTTGCCCTGAGCAGCTCAGGGGTCAGAAATGGAAATACCAGACAGGAAAGACTTAGGGGAGTTGTGAATGGAGGGAATATACAATTAAGTGAAAGCTACTGTCTTCAGAAAAGCTCCAGAGAAGAGGGTGGGCTGGCAACAGCAGCAGAAGCCTCCGAAGAACCCTCTGGAATACGGACTTCTCCTTTGCTAGAGAGACACAGGGCACTACATGTCCCACTTGCTTCTTTTCTCTGACTGGAATGCCTTCCTCCTTCTCTGACTGGTGAGTTTCCAAGGGGTTTTCAAAGTCCAACTCAAACTACACCCATTTGATGATGACTTCCTTAGCAGAAGCCTTCCCTGGGCAGAGTTCACTCCTCCATTGTCTGGGCTATCATACCTCTAAGAGCGAGGGATACGAAGGATGAGATAAGTGGCCATACTCCTAAGTCCACTGACAAGTCTACCTGCTGGTCAGGAGCTCTCTGATCTCTGTGTCCTTAGGGCCTCATTTAGTGCCTGGAACATAGTAGGTGATAGATCACTCTGTAGGAGAAGGGAGAAGTGAAAAGAAAAAAGGGGAAAAAAGGAAGGAAGAGCAGGGTGGAGAAAGGGAGAAAGGAAGCATCTGACTTAACTTTTCCTGGCCAAAAAAAGGGAAATGGATCTTAAAAACTCTAGAGGAAAGGGAAAGAAAAGGGGGAAAACACTTTCCTGAGTCCTCTCTGCCTCTCACTTTTTCTCTCTGCCGCCTCCTCTCACAACTCCTCTCACAACTGAGGTAGGACCTCACACAGCAACTGTCCTGTTGTCAATCCTGACCCCTGAACCCACCCCCAAGGAAGGAAAGAAGCCAGTCAGGCTTCTGGCTTCTTCCACCCCACCCCCTCAAACCTCATCCCATCCCTTTCCCACTACAGACGCCTCACTCCTTCACCTGGCCTTCCTCCTCCTCCCCACACACAGCACTCCCACCTCTTCACCGGGGCGACTCAAGCCCCTGTGCAGCGCCAGGTCGGGACAAGGACTTCTGCCAAGAGGCTCTTAGGGGCAGCGTGCAGTGTGTGGGCTGAGGAAACGCCGGACTGAGCCTGCAATTACCTGAGAAAGAATATTGCCAAGAGGGCTTAGGTGTCCCAGGGGTTGGAGAGTAGAAAGGAGCAAGTCCTGAAAAAGGGAAGAGCATGACAATTACAGTCCTTTCCCCCACACTTCTCAAACTCTTTCAGGGGTGGCCTTTCCACAGTTTTCATCTTGATCCATGAGTCAGAATCATCAGATTTCTGACTGTCCTCTCATGGCCCCTACACATTGACTATTGGACCTTCTTAATTATCTTCCCAGCCAGATGTGCCTGCCCCACCAACAACGGGGTCAGGGTCCCTAAACCTTGTAGAGTGGCTCCTGGGCCTCCTCGCCTTATCCAGGCATTCAGCTGCTTCCCCCTCTCCAGCAGCCTTTTCCAGGAATTCTGGAGCTACCTTTTGCTCAATGAAGATCATATATACAAAAGCAGTTTGTGAGTTATAGAACACTGTGCTGGAATAAAATGCTATCGTGAATAAAACCTTCTCTTTCTCCCCCCATCATCTCTGTCCTTCTCTCATGATGTTTCTGATCCCTTCCTCCGCCCCCTGCCCCCATCCACTGCTGCTCCCCACTCAGCCAGCAGGTTTGGTTTGGTGCCGTGTGGGAACCAAAGCTATGTGCTGCACAGAGGGCAGCGTCAGGATGCAGGCAGGCATCTCAGCCCGAGGCCTGGGCAGAGTTCCCAGGCAGAGCCATCGGTCCAGGCCAGGACAGTAAGCATGGATGAGGTGCGAGAGGGCATAAGTACGGTGGCTGTAGCCCCCCAGCACCAGTAGCTCCCCCTGCAGCGCAGCACCTGCAGCCCCCACATGGGGGGAGGGCAAAGGTGCCAGATGAGTCCAGCTATCAGTCCTCGGTTCATAGGCCTCAAAGCTCAGTAGGTCTCCCGTCTCACCTAGCCCACCTGCTACATACAACCGGCCACCCAGAGCAGCCATGACATGGCCAGCCCGAGGTACCCCCATAGGGCTCAGAAGTGTCCCTGGCTTCTCAAGCTTGGGGTCATAGAGCAGCAACGAGGCCAGGTATTGGCCAGCGCCGCTGCAGCCTCCGCTCACGTACAATCGGCCCTCCAAAACAGCAGCTGCGTGGGCAAAGCGTGGTGCTGGAAGGGCAGGTGCGGGCCTAAGGGAGAACAGGGCACGTGATCAGGCAAAAGTCCTCTTCGACTTCTCTTCCAAGTCCCCTAGTCTTTCCCTGATGTCTAGAAACAGCCCCTTCCCTGCTCACCTCCAGACATTGAGCTCGGGGTTATAGGCCTCCACAGAGTTGAGAGCAACATCACCATTTCGGCCACCCAGGGCATAAAGTAGTCCATCCAGGGCCAGCAGGGGAAAAAAGCTCCGAGCCTGGCACAAAGGCGCCATCTCCTCCCAGTCCTCTTGACCGGGGTCCCACCTGGACACAGCGGAACAAAAGAAGAGAAGAGTGACCCCAGGACTCTGTGGGTGGCCGGGCCAACGATTTCCCTCAGCTGCCCACCTTGGGGCCTGCTCTTCTGTGAGGCCCATACCTGAGAGTCGAAGCCAGGGTGTTGGAGTGGCTGTAGAAATCCTGTCCCCCACACACGTAGAGTTGGCTCCCTGCCAGGCTCGCAGCCCCATGCCGGAAGCGCCCTGGGGCAGGCAGGGCAGGGAGCCGTCCCCACTCCACGGTTCGAACCAGTCCCGTGCCGCAGCAGAAGGCCCGGGCCCACCACACTCCTCGGGAGGGCTGTCTTCTGGCCATGTCTGATCGGAGCCCATCCCCGCCAATCACTACCAGTGCCTGGTCAGGCTCCCTCCGCCTCTCTTGACCCGGAACGGCAGCTTCTACCAGGAGCTGATGCAGCAAGTCTGGGGGCAGGGGGGGAGGCAGCCCAGCGGCCCGTACCCTCCGCAGCTCCCTGGTGGACATGCGGCCAAAGCGAACACATCGAAGCAGGGCCTTGGCCTCTGACTCCTCGGTCTCGGGGTTGGCAGCTAACCAACGCCACGCAGCCGTGAAGGCCTCAAACTCCTCTTGCACGTGTAGTTCATCACTCTCCAGGAGCTCAGCCAGGCAGGCAGACGGTAAAGAAGGGAAAGTGGGGCACAAAGCCACGGCAGGCAGGTGGGTGAGGAGGTAGTGACGGGCTTTGCTCCAGAGCCTTTCTAACCCAGGGGCCTCAGCTATGGGGAACAGGGCCAGGCAACGTGCAGGGCTGAGGCCCCGTGCCAAGGCTCTCTGGCACAGAGCAAGGCAAGAAGAGCTCTGGTACTGCACAGCAGTCTGGGCAGCTCTCAGTAGTCCTGGCCACCCTGCCCGCACAGCACCCATGTAGGCAAAAGAGACGAGCAGTCTCAGGTCCTGGGCAGAGATGGTGTGCAGAGACACCTCTGTGCCCTGGGATTCCCTCATCCCACTCAGGAGCATGGCGCCAAAGAACTCGCTGCCACAGGCCAGGGCTGCTCGGTGCACTGCAAGAAGGAAAAGCAGACAGGAATCCAGAGTGTTGCAAATTGCCAGGCACGATCCCAGCTTCACACCCCCAACTTGGGCCCACCACCCAAGGCCCCAGGCCGAACTGTGGTGTGCAACAGAATACCACGGGGTGCTTGTTAAAATGCAGGATTCAGGGACCCACCCCCAGAGATTCTGACTCAGTAGGTCTGGATGGAGACCCCAGAAATTTGTATCTTAACATTTTCAAGCACCCTGCATGAATCTCATGTTAGTGGCCTGAAGACACCGCGATAAACACTGCTTCGGTTTTTTTGATCCAGGTCAACTGGAAAAAGAGCCTTGATCAATCAAGTTGAGTAGATGCTCTAGACAGCATTTGTTAAAAGGGGGCACAAAATAAACTGCAAAGACCAAGGTGCAACTTACATAGGTCTCTGTCGTGCACAAAATAAAGTTCTTTCCTTTACCGTTGTAAGAGCCACTGGCTTCAGTCATTCCGTTAGTCCAGTTTTACTTAGAAAATGGTACCACACTCAGGAATGGCTGTGACCTAACCTCCTCTAAGTGCCATTTCCTGCTTAAGATTTCCCGTGTGCAGCTTTTCTCTGCACCACCCCCCCCGCCCCCGATCTCAGTACAATTCATGGAGTCGTGAATTTTAAACCGGAAGCCTTCAAAATCATCCTGTTCAATCACTCCTTTTAAGAGAAGGAAACTGAGTCCTAGAGAAAGGAAGTGATCTATTTTCTATTCCATGGCTGTCTGAGCTAATCTTCACCACCCACTGGCACTGACGTCAGGCTGCAAGGGGCATGCTTTCGTATCAGTGCCCTTCCTGTCTGCATGGCCTCGTGACACCGAAACTATCCGGTTAACAAATGCTACTAACTCCCTAGACTAATATGCTTCCCAATGCAACTCAATTTGAGATATTTGGCATCCAGACTGGAGTATTCTGACCAAAATATTTAACCTAAATCTAACTGAACCTTTAGCTCTCAATTCAAATTTATAGGAAATTGAGAGGCTAAGGGAACAAGTTAAAACAATGACAGAAAACACATACACATCTAGAAAATGGAGCATTCTAAGATAACTAATCTTGTTTCTTCAGTTAAGTCAAGTCATAAAAAGGGAGAGAGAGGACCATACAAGAGTAAAGGAAGCATAAGAGACATATATCTGAGCACAGCATAGTCCTTGAGTGGGTCCTGGGTTGAATGAACCAGCGCTAAAAGACATTTTTTGGCCAAGTGGGAAAATTTCAACGTGGACTAGGTAATACTAAGGAATTATTGTTCCTTTTGTTAGACATGAGGAAGGTATTATGGTAATGACCTCTTTTAAAGAGACACAGACCCAAGTATTTGTCAGCAAAATGCCACAGATTTAAACTTCAGTGATAACTAAAATAAAGAGACGAAACAAATATCATAAAAATGTTAACTGTTAACTCTGGGAGATGGGTGTTTGAGTGTTCGTATTAATATTTTCTTAATTTGCTGTGTGTTTGAAGTGCTTCATAACCAAAAAGGGGGAAATGCTGCTGGAAGTCCTCTCAGGCAGCTAACAGGGCCGAACTCCTGGGGAAGCTTACGAACCTCCAGCTGCTCTGACCAACTGTGGCACATTGGCCTCTCTCAAAGGACAGGTGATTGTCTTTTTAAGCAGTCGGTAGCGCCTCGGTGCTTCCGAAGAAGTGATTATCAGTGACAGCTTTCAAATACATATTGCCTGAGAAAATCTGCATTCATCAAAGCAGGTAAGCCATTTCAGTTCCCATATAATCAACCAACCTACAACTCAGGGCCACCGGGAATGGGTCACAGCCACTTGTATTCTCCCTCCTACTCATCAGTATTCCCTAGAATTTTACCGGGCAGGTTTCCACCATTAAGTTGGAATGTTTCTTAGGGAAATGAAAGCAGGGATATAAGTATGTTTAAATTCCAAACCCTAGAAAGAATTTTATAACTATGAAATTGTAAATCCCCCCTCCATCTGCTACTATCAGAAATGATAACAAGCACTTTAGAGACCTGTTATGGATTGAATGTTTATGTCTCCCCTCCCCCCAAATCATATGTTGAAGCCATAGTCCCCAGTGTGGTGATATTTGTAGGTGGGGTCTTTGGCAGGTCATTAGGTATGGGAGTGGAACCCTCGTGAATGGGATTACTGCCCTTATAAGAAGAGGCATGAGCGAGATAAGTCTCCCTCCACCGAGTGGGGATACAGTGAGAAGGTGGCCCTCTGCAAACCAGGAAGAGAGCCTTAACCAGAACCTGACCATAGGGGCACCCTGATCTTGGACTTCCAGGCTCCAGAACTGTAAGAAATAAATTTCTGTTGTGAAACCACCCAGTCTTATGTTTTGTTAAAGCAGTCCAAGCTAAGACAGGATGCTTTTTCCTCTGGGAGTCCCAGAAGCACTTTGGGTTCCAGTCATTCTAATGACCAGTAGCTATGTGACTTTGGACATGTCTTAAAGTCTGGTCTCTTTATCAGTAAAGTATACAAGCTGAAGTAGACAATCTCTGAATCAATACCTTTTAATTTTAAATTTGTATGTGCCTGCATTCCAACTCCCATTTGTCAGATCCTTTGTGTCTTTGGTTTGGTTGCTTAGGAGGGAATGCATGGCCTAGTGAAAGCAGACTGGGCTAGTGAATAACAGCTTACATCCTGGTTCTCACCAGTTAACATCTCTGAGTTTACCGCTCTTCCCCTGCACCTAGGAATAATGGTACCCACCTCACTAGTTTACAGTGAGAATGAAAAGAGATGAGGTGTGTAAAAATTCCTGGACCCCAGTACCTCTCTAAGTTAGTAGAATCTGAATAACACTTAACTTATTCAACCCTCGTTAGTTTTCCTGGTGATGAGCACAGTTAACTTCAAAGTGCCATGTCCTGGTGGTCTTAAGATTGTGGCAAAACAAAACCAGACCTTGTTCGTTAGCTGTAGGACTCGTATCTACCATGGTGTCAAGCATCCTTAGGTGAGAGGACACAGTGAATTTTTCCACCATATTCCTCTGGCTTTCCTGTATCCTAAATAGAAGATGCCAAGAAGGGCCTTTGGTTAATCCCTGTTTGAGTCAATCACTTTCTGCTTGTTCTCCTGGCTTAGACTATATTCCTAATACCAGCCAGCTGGCTGGAAATTCCTTGTTACTGGCCCCAGGGAAAGCCACAGGGTCATCTTAAATCTGTCAGTGCTCCCAGGTAAACAACTCAGCTGCGCATGCCTCACTCTCTGTGGGTCAGGAAAGGCACCAAAGGCCACCCCCATGGAAATTCTGACTGTGGCAGGGATCAAAACTGCTGTGGTAGGGATCAAACCACCTGCAGCTTGCACACACATATTTGCACCTGCAGTAAGGTAATGCCCCACAGGTCCTCACCCCGCAGCCGGCAGCCGCCTGCCTCCAGCTCCAGGTCACACCCAACGCCTTCTTTGTATAGGAGCTCGATGCTACGCAGGTTTTCCCTCAGCTCCTCTGCCTGGCTGGGCTGCTTTTCATCTTCCCTGGCGCTTCCAGTCCCCTTGCGTCTCCCCTGGGCCGCGGCCTTCACCCGGGGTGCTCCCAGAGCCTCGGCCACGACCAGCACATCTCCCCACGGGGCAGGGCCCAGCAACCCCTCATACGCAAAGGTCAGCACGGCCTCCCAGGCCCCGGCGGCCACATCGAGGCTGAGGGGTGGTCGTGGACCTCTGCCGCCCAGCAGCCTGTCTCGGAAAAGGCTGCTAATTGCAGCCAAGATTACCCGATGCACCCCGTATACTCGCCCCCCAACTGACACCTCTTCGTCCAGCAACAACCTCTGCTCCCGAAGCCGCTGTGCTTCAGCGAAAAACTGGCTCGGATGTTCCTCGCTGCGCAGTCCCTCCGGCTCCGCCGCGTCTTCGTCTTCATTCTCTTCCTCCTCTAGGGACAAGGCTGGTGACGGAAGGTTCCCTGGGGCCTTAGGCCTGGGGACAGGCTCTTCCAGAGGAAAGGGTGGCAAACTGGGATCCTCATCCGGGGAAGGAGGCCAGGAGGGCGTTCTCCGGTCGGGTAAAGGGAGGTCAAGGCGGTCCTTCTGGGCGGGAAGAGAGACGCTCCCCGGGTCGGAGGGACGATGTGCGGAGTCCGAGACGCTCATTGTCCAGTTGGCTGCTTTGCCGCAGGTGAACAGAGGGAAGAGAGGAGGGGTTCAGGGCTGGACCCAGAGAGGCCGGAGGAACCCCCGCCTCCAGCCCAGCGACATGACAGCCCCTCTCCCTACTTCAAACCCCACTCCCCACCCCCATCCCCAGGCTCGAGCAGCTAGGCTATACTGCCCAACTCTGGGACTCACGAAGCGCGGCGAAGCACACAAGGCGCCTGTGTACGGACTCAGTACCCCGAGCGTATCCCACCCGGCTTGCCCCCATCCCATCCCAATAGTCACCCTCCGGAGACACCAGCGTTCCTCCTGCCTCTCACTTGAACCTTCTCAGCTTTGGACTGTGTGGCAGAGGGAACTTGCGCCTTAACCAGGTCAGTGGCCCCACCTGACTAATTATAGCCGGTGCTGGCGGGCTTGGGGACTGGGCTCCGGGTGCCCAAACTCTGACACCCAATCCCCGGGCCTTGTCCCGAGATGACCTCCTCCCTTCCACCTGTAGGTCACATCCTTGTGCTGAGCGAGGCAAATTCAGAAGCCAAGGAGGATGTGACTGGGGGAGTGAGCCTGGCAAGAAAGGCTGCGTTCACCGGATGGGTCTGGAGGGGGAAGGGGAAGGCAGTCTGGTCTGCGCAGACCAGAGGGAGCATGGGGCCAGAAGAGGGAAGGGTGTGTTTGGGGTCAGTTCTAGGCTTTGGTGAAGGTGAAGGGGCAGGGATCAGGACCATGCAGGTGATCCACCCCGCAACTCAGTATTTCCTCCCTCCTGGGGTGGGGTCAGTGGTGAGAAAGAGAAGCCCAACCCTGTGTGTTCAGAGAGTCGGGGTGAGTCTAACCCTCACCTAGGTCTCTGGGATGAGGACTGTGGAAGGTGGGGTGATCTCCATTGCTGGGGGGACGAAAGTCCTGGGGGGCCATAAACATTTTCACTGAGGCAGGACACCAACAGCTGCTCCCTCTATCCAGGATAACACCACTTTCTTATTCTGAGACTCCCTAAATCTGGGGTTTTCGCTGCAGTTCTAGGTATCTTCATGAGGAAGGAATTTAGGGACTGGGACAGCAATGCCTCTTTTCTCCCCTCTCCCTAGAAGGTAGGACAGGCTGGGGGCTGCTGGGGTGGATTCCCTGGCCAATAAAAAGATTGGTCCAGGGGCACCTGGGTGGCTCAGTCGGTTAAAGCGGCTGCCTTTGGCTCAGGTCATGATCCCAGGGTCCTGGGATCGAGCCCCACATCGGGCTCCCTGCTCAGCGGGAAGCCTGCTTCTCCCTCTCCCACTCCCCCTGCTTGTGTTCCCTCTCTCGCTGTCTCTCTCTCTGTCAAATAAATAAATAAAATCTTAAAAAAAAAAAAGATTGGTCCAGGCTGGATAGATTGACCCAACAGGCTGACTTAACCGGGGATCTAAGCACGATTGTTCCTTACACTTGGGTGAGAGGGTGGCGTTCACGTGGGGGAGGGGTGACACCAGACGGGTTCCTTTTTCCTCTCCTCTCAGCGGCACTATTTCCCGTTTCAAGAAGCCTGGGTCCAGCACTTGGCAGTTCCATCTGGATCATCTTCGCTTTGGCTAAGAAGTCCTGGCTAGGCACAAGGCAGGCTTCACAGAGATCTTTTCAAACCTGCTCCTGGTAATGTTTATCCCCTCCTTTGATATGCCTTTCCCAAGTCCGCTGACCACCAGCCTGCACTTTTTGTGACTCCAGCCTGGACAAGTCATTTTAAGAATCAGGTGGAGGCATCAAATCAGTCACTAAAGTCTCTGTAATCCACTACCTCTGCGTTCTGCCCTTCCAGGAGCATGGGTGCACCTACCTAACATAGATCTGGAAAATAAGTTAGGGTTGGTGGGCATGGTGACCATGACTGTCCTTTTGTGCTTGGCAATGGCCAGTGTGGAGTGGAGGTCCAAGGCAGTGGCCAGGGAGTCAAGGTGGGGGGTGAGAGTAACTGAGGAGATAGCCGTGAGAGCTGGACAGATCTGGAAAGGGCCATATGTGGGGAGATGTGGAATTTTGTGTGTGTGTGTGTGTGTGTGTGTGTGTGTGTGTGTGTAGCTGGCAGAGCAGGTTCTCAGGGACCCAACCTGAAAATGGACAGATTTGCTGGAACAGACTCCATATGTCAACTCTTTAAGGGAAAAATAAGGACTCATTCTAGGGATCTGCTGGGATGAGCACTAGACAAGACTACCAGATGAGAAATGCCGTTTCCTGCTCCCAGATATTTACAATCTTGAGATCTACCCCTCTGGCAAGGGAAGGGAAACTTTACAATTTGAGGCAAGAAGGAAAAGGACACCCATTTAGCCAGACTCCTTTCTGGGAAGAGGCTGATGGGAAGGGAACTTAGAGGATGGGAGAGGAGAGTGAGGAGGAGTTCTTTCTCCCCTTCCACTCACTTGTTTTTTTTTTTTTTTTTTGTCACCCATGGTATTCCTCCAAATGATCTTCCTGATCCCCCCTCTCTCTCTTTTTTTTTAAGATTTTATTTATTTATTTGAGATTGAGAGAGTGCGCAAGCACAAGCAGGGGCAGGGGGAGGAACGGGGGAGAAGCAGACTCTCCTGCTGGGTCCCAGGACTCTGGGATCATGACCTGAACGCAAGGCAGATGCTTAACCGACTGAGCCACCTAGGCACCCCACCGATCCTCTCTTTTATCAACTATCTGCTAGAACATTCCTCCTCACAAACCCCAGCTGACAAGCCACTTGCTTCTTTGAGTACCCAGGTGAGACAATGGGAAGCTGGCTGAGAAATGTATTAAAGGGATGCATGCCTCAGAATGTCACCTCCCCTCGGAGCAGGGTACCTCATTAGCCCAAGCCTCCCCAGAAAAGACCCCGTGACTTCTGATTCTGTATGTCATTTGCAAGTTAACCATCTGAACACTCAGAGTCCTACAAGTCCCTGGGCTGGCTAGTTTACAATCTTGCCTTATTTGTCCCAGCATAACCTAAGTCACTGACAGTAAACTGGGTACAGGGGTTATGATCTTGGCCGAATGAAGGGAAGCCAGGAATTGCCCCCTCAAAAACCCAGTTTTTCTCTCTGTTCTTTTACATAAATACAAATTTTCTTGGAAACTATGGTCCCACAGTGATGAGGTCCAGAGGGCAGTTTCTTTGGTATGTTTTCCATCTTCTTCTCCTTAGCCACTGGGGTACTCACAGGGACCAATATCTCTGGAGACCTCAGAGTGAGAACCACACCAAGGTATGGAGCATACTCGTCATCTGCCCCCTTCTCTCACCACTAATGATTCCACTTTTGTTTCCAGGACCCTGCTACAGCTATCCTTGCCATCATGTGGACGCTTTCCTACCTGGGGATCTCTGCCACAAGTGGTAAGGCCCTCCACTCCAGCCTTCTGTGCAGAATGACCTGGAACCCTGCTTTCTGCCTCTCTGAGGGCTGAGGATATAGGTGATGAAATGAGCAAGACACTTCATCAATCACATTAGAAGTAGTTTACATGCAGGTAGGCCCTCACCTCCCTTCACCATTTCTCCCCATCCCTCATTTCACTAAAAAATTGTGTGGTGTTCTTTGATTATCAAATTTGGTATTTGGTATTCCTGGGGCATCTGGGTGGCTCAGTGGGTTGAGCATCTGCCTTCAGGTTGGGTCATGGTCCCAGGCTTCTGGGATCAAGCCCTGTGTGGGGCTCCCTGCTCAGCGGACAGCCTGCTTCTCCCTCTGCCCCTCCCCCCTCCTCGTAGGCTTTCTCCCTCTCTCTCAAATAAATACATAAAAATCTTTTTTAAAAAAGGAAAAAAAGGGGCGCCTGGGTGGCTCAGTTGGTTAAGCAATTGCCTTCGGCTCAGGTCATGATCCTGGAGTCCTGGGATCGAGTCCCACATCGGGCTCCCTGCTCAGCGGGGGGTCTGCTTCTCCCTCTGACCCTCTTCCCTCTCGTGCTCTCTGTCTCTCATTCTCTCTCTCTCAAATAAATAAATAAAATCTTTAAAAAAAAAAAAGGGGGAAAAAATTGTATTCCCCCCACTCCCATCTTACATACAAACTTCCATTCCGCCCTTTGGCACTGATGGTACCTAGATAGTCCTACTGCTCTGCGATGTGGTTCTCTCCCCACGAAGGAACGTGTGTTCCCAATCTCATTCCCAGGCTCCTGTATGATTGGAGAAGATCCAGGAAATAGGACTGACGTGGGTGTGCGGAATGGGAGCTGCCTGGGGCCAGAGTATCAGTACAGCTAGGATTTCCACAGTTGTCCAGAACAAGGGTCCTGCCTATATGCCCTCTCTGATCACCACCAGGTGAGTGAACCAGAGGGGAAGATGAGGGGTAAACCCTACCTAGCCCATTGCCTGGCACAGAGTAGATGCTCAAAAACCAATAATGACCTAAGGGGATTCATATGGGTGGGGTAAAACCTACAAAGACAAGATAAAATTTAGTATGTCTAGCAACTTGTGGGAAAGCTAGGTAAAAATATGAGTGGAATGCACTGAGCATGGTGTCTGCCTCTAGCCCCCTGATGTCTGCCCAGAATCTTCAGTGCCATTCTGTCCTCTGCCCTTTCCTGCTTTGTTTCAACCCCCAAAGTCTTCCAGGTTAGTTGGTATCTTACCAAGAGGCTTGGGGGGAAAAGGAGAAAATGTAGGTAGAGTCTAGGGCCATCCTAAGAGTATAATTTTTGGAGGAGGAGGAGTACAAGAGTGCTCCGTCTCAGCAACCAGGAGTTAGATGATGATGTAGGGAGGTGGAGATGACTGGGTGGCCGGTGTAAGAGACAGTCCAAGCTCACATAGCAAAATTCAAAGTCTGCCTGTACATCAAGCAAAGTTTGGGGAGGGGATCTCTCTTCCACCTGCCTCCCCTGTTTTCCCATCCCATATTACCAGGCGTCCCACTGCACTCTACTGTCATCCGTTCTTCCCGTTAATAACCCTAAGCTCCCTCAGCTCTTTCCTCTGTGCTCCTCACTCCCTCCTGCCTCTCGAGAGGAGGAGGGGGCAATCATTCTCCCTCTTCCTGGGACCGTTCCCCAGTGATTGCCATGCCCTCTTAGAGTTGCTGTGCCAGAACAAACTGTACCCAGTCATGGGCTTTTTTGGGAAAAGCTAAGACAGGAAGCATGAACCTATGTGAGGCCCTCCGCTCACATTCCTTATTGCTCCTTCATCCTTATCAGTGAGCACTCCTCCTCCACCCCTACACAGGCCTTCATGAATCACCTTTCCCAGGCTACAGTGCCCCTCACTGCCCTACCTCTGACTTTTAGGGCTTTAGAGTATGGGGGAAGGAAGCCAGAATCTGCTGTCCTTGTCTCTCTAGACCTCAAACCCATGACTCATTTGGAGACCGACCTTCTGACCTTTCATCTCTCCCAAAACTGATCTGAACACCACCCCCGTCATCTCCAACTTTTTCCCCTGCTCCTATGCCCTTGTCAACTTTGGTTGTTCCCACGCCTCCCTTACGTGGTTCCCTGGTTAGTGTGGGCATGTGTTAGCATGGGGTCAGGCTCTGGATTGGGAGGACGTGGGAGAGTTGGAGGAGCACCCTTGGGGTGCAGGAGTGGATGGTACTGAGGCTTGGACAAGAGATAGGCTGCATTCACTCTCCCCTGCCGTCTGGTGTCCTTCCGTCCACTGGTACAGGCCCTGGCTCTCCCTCATGGGCTCTCTGCTCTGCCCGCTCACCGTGTTCCTTCTCACTTGGTGGGCAGCCCTCGTTGCTATGTTGCTTATCCTTCTGTTGCTGCTCTACACATTCTGTAAGAAACCTGGTAAGTGGGCAGGCAGGTAAGGGAATGAGGACATGAGATACAGCACAAGGCCAACACCCATAAGAAACCCGGAACTACCAACAGTAATTCATTTCCTCTCCTGCCTGAGAAATGAGGCCCCACCTCTAGTCATTCTGCACCCCCTTCCTCAGCAGATGTGAACTGGAGCTCTTCGGTCCAGGTGGGCATCTATCACATGGCGCTATCCGATTCAGTAAGCTTGATCAATGTGCAGGACCATGTCAAGAACTTCTGGTGAGGGAGTCTCTAGACCAGAGGTTGAACACTGGTGGCCTCTGGACTGGATCTTACCTGCACAAGTTTAGTTCAGATTGTACAGAATTTACAATTTTTAAAATTAACTGCCAATATTTAACATGCACCTGGTAGTTTGGGGCCTCCATCCCACAGGACACACTCAGCTGGAGTGAAGTAAGTTGCTGTTCCATGGGACAGGGCACGTATTCTTCCGTTTGCCACAAGTTCCCACCTGGTCCACTTTAGTCTTTGATATTATATGTCTGGTTCTTACAGGCTTTTGAGTTTTCAATCCCTGCTCTAGCCATAAAAGGAAACTAGCTCCCCCAAATCCAGGAGGGGCAGGGTAGACAGAGTAGGCCTCCCTGGGGAAGGATGCTCCATGGCAGAGCATATGCCACAGGAATCAGGGTTCCCAGACTCCCTCATTGTGCTGTGAGATGGAGAAGCCTAATATTCTTGGTTTCTCCCTAAAATCCTCTCTAAAATCCCCCAATAGGTGGGGAAGAGCTGATCTCTGTTCCTTGCTGAATCTGGGGTTTCTTTTTTCTGCAGCCGAAAGGCTTTTGAAGATACGGTGGCCTTATACCAGAGAAGCAGAAGAACCACCAAAGGGGAAACCCTAAATGTACTTCTTTCAACATTCCTGTTCCTTCAGGCTACATCCCTGAGCAGGACTTACAGGCAAATCAAAAGTAGGTATTCAGGAACAGTGCCAGCAAGTGGGGAAATTGTCCCAGAGTAGGAACTGACCATGGTGCTCACCTCTCCTCTGCTCATTCTTCCTAATCGTGTAGTCTGAGTGGCATGTATCTTCATGAAGTCCTACAGCAATATTCCCAGGATGCTGCCCTCATAGTCCTGAATTTGAGGAAATTCCAAACTACAGAGCAAAGATCCCAGGGGTACAGCTAGTCCAATGGCTAGGTAAACTGAAGAAGAGGCTCCCTTCCTCACACTGCCTTCTGTAACAGGAGCCTACCTCAGATCCTTTAATCAGCCTGCCCTGGGGCCCTATATATGACTCAGTTGGATGCTGTCCAGGGGCCTGACAATCCCCCGGTGCCTTCACTCGTGGAAATCAGCAGAACACACTGACCCTGTACTGCCAATACGAGACTCGGGAGAGACTGAGCTAGGAGAAGTCCACCATTTAGGACTCAAGGAGCCATGCTTTTAGTCTCTTGATTTTACAAAACTGTGAGGCTATCTTGAGAAGCCTCAGCCAAGAGCCCAAAGCTCCCTAAAGAAAGAAGTCTCCTACTAAGCAGTACCAGCTGGGTCTACAGTGCTAAAGAAGGTCCTCCCTCCAAGATCCATTCCATCCCATAATATTAAAAAAAACTTACAAATAAATACCCGAGGCTAATACATAATAACATGCTTGATTCCCATTTATAAAATTAACTCCCCAACCCTAGAGGCAGAGCTCATTCTTGTTCTCAAATATATTCAAGAAGAATTTATCTTTTTACCTGTATCCCAAACACTCTATCTTCCACTCCAAAATGTGATTGTAAACGTCCATGTCTTAGTGTATTTTCAACCCATTTATAGGTCTATCCTTTGTCAATGAAAAAAGTGGTTTTTTGTTTTGTTTTGTTTTTTTGAAAAAAGTGTTTATCAGCACTTTCTACTTAACCAAAAAGAGTAAGTAACCAGAAACTTACTCTTTTCCCAAGTGCATATAATCCTAATTCTTTTTATCTTTTGGCCCAACTCTTACTTGATAGTCTTTATCTCTGGTTTACCTCCACATCAATTTATCCATTCATTCAGCAAATGGTAACTGAATATCCACCCTATTCTAAGTACTGGGAGATTACATGGCAATGAATAAAACAAAAATCTCTTGTCTCATGGAGTTTGTATTCTAATGGGAGGAGTCAAACAACAAACACAAATAAAACTATTAGATTAGAAAATGATAAGTGCTAAGAAGTGAAATAAAACAGGGAAGGGGGCTAGAAAGTGCTGGAGAAGTGTAATTTTAAGTAGGGTTGTCAGGAAGGCCTCACTAGAAACAGGAAAAACTTTGAGCAAAGACAAAGATTATGAGACTGCTGGAACAAGCTCTAGCTGAGGAAGAGCTTTCGAAACAGACGGAGCAACAAGTACGAAGACCTTGAGGGGCTGGCACATCTTCAGTGTTTAAGGAAAAACAAAAAGACCACTGTCGCTGGAGCAGAGTGAACAAGGTGAGTAGCAGGAAATGAGGTCAAAACAGTAAGTGGAGAGAGGCAGGGCAGATCATGGAGGGTCTCACGGGCCTTTGAAGGACTCTAGTTTTTACTCCAATATAGGAAGACACAGAGGGTTTTGAGCAGCAGTGTGACATAATCTGGCTTCTGTGGTAACACTATTCACTCTGGCTGCTGCGTTGAAAACGGACCTTAAGTGGATGGACAGTGGTAGAAGCAGATACACCAGCTACTGCAATAATCTCAGAGACAGAGAATTCTAGCTTGGTCCAGGGTGGCAGAAGTGGAAGTAAGAAACAGGATTCTGGATATATTCTGAAGGTAAAGTCGGTGTGATCTGATGAATTGGATGAGATGAAAAAGAGGTGCCAGCGTGCTTTGACATGAACAACTAGAAGGATGGGGTTGTCATTCACTGAAATAGGGAAGTCTGCAGCATGAAGATGGGGAGAAAAAAAAGCTCAGTTTTGTGTATGCCGAATTTGAGATGCCTATCAGCCATCCAAGTTGAGATGCCAATCGGCAGCTAGATATTCAGAACAGAAGTCCAGGTTGGGGCTAAAATATCGGGAGTCATCCACATTGAAATGATTTTAATGTGGGACGTCTGGGTGGCTCAGTTGTTAAGCATCTGCCTTCGGCTCAGGTCATGATCCCAAGGTCCTGGGATCGAGGCCCGCATCAGGCTCCTTGCTCCACAGGAAGCCTGCTTCTCCCTCTCCCACTCCCCCTGCTTGTGTTCCCTCTCTCGCTATCTCTCTGTCAAATAAATAAAATCTTGAAAAAGAAAGAAATGATTTTAACGTATAAGACTGGATGAAATCACTGAAGGTGTGTGTAAATAGACAAGCGGTCCAAGGGCTGAACCCTAGAGTTACTAGCTTGTGGAAATGAGGAGAAACCAGCAAAGGAGACAAAGAGCAGTCAGTAAGCTAGGAGGCAAACCAGAGAATGTGTCCTAAAGCCAAGTAAAGAAAGTATTTCAAAGAGGGAGTGTCAAATGCTGCTGATCGCCTACATGGGATGAAGCTGAATCTGCCATTAGAGTTAGCTATGTGAAGTCATTGGTGACCGTGATAAGAACAGCCTTGGTGGGTGGCTCAGGTCATGATCTCCGGGTCCTGGGATGGAGCCCCTGCTCAGCAGGGAGTTTGCTTCTCCCTCTCCCTCTGCCCCTCCCCCTGCTCATGTACACATGTGTGCTCTCTCTCCCTCTCAAATAAATAAATACAATCTTAAAAAAAAAAAAGAACAGCCTTGGTGGGGTGGACTTCATAGGGAGTTGGTTGAGAGGAATTGGGAACAACTCTTTTAAGATGTTTTGCTACAAAATGGAGCAGAAAAATGGGAAGCAACTGAAAGGGGAAAATGGGCTCAAGAGGTAATCATGTGTTTTAAGATGAGGAAAATGAAAGCATAACTGTGTGCTGAGAAGAAGATCTAGGAAAGAAAGGGAAATATGGACTCTGCAGAAGAGGAGAGAGAACTGTTGAGAGATGTCCTGAAAGGCTAGAGGATGGGATGGACCTTAGAAGTAGTTGGACAGAAGCACGGACAGTTTGTTTATGGCGCAGTTTCTCAACCTTGACACCAATGACATTTTAGCCTAGGGAATTCTTTGTGTGGGGAGCTGTTCTGTACATTGCAGGGTATTTTGCAGCATCACTGGCCTCTACCCAGTAGCCCTGTCTCCCAGTTGTGACAATCAAATGTCCTCTGGGGAGCAAAATCAATCCCAACTGAGTATATAGTAACAGGTGTTAATGTTAATACAGGAACAGAAGGGAAAGCAGAGTACATGGGAATAAATACTGGAAGGTGGTTAGATGTAGTGGTGGGAGCTCGTGAATGTTCTCTGCTTCTATCTTTCTCACTAAAATAGGAGCCAAAGTAAGAGTGAGAATCAGGGGAGACATAGATTTGAGGGGCCAGAAGGTATAAAACGGTTATTGGAAAGAGAGCAAGTGAAAGGACTAGGGAATATTGCAAGGTGGCCTAAGTTTTAGGATGATGGATTTAACGTAAGACGAGTCAGCCTGTTTTTCACTAGCCCTTTCAGCTGCGTGGCTCTAGGAATCAAGTATGTGAAGAGTTGAAGCATGACAAAAGCAAGAAAGGCAAAGGAGGTGAGGCATTTGTAGTGAAGTGCTCATGACTGGAGTTTAGCTGGAGGGAAATGAAGACACGTAGGGGATGAGGTCAGTGGAAAGGAAGATCAACAGCCGGCAGGGCCTGATAAAGAGAACTGTTAGATTCAGTGCACTAAAGGGAATGAACTGGAAAGACAAAGGAGGGATGTCTGAGATCGAGATATGGAGGAGCTGTAGGTCTAGACTAGGACCAAGGGAATGAGTAGCTGCAGTGGGGGTGGAGGACAAGATCACCGGAGGAGCACAGAGCTGAGACCAGAGTGTTAGAAGGATGATCCATACAGGTACTAAAATTGAGATTTGGGTCTTTTTTAAGATTTTATTTATTTGAGAGAGAGGGAGAACACAAGCAAGGGGGAGGGACGGAGAGGGAGAAGCAGACTCCCCACTGAGTAGGGAGCCCAACATGGGACTTAATCCCCAAGACCCTGGGATCATGACCTGAGCCGAAGGCAGATGCTTAACCAACTGAGCCATCTAGGCGCCCCTAAAATCGAGATCTGACAGGAGCAGTTGCGGCATGGTATAATCTTAAGAATGGTATGTTTCAAAGCTAAGGTGTGGTAGGGATGAAAAGGAATCGACCGAACACAGTGTGAGGAAAAATGAGGACACCCGTACCATCTCCAGGGCCAGGGGTACAGAGGATGTGGGGGAGAGAAAACAGCACCACTAGAGGTGATAGGAGAAGCAGAGTCCTCAGGAGACACCGGGGCTCTGAGCAGGAATATAAAGAGAACATTCAGAAGAGAGGGTGAGGACACAGGTAATTTTACTAATAACCAGCTATTAGTTCCAGAGAGCACAAAAGAATTTGAGAAGGAACAAAAAAGGGGTGGAGAGTAATGGTTATTAGAGTGCAAAGCTGGGAGGTGACTTGGTAGTTTGGGACTTCTGCTGGTGACTGACAAACAAGAGAAAGGCCATGACGACATTAGTTCCGGCAGCTGTGACCAGGAAGGATCGGGGCACCCTCACGAGCCTGCCCCTGGAAGTGTACAGAGGAGTATGCACGAGTAAGTGCATGGAGAAGGAACAGTTTTACTCTTCAGTTACAGATCAGTACAGAATAAGACCTGGCTCCAGGCTATTTTGAGGCAAGTCCTGAGAACCTACTTCAGAGAAAATAAATGAGATGACAAACACAACGCAGTTGGCACAAAGCAGGACACTAAAACAGTATTAGTAATGCTAACACTATTAGGCAAGCATCTAAGATGCCCCTTCCGTCTTAGCTCAGAGCAGCAGCCCTGGTCAGCCAAGGCCCTGCTCTGACCCCTGCCTCCTCATCCACTCACCCCATCAACAGGAATTTATCCAGGGCCAACTCTGTATCATTCTTGAGTAACACAAACCAATTACCAACATACCAAACCAAAAATATTTTATTGCTGAGTCAACTTGAGTTTCAAAGGATGGGAGACAGGAGTCCATAGCCTTGCCAGGACACCCAGGTCAGGACAGAGATTAAGGCCCAAGTTCCTGGAGGCTCCACTTAGGGCACTATCTACTCTGATCCTGTTAACCTCGTTAGTCCCTCCAGGTCACTTCTACTTCATCTGTCCGATACCTGTGAAAAAACACGGAAAACTTGGTGGACAGCTACCCCTAAGTTTCTTCCATTCCTCTCTGCCCTCATGATTCTGGACCCTCTTCCCTGCTGATTTTTGCCTACCTCCCACATAATCCTATCTACCCCCTCCAGAAGGGTACACACCTCTGTGTGATCCCAGAATCACTGAGGGGGGTCCTGTGCCCTGCCCGAAACATCTCCCAGCCAGCCTGAGCTATCATGGCTCCATTGTCAATGCAGAATCTGGGAAGAAAAAAGATAAGAAATTTGGGATTCACAGGTGAAGAATCATAGTCATTGGAGAAAAAAAGAAGAAATCAAGAAAGGGAAAGGACCTTTACCTCTCATCTGTGGCAAAAAGCCGGGCTCCACGTTCCTGGCACATTGTCTCCATCATTTCCTGTAGCCTCAAATTACCTATGAAGAGGTAGGGGGTTGGGTTGCCTTGGTTTTAGCCCTTTCCGCATGATTCAGCTGTACACCTCAAACACACCTCATGTGTGTTTACTTACAAAAATGAAGTAGGGGTTTAGGGGGCAAGGGTTGGGAAGCAGAAACTTCTAATTTCCCCAAACCCTTAAGAGATTTAGACTAGCAGGAGGGAGATGCTAATGTCCAAGAACAGGAAAAGAGGGGCACAGTTCAATGATACATACACCCCACACCTCCCACGATGAGGGCCTCCTGGGAGCCACAATGTGCCATGGCTCGCTCTGTGATCTCTACCAGCATTGCAAACACGGTTTCCTGTGGGCGACAGATAAAATGAGAACACCAGAGGAGAGCCCAGCTTAGTTCTGCTCTACTATATAAAAGCTCCTCCAGTCCCAACTTTCTCTCCCAGCTTTTTATCCCATTACCTGCAGAGAGAAACATAAATCCTCAGGAGTACATTCGTCTGTGGCCAGCATCCGCTGGGCTACATCCTATAATTAAAGATGAAAAAAATAAATAAAACAAGGAGTTGTGGTTTGGGGATGACATGAGAGCAAAAATTAGTGCACCTGGAGGATCACCGTGTCTCACCACAGTTCAACTTACCAGTGTGTCTACATCACACTTTGCTCTTCACTGGCACTGAGCTATAGAACGGGCAACATTCGTTCGGGATTCAATAATTACAAATGCCTGCCCTGGCACCCACAATCCCCCAACCCCTTACTCAGCTTAACTTTCTCCATAACGCTTATCATTAACTGACCCTTTTTATTTTATTATTTCCCCTGGCTTCTTTCTTTATTTGTCACCCCCCTCCCTCATTAGAATGTAAGCTCCAAGTACACAGGGATTTTTATTTTGCTCTATCTTGTATTGCTACTGCCTAAAACAGTGGCTGGCACACAGAAAATGTTTAATAAATATCTGCTAAATGAATTTATTCAGCATCTAACATAGACCAGAACTAAACTATAGGCAGGAAATACAGTGGTGAACAAAACAGATATGCCTCATTGAAAAGCATGACAGTGCTCGCTCCTCACCGGTCCCACACTCACCTCAATGAAAGACAGGATCCCCGAGAATGAGACGTCCATCCCCTTTACTGTATATGGCAGCTCAACTAGCTTCTTGCCTCTATGTGGGAGTGAGTGTATAAGGCACCAAGCCTCTAGTCAGCTGGCTGCTCACCCTCCAAAGCCCTCCCAAACCTCCTTACTGTATATACAGGGAAATCCCAGAAGCCCCACCAGTCAGCCTCCTTCCACCTTATGTCCCCTTACCTCTTTGCCATCTGTTCAATATTGTAGCCTGGACTTGGGTCATTGGAAATCTAGCAGAAGGAAAAAGAGGATGGAGTCAGATATCCAGGAAGCAAAAGAAGCTAATTTACTACTTTCTACTTCCATTTCCATGGCTCCCCAGAATTTATCCACACCTTATGTTTTCTCTAGCCCCCATGGCTTACCTTCAGCACTCGAGCAAAACGATCCAGACAATTACCCACAGCAATATCGATGGTTTCCCCAAAGATGCGGTAACGATGTTCTGAATATGCAATCACCTAAGGGTGATGAGGATGTCCGTGAAACCTCAAGTCTGTAAAGAGGAGTATTTGGCTTTGGGGAAGAACATAGCAGAGGATCAATATGGCCGCTGCAGCTTCCAATAAGAAATGGAACAAAAGAACTCACCCAAACCCTGAATAGGTACTTTCTCATAGCTCTTATCTCAGAAGCCTATATGTACCCTGAGGATTCCCAGAGCAGATTCGTCTCCCTCTGCCTCTCTCCCCTGCTCATGCTCTCTCTTTCTCAAATAAATGCATAATCTTATAAATAAATAAATGAAAAAATGAATGAATGCCATTCAACATTGTGATCATCCTGCCCAAATCTGCAATACTGCAAACTTTCTTGTGAGTTTTCTAGCGTATAACATTTTAGGTTCAGATGAGCCCAGCTTTGTTCTTGCAGTTACCACCACTATCGTACCACGTGAAAGTTGCTGGTACAGTGCCTTAGAAATCAAGAGGGAATGATGGAGTACTCCAAATACCTGTGTATTTCCTCCACTGACATACAGCACAGTTGGGCTGGTGGCTCCAGTGATAAGACGGCCCATCTCAATGTGGCCTATACAGTGGTTCACGCCCAGCAATGGCTTATTCCACAGCTGGGCCACAGTGCGGGCCACAACAGCCACAGAAACCAGTGGGGCACCCATGCCAGGGCCTAGGGGGGACAGAAATGGGAGTTAGAATCCTATGGACAATCCTATGGACAATGGGAAAACCAGAGCTGGGGAAAGTAAGGGATGTGAGAGGTGAGGTAGGGGTACTGGTGGTAGGAGAGGAGAACAGCGGGCTATTCTAAGCTAGCCAAGCTCCAGGTATATTCTTCCGTTGTCAACCACTCTCCCAGTTATACCTTTGGTGTAGGCAATGCAATCAATATCCTGGGAGGTTAATCCAGCCTCTGTCAGTGCCTCCTGTAGCAGGTCCAGGATAACAGCTCGGTGATGCCTAGCAGTATCACCTGGAAGGAATCCTAGGAGATGGGACACAGGTCAGAGATCACAGGGTTTTTCTATAGCAAAGGTAGGTAGAAGTCAAAAGCAGCTGTTTAAGTAGTTGTGAAACAGAGTAAAAGAAATCTCATTTAAAATGGAGTCAGGAGGCCAGAAGGGGAAGCTTTCACACCCTACCACTCCTTCTCAATTGCAGACCCCAATGGGAAGAGAACATACCTTGCATTCCCAACAGGAAGAAGCCTATAACTTACCACCCCAGCAAGAGGAAGAGATTTTCCAGCCAATGAAAAGCCACTACACTTGGAATTCTCAGTTTACTTTAATGGACTTTTTAAGATTTTTTTTTTTTTAAGTCTTATTTAAGTCATCTCCACACCCAACATAGGGCTTAAACTCACAACTCCGAGATCAAGAGTCACATGTTCTTCTGACTGAGCCAGCCTGGCACCCCATCAATGGACTTTTTTAAATTAGAGCCCCTCCCAACTATCCCTTTTGCTTGTTCTCCAGACTCGTCTATGGTTTTGCCATAGATTCCCTGATCCAAATCGCAATTCTCTACTATTCCTGAATAAACCCATTTTACTGGTAAAACAACTGGCTATTTTGCTTTTAACATTTACACAGTGTAGAAGAGTCCCTCTCACTCTCCTCAAGCATCTTGTCTTCCAGGTTTTCAGATACACTCTTTCTAGCCTGTTTAGCTAGGCTTATCAGCTCTCAGAAATGCTCTTCTTCATACCCAAATCCAACTCAGCCTTCAGAACTCAATTCGAGTGATACCTACCTAATACCCTTTGGTGATCTCTGTGACCCTACAAACCCCATGCATGATCACACGATTATACTTTAAACACTGAATTAGATATATAAGAATTAGAGAATTATTTGTAGCTTCCCAGTTACCATGAGCATCATAAAGCACTGGCTATTTTATTTATCTTTGTATTCCTGGTGCCAAAATGCCTAGAAAAGTGAGTGCTAAACATAAGATACATATTTTTTCTAATGAGTAACCCGTCACAACATCACCTGTTCAGGGAGGTTTTTCAGGTATAAGCTAGTCAGTTGTCTTCTCCTTTATATACAGGAATTTTAGGGGAGGGTAGACAAAATACAACATAATAACTTAAAAATAATATTTGTTAAAAGCTGTAATATGTTTGGTAATTTCATTTATTTCTCAAGACCCAATAATGCAGGTATTATTATTTCCATTTAAAGAGTAAGGAACGTAAGTCCAAAACCAAATACTGAACACAAATATTGCTGTTCCTAACACCCAAGGTGGAAGTCTTTACACTTCTTCTCATTCTAGATAATTCTGATTGCATCTACATTATACTGTTCATACTGTAAAGTTTTGCTTATATGTCCGACTCTATAGCAGTTCGTAACATCTACTTTTGTATCCAGCAGCCGATTAGCATATAAAAGGCGCTCAATAAAAGCAAAACAAACCCAGAAGATACAGGTCCAAGTGCCTGCGACTCTTCTAACCATCTGCCTTGTGATGTTAATACTGTCACATAAATCTCAGAGACTCGGATCAAAAATTCTACGAGGGGACAATGCGCTCCACGCCCTACTTTGCTAGCGTTTAGGCAGATGGAAGGTGCCGCCGTGCGGAGAAGCGCGCGGTGAACTCTCAGTCCCCCACACACGCACCTGTGCCCGGAGGCGTGACGTAAGTCCGCCGCGGGTTCGCCAGCACCGTGCCATCCCGGACCACTCCCACGCCAATCTTGTTAGCGCTGCCTTCAAACCCCAGCACCGTCGGCATGGCCGAGCCTGGGAGAAAACAACGGCAGGGCTAGCTACCACTGGAGCCCGGGAGCCCTCACCAGGCCGCGCTGGGCCGCAGATGCCGGAACACACAGGAAGACTACAGGCCCCAGGTGCCGGGCACCAGCGCGCCCCGGACTAACCCCAAAGCACTCCCGCGGGTCGCGCGCCCGCGCCAGCCCCGCCCCCGTCAAGGCCCCTTCAAGAACCTGTCCTCCTAACTGCCAGGGACGCTGAGCCGGCATCTGCTCCTTATATTCCTATCCATTCCCTTACTTCTCTCCCGTGGTTCAGCCCAGACATCTCCACTGACTTTTTTCCCTCTTGCCCAGCACTGGGAATCTTCGGTCGGGGTGGCAGAATGAGTCGTGCATCTGGCACACCGATAAACAGCCCAAGAAATGAAAGGCTGGGGCCTTCAGTCCCTTGGAGACTTGGAGGCGGGGAGCGGGGAAGGCCGAGCCTCTCTGTCACGTGGTCACAGACAGGCCAGTCACACGCATTCCTCCGCCTGAGGCGGCGCGCCTCATGTCACGTGACCACTCCAGTTACCCACGTGGGGCAGAGCGTGCACGACTCTTTGTGCTCGGGTAAGGAGGAGCCAGGCTGAGTCCCGAGCAGGTCAGATACAGGGTTGCTCTTGTTTGCCCAGCAGAGGGGCTTCTTGGATGTCTGATCCGCAAGCCTAAGTCAGAACCCTAAATTAAGGCCCTCGATTGGCCGGAGGGCAGATCTCGCGAGGACGGCTCAAGGCACCCTGAAATGATCTAGTCTTGTGGGTGAGGGGCTGGAGGGCCTGTAGTGCCTGGAGGCGGGGAAAGGATTCAGAGATAATATGGTTTGAAAGGTGGTACCTAGTTCGGGGGCGCCCGAGGGAAGAGTCTTTCCCCAGCCTTAGCTGGTTTCACGACCTCTCGTCTGCAGGTAACGCGGTAAAAATACTGCTTCGGTGGGCGACGTGGTACAAGTTCAGGAGGGCGTTCGTTACAGTGATGCCGAAGCGTGGGAAAAAGGGAGCTGTGGCAGAAGACGGGGAAGAACCTAAGATTGGTAAGAGAACGAAATGAGCCCCTCTCCCTAGAGACTGCCGTGGGGGTGTTTCCGATTCCTTCGGTGAACGGGAAGTGGGAACCTACTCTCTGTTCTTGCAGTTTGTAAAGTCGCAGCAACTGTAGGCTCTCAGTGGGTCTATAGTAAATCGGATCAAAGTTGCTTTCTGACAACTTTTTATAAATGTATATTATTTTATAGAGCCAGAAGCCAAGAAGAGTAAGGTGGGAACAAAGAAAAACGAAAAAGAGGCAGGAGAGGGGCCAGTCCTGTATGAGGACCCCCCAGATCAGAAAACCTCGCCCAATGGTAAATCGGCCACCCTCAAGATCTGCTCCTGGAATGTGGATGGGCTTCGGGCCTGGATTAAGAAGAAAGGTTTAGATGTGAGTGGAATACAGGGAGTGGGAAGGGACATTGTTTAATATTGCATGATCTTGGGATTTAACCACCTTTTCCCATTTTAGTCCCAACATGTAGGTTTTATTTTTCCTTTGTGTGTGGTTTTTTTTTTGTGAGTTAAAAGGAGGGGGCTTCACCAAGTTATAACTACTGTATTTCTTTCTTTTTTTAAGATTTTATTTATTTGATAGCGACACAGCGAGAGAGGAGCACAAGCAGGGGGAGTGGGAGAGGGAGAAGCAGGCTTCCCGCGGAGCAGGGAGCCCGATGCGGCGGGGCTCGATCCCAGGACCCTGGGATCATGACCTGAGCTGAAGGCAGACGCTTAACGACTGAGCCACCCAGGCGCCCCAGAACTACTGTATTTCTGAAGTGTCCATTTTTTCAACTCCATTTCCATTGTTTTAATTAATGGCTTCATCTCTTCCCCCGCATGTTACAAAAACCTTGTTACTGGACTTGCTTCATTTCATTTCCAGTATATCTTCCATTTAAATAATTACTGTTTAGGGGTGCCTGGCTGGTTCAGTTGGGGCGTCGTGAGTTGGAGCCCCACATGTGGCCCAGAGTTTACTTAAAATTGTAAAAATACTGCTTAAAAGTCTTACGTGTCATCCATTGCCTATGAAAAAATACAATCTCTTCAGTATTGAATGTAACACTCATTTTATCTTTTTCCAGTTGTTTAGATGTGCTTACCAGACTTTTTTCTTAATACTTTATGAGAGAGTGCACAAGGCGGGGGGGTGGGGGGGCAAACGGAGAGGGAGAAGCAGACTCCCCACTGAGCAAGGAGCCCAACCCAGGGCTCACCCAGGACCCTGAAATCATGACCTGAGCTGAAGGCAGACGTTTAACCGACTGAGCCACCCAGGCGCCCCATGCTTACTAGACTCTTAAACTTAAGCAGTGACTGTGTCTAAGCAGTGTAGCTCTAGTACTTGGCACAGTGTCTTCAGTAAATGTCTGAATTGACAGTACTTTTCCTACTTCTCATTTCACTCACAGTGGGTAAAGGAAGAAGCCCCAGATATCCTCTGCCTCCAAGAGACCAAATGTTCAGAGAACAAACTACCAGCTGAACTTCAAGAGTTACCTGGACTATCCCATCAGTACTGGTCAGCTCCTTCAGACAAGGAAGGGTACAGTGGTGTGGGCCTGCTCTCCCGCCAGTGCCCCCTCAAAGTCTCCTATGGCATTGGTGAGACCCTGTTGATTCCTAATCCCTGAACTCTTCCAAACCAATTGCTAATACCCCACTCCAGCCCCTAATGTTTCTTTACTTTCCCTTTTCTTATACTTTTTTCAAAAGATTTTATTTGACAGAGAGAGACACAGCGAGAGAGGGAACACAAGCAGGGGGAGTGGGAGAAGGAGAAGCAGGCCTCCCGCGTTGCTCGATCCCAGGACCCCCCCCCAGGATCATGACCTGAGCTGAAGGCAGACACTTAACAACTGAGCCACCCCTTACACTTTTTTATGCTGATTTTGTTTCATCGTTTCTGTAGGTGAGGAGGAACATGATCAGGAAGGCCGAGTGATCGTGGCTGAATTTGACACGTTTGTGCTAGTAACAGCCTACGTACCTAATGCAGGCCGAGGTCTGGTACGCTTGGAGTACCGGCAGCGCTGGGATGAAGCCTTTCGCAAGTTCCTGAAGGGTTTGGCTTCCCGCAAGCCCCTTGTGCTGTGTGGGGACCTCAATGTGGCTCATGAAGAAATCGACCTTCGCAACCCCAAGGGCAACAAAAAGAATGCGGGCTTCACTCCCCAAGAGCGTCAAGGCTTTGGGGAATTACTGCAGGCCGTGCCCCTGGCTGACAGCTTCCGGCACCTCTACCCCAACACGGCCTATGCCTATACCTTTTGGACCTACATGATGAATGCTCGATCCAAAAATGTCGGTTGGCGCCTTGATTACTTTTTGTTGTCTCACTCTCTGTTACCTGCATTGTGTGACAGCAAGATCCGTTCCAAGGCCCTGGGCAGTGACCACTGTCCTATCACCTTATACTTAGCACTGTGACACCGCCCCCAAATTACTTTAAACCTGGGAAATAAGCCCCCCAAGCTAGCTTTAAAACTTAACCTCCCCAAACTTCTTTAAAAACTGCTCTCTAGAGATATCTGCACTGTATTTCCCTTCTAAAAATACGAATCCTTCAGCCAGTCTCCTACTGATGCTTTTCTTTAAACCCCCAATTTTTTTTTTTTTTACATTAAACAAAAGCTACTGATGATTTGAATTGTCCACATGAAATAAAGAGCCATAGTTCCAGCCTTGCTGTCTTTGTATTCTACCCCTTTGTGGGGCTACAAATTCCCCTCATTTTTTCACATATAAAGATAAACAACTGGAAAAGGATAGTCATGACCTTATTTATTTACAAGCACAGGATGGATCCCTAGCCTCCCCCAAGACAGAGCAACCCTACCCAGCCCAGTTAAATACTGCAACTAGGGGGTAAGGTTGGAAGGAGGAATTAAGGGAAATACAGGACTAAGGGAACATACCCCACATTAAATAGTTATATACACATCAGTTCCTGTGGTTCTGTACAGAGCAGCGGCTGACCCCACCCCCCCAGGACACGGAATGGGGGGAGAGGAGACTGAGGGTACTGAGGCCAGAGCCAGCCCCTGGTGAAGTGCAATAGCAGCAGCAAGGTCCTAATGGTGCACAAGAGGGAGGGAACCCCCAGGGCTACCCATGGCCACCCTGCCCTGGAATGTTTAAGGGACAGGAATGGCTCTCAGGGAGCATATTAGGAAGGACAAGGCTAGAACCCTCTTTTAGGACCCAGGTTTAGGGGCAACATTCTGCCTATTTCACCCTAAACACAGCAGCCCTTGGAGGAAAGCAGATGGCCAGCAGTGGTCTCTACCCCTCCAAACCTAGGTGAGGGCCTGGTTCCTTCCTACTTCTCCCCAGGGAAAAGGAAGGCAGCTGCTTGGCTCTCCTTACAGAAGCCGAGGGAGCCTTTTACCACAGTTCCCTTTGTAGTGTCACTGTCCCCACCAGGGAGGGGCCAGGCACAGTCTGTGGGTCCTCGTGGAGCTCAGGAGAAGTTCTGGACAGGGTGGCTGACCTTCATACAGGCCCAATAAAGGGCCCGGCCCAAACACAGCACAGCCAATAAGATGACAAGTGCCCAGGCTGCATAGATGCCTCCATATCGCCGTGCATGCTTCCAGGTGCCAAACTGATGAAGGAAGAAAGATGGCGTTACTGTTGAGCTCTGACCACTTTCTCGAAACCCCAGTAACAGAATGGAAGCTTCAATCCCTGGTGCCCTATCCATGTGTATCCACTTTCAGGGACCTTCTTAAAGGCCCAGTTCTGCTCCCTTCCCCTAGGCAGGTACATAAGTCATACAATCCCACACATCTGTCAGTTTTTCTTAGTGTCTGACAGGCGAGCCAGATTTCCTAACAGCAACTCTTAATTTAACCCACTTCTCCACTGCCCTATCTTCTGCATAAAGAAGATGGCTGTTTTTTACTCCCATAGTAACAATCAAGATTATCCGTTACCTTCGACTTCAGCTCACCTAGATATTAAAACAAGACAAAATAAACAAAAATCCCTCAGTTTCTTTCACTGTTTTTAGGGTAGCCATTTCCCCAGTCTTAGGCTGTGGAGATGAGGCTGAAGAACGAGAGGGGTTGGATCAAGGTTACTCACAGCAAGGCCAGTGGCAGTGACGGCCAAGAGTAAGCCAAGCAAGAAGCAGCAGATACATCTCTTTCGTGGATATCTGCGCCCAATAGATGACCTGTGGGGAGGCAAATGGATGGATGTTTGCAATGGCCCTATAGGTTTTCCTGCACATGTTAACAATTACCAGCTCAACAATGCCACTCTCCAATCACTTACACTTTCCGGCAGTGAGGGCAACGGGCCAAAGTTCGGTCTGTGAACTCTGTCCACTATGGAGAACAAAAAAGGAAGAAACCAATTAACAGAAGCAGGGTCATGTCCAGTGAAGGCCCTGGGGCAGGGGAGGGTAGGAAATGGAACATAAGAGAAATTAGAACAAGCCTTCTTAGGATTCATTATCATAACTCAGAAATACATTTATGATTACTTCTGTTTCTCCCCCTCCTTCTCAAGGCTTCCCAATACTCCTCCTCACCAGGAAAGTATTCTTGCAATGTCCACAGATGACCCTGACACCCATAGGTTGTGGTTCTGGACTCAGAGGTCCTGGATGCACGGGCCCCAGGTTGATGATTCTTTTGCTATAAAGGAGAAAATGACTATGTTTAAATAATTTTTAATCCTAAAGATTCCCACACTATCCCTCCTTCACATCCCCCACTCCCTGCCTAAGTTCCTCTGCTTCTCTGTACATGTAATGTACCCCGCCCCACCCCAACACTACCCCGAGGGAATTGAGGAATAACACTGCTTAAACTTCAGGTCTCTAATTTCCCTTTTATCTCATGCTAATTCACCCAGCCCCTTAGACTCTCTATTTCCTATAAGACACCATTTCATCCCAATCTTTTTATTGTGAGATGAGTAAGATGGCTATAGCATTCTAAAGGTACAATGGTCTGCAGTGTTTTCTCCTTCTAAATAAACACCAGGCTCTCTCACCTTTACATTCTCTGCAAACATTCATCCCTTTTACGGCTTTCCAATTTTTCCCACTGATGCCCTTCCCCACCTTATGCCTCTTACCAGTAGGGCCGAGGGCAGGCAATCCGCTGGGAAGTCACTTTGCAGATAAGGAGACAGTTACAGGGGCACCGAACATATTTTTTCCCTGGAGGTGCATTCTTGATTGGCTAGAGAATAATGAGGACATCGGTAAGCAAACCTCTAATTCCAATCCCTTCCATTTCCTCCAAAAACACCTTCTGAGGAGAGATCATAGAGATAAGGTCTTAGCCAGGACAGAGAGATGAAAGAAAAGCATATAGCATGAGATTTGCAAATAAAGACTAGGCTTAAGTATCCAGGATAGGTGTGAAGGTGCAGGACGGTAAACATTAGCTTTGGTGAGTGGCTTCTGGGGAAACAGCAGTGTGAGACTCCTGGAACTGAAACCGGGGTTTCATGACTACCACTTGGCTAACACCTGAAGGTCAAGGGTCTAGAATCGAGGGATCAGAAAGAGGATCTAGGAAACAGGGCCCATTTCATAGATATGTATAACTCACAGTGGCTTCATTGCAGACGCCACATTTGACTACATGCTGATGCATCTTGCCTTCCACGTTGATGAGAGACTGGCAGACTCGGCAGGTGATCATGGGGGCACTCCCACTGTCCGGGCTGGTCAGGGGTGAGTAGGGGGGCGGGTCCTCCCCAGGCAACACGGCTGGGTGTCCCTCAGGGAACGGGGGAAATGCTGGAGAGGAAAGTATAAAGGAGGGTGGCATCACTTGCAGACACCCCCACTGATGCTCCAAAGGGTCAGGGAACTCTTTTTGGTCCTCAACCCTTCTGACCTAGCTCGGCGGGCTTCTTACAATCCGTGCTTCGATCAGCTTCCCCAGAAGCCCCTTCCTTTCCCAAGCTCCGTGGCAATTGCGAAAGGAAGAGAGCTTCACCCAGTCACAGGTGCAACTGCTCCGCACCTGGCGCCTGGGCCCCGCCTCCGCCCTGGGCCCCGCCCCCTCCCGCGTCTCAAGAGTACCCCCGGGAACACCTCGGACCCACCCCGGCTTACCCTGGGGCGGGGCATGTTTACCGGCTCCGTACGGTGGTGCGGAGGGGGTCAGGCCTCCCCCGGGCCCAGCCCCACTCCCGCCCGGCCCCACTAATCCGTTGCCGCCGGCGCCACCGTCGATGGGCTCGGAGAGCAGCGGGGAGCGCTCTCCGTCTGCCGCCATGGCCCCCACCACCGCCTCCCGCTTCGGCCAAGGATCCGGCTCTCTTCGCCGCTGCCGTCTCCGCAGCCACCGCCGCCGCCGCCGCTACCGGGTGCCCAGGGCGCCTGCGCGCCTCGCGCCCAGCTCGCCCCGCAACCAGTGGCCTACCCCGCCCGATTCCGTCCCGCAAGCACGTGATAGGCTATCCCCGCCCCGGCCGTGCTGTTATTAGTGGCGACAAATCAATTCTTGGTCCTGCCAAGGCAGCTCTTTTTTTCCATTGGGGAGCGCCGCGGTAACGTCAACTGTCACATGACTTCCCGGAGGCCGCTGGGCCTGCAAAAACTGCACGTGACGAGAGGTTCTGCGAGCCATTGGAAGCGTGGCCCATCGCGTTACCTCCAGACCAGGAGGTGGGGCTAGGTTGCTTCTGCTCACTGGTCACGTGTTTCAGGAAGCCGCGCGTCCTCCGTTACGCGCCCAGAGCAGGTGCATAATCATTGCTCCTCATTGGCCCAAAGGTACCACTAAAAGACATCTCCTCTTTGCGGTTATAGTTGGTCTCCAATTGGCTGGCCTCTCTGGTCCCGTGACCCGTGGGGTGCAACTGTATTGGTCCGAACTTAGGTCCAGAAGCAGGGGGCGTGGCTGAAGGAGCGGGCCGTGAAAGTGCCGGAGCTTGGGCGGAGTAGCGAAAGGAGGAAGGTTGGCGGCGTGTAACCAACCTGTAAAAAAACAAAAACAAAAAAAACCTGTAAAAAGTTGGAGTAAAGGTGTACCAGTAGGAAATGGATTGAAACGTTAAGGTTATCACCCAACCTTTCTCGCTGGAGTCACTTCTGGAACAGAACCCAAGCCTGGCTTCTCCAGGAACCTACCTGGGAGACTCCACCTTCCCACTCCCATCCCTCTTTATGAAATTACCTTTTTAATGAGTCTGGATCTACCACTACAAGGATATCTCATGTTTCACTTAATTTCTTGGCCCCTCCCAATCCTAAATACGTATGCATAAATGTTTTTTGATTGAGTTAACCAATTAAGTATAAGGATATTTTAATTACTTTGACGAGACGGCCATACCACCCTGAACGCACCCGATCTCGTCTGATCTCGGAAGCTAAGCAGGGTGGGGCCTGGTTAGTACTTGGATGGGAGACAGTTTTTAGACTAGTCACAACTTTGCCCCAACCAGGATACTGCTAATGGAGATTATTCTGACAAGTACTGGAAAAGCTCATGAGCAGCTCGGGCGTTTAAACATAGAGCCAATCCTACTCACCCTCCTGTTCATCCCTATTCCTCCATACTCAACTTGCATAGCTGATAAGACTACAAGTTCCCCCCCATACACCCAGATCCGAAAAGAGAGTCCTATGAAGTCTTTCCTCAGCTGAAGTGAATAAAGGGAAGAAACAATTACCGTTAATTATTATGGAAAACTTTTTGAGTGGTCCCAAACCCGAAAAATAATCTCTCGTAGGCTTTTCTGATACCTTAGGACACATCTTGTTAAGAGATGAACAAAATACATGGAGAAAAAAAGCACAGATGTTCAAAGACACAATTCAAATCTACGGCGGCTTCATGCTGAGTGTAGTTCCCAGGGAAGGAGCTGGGTGGTGCCACTTTCCCTTCTCCTAGGCGTACTACCTCCACCGGAGCTCGGGGCAAAACAGTGAAAGCTATTTTGCTTTTTTTTTTTTTTTAAGCGAAAATCCCCTTCAGATTTCTTAGGGAACTATTTACAGGCATACCTCGTTTTAGTGCGCTTGGCTTTATTACTCCTTGCAAGTATTGCGGTTTTTACAAATTGGAGGTGTGGCAATGTGTCAAGCAACTTTATCAGCGCCATTTTTCCAACAGCATTTGTTCACTTCGTGTCTGAGTCACCTTTTGGTAATTCTTCAATATTTCAAATTTTTCCATTATTATTATATTGGTTGTGGTGATCTGTGATCAGTGATGATAAGTTGCTGAAAGCGCAGATGATGGGTTAGCCTTTTTCTCACCAGGTGGGAAATTTTATTTCATAATTGGATGCCTCATGAAATCCATCCTTCCAAAAGCAACACTAATAAATTATGACATTTTGAAATTTTCAAAAATATGAGTTACTTGTTAACAAATGAGTAAGCCTCATTACAGAAATATTTTGGGTCAGTATACCAAGGGCTTTTCCCTTCTCAGCTACTTGTTAGGTGGAAACAGATCCTAGGAATATTAAATTATTTCTTTATGCTCCTTCTTGAATGCACGTTTGAGTTGGCTTCACCTCCTTTGGATTATATCTTTCTATGTCCAACTAGGCCATGTTGTTCCGAAAATATATTACATTTAAATATTTATGTCCATCTGTATTTTCTTTTGTAGACAGTGATGACAAGGTATGTATCTTTGGGTTTTTTTTAATTTTTTATTAATGGTTAGCATTTTTTAGCAGTATTTAATTAAGGTAAGTACTTTTTTCAGATATAATGCTATTGCACACTTAAAAGACTACAGTATTGTGTAAACATAACTTTTATATGCATTGGGAAACCAAAAAATTCACTTGAATCACTTTATTGTGATATTCTCATTGTTTCAGTGGTCTGGAACTGAACCCGCAATATTTCTGAGGTATACTTGTACTAATGTAGGTCTTTCATAAAACCAAAGTGGCATAACTTGAACTTGCAAAAAGTAGGGGATACCTGCAATTTTCAAGTCTACCAAAGTGCTCTACTAAATGGGTACCCAGACAGAGAGAAAATGTGTAGGATCCCCCCACTTAGGGAACTTTGTTCTTTCAACTTTGTTGGGTGTTTCAACTTGGGCAGGGTCAGAAGTCAAGGTGAATGACCCCTTGTTATGTAAAGAATAATGTAGGAGGATTTCCTTAATTATGTAAGTGTAGGATGAGTAGACTATTATTCTGGGATTAATGATGGATGATAGAATAAAACCTTAAAGAGATCATCTTTGTTTTGGATGTTACTGAAGTAATTTCCTCTAATTAAGCAAGTACAGATGGGAAGGACCCCACTGTCATAGGAAAAAGAACTACTGGGAGGTCCAGGGAGATGGTTCCTGCTCGTGGTCATGGTAAATATCTGATTGAGACAGACGGGCCATTTTAGCTCAGGTCTATTAAATGTAGAGGCTCCTCAACTGAAAATAATGCTGGAATGGCTGCCTTTTCCTGAAGAACCCTTCAGTTGAGGGTTCTACCTTACCCCCTCCCCAGAAACCAAAGGAGAACTCTGATGTCTACTAGTAACCTCCAAACCCAACCTTTGCAGACAGTGTCCCCACCAGCGTCCTTTTCCAATCTCGTGTGGTCTCTATGGGAGCCTAAACCACACGTGGGGTTTCCCCAGGTCATAGCTCAAACTGTAACTGCTTTACATCTGGGAGGCGACAAGGAATTGAAAAGACAACTCCAAGGACCATGGCCAGTTTAGCCAGAAGCCTCTCCACTGAGCCTAACATTGAAGGAAGTACAACCCACCCCAAATATACAATGATAAAGGACTTGCTGTTGTCTAGCACTTGTGGCTGCTACAGGAGCTGGAGACTTCCCCTGGGTTCTGATTGTTAGACAACTTTCCGCCGGGCAGCTTCTACTTAGATGCTGGTATCCCTCCGCCAGCTACGTCCCACAGACACCTAATGAACTAAGGAACCTCTGGATACAAAATGGGGATGGGTTTGTAGCTCTACAGGGGACAGGCCAGTCTGCAGCTCTTTCTGGTATTTCTGGCACACAAATGCAAATGTTCACTCTAGAGTGGAGCAGCAATCATTATTTGTACCTTGGTTACACTTACATTCCAAAACCTGTCCTTTTATGACTCTCTCCACCTTCCCCAAAGCTATATTTGGTGTCTATTTATTTTATTTTTTTATTATGTTCAATTAGCCAACATATAATACATCATTAGTTTTTGATGGAGTGTTCAATGATTCATTAGTTGCGTATAACACCCAGTGCTCATCACAACACGTGCCCTCCTTAATATCCCTCACCCAGTTACCGCATCCACCCACCCCCCTCCCTTCTGTAACCCTCAGTTTGTTTCCTGGAGTCCAGAGTCTCTCATGGTTTGTCTCCCTCTCTGATTTCTTCCCATTCAGTTTTCCCTCCGTTCCCGTATTGTCCTCCATGCTATTCCTTATGTTCCACATATGAGTGAAACCATATGATAATTGTCATTCTCTGATTGACTTATTTCACTTAGTATAATCCCCTCCAGTTCCATCCATGTTGATGCAAATGGTGGGTATTCATCCTTTCTGATGGCTGAGTAATATTCCGTTGTATATATGAACCACATCTTCTTTATCCATTCATCTGTTGAAGGGCATCTTGGCTCCTTCCACAGTTTGGCTATTGTGGACATTGCTGCTATGAACATTGGGGTGCATATGGCCCTTCCTTGGTGTCTATTTAAATGTAGTTTTATCTTTATAAAAATGTGAGAGAGAAGGAGAGGGGGATACAGTACTAAGGATCCTAAAGGGATGGATGAGTAGAATGGCTCATGTTTTTAGTAGTTTGGGCTCTTGGTGATGTTTTCATTTTAGGTTATATATAGGAATGTGTGGCTAGAGAAGCAAAAGGAGACGTAAATATTAACCAATAAGAAGCATGTTCTGTTGGACAGGAATGTGAGGCACTGACGAAAGGTGTGATGGAATAATCCCTGAATATGTCCTGTTAGAGATGCCTTTCAATGCTGGACTCACCTCCACCCATATACATGTGGGACAGAGCTAAGGAAGGACAGTGGCTCTCTAAGTGCTCTCACAATGAAAACTGCCTTATAATAAATTCCTCTGGGACTTGAATTCCAAGGAGCCATTACTTATTCTGCAAACGGACTCATCATCTACTACCTACAGTTCTGAGTATAGTACTTTAGGAGAAATCTAAGGCCAATAAATTGTTTCACCTTCAGTAACGTTACAGTCTGGTAGCGGTCAGAAGACACATACCCAGAAAGCAAGGTAGTAATTTGTGAGAAGGGCCATAAAAGAGGTAGGAAAAAACCCTACCAGCATGGAGGAGAGGAATACTTCTTCTGCTCTTCAGTTGTCTATTGCTACATAATGAATAACCCCCAAACAAAGTGATCTGTGTTTTTTTTGCCTTGTGTTTTTGCATGTTGGCTGGATGGTTCTTTCACTGGTCTCACCTGGGCTCATTTGTGAATACACAGTGGGTGACTGGAAATAACTGAATGGTCCAAGATGGCCTTACTCACATGTCTAGCAACAGTATGTGCTGGCTTGATGGGGCTTCTTTTTTTTTAAAGATTTTATTTATTTATTTGAGAGAGAGAGAGTGAGAGAGAGCATGAGCAGGGGGGAGAGGGAGAAGCAGCCTCCCTGCTGAGCCCAACACAGGGCTCCATCCCAGGACCCTGGAATCATGACCTGAGCCGAAAGCAGATGCTAAACCGATTGAGCCACCCAGACGTCCCAATGACAGGGCTTCTTTATAGCATGGTGTTACTTAAGGCAGTGGTCCAAGAGGGTGAAAGGAGAAGTTGTAAGACATCTTTAGGCCTAGGCTCCAGCATTAGCACAACTTCATTCCTACCACACTTTTTTTTTTTTTTTTTTTGATTACACAGTCCACTCATCTACACTACATAGACTCAGTAATATAGGTGGGCATGAGGTGACTGGGGCCATAATTCCCAAACTGTGCCAAGGTGCAAATTCTCAGGGATACCAATGGATATTTAAAAAAAAAAATTTTTTTTTAAGATTTTATAATTTGAGGGGGAAAGAGAGAGCATGTGGAGGAAGAAAGGGGGAGGGAGAAGCAGACTCTGGGGTGAGCACAGACATGGGGCTAGATCCCAGGTCCCCAGGATCCCAACCCCAGGATCCTGACCAGAGCCAAAACCAAGAGCTGGGTGCTCAACTGACTGAGCCACCCAGGCGCCCTGGGATGTTTTAAAATTTTAAGGAAAACACAACCACATTCAATATCTCTTGTATACTATGGAAACTACTGGCTCAAACTAATTCATAATATGAACATTAGTTTGTTGCAACAGTCCTTTTGATGACAAAATATTTTTGTGAAGCTGGGTTTTAGGAGGTCCCTCTGATGAAAAAGTAAGTACTGTGTGAAAATCAGCCCCGAAGAGGAAATGAGGGTAGCAGTGTTGGATTCCAAGGTTTGAGTTGTGCAGTGTCCAACGGGCACACACATCCCCTTAATCATTATTTGTGGTTATTAAGGTAAAAAAATATAAACAAGTATTTGTTTATATATTTTTTCCTTCAACTTGTGTGTATTATTTTTTTCTAAGTGGTTGCTAAGTTGTTAGGAATGAGGTACTTAAAAAGTATATGTGTTAGGTATTTATTTTGACCTACAGGTGCTGTAAAAAATTGCTGAGATACTAAGTGCACTATAAACAGAGAAACTGGGAATGTCTGGACTGGGATGTTGAAAGCAGATCAGGATGGTCATAAAGGAATAGAGTGTGGGGAGTTGGCTTGAGATGGCTTAAAGAGAAATACCAGACATTTCATATATTCAACCATTAAGTATCTACTGTACAACAATATTCACAGTGCAGCAGATATACACACTCAAAATGCCTGAGTCTATACCCTTTACAGGTCAAAAACCTGTGAGGAAAGCAGTAAGGGACGTAAACCAACCAAGTTAGGGGCAGGTTGGGATTCAAGGTAGGGTTTGATGCGACCCGGAACCTGGGCCCTCTTGTTGGATAGACCACAAGATAAAGATTGGTCTGAGGAGGCCTGCTGAATCTCACAGGGTAAACTTCTCTCCGGGCCATTGGTGAATCCAATGAGATTGGGGGTCTAAGTGATTATACTGGGGGTTGGTTGCTGAACTTGAATTCAGAATAAAGTATGTTGTGAAGTTCTAAACATTATGTCACCCTGGCCAAGGAGCAGTCTGGTAAACTCTCCTTGCCTGTCACATAACAGTACATTTCTTTGGTGCCCAAAATGTTTATTTATATTTGTATACTGCAGACTCTTCCCCACATGACACTGAAGAAATGCTACAGAAGATTGAGCCTTATCCCCGATTGCCTTTTTGTAGATTTATTGCAGACCATCTTTTGGTTTACATACACTTACTTTAGACAGAGTCCATAAAATTGATTAAGTTTGCACTTTCTTAAATATGATCATGTTATAATCTTGTCTTTTCTGTAAATTGGAATGGATTTGGGGCATTTAAAGAACACTTTCAGCAATCAAATATAGATAAATATTTCCTTGGGCTGATTTTTACTTATGACTGATCTTATCCATCATTTAAAATCATGCTGTCAGTGTACAGATTGTCTGCGTTTCCCCCTTCCATCCCTACCGCATCCCCACCTCATCCCCATCCTTTCTTTGTTTGTTTTAAGGATCCAGGAATTCTTTCCCTGAGACTCCTTCTTCTCCCCATATGGGCCTGCGTTTAGATCTGATGTTCTCCCAAATTTTGTAACCTCCAGGTCAACACTGTTTCTAGGGTTGACCGTTTCTTTTGTCCGGGAAGCAACTCGGAAGGTAAAAACCTGAAATGAAATCAATCCTGTCAAGAAAGCACACCTGGAATCATGAGGCCACTAGGAAAGTGGGGCTTATGCAGGTCTACCCCTGCACAGAACATGACCTTTAAATATAGTTCACTGCCAAACTGCAGTATTCTGCTTCTTATAGCCCCAGATGGCAAGCTGAAAATTCAACAGAAATTAGACTCTTTAACCAATCATAATTTTTCAAAACCACTTATGTAAGCCTTCTTGGAATTCCTTTTTTTGCCTTTATTTTATTTTATTTTTTTACGATTTTATTTATTTATTTGACAGAGAAAGACACAGCGAGAGAGGGAACACAAGCAGGGGGAGCGGGAGAGGGAGAAGCAGGCTTCCCGCGGAGCAGGGAGCCCGATGCGGGGCTCGATCCCAAGACTCTGGGACCACGCACGACCCGAGCCGAAGGCAGATGCTTAACGACTGAGCCACCCAGGCACCCTCCTTTTTTTGCCTTTAGATACCCCGTGCTTTTACCCATCAGCAGAGCACTATTTGGATTTTCTCCCAATCTGTGTCTCCCAAATTGCAATTCCTAAGACCCCAAATAAATTTGGGGGGTGTTGGCATAGTCCAATCAAACTTTTTAAAAAAGATTTTATTTATTTATTTGAGACAGAGAGAGAGAGTGTGTGTGTACAAGGAGCAGGGAGGGGTAGAAGGAAAGGGAGAAGAAGACTCCCCACCGAGCAAGGAGCCTGATGTGGGGCCTGGCTTGATCCCAGGACCTTGAGATCATGACCTGAGCCAAAGGCAGATGCTTAACCGAGTGAGCCACCCAGGCGCCCCTCAACAAAACTTTATTAACAAAATCAAGCAGTGGCTGGATGTGGCCGGTGGGCTTCAGTTTGCCAATCCCTGGTCTGGAGGATGAACTAAAGGATACAGAGGTTGGGAGATGGGGGCGGGATGAAGTTGTTTCAGAATGTGATGGTGAAGTTCTCACAAAGGAAATTGGCAGAAGGTGGGAGTAGTTTTCATGACCTTGAATTTCAACTGATACAGGTTCTGGCAATCCTCTTCCTGCCTCAACTATTCTTGGATTATCAAGAGTAGAGCACAGCTGGGGACACACCAAGTTTGTCCACAGGCATGAAAGGGCAGGACTCAGAAAGAAGTATCTGGGGTCTGATGGAAGAAGGGCTCATTATCCATGGATCTATAAGAGGGATGGAATATTATTCAAGAGAGGAGAAGTGGATCAGAGGCCAGGAACAAGGAGCAAATAACTGAGCATCAGAGCTAGGGTGGCCATTAGGAGGCAAAACCAACAAAAGTGTGCCAGAAGCAGAGGGCTGTGGGGCAACTGGAGACTCATGGCCCAGGCGCTGAGCACCCGATGAGGCTACTCTTTAGGTGGCTATGGTACAGTTTGCCAGGGTTGGGGGGTAGGTAGGATAATTGCTATGGTTCTAAGAGTTTACAAATTTAGGATCCATACTTTATGTTACAGAGGAACGGGATCATCATTGGAAAATATATTTACAAAAGGAGCATTCTAGATAAAGAAGACTTTGAAGATTTCAGTTGTTCAACATAAGCCAATGATACCATGTGGCTCCTAATGTGATCTTTGTTCATTCCATGTGTGGTGCTGAGATAGTGTTGAAATTATGGGAGGTCCGAATTACTTTGTAGCCTGCATGGTTCAAGGCATATGTGGAGATTTTTAGTTTTTGGTTCTGGGTGCCACATCCTAAAGGATAAACCTGTATAAGAATATGTCAAGAGAAGGGTAGCCAGGAAGGTGGAGAATATGTCTGTGATGTGCTATACGTTTGGTCGCCATGTAATTTATTGTCAGAACTGGGACGTGTTGGGAGAATGAAAGAGAGCGCTTAAGAAAAATTATCCCAAACTTGGAAACAAAGCAAGAGAATGATTGAATATCCTTTTCACATCATACGGGGATGTTACCCAAAGAAATGTTTTGTTTGCCTTGCGGCTTCATTGCAAATTTTGTTTGCTATTACATGGTTCAGAAGTGGGCCTGCAGTATCTCACCTCCCCTCTCTGACTCTACCATGGATTCGAATAAGGTACTTACATAGTCCGTTGTGCCCCGTTATCTCCCCAGTGCTCCCAGGCAGAGTCTGCGGAGTCCTCTTGTAATCTGAACTTCCCAGTTTGAGGTTCTGCTTTATTGGAGCATCCTCTGTGGCCAGCTGTTGTTCTTAGGACCTCACTTCTGTTTGCGGCCTGAGTGAGCACTCAGTTTCTCTTGAAAATGGAAAGTTGGCTTTCTGAGGCATAGGCTGCTGGGCAGCCTTCTGGAAATCCTGCTGGTTTTATGTGTGAGAATTATGGGCCCTCATCCTGCAAATTCCTGTCTGGAAAATGATTACCTGGAATGATTTAAAATTTAATTGGTCAACTTGGGGCTCTTTCGAGATTCCTAATTTAGTTTATCCGTGCAATCAATTAGAGAAAGGATATAAGGCAACAACAACCCGAATAGGAAGCTTATTCTAATTAGTATTTCAAGGCCTCAAAATGTGTTAATGACTCAAAAATTGCTTCTTTCCATGATACCAACTCTAAACTAAGGCAAATTCTGAATTGTCTCAGAGACCTACTAAACTAGAAGAATCCTCTGCGGCTCCGTCCCGCCCTCCATCAGCTCCACCCCTGCTTATCTATCCACCATCCATCTCCCTTGCTGGCTGAACTTCCTTTCTATAATGATTATCTGGAGGCTCCTCAAGAGGTACACCCTTTTTTTTTTTTTTTTTTTTAAGATTTTACTTATTTGGGCGCCTGGGTGGCTCAGTCGTTGGGCGTCTGCCTTCGGCTCAGGTCATGATCCCAGGGTCCTGGGATCGAGCCCCACATCAGGCTCCCCGCTCAACGGGGAGACTGCTTCTCCCTCTCCCACTCCCCCTGCTCGTGTTCCCTTTCTTGCTGTGTCTCCCTCTGTCAAATAAATAAAATCTTAAAAAAAAAAAAAGATTTTACTTATTTATTTGTCAGAGAGAGAGAGAGAGCATAAGCAGAAGGAGCAGCAGGCTCCCTGCTGAGCTGGGTGCCCAAGGCAAGACTTGATCCCAGGATCATGACCTGAGGACCTGAGCCAAAGGCAGACGCTTAACCAACTGAGCCACAGAGGTGTTCCACGATGTACAGGTGGGCCACGATGTACCCCTTTTCAAGTTAAGCCAGGAGATGACATTTTAGGGCCCCAGGTCTCTCATTCTCCTTGGACTAAAGCTGAACTCTGAGCTATTACCAAGCAGTTCCCCAACCCTAAAGAAAACCCTGTTGGGTTTGCTAGAGAATTCTTGATTGTAGTCCAAATTTACAAGCCAGGATTCTCTTTCTCTTATCAGCTCTTTCACATGTTAGTAGGCGAAAAACTTGCCAGAGAATGGATGCAAAAGGGGGATTGAACGAGTCTTTATTGGACTTCCCCACAAAAAGGCCTGGGGCATGAAAGAAGCCTCAAAATTAACTAAAAGACTCCACAAAAAGATTCCTAATGGTTTCCCCCATACTACTGACTGGAAAAAAAATTCAAATATGTGTCCAAAGATCTGATGAATGGGATCTTTATTATTTTGAAAGATTTGAGAAAAATTTTGAACAACTATGTGGCATTGAAAAAGTTGACCATCATACTGTTAAATTCTGCTTTTACTGAAGGTTCGTAAGAGGAACTTGCAAATCAAATTTAAAAAAACTGCAATTTAACTGGGCTGTTATGCAACCAACCCCATGATCCAGTTAATTACTGTTGGGAAGCTCTGGCAGGCTATTCAAAACATTACAAAAAGGAAACCCACACAAGCCCTAAATACTCAAATATAAGCAACCCAGGTTATGAGCCTGCAATTAACAGCAATTGACTAAACCTTCTTACCAAAACCCTCCAGGCAAATCACCCCTAAGGGATTGCCACTACTGCAGAAAGCCTAGGCATTGGAAGAACTGTCTCAAACTTGAGAGGCTATGACAAGATGATTCGTCCTCAAATTTCACTGCAACTTTCCCAGGAAGACAAGCCAAATTTCAACATTAGGGCTGCTCTGGGGCCCCACAGGTTTTGGTTTGTTTATTCTCCCACTCTCCAGATCAGTCCTTTGGAGGAGATAGATTTCACTGTGGGAGATGAGGTGACCAGAGCTTGTAGACACTGGACAACACTGTCTGTCCTTAACCCCACCCGCCTCCCTTACACTCTTCCCCAGAGTACTGGAACTACTCAAATAGTGAGAGTTTTTAATATACCTATAACTGTTTTAAAATCATTACCAGTCCCTTTTCAGATGGGACTCATCCAAGGGACTCACCAATTCCTTTTAGTCCCTTAGCAGCTGTTCATCCTTTAAGATGAGATTTCCTTGAGGCCCATGAGGCACATATATTTTTTCCCAAAGGAGGGAAATATTTTTACATTTGAACCTGATGAAAAAACCTCAAGAAGATATCTTGGTTACTGTCCCTGTGTTCTTTATCCTTTTTTTTTTTTTTTTTAAAGATTCTTTTTATTTTTAAGTAATCTCTACACCCAGTGTGGGGCTCGAACTTAAAACCCTGAGATCAAGAGTCACATGCTCTACCTCCCCCGACTGAGCCAGCCAGGCGCCCCCGTCCCTGTGCTCTTTAATAACATAGCTCATGTACCTAACAGGCTCCCAGATTCTATCCCTGAGGAACTTTGAGCAAAAAAAATGCCACCGACCAAGGCCACATCCACTCTGCACCACCTACAAAAATCCTAGTGGATGAAAGATAGCCTCTGCCAAATATTTACCAATATCCATTAAATACAGAGGCTATTCAAAGAATCAAGCCCATAATTAAGGAATATATTAAACAATGCCAAAAAAAAAAAAAACCCCAAAAAACAAACAAAAAAACAAGGCCTAATTGTTCTATATACAAGCCCTTGGAATACCCCCATCCTTCCTGTACAAAAACCCCATGGAAGAGGATGGAGGTTTGTTCAGGACTTAAGAGTTATCAAAAATATAGTTATTCCCTAGCACCCAGTTGTGCCAAATCCTCACACCCTACTTTCAGCCATATCTCCAGAAAGTACAACCTTCACTGTAATAGACCTTTGTAGTGACCCTGAAAGCCAATACCTGTTTGCCTTTATGTGGGAAAATCAACAATTTAGGGGCGCCTGGGTGGCTCAGTCAGTGCTGGGATTGAGCCCTTCATTTGGGATGGAGCCCTGCATCGCATTTCATTGTGGTCCCTGCTCTGCGGGGAGCCTGCTTCTCCCTCTCCCTCTGCCTGCCGCTCCCCCTGCTTGTGTGAGCACTCGCGTTCGCTCTCTCTCTGTGTCAAATAAATAAATAAAATCTAAGTACAGCTCTATTATAAAAAAAAAAATCAACAATTTAGCTGGACTGTTATGCCTCAGGGCTATACCAAAATCCCCACCTATTTTTCTCAAATTCTGAAGCCTGATATTGCTGATGTCACTTTTTTTTTTTTTTCTGAATTCTCCCTTTTGGCAATATATGGATGATTTCCTCCTCTGTTCCCCCTCAAAGGAAGCATCCTTGGAGGATAGTCTCCATCTCCTCTGAGAATTAGCAAAAGAGAGACATAAAGTATTAAAAGAAAAGCTCCAATTTGCAAACCTCAAGTTAAATACTTGGGCATCTAATTACTGATCATGGCCTCGTTCTAGATCCAGACAGGAGTCAGGGCATTTTTAACCTTTCCTTGCCCCAATACAAAAAGACAGCTCAGAGGATTTCAGGGACTGGATTCTAAATTTTGTTTTTTTTTCCCCATAGCCCAGTGGTTATACTTTCTTCTAATAGCTAATCAGACCAAATCTCTCATCTGGTCAAAAGAGACCCAAGAAGCCTTATCAAAGACAGCCTTCGTGACTTACTTGCATTGGGTCACCTAAACTACAAGTTGCCTTTTTTCCTTTTTGTCCACAAAAGAAAGGGAAATGCCTTAGGGGCACTTACTCAATGCCATGGGGATCAACACAGGTCCATAGGATATTAGAGCCAACAATTAGATCCAATAGCTAGGGGCTTCCCTCCTTGAGTAAGGGCAACTGCCGCTCCTGCCTAGCCAACTTGCTACAACGCAGAACAGGAACAGTGATAGGCTCTCTCCACTTACCATCTATGTGCCCCGCTCACCAGAAGCTTTGCTTTACTCTCCCCACACTCAGCTCTTATCTACTGGCAGGCTAACCTCCTACAAAATTCTTTCTCGCTCCGCCCCCCCCATATGACCATTGCTTCCTGTAGCCCTTTACACCCTGCCACTCTTCCTTTGCCAAGTGATGAAAACCATTTAACGCTGACTGACCAACTTTTAACCCCTTGAATTGATAAACAGGAAATGCCTCTCAAGAATGCTGAATCAGGGGCACCTGCGTGGCTCACTCGGTGAAGTGTGTGATTCTTGATTTCAGCTCAGGGCGTGATCTCAGGGTCGTGAGACTGAGCCCCGAATGGGCTCCACACTCAGCGCTGAGTCTGCTTGTTCCTCTCCCTCTGCTCCTCCCTCACTCACTCTCTCTCTCCCTCCCTCTCAAATAAATAAATAAATAAAATCTTTAAAAAGAAAAAAAAAAGAATGCTGAATTAATCTGGTTTACTGACAGATCCTACTTGAAGGATGAAACCAGTCACTACTGAGCCAATGATGCTATAATATCCTTAACTGAAACCATTGAGGCTAAACCCATACCAGAGGCCACTTCTGCTCGGCAGGCAGAACTCTCTGGCACTAACTACAGCCTATTTTCTAGGTAAAGATAAGGCTGCTAACATCTATACCAGTAGGAGATGGCCTCTGGTGTTACTCATGGTTTTGGTATGCTCTGGAAATAAAGGAGGGTTCTTGACTTCTGAACAGAAAATAAAAAATTGTTCTTATGTATTAGATCTTCTAAATGCTATCCAACTGCCCAAATCTTTGGTGGTCATTAAAATTCCAGGACACTCTATGGCAAACATGGAGAAAAGCAAAGGAAATCATTTGGCTGATGCAGCTACTAACTCAGCTGCTTTAAGTCAGTCCCTACCTTATTACTTACCACCTGCAACTTCCATGTCTCCTGAATTTGCTATCAAAAAGATAAAATAACAGAAGCCCCACAGTTAACTGGCAAACTAGAAAGAAATAGGCAGAACAAGGTTGTAAATTTGACCCCAGATGAAATCTATGGATAGGTCCTAACAATCAGCTCATTCTCCCTGATTGCCTACAGAGATAGGTCCTGTAATATATACATGATTGGACACATTAGAAAACTGATTAGGTGGTCTCATGGGGTAAACAATACTATTGGAAGTCATCACCAAAAATTATCAGGGGTGCCTGCGTGGCTCAGTAGGTTAAGCATCCCTTCGGCTCAGGTCATGATCCCAGGGTCCTGGGATTGAGCCACACGTCCGGCTCTCTGCTCAGCGGGGAGCCTGCTTCTCCCTCTCTCTCTGCCTGCCACACACTCTCTCTCTCTGTGTCAAATAAATAAATCAATAAATAAAATCTTTAAAAAAATTACCTCACAGGTATACCTGAGTTGTCAGATTTGCCCAAAGCATAACCCAGAAAGCTTATTCATACTTATATGGGATATTTTCCTTTGCCTTCTGGACCTTTCATGGTATAGCAAATGGACTTCAGCCAGTTGCCTCCCTCCCAAGGATATAAGTAATGATTTGTATGTTTTCTCACCAGGCTGAGTGATTTCCATGTTGGAGAGCCACCACTACAGCCGTAAGCTACACATTGTTAGAAAAGACTATTCCTGCCTGGGGAGTCCCCTCTGAACTTCATAGTGATTGGGGATCTCATTTTACTGGCCTAACCCACTGATAAAGTCACCCTCCATCCCTGTTCTAAATTTCATCAAGAATTACCTGCCACTTATACTTGGCTCGTAAAAACACGTGGGAGCCCAACTGGTTTTCCAATAGACATTTCCGGCTGTAAGACCCTCCTTTGCAAAAGAGTCAACTAAGCTTTGATATCAAAAGAAGCAGTTATCTGGCTGCTTGAACAAAACAGACCCCTGGTTTTCTCCTGTCTTACCCTCCATACCTACAGATGAGTCTGTAAATAATCAGACTTGAAAAGAAATATTTTGCGCTCCCACAGGATATATTTTTGTCCATGCCTACAAGGGGCAACCTTGGACATCTGACTGCCTAGATGATGTAGTCTTTGAATGTTGGTGAGGTCTGGAGCCAATGGCCAGGAAAGAATTCTTGAGATGTCTTTGGTGCAAAAAAAGGTGATTTTATGAAAGCACGGGGACAGGATCCATGGGCAGAAAGATCTACTGCCCCGGGGTTCTGAGGAGTGGCTGATTATATATTTGGCAGTTGGGGGAGGTAAGGAAAAAGGGAGGTGTCCAAAAGGACTTTGATCTGCTAAAGAAGACTCTCAGGATGCTACAGGCCTGGCTACTGTCAAGCTAGGGTTGTTTTTCCTTCTAGTAAGGCATCAACCTTAAGACAGTTGGGAGCTTCCTGGAGGAACGTCATACTCTGCCCTTCTCAGGTCCTTGTCAGTGGGCTGCAGGTCACGAAGACATTTAGTTTACTTTCCCTTCTGCCTCAGCTTCCTACATCACTCAAGGAAGGGAGGGTGATGTTAGGGCTCCAGGAAATTGAGTCTATGGGTGTCTGGGAGTTAGGCTATTGATAAGAATGCTTTTATCTTGTAAATCACTAAGACATTGGTAAACTGATGGAGACTCCTGTCTTGCAGGACTGTATTCTCTATTAGTTAGCCATTTGTTTTTCCCTTTCCTTAGTTTTAGGGCAGCCAGGAGTGCCTGAGGAACATCACACAGACATCACACAGATCCCACCTGGGGGCGGGGGGTGTGCATTGTGGGGTGTCAGCATGTGCTTTGTCCTCAGCTTGCCTTCTGCTCCCTCATCATAGATAGAGAATGACAGGACAGTGTCTCCTAGAATATGCAGTTTCTCCCTTCACTGTATTTCAATTGGTCACAGGGATCTCTCCTGCCCTAAAGACACCATAGAAACAAGAGAGCTCAGGGTGCCTGGGTGGTTCAGTCTGTTAAGCGTCTGCCTTTGGCTCAGGTCATGATTCCTAGCTCCCAGGATCCAGCCCCGCATCGGGCTCCGTGCTCAGCAGGGAGCCTGCTTCTCCCCCTCCCTCTGCCTGCCTGCCTATCTGCCTACTTGTGATCTCTCTCTCTCTCTGTCAAATAAATAAATAAAATCTTTAAAAAAGAAAAAAAGAAAGAAACGAGAGCTCTATCCATTATAAATGACCACCCAGATGATGACTCCTCCAAATCGAAGACAATCGCTATAGACATTCTCAGGACTGTGACCTCCCACAGGATACAATCCTAATGAAGGAATGGATCTCCTTGGAACTTTTTTCTGGCAGGATCTGCTGCAAATGAGGTCATGATATGGAATCTGTCCTGGACTGTTAATAGAATAGCCAGATCCACTGCTAGGGCCATTAAAGCGCAGAGGTCTCTAGATTCCCTTGCTTGAGTTGTACTAGACAACAGAAGAGCTTTGGATTACTTGGGGCTGCTCAAGGAGTCTGTGCCATCCCTAAGACTTCCTGCTGCACCTCACAAACAGGCTCAGTTGAAAACCACCAAAATACTTATATTGCCATCGTTAAAAGGAGTTTCTTTCAGCCCTCTAAGTCGGTTTAATTTTAAGTTTTCAGACCTTTTCAATGGACTCCCCATAGGACTTGAAGCCCTTCTAAGATCTGGATTACAAATAATCATATTTACTATTGTACTTATGTGCTCCTTTTTAATTATAATTAAATTACTGATGCTTTGTATATCTCGCTGTTGTTTGGCCATCCAAGATGTCAAAATTATGGTCACACAAAGGCTTAAAATGATCAACCACAGCTATCCATTGCCAATCCCTGAAGACAAGTCAACTCCATGGGCTTTTAAGATGAGGACAATGTCTAAGACTTGCTTCCTGAAAACCTCTTTGTTGCTGTGACTATATGCTCTCCCTGACATACATCATCTATAACATTTCACTTTCCCTCCTCTGTGGGACATGACCTTTTAGGAATGAACCTTCTGAGCTAGGTGGACAACAGATGATCCTATGGTTGATCATCAATGCTTTCCAAGGAAAGATCTTGGTCAAAAGGGAAAAATATGAAGCAAAAAATCTGAAATGGAATCATTCCTGTCAGGAAAAATGGAGCCAGGAAGCTATTAGGGAAGTGGGGCTTACGTAGTGCACCTCCGAGCAGAGCATAAACTTTATAGTTCATTCCCAAACTGCAACATCTTGGCTTCTTGCAGTCCCAGAAGGCAAACTGGAAATTCAACGGAAATTAGACTCTTTTGGCCAATCATAATTTTGCAAAACAACTTATGTAAGTCTTCTTGGAATCTCCCCCCACCCCCGGCCTTTTTTTACCCTTTTCCCCTCAGCGGAGGGGAAAACAATTTGGTTTTCCTCCGGAATCCAAGTCTCCCAAATTGTAGTTCCTAAGACCCCAAATAAATTTGTATTTGCCTTGCAGCCTCATTGCAAATTTTGTGTGACACAACTCAGACATGGGCTCACTTAATTTTATTCTGTAGTTGCAAGATGTAAGGTTTAAATTTTTGTCTTTTCAAATCTCTCGCGGTTTGCTCTAGACACAACCGGGGGTGGGGTTACAGATTAAAGGTTTCGGGGCTCTCCTCGGGCTTCTAGCCCTCTTCTCGCAGAGGCTTCCTTGAGGGAAACCGGCCTTGCAAACGGAAGTGAGGGCAGGGATGCAGTGCTAGAAGCCTCCAGGGGGTGGGGTGGGGCTCGAGTCAGGTTCCAGCGTTGGAAAGAACTCAGATTAAGTTGTTAGCCCAGCCTTGGGCAGTTGAATCTGGGTGTGTCACCATGGAGATAGGGGCCGGCTTGCGTGTTCGGCTGCCATTGGCTGGGGACGCCGGGCTGGGATAGAAGCCAGCCGCGAGTAACTGTGCAGACACTGTGCACAGCGCTCCCGGCGAGTACAGCTCAGCGCGGCGCTGCTCAGCGGACCGGATCCCAGAGGCCAAGGGCGGGCTCCTCGAGAGGGCGGAGGCGGCACCATGGAGAAGAGGTGAGGCGGCCGCCAGGCCCGGGGAACCTGGGGGGGGGGCGGGGAATGGTTGTCACCGAGACCTGGAAGCCCGATAGCGGGCCCCCAGGGGGCCAAGGGGGGGCACGAGTGCCCGGGAGAGGCAGAGAGGCCTGGCGGGGAGCCAGGTGTCGGGGCAGGGCGGCAGAGCAGTGAGGCGGCAGGAATCGAGCAGGGCTGGCGTCACGGGAGCAGGAAGGGGACCCGTGTAGTACGGTGTAGTCTACTTGGGAAAGGAGCCGGTGTGTTTGTGCGTGCACGCGCGCACTGAGGTGCAGGTGTCGCGGGGAGGCTTACTCCGTATCCCCCAGCCACCCCGACACGCATACAGGGAAGAGGTCTTCCCACCCCGTGTGCTTGTCACAGATTCCCGTTGTAGATTCTAGGTAAAGCGGCGAGATTCTTTTGGTGCCTGCATTCAGAGGAGAGAGAGCTCAAGTCCCACACAACACCTTCCCTTCCTTCCGAATTGGAGATTCAATTAAAATAAGTTGGAGTCGGGGCGTCTGGCTGGCTCAGTCCGTAGAGTATGTGACTCTTGATCTCAGAGTCGTAAGTTCAAGCCCCACCTTGGGCGTGGAGCCTACTTAAAATTAAAAAAAAAATTTTTTTTTTTAAGATTTTATTTATTTATTTGAGAGAGAGAATGCGCGCAGGAGCAGGGCGGAGGGGAGAGCGACAGGGAGAAGCTGACTTCCTGCTGAGTAAGGAGCTCAAGGGGGGACTCGATTAGGGGACCCGGAGATCATGACCTGAGCCTCATGATCCGAAGTGAGCCGCTTAACCGACTGAGCCACCCAGGCGCCCACCGACCCCCCCAATTTTTTTTTTTTAATAAATTGGGGATGGAGTCTCCAAGGAGAGAAGGAAATCCTTATTTATTGAACTGAGCAAAAGATTGTGCATTCCTCTCACTTCACACCTTTGAAAACTCTTCTGTCTGCTTTGGTCCCAGAAATCCCATTCCAAGTCACTGGCTTTAGGGATCGTGGTAACTCTTGGATGCACCCGGATCCAGGGTGTTCTTGGGAGACTGACGGCCCATGAAGAAGTTTGAATAAGCTGTTGCTAGATATGCTAGGTGTCCAGGGCTTCTCACTTCTTTCATTTCCTTTGCATCTCTTGGGGATGCTATTTGATTAACTTTTTACCATTTCGTTGCTTCTCTGCATCATCCTGTGGCCCCAGCTCCATTGTCCCCACCCGCATCCCTTTACCCAGCTACTTCCCTGAGGGTAGCCTGTTGTACTGTAGAGTCATCTAGTTTCAAGGCCTCTGCTTTTGAAGAAAAGGATTTTCTTTGGAGGTTTGGTTAGCTGTCTTCAGCTCTTGTCACACCTCAGTCCCATTCCCCTCTCCCCCAATCTTTGGTTTTTCCAGATGGGTGTTTGAGAATTGGATTGGATTGTGAGAAAAATTCTGAGTTGGTTCTTGGGGACGTATGGGTTCTGGGTAAGCATCAGTGGTTAGGTCTCTAAAGAGCAAAGAACCTTGAAGGAGAAAGGAGATAAAGAGAGCAGGGTGGAGCACACTGGCAGGGGCGAAAGCGGGAGAACTCCGTTCAAGTACTGTGGACCTGAACCCTGATTTATGGAGTCTAGGGTCTTTGGAACTTACAGATAAGTTTCTAATTCATTTTCAAACTGCACCTATAAAATAGGTGGGGATGATGACGTTCCTTTGCTTTATACTTGAGGAAAGACTTTGAAACACAGGTTATTTGCTTAAAAAGACAAAATTGAGACTAGAATCCAGATTGAGTTCTGCTTTCCTCTAGACCAGAAATAACTAAACCTGGTTTTTGAATCAGAATTACCTAACACTTCTGTAAAAAATACAGATCCTCGGGACTCTCCCCAGAATTCTGGATCTCTAGGGGTGGGCTCCAGAATTTGTATTTTTAACCAGCTGCTGCTGAGAAACTTGAGGCAGTCAGTTCTGTTTCAGCCATTGACAACCAATTCTGCTTTTTTGTGCTTACCTGGTCGCTGGTCTTGAATTACCCTTTGCAGTTACATATGACAGGGTCTGTATTGGTCTGGGTGTACCAGAAATATGGATGTGGGGGAACTAACTGGCACATAGATTTCTACCAGGAGTGTTCCCATTTCCTTTTTTTGTTTGTTTTTTTCGGGGGTGGGGGGGGGAGGTTAACCAAAAAAAGTATTTGTCTGAGGGAGGATGTGGAGGGTAAGGGTCCAAAAGGAAATTGGGTTTATTCCTGCCCTCAGGGTAGTCTTAATTACATTTTGAGTATCCTTTGTGATAGATAGGGTAGGAGGATTGCATTGGGCTTGTCATTGCCCTAAAGAAGGTCTAATCCTGAAACCCGACCCTTTTAGCCTCCTTGATTTGATTATTTCACTGTACTTCTCTGTAGAATCTATAGGCCCTTCCTCTCTAAATCCTTGCCATTAAGAGAGATATTAAACCTGCCAGTGATCGCAAAACTACAGTTGGGGCTGGGAGGTGGAAACATAGGTATCATTAACTTTTGCCCGGCTCTGGAATGAGGAGGGAGTTTCCCGGCAGTATTTTCTCGGTGGGTCTGATTCAGAAAGAGGAGTGGGGGGGTGGATGAGCTTAGTGTGGCTCCTCCTGAGAGCAAGGATCCTCCTCTCTGGGGCAGCTCCTAGGCTAGCTTCTGTGTCCCCTACCACCCCGGCACACCTCCCAGCCTTTCTGCACCGAAGGTCATTAGTCTGTGATGCCCTTGGGATGGGAGAGAAACTTACCTTGATTTTACTTTTCTCCTAGATTTGCGTATGATGATTATCAGAAAACGAGTGAATGGCTTCTGTGCCACACCAAGCACCGACCTCAAGTGGCAATCATCTGTGGCTCTGGGTTAGGAAATCTGGCCGATAAATTAACTGACAGCCAGAGCTTTGACTACAGCGAGATTCCAAACTTTCCCCGAAGTACAGGTACTGGCAGGGGGCCGCGAAGGACGGGGCCGAAGGATACTGATGGGATGCCGATGAGAAGGCATGCTTCTCTCATGCCTGCACCCGCTTGGCCTGTACAGCATTTGACTCAAGACAACTTGGTTACTAGAGAGGGGAAAAAAAGACCACCACGAATCAGAATGACTTTAGAAATCCCCCCAGTAGAGATTTCATAACACACAGGGCATGTGTGCGGCAGGGGGACCACGTGATGACATATTTCCGGTGCTGTAATGATTCTGAACTCCGTAAAGCTTTGCAGCACCTCGCTCCCATGCTGTTCCCCGCCACACACCATGTAGTCAGCACATCTACACAGCCCCTCTCATTTCGTCAGTCTGCAGATTAAATGGTAAAAGTAGTGCCCGTAACCTCCCAGGACAGTCAGGCGAGCCCTGTCCTACGTCTTCCTGCCATTCCCAATCTCCCCAGCTCTAGCTCCTGTCCCAGGATAAGGCACACACAAGTGCACAGCAATAAATGAACACACAGACTGCCATGTTCTTGTAGACCTGATTCACACTGACCCTTTGGAGGGGGAAAGCAGCAGATGGCCCCTATGCACATGGAGCTCTGTGGGATCTGAGGATAGCATATCCAGCAACCTAATAGCAGCTAGAAAACTCTAAGGCTACCCCTTAGAAAAGAGGCAGGTAGGGAGTACCTGGTGGGCTCAGTGGGTAGAGTATGCAACTCTTGGTCTCAGGGTTGGGACTTCAAATCTCATGTTGGGGGTAGAGTTTAAAAAGGGGGGGAAGCCATACCTTCAATTTATGAATAAGGAAAATAACGAATTGGGGTGACGCCCGAATCCTCACTGCTAATGTGAGATGAATTTTTGAGCGGGTAAAGATTGCCCCTAAGGTGACGCGCCTACTTTGCAAGATGCCTGGGAGTCGCGAGGCTCATCCCCCCGGTGTGAAAGGGGTCGAGCAGGAGCAGATCGCGACTCCCAGAGGTTGGGAAGTGCCTATTTCCTATAAGTAATAAACTGGGTTAACTCCGGGGTTTATGGGCCCCCTGTAGGCAACCCCCGGAGCGGCCCACACTTCCCTTCACTACTCTCCCATGTTGGCTGAATTTCTTAATTTAACAACATTTTTCTATTTACCACCTGTGAAACTCTGTTTTTATCTATGGTTCATGAACCTTAGGTTAATGACCTTAGCCAGTTCTCTGAGGAAAAGAGAGGGAAGGGCGGAGAGGCCAGATGAAATAAGGGCAAGGGTAGTTTATTTGATTTGCTTATTAATTCTCAGATAACTAACATCCATTGGTTTATTTATTAATGTTATAAATTTCTACCTTCCTTCCCTTTTTCTCCAGAGAATTAAGACTTTGCACAGATATTTTTCAAACCCTATGGAGCAAGATTGGGAGACCAGAGCAGGGAGGTGGGAGTGGGGTTTGGGGAAAGAAGTATTAAAAAGAGGGGGAGGGCGGGGCATCTGGGTGGCTCAGAGCCCTTGACTCTTGGTTTCAGCTCAGATCTGATCTCAGAGTTATAAGATGGAGCCCAGAATCCTGTTGGCGTTCAGTAGGGAGTCTGCTTAAGACTCCCTCTCCCTCTGACTCTCCCCCTGTGCGCGCTTGCTCTCTCTCTCTTTCAAATAAATAAATCTTTAAAAAGAGAGAGAGAGGGAGGGCAAAGTTTTCTTTTTTTTTTTTTCAAAATTTTTTTAAAGATTTTATTTATTTATTTGACAGAGAGAGAGAGACAGGGAGAGAGGGAACACAAGCAGGGGGAGTGGGAGTGGGAGAGGGAGAAGCAGGCCTCCCGCTGAGCAGAGAGCCTGACGCGGGGCTGGATCCCAGGACCCTGGGATCATGATCTGAGCTGAAGGCAGACGCTTAACCGACTGAGCCACCCAGGCACCCCGGAGGGCAAAGTTTTCTGAGGGAGATAACAATGACATTGGCTCCGCCTGTCCTTCTCTCCCACCCCAAGAAGGGTGCTGCACTAAGTGATTAGTGGATTAATTTTTAAACTTTATCGATCGACCTATTTGCTTTTCGGTTTCCTAACTCTGTTATCTCTGCTCTATTACTGGCAGTTTTTTTTTACAAGCTCTTTTATCTCTGACCATCCCTCAACTCTTCCTCTTGATTTGGGTCCCTCTCTCACACCACACATTCCCTCCAGGATAGGTGGTCCGGTCCATTAGAGGAGAAATGCCAGAGAAGGGAAATGGTAATAGTGGTTCTTATGTCCTGTGTGGAGAGTTATTTTGCCCTCCCACATCCCTGCAGGCCCCATCAGGGGCATGTATTCCTACAGGACTGTTTTGTGGGTCATAATGGAGGAGACTTAGATGGGTCCAAACTCAACCCCTTTGCCCCGCCGTTCAGTAGCCTCTTTGGGAAGCCAGAATATACCATGAGCTCCCTTTCAAGAGTGAGGAGGCACATGGTTTAGTTAGGGTAAGAAATAAGATTATACATTTTGAGAATTTTAAAATTTTTGGAAAAGTGATCTGTAATGACTACATTCACTGCAATTATTATTACCCACTTATTCAATTTTTTACTCACTTTCATTCTCTTGTAGTATGGCTTCCTTATTCTTTTGAAGTTTCTTTAAAAAAACCTCTCCTTCCTTTGCCTTGATATATGGTTCACATTGAACATCCTTACCTTCACATAGCCCCAATCTCAGGATGTACTTATATACTTATTTGTAGGCTTATGATTGATTTATTTCTGTCTCCACCAGACTTCAGCTTTCTGAAAGCAGAGATGATAATGTTTCTTGGGCTTAATTATGGCCTCACATGTTGAGCACAATGAGTTGGCTGGTAGTGGGTGCTCAGTGGATATGTGTTCTGTGAAAGCATCACCCCATTCTTTCTCCTTTCTATTTTACATACAGTGCCTGGTCATGCTGGTCGACTGGTGTTTGGGTTCCTGAATGGCAGGGCCTGTGTGATGATGCAGGGCAGGTTCCACATGTATGAAGGCTACTCGATCTGGAAGGTAAATCAGGGGCATAGCCTGGATGGATCTGGAAGAAGGGGGAGAGAGTTCTCAATCCTATTTTATTGCCTAGCTACCTGGGCTAGATAGATTTTGGTCCCCTCCTTTCTCCTCTTTCCTGATCTATATCTTGCATATCTGTGTGGGTGGATTGATGAAATTCTAAAGAACACTTTCTGATCTTTTATCTTGGGCTTGTAAGGTGACATTCCCGGTGAGGGTTTTCTTCCTTATGGGCGTGGACACCCTAGTGGTCACCAATGCTGCTGGAGGACTCAACCCTGAGTTTGAGGTCGGAGATATCATGCTCATCCGTGATCACATCAACTTACCTGGCTTCAGTGGTGTGAACCCTCTCATAGGGCTCAATGACGAAAGGTATGTATCTTGCCTTTTAATTTTTTTTTTTTTTTTTTATAGCTGGGTAGGGTTTAAGGACTTGTCTGGGAGTCAGGAGAGGGCTCATGTGGTTGCAATAATCTGAGATTCCAACCTGTGCCCTAGGTTTGGACTTCGTTTTCCTGCCATGTCCGATGCCTATGACCGGGATATGCGGCAGAAGGCTCACAGGGCCTGGAAAGAGATGGGGGAGCAGAGGGAGCTGAAGGAAGGCACCTATGTGATGGTGGCAGGCCCGTCTTTTGAGACTGTGGCTGAATCTTGGCTGCTTCAGAAGCTGGGGGCAGATGCTGTTGGTGAGAAGGGGAACGTGGCTGGAGGCTTAAAGAGGGAGGGACGTGGTAAAAGTAGGGATGGAAAGGGGTCAAAGATTATAGACCTGGATGGTAAGTTGAGAGAGGATCTAACTTAAGGGAAGGTTGAGTTAAACTGATTTGAAAGGTGTTGAGATTTGGTGTGTTGTCAGCCTCCCCACCCAGCCCTTAGGGCTTTAAGAGCTGCAATGCTGATGACCCATCCACGATTCCATACTATTTCTAAGGATTATTCTAAGAAATAGTATTATAGCCACTTTGTGTACCTCTGGCTGCAAGATGGAGCTGCATCCTTAGAACTGACTTCAAAATGACCAGAAACAGATGTAGAAGTAATGATCATATTTGTAAGTAATGTGTAAGGCCCTCTGAGGCCCCACTCTTTGAAGCAATACAGAACAACCTAAGCTAGACAGGAAATTAGCTGCTTCTTTGGATTTTTCTTTTTTTTTTTAAGATTTTATTTATTTATTTGACAGACAGAGATAGCGAGAGAGGGAACACAAGCAGGGGAGTGGGAGAGGGAGACGCAGGCTTCCCCATGAGCAGGGAGCCCGATGCGGGGCTCGATCCCAGGACCCTGGGATCGTGACCTGAGCCGAAGGCAGATGCTTAACAACTGAGCTGCCCAGGTGCCCCTCTTTGGATGATTTTTTGAGATGTTAAATTGTCAGTGGGGTAATGAATGGAGATGAGGCCAAAGGGTGAAGAAGAGTCCTTTGAGGATCCTGACGGCTGATCTCCTCTCTCTCCTCATCAGGCATGAGCACAGTACCAGAAGTTATAGTTGCGAGGCACTGTGGCCTTCGAGTCTTTGGCTTCTCCCTCATCACTAACAAGGTCGTCTTGGATTATGAAGCCCAGGAGAAGGCCAATCATGAGGAAGTACTAGAGGCTGGGAGACAAGCAGCAAAAAAACTGGAACGCTTTGTCTCTATTCTTATGACCAGTATTCCACCCCCTGCCAAAGCCAGCTAACCAGCCCTGGAGCGGTCTGGCCTCTCCATAATGGGATCCAAGTAGCTAGCTACTACATACTTCGGCCCCTTGCTGGTGTCACGTGCCTCTGCCCTTCAGTAGGAGGAGAAGAGAGAGGAAGATCCCTATCCTTCACCTCCCCCATTTCTCCCACCAGACCCTTCTGCACTGGCTCTTTTGCTCAGTTATCTCAAAGCAGTTAATCATCTCCTTCCCCCCTCTCCCCGCCCCCCCCTCCCCCCCCCCCGGCCAAGAGCTGGAACCCAAGCCCTGCTGTGTCTATGCCCTGGGTGTGACTTGGCTGTTGAACTTGGCACGGTAGCTACTGCTGTCCTTTTGCTGTAACGCTTTCACATTCCTGGGGACTCGGTTCTGCCTCCTCCAAAGCACTAGAGCCCACACGGGGGCTGGCCCAGTCCAATACCCCTTGGAGTTTTGTATTACCCTATTTTAAGAATAAAAAGAAAGATGAAATAATATATTTTTTGTGCAGTTTGGGATGAGGGTAGGGGCACAGGCCGAGTTTGGCATGAAAGACTGAGATCCCATGTCTTGTGTGACTATCTGCTTCTGAGACAAGCAGCTAAGAACTGATGAGGTGGTGTGTGAATGCACGGAAGGAGGAAAGATACAGATGTTAGAAGATAAAGAAAGAAGGGCTAACGACTGGCACAAGAGGGCCCCTTTCCTCAGACCAGTCTTGCCTCGGTCCTTTGCCTTCCGATTGTTTCACGCCCTGTCTGTACTCTCATGAGTATCTGAACTGCTTCGCTGGTCTCGGCTGTCCCACAGTTGCTATTTTCTTCCTAAGGCCTGATGATATTTCCTGTTGGTTTCTTTCTTCTCCCCTACTCTAACTTCTGCCGTAATTAACGGCACCCCTACATTCCTTCTCTGCATTCTGGCAATGCAGTGGCGAATACCTCTTTCTCTACTACAGTCACCCCGCTGCAGATTAGAGTCCTGCCAGGCCCAGGCAGACCTGTGAAGTTGGCTCATGCTTCGCTTCTCTTTGAGCCCCTCCTTCCGTCCTATTGCTTCATTTCTGGGTTCTAATCTTTCTCTTCACTTTTGCTTGATCAGAACCCGTCTGTGACACAGCATCCAGGCATTGCCCTTTGCTGGCTTGCTGCACTGTTCTATGCACTTATCAATTTGCATGCAGCTGGCCCGTGTGTCGCAAAACCACGCTACTCTCCCAGACCCCTTTGCCTTTTGAGAAAAGATCAAGTTGGATGAGCCACTAATAGTAGTGATATGTCAGTTGTCCATTGAAAACTTTTAAAAACCTCTGAAATCATCTTTTGTTTGATAACTGACCTACCTACCTGAGTCCAGCACAAAGAAAAAGCGTTCTGGAGTGGCCCTGTCCCCACTCTCTATCTCGTCAGTTCTTTGTACCTCCAGCAGCTCTAAAACCCTCCCTGGATCTTTAGGCGCTCTGCTAGCATTTGCCATGTGTCCATGAGAGCTGGTTTAGAGGGAAGTACTGTGTGTCCTTCAGATTATATGGACTCCAACTTGTTCGTTTAATGAGATGGTTTATAAATGTTTTTTTTTAATCAAGTTATTGAATTACCTCTATAACACACTCAGCCAAGAAAATGTTAAATTGAGAATATAACAATGGTCCTCTTAACTGCCCCTCAGTCTTAAGAAAGATGCATTTGTGAAACCATTAACTGTTAATAGAAGATGGTAGAAAATATGTACAAGTTGCATAGAATGGGAGCCTAACAGATAGACCAATTGCATACACTGGACCTTGAGGATTGGGCTGTTGAAGGAAAGTTTCATAGAAAACTTTGAGTTCAGTCCTAAAGGATGGAAGGGAAGAAAAGGATTTCACACCAGGTGAGCCAAAGCACAGAGCTATAAAAAGTACTAGACATGTTCATGGGTCACTGTCCCAACAGGTGTGATGAGAACAGAGGACATGAAGGCTCTAATGAGACACGGGCAAACATATTTGGAGGTTAGAAGGAGAACACATTTGGTGCTCGGCTTTCTTAGCCCTGATTTGCCTCATGGTGAGATGTCTCAGGAATGAGAATGGTGCCATCTGAAAAATAGATCCCAGAAAGACTCAAGTGGAATATTTAAGCACATCTCTAGCTTTTTAGATTTAGTAGTCCGTTTGCCCATTTGCCCTATTCATGATAGAATACTAGATTCAAGAAGAATGCATTTGGCATCCTAATTCAAGAGTCTTAATTTTTCGGGGCGCCTGAGTGGCTCAGTCGTTAAGCGTCTGCCTTCGGCTCAGGTCATGATCCCAGGGTCCTGGGATCGAGCCCCACATCGGGCTCCCTGCTCGGTGGGAAGCCTGCTTCTCCCTCTCCCACTCCCCCTGCTTGTGTTCCTGCTCTCGCTGTGTCTCTCTCTGTCAAATAAATAAATAAAATCTTTAAAAAAAAAAAAAAAAAAAAGTCTTAATTTTTCAGTTCCAAGTCAAAGTATGAAAAATAGGATTTGCTGACTTTATACAAGTGTTTATTATATTCATGTTGGGCCATTAAATATACCCTCATGGTAACAAAACAAAACTACATTCTTTATAGTAAGACTAAGGTACGATAAGGATAGTAGCTATACTATCGGCAAGTACTATTTAATCACATATAATGAGTATTCTAAATTCACTAGAGTACTAAGTTCAAGGCGTATGGGTTGGAGGGAGAAAACATGAACACAAAATGCCTTCAGTTTCTTTTTTAAAAGCAGCTTTATTGGGGCACCTGGGTGGCTCTGTTGGTTAAGTGTCTGCCTTGGGCTCAGGTCATAATCCCAGTCCTGGGATCGAGACCACCCCCGTCCTATCAGGCTCCCTGCTCAGTGGGGAGCCTGCTTCTCCCTCTCCCTCTGCCGCCCGCCCCCATCTCTCAAATAAATAACATCTTAAAAGAAGAATAAAAGCAGCTTTATTGAGATAATTTCCGTACAATAGCATCTATCCATTTAAAGTAAATAATTCAATGGTTTTCAGTATTTTCACAGGTAAGTGTAATCATCCCTACAGGAAATTTTAGAATATTTTCATCAACCCAAAAGGAAACCTTGTACCTTTTAGTTACTCTGCCCCCAACACTCCCTAGCCCCAAGCAACCACTAATCTACTTTCTGTTCTATAGATAGAAGTATTTTGGACCTTTATATGAAGGGAATCATGTAGACTTTGTATCTGGCTTCTTTCCCTTAGCATGTTTTCAAGGTTCGTCCAAGTTGTAGCGTGTATCAGTACTTTGTTTCTTTTTATAACCACGTAATATTCCATTGCATGGATATACTGCATTTTATCAAGTATCTTCAAAATGCCAACCAACTCAACCCAAACTGAATGTATCAGTTTAGGTGAGCAAGAAAATAAAAGCAAGTCAAGGGAGATAGGTCTGGGAAGAGTACCCAGAGAAGGGTAATTCTTGAAAACAGCCTGTGATGAGACTATTGCTCTCTAGAGGGGCCTGCAAAATGGATTTAAAAAGATTTTATTTATTTATTTATTTGAGAGAGAGAGCAGAAGTGGGTGGGGGGCAGCGGGAGAGGGAGAAGCAGACTCCCTGCTGAGCAAGGAGCCCAGACATGGGGCTCGCAGACACAGGGCTCGATACCAGGAATCCCAGGACCTGGGATCATGACCTGAGCCGGAGGCAGATGCTTAACTGACTGAGCCACCCAGGCACCCCCCCCAAAATGGATTCTCTTTGATCTCAGGATAGGTGTCAAAACATACACTTCAAGGCAGGCTTTCTGCCCTGGCCTTATCATGGTCATCTTTATCAATACCAATAAAGTTTATTAGTCATGTACTTTGTATATCCTAGACTTTGTATTGTCCTAAAAACCATAAAATAAATTAGTAAAAAGACAAACGGCTTCCAATCTAAATGGGAGACAGGATACATGCATAAAAGAAAAGGTGAATCAGTTGTGCCCTCTACACCTGCTTTTAGTCTTTTCCTATGTTGTCACCATTTGGAACATTTTTGAAAAAGGAATAATGTGTGAAAAGTAGCATATGCTAAGTGCCAATGATAAAATGTGCTACAGGGATTCAAAGAGAACCAGCAGGGGATGGGGAGTGGGAAGGGGCGGTGAGATTTGAGTTAGGCCTCACAGGAAAAATAGGTAAAGGGGATACAGCGGAAGGCACTCCATGCAGGCAAATTCAGGAATGTTTGATCACTGAACAGAACAAAATGGCAAAATTGAAGAAATCTTGAATGGGAGCCGTGGGAGATAGGGTGGAACGGGGCTAGATTGTTCAAGGGTCTGATCCCAGGCTGAGGAGTGAGAACCTTCTTTAGGCAAAATGGCCAGCCATTGAAGGCTTTTTAAGTAGGGACTGATGGGTGAAAATCATGCTACTGTTTTGATGGATAGAAACCAAACTGGAAGCAGAAAGGGCTGTTTTGATGGTAGAAACAAAACTTTGAGCGCATAGTTAAAAACTTAAGCACCGTAAGATGCGTACAGTGAAGTTTCCCTCGCATCCTGTTCTCCATCTGTCCTGTCTTTCCTTCCCCACCTCACTGGTAACCACTTAATAGTTTCTTGTGCATTCTTCCAGGATTTATAAAAAAAAAATAAATGCAAATACATGTTCTTATTTTTGCCTCTTATTATTCATGGAAGTTAATGCATTAAATGTGTTATCCTGCATCTTGCTATTTTCTTTTTTTTTCTTAAGATTTTATTTATTTGTCAGAGAGAGAGATTGTTACTTTCTTTTATGTCTTGGAGACGTTTTGCATCATATATTAGTGTGCTTTCTTGATGAGTTAGGTCAGCTCTGTCAAGGATACACACCTGTCACCTCAAGTTTTTTAGAAGCAAAGGAAGAACACGGCCTTGATGTTCTTTAGCCACTGCCCAGTCCATGTGTTGATTGCCATTAGGAGCCAGAGATAATACCACCTGACATCCCTTTAAAACAAGAAGGTGGGGGAGAGGGGCACCTGGGTGGCTCAGTCGTTAAGCGTCTGCCTTCGGCTCAGGTCATGATCCCGGGGTCCTGGGATCGAGCCCCGCATCGGGCTCCCTGCTCTGCGGGAAGCCTGCTTCTCCCTCTCCCACTCCCCCTGCTTGTGTTCCCTCTCTCGCTGTGTCTCTCTCTGTCAAATAAATAAATAAAACCTTAAAAAAAAAAGGAAGGTGGGGGAGAACAGAACTGTTCTTTCTGTGCTGTGCCCCCTGTCTAAATCTGATTTGGTTTTGATTTGCATTCCTTTTTTCTTTGTAAACTGGCATCTGCTTTTCATAACTACTTTGTGTTTCTAAAGGATATCTTTTGAAAAAACACTGGCTCTCTACCTGGTGTTTCTGTTATTGTAGATTTGGACTTTAATGAAAATGGAAAATTTCCAGTCCTTAACCTTTTCCCCAGATTTTTAGTTTTGGACTCAATTAGATTTGTATTGTTTGGAATGAATCCTTATTCCCTGGTATTTAGGTCAAAGATCTCCCCCACCCCTCCCATTCGGTTTTCATATTCACTTCCATTCTGAGTTTTGTCATTATAGGAAGCTTACTGTCTCAACTGCCAATCTCTCTTTTTTTCTTTTTTCTTTGTCTTCTCTGTTATTCATGTTTTTTATGCCATTTTGTCTGTTAGCTATTTGATTTTGGCCTTAGCCTTCCATTTTCCTATTTTATTTTGGACTATTTCTATCTGAACTCCTGCTGATAATTTTACAATAAAAGATTAGTAGGAATTGGGGTGCCTGGGTGGCTCAGTCGGTTAAGCGTCTGACTCTTGATTTTGGCTCAGGTCATGATCTCAGGGTTGTGAGATCAAGCCCTGTGTTGGGCTCTGTGCGAGGCAGGGAGCCTGCTTAAGATTTTCTCTCTCCCTCTGCCCCTCCCCCCTCAAAAAAACCCCCACAAAACATTAGTAGGAACATAGTACTACTCTATGTGTAGCCTGATCTGTTCTAGTTCTATCAGTGCAACCATCAAAAGTTGTTTAAGGTCAATTCCAGCTCACAATATCTCACTGCTCCCCCCCCCCCATAATAATATACAGTTACCGTCATTGTTAGTATTCCACCAAGCCCATCAAGCAAAGTATGAAAATAATTTAATTGCTGTCACGGATAAAGTTGATACTTAGCACAGTGGTTGTTTTTGCTATACGTGTTTTGGAGTGGAAAGGTTCTCACTCTGGACATCCATGGATAGGATGTGAGGGAGCCTGCGAAGCCCTGGAAATGCAAAATTATGTGAGCATCTGAATTTGGGGGCCAGGAGAAAGTCATTTCCTTGGATGCTTACTCTGCCAACTCTCTCACCTCCCTCACAAATGGATAAGAACCACTAGTGTTTAAAAAAACAAGAATGGAATTATGGTAGGAGTAATTCTGGATATTTTCTGCTAATCTGTCATTCTTTATGGTTGTCCAGCTTTTAAAATATCTCCTACCTAGTGACTCTCCACTTCAAGATACCTCTATGGCTGGTCTAAGGACTTGATAGCAGGATTCCCAAAGATCTAGGAAACTGATCCCGTTATGGTTCCACAATACTCGATTCAGAAATGTTCTTAGACCAGGATCTACTAGCTTGGAGAATCCAAGAGATGCTTTACAGAACCAAACTACATCCTGCAGCAGTATTGTGTATTGTATAACCCTTAGACACATGAGCTGCCTCCATCCAAGGAGGGGCTCTGGGCATAGTCACACTTGTTTATGCATACAACTAGGCTGGACTGAGAGACTGCTATATTTCTATAGACTCTCATGTGACCCTCACTTACTTAGAGTTTTCAGTAACAATGCACTCTTCTGGTAAAGGCATTGGAGTCAAGATGTTTGTGGTCCTGTCTGAGTTGGAGAATGTGTTCATCTCTCTGATTGAGCTATTTCGTGCCCTTTGGATAAATAATCCTGCTTGGTTTTTATTCAAGGGATGTCTGTGTCCGGTCTTGTCATTAATCTGCATCTAGGTTTGACATGTATCAACGTAATGGCCACTCAGATAACCATAACTTTTACCTGACAACCCTGGATTGCATTTGTTTGTCCATTTTTTCTCCCTTTATTTTGAACTTTGTCCCTTTATAATCAGATGTATTAAGCCAGAAATGCTGGGATGTGCGTGTGTGTGTGTGCATGTGTGCACGTGTGTGCATATATGCATATGTCTGCAAAAACCAAAATTATCAACTTATAAACTCTTGTCTGCCCATGAAACCTTGAAGAAGCTTGAAGCTTTCCACCGTCTCAGACAGGGCACTCTTCAAATGTATTTTTCTGGGCTGTTCAGCAGGGAAAAAGATGAACACATGAGGAAGGTATGTTTATTCATTTACTTAATAAATGTTCCAGGAATTGGGGAACAGAGAAAAACAAGACAATGTTCCTGTCTTCATGGAGTTCACATTAAATTGGGGGAGTCAATTTACAAATAAATACAAATGTAAAAAAATCTAAGGAAATGGTTAAGTGTTAAGAAAAAATAAAGTAAGGGAATGGATAGCAATAGAGGAAGGAAAGGCAAGTTAAAACCACAGTGAGATACCATTTCACACTCAGCAGAATGTCTATAATAAGGCAGATGTTAACCAATGTTGGCAAGGAGGCAGAGAAACAAGAACCCTCATGCATCGCTGGTGGGAATGTAAAATGGTGTTGCCACTTTAAATAAACAGTTTGGCAGTTTCTCAAAAAGTTGAGCATAAAACTACCATATGACCCAGCAATTTCACTTCTAGGTATCTACCAAAGAGAAATAAAAACATATCCACCCAGGGATGCCTGGCTGGCTCAGTCGGTAGAGGTTGATCTCGGGGTTGTGACTTCAAGCCCCACGTTGAGTGTAGAGATTCCTTAAAAATAAAATCTTAAGAAATTAAAAAAAAAAAAAAAACCTATATCCAAGGGGCACCTGGGTGGCTCAGTCAGTTAAGCATCTGCCTTCAGCTCAGGTCACGATCTCGGAGTCCTGGGATCGAGCCCCACATCGGGCTCCCTGCTTGGTGGGGAGTCTGCTTCTCCCTCTCCCTCTGCCTCTGCCCCCCACTTGTGCTCAATCTCTCTCTCTCTCCAAAAAAAAAAAAGGGGGGGGGGGACGCCTGAGTGGCTCAGTCGTTAGGCATCTGCCTTCGGCTCAGGTCATGATCCCAGGGTCCTGGGATCGAGCCCTGCATCGGGCTCCCTGCTCAGCGGGAAGCCTGCTTCTCCCTCTCCCACTCCCTCTGCTTATGTTCCCTCTCTCACTGTCTCTTTCTGTGTCAAATAAATAAATGAAATCTTTAAATAAAATAAGATAAAATGTTTAAAAAAAAACTGTATACACACAAAGACTTACACACAAATCTTCACAGCAACATTACTTACAATAACCAAAAAATGAAACAAATGGTGAACAAAATATATATATCCATACAATGGAATGCTATTCAGCTATAAAAAGAAACAAACTACAAACACTGTTATGTCATGGATGAACCTCAAGAACCTACTGAGTAAAATAATTCAGATACAAAAGAACATGTATTCTATGATTCTATTTATATGAAATGTCCAGAAAAGACAGACTTGTAGAGACAGAAAGTAGATAATGGTTTCCTGGGGCTCAGAGTGAAAATGGAAATGAAATGGGCATAAGGGATCTTATTTAGGGGGTGAAAATATTCCAGAACTGATTTATGGTGATGGGTGCATCACTGAGTTACTACAATGACTTACTAAAAGTCATTGAATTGTACGCTTGAAATGGGTGAATTTTGTGATATATAAAATAAACTCAGAAGGTTATTTTTTTTTTAAAAAAAGAAAGTAATAAAGGGGCGAGATATTTCAAGTGGGTTAGTGCAGGGAAGGCCTTCCTGAGGAGCTAGCATTTGACCAGAGGCCTGGATAAATGAGGGAGTGAGCAATGCAATGATTAGGGAAGAGTGTAGAAGCAGAAAGTACAACTAGCATAAAGATCCAAAGAGACTTAGCAATTTAGGAGCATCAAGAAGGCCATGGTATTAAAGTGGAGTGAACAACAGAAATTGTGGGAAGTAAGGTTGAAGATGTAAGCAGCTGTTGTAGGGCATGGTAAGAAGTTTGGGTTTTATTTTGAGCATGAAGTCTACCGAAAGGATTTTTAACTGGTTTACCTTAAAAAACAAAAACAAAACCCTCACTGCCTACTTTGTAGAAAATCAATGACCATTAAGGGGTGCCTGGGTGGCTCAGTCAGTTAAGCAACTGCCTTCAGTGCTGGTTGGGCTCCCTGCTCAGTGGGGAGTCTGCTTCTCCCTCTCCGTCTGCCCCTCCTCCTAGCTCATGCTCTCTCTCTCAAATAAATAAATGAAATATTTTTTAAAAAATCAATTGTATGGGCCAAAAATGGAAGTAGGGAGATCAGATAGGGCACTAACTGCAGTAGACAAGGCCAAAAGTTAGTTTGGGCTTGTGCCAGTGGTAGTGATGAAGGTGGTAAGAAGAGGTCAGATTCTGGAGATATTTTGGAGATGGAGCAGATAGGACTTGCTAGTTTATTGGGAATTGGGTGTGATACAAAGAGAAGAATCAAGAATTGCTCCTAAATTTTTGGCCTGCCTAATATAGCAGGCCAAAAATTTGTCCTTTACTGAGATGAGACCCTTAAGAGTGGAACAGTTTGGGTGGGTAATCAAGAATTTGTTTTTACAGCTGTGAAATTTGAAAAGTCTAGACCTCCAGGTGGACATGAGGAGTATGCAGTTGGATAAATGAGTCTGGAATCAAAGAAAGATGTAAGCTAGACATATAAACTTGGAAGTCATTAACATATAGATGGCATTAAAGCAAATGATCTGGATATCATATAGGGACAGAAATCAGGATGAGGGGAAGGATCCAGCAAAGGAGCTGAGAATGATCATTAGTGAGGTAGTAGGAAAATCAGAAGCAGGATATCTTAGAGGGCAAGTGAAGAGAGTGGTCAAGGTCACTGCTTGACAAGTAGTCTCAGTGCAGCAACAAGGATGACATCTTGGTTGGAGAGGCCATCAGAAAGAATGAGAGATGAGGAAGTAGAGACAACATGTACAACCCCTTTGAGAAATTTTGCAATGTAGGGAAGTGGTTAGCTGGAGGAAGGATGTGGGGGTCAAGGCAAGGGGCTTAAAATTTTTTTTAAATTATATCTTTAATGATGGGAGACATCTTGACATGGAAAGAACCCAATGGGCCTTGGGTATGATGAGGGAGGCGACAAGATGGGTTGTACTACTGTCTGGGAGTTAAATGGGACCTTTACTTGATGATTGCTACAGTGCCTTATGACTTGCTACAGTTACATGACAGTACAGTTACAACTGGATTGTGCAATAGGATCCCTTGGTAGTGAAAGGAAACGAGTCCACCCTGGGAGCTTGGCTTGACTTCAGAGCTGTCCATAAGAGGGCAGCAGAGAAGGTTCTGCAAGGTGGTCCCCGGCAGGTAATGACTCTGTCACATAGTCTTCAAAGATACTCAAGAGAATGCAACCTGTCCTCCTCGGAACCTCAACACTCAAATCCAGTTTAGAGACCCCACAGTCTCCAGACTTTGGGGCATACTTGAGAAAAATGTGGCCAGGCTTTGAGATGTGGAGGGAAGGAAGCAATGATAAAGCTGACTGAGCGTGGAAGAATGGCCAGTACAGAGGGAAGTTGTAGCTATTATGGTGAAGCATTTTTTTATAAATTGAGGCTGGACCATCGTTATTATAAATAGACCGATTCCCCTGGAGTAATCACTGCCACAATCATTCCAAAAGAAACATTGATGCTGATGTACAAAATGTGTGGCCAAATTTTAAGAAAAGAAAAAAAAAGCCAAGTAGAGAAAGACCTAATCTATGGTGGAGGGAGGAAGACACCCAGCTCTGACTGACCTTGAATGTGAATAACCACAGCCTGGAACATGTACACAGGATCTTCCAGCCCACAAAAGATTTCACAGTCTTTGTCTTTTTTCCATTTGATATTTATAGAGACCATTGAGTAAATATCACTGATGTTATTCTCATTTTCACTTTTCGGATGAAAAAAGAGAGGCTTAAAGAAAGGTCACCTGACTTTTCCACCATCACACAGCTAAGGAATGGCTAATCCAGGACTCAGATTCAGGACTTTCATCTCCGTACCTTTGCATCTACAGAGAGTGACTTGTGGGGGTTATTGTGTGGAAACACATCACATGTTTAGATCGAATATGAAAGGTATGAAGGGACTTAAGCTTGATGGCAAATGGAGATGAAATGGGGCAGTGAGGAGCAGTCCTCTGTCTGAATAGGGTTGTTGCTACCGATGTAGAAGAATCCAATTTTTTCTGTGCAGCTTTGGAGAGTTAAGACTAGAACAGAGAGAGAGATTCCACTCAGTTTGTGAGGACCTCCATAAAAAAGAAATTGTCGAGTTGTATTCTTGCAGTGTTGAAGCAGGGGCTAGCAGACTATTTGACAAGGCTGCAGAGGGGACTCTTCGACGTTACAACCTCTAACATTCTATTCAAATGAAGTCTCTGGAAACATTTAGGGCTTGTTTGCAAAAAGCTTGAGTAACAGTAGTATGCTTTCCCAACACTCCAGTTCCCTGAAAGGAAGATGGGATGTTACACTGTGCCTTCATGCTGCAATAATTATACACCACGCATGTCCATTTCTGCTTGACCTGCTCCCAATTGGGATGGGAGCTGAGGAGTTGGGAGGCTGGCTCAGGAAGAGGAGGGAGCTGTGACTGATCCCAGACAAAAGTGGAAGCAATTCACTGCTCCGGGCAGGGAAGGGCAACTCTTTGTCTCAGCAATTGAGAACCCCTTGGCAGCACAGCAGGAAGAATTCACCAGGGGCCTGACTCAGAGAGGATAGGTGGGGGAAGGGTGACACAGGAACCTTGGGGATGGACTGGTTTATGGGTAGAAGCTTTGCACAGAGGAGCCGTCAGAGGAGAAAGAAGCTTTTTGTTCCAGGAGAGCAATTTAGAGAGATTTTGTTTGTGTGGGCCTTCGCTTATGAGGAAAGTGTTTGTGGGGAAGAAGGTTATGGAGCTAGTGATATGCATGGGAGCACTAGTGAGAAACATGGTTTGTAGGGAGCTTGCTTGGCTGGGTCTGGGTTTGGGGCGGCCGAGCACGGGGTCTGGGGCAGTGAGAGGGGCCACAGGGGCAGAAAGAAGAGTCCTTGCTGTGGCCTTTACAAATAGACAGTTCTGGGGCACCTAGGTGGCTCAGTCGGTTGAGTGTGAGCTCTTTTTTTTTTTTTAAGATTTTATTTATTTATTTGACAGAGAGAGACATAGCGAGAGAGGGAACACAAGAGGGGGCGGGGGAGGGGGGAGAAGGAGAAGCAGGCTTCCTGCCAAACAGAGAGCCTGATGTGGGGCTCGATACAGGACCCTGGGACCATGACCTGAGCCTAAGGCAGACGCTTAACGACTGAGCCACCCAGGCGCCCCGAGTGTGAAGCTCTTGACCTCAGCTCAGGTCTTGATCATGGGGTCATGAGTTCAAGCCCTGTGTAAAAAACAACAAAAACAGATACAGTTTTAAAATAAATTTATTTTATTTTTAATCTTTATTTTATTATTAAAAATAAATTTTATAAAGATTTTATTTATTTATTAGAGAGAGAGAGGGAGAGAGAGAGAGACGCAAGGGAGGGACAAGCAGACTTCACAGAGCGTGGAGCCCATTGCAGGGCTCGATCCCAGGACCCTGAGATCATGACCTGAGCTGAAATCAAAAGTCCGCTGCTCAACCAACCAAGCCACCCAGGTACTCCTAAAAATAAATTTTAAATAAAAATAAATAAAATAAAAATCTTACATGATTACCAAAACAATACCTATTAATGTAGAACAATTGGACAATATAAAGAACAACAAGAAAGAAAGAAAAAAAAAGAACCCTTCAGCCAAGATAGGCACTGTTATCAGTTTGGTATATTACAATGGATTTGATATATTTTTTGGACATTTTAACGACTACTTTGTCCCTAACTTTTTACTTTGAAAACCTTCAAACCTGTAGAGAAGTCGAAAGAACAATGTGATGAAAACTGGTGTACCTTCTACCATCAATTGTTTTTTGTTTTTTTTTAAGATTTTATTTATTTATTTGACAGAGAGAGACACAGCGAGAGAGGAAACACAAGCAGGGGGAGTGGGAGAGGGAGAAGCAGGCTTCCCGCCGAGCAGGGACCCCGATGCGGGGCTCGATCCCAGGACCCTGGGATCATGACCTGAGCCAAAGGCAGACGCCTAACGACTGAGCCACCCAGGCGCCCCTCAGTTGTTAGCATTATACCACATATACACTTCTTTTTCTTTTCCTGATCCATTTGAAAGTAAGTTGTTGCCGATATCACATCGGTTAACTTTTAAGTATGTCAGGCATGCTTTTTTTTTCTTTTCTTTTCTTTTTAAAGATTCATTTATTTTTTAGAGAAAGCAAGAGCATGAGCAGGAGGGGCAGAGGGAAAGGGAGAGAGGATCTCAAGCCGACTCCACACTGAGCACGGAGCCTGATGCAGGACTCAATCCCAGGACCCTGAGATCATGACCTGAGCCAAAACCAACAGTCTGACGCTTAACCGACTGAGTCACCCAGGTGCCCCCATCAGCATGCATTTCTAAGAATAAGGACATTCTCCTACATAACACAGTATCTCACCTGAGAAGATCAGTATGAATTCAGGAAGGTCTGCATATGTCTTACTTATCGATATGTGTTACTACAGATTCTGAATGTTTTCCCCTTTCTTATATCTCTCACCTTTCAAGGCAGAACTTCAATCACTTACCTAGCCAGCTAAGCCAAAGCAACTAGATGCTGGGGAGGAAAGAAAGAGACTCTCTAAGAGCATGGAAATCTGGAAACCTGCCAGAAGGACACTGCTCAGAGGAGTCCAGGACATTTCTTTTCCCCTGAGCTCATTTTCCAGGCTGTGGGCTAGAGCTTTGCTTTGGGATCCTTCCCTCCCTTCCTCTCTACCTCCCCAAACCGTACTATCTACTTGTTCTGTGCTAGATTCTGCACCAAGGTCTGCCAACCCAAGTGAACTTGGTCTCTAATCTCAAGAAAGTACAGAAAAGGCAGAGTTTCTCTCTGGTGAGTGGTTTCTGTCCTTGGCATTGTAATCTGCCATTTAAGAACATCATGCCCATAGGACTGGCTTGTCTGCTGGTGACCTTACCAGGGTCTGTGGGCTTCACGTGGAAAAAGCCTCTGCTCCTTGAACCACCGATTGCCCCCCACCCGCCATCATCATGACCTGGCCAGGGCAACAGAGACAATTTCATGAAGAAAAAGCAAGCCCCTTTACTCTGAAATTTTAGCTTTGTCCTTTTCCCATGTTTTCTTTATGTAAGGAAAATATATCTGATTTGCAGATTGAGGGGCCCTCGTGTTTCCTTGCTTGACCTAGACTTTTTTTTTAATACTGTTGTTGGCTGCCTTTCAAAATTGTTTTCCTACATGTAAGTTTTTTTTTTTTTTTAAAGATTTTATTTATTTATTTGAGAGAGAGAGCACATGAGAGGGGGGAGGGTCAGAGGGAGAAGCAGACTCCCTGCCGAGCAGGGAGCCCGATGCGGGACTCGATCCCGGGACTCCAGGATCATGACCTGAGCCGAAGGCAGTCGCTTAACCAACTGAGCCACCCAGGCGCCCCTCCTACATGTAAGTTTATAAACATGGAGGTCTGTGAGCTAATTTTAACATTTCAGTAATCTTAATGAAAACCACAAGTTTGGGGCGCCTGGGTGGCTCAGTTGTTAAGCGTCTGCCTTCAGCTCGGATTATGATCCCAGGGTCCTGGGATCGAGCCCCGCATCAGGCTCCCTGCTCCGCGGGAAGTCTGTTTCTCCCTCTCCCACTCCCCCTGCTTGTGTTCCCTCTCTCGCTGTGTCTCTCTCTGTCAAATAAATAAATAAAATCTTAAAAGAAAAAAAAAAGAATGCTCAGAAAGAGGAAAATTAAATAAGATGATCTTCCTAACTATCTGGAAGTGAATCTTTTAAAATAATATTGTATTAGTATCAGAGATTCTACTAACTATGTTAGGTCAGATCAGCATTTGGTAAATAGTAACCATCATTAAAAAAAAAAATAGTAACCACCATTTGTAAAATCAAACTCCTACTCTACCCAAATTCCTAATCTATCAATGGGGGGCACTAAGAACCCACAGACTCCAGCTTTGGGGACCAAAATTCAGGCTTAGGCAAGTATAATGATTTTAGCATCCTCACAACTAAAGTTCAACCAATCAAACTGTATTCTGCCTCTTTCCTCTTACCTAAATTTGAGTTGTGTTATCATTCATTGTAGATAGTTTTGTGGGCTGCCTTTAATCCTTTCTTGGAACAGGTAAAGTATAAAAGGATACAAACTAACAAGCATGCAAATATATTTTTTAATTTAAATTCAGTTAATTAACATATAATGTATTATTAGTTTCAGAGGTAGAGTTTAGTGAATCATCCGTCTTATATAACACCCAGTGCTCATTACATCACGTGCCCTCCTTAATGCCCAGTTACCCCATCCCCCCTCCCACCACCCCTCCCCCACAACCCTCAGTTTGTTCCCTGTAGTTAAGACTCTCATATGGTTTGCCTCCTTCTCTGATTTTGTCTTATTTTATTTTTCCCTCCCTTCCCCTATGATCCTCTGTTTTGTTTCTTAAATTCCACATGAGTGAAATCATATAATTGTCTTTCTCTGACTGATTTTGCTTAGCAAATACCCTCTAGTTCCATCCACGTCGTTGCAAGTGGTAAGATTTCTTTTTTCTTTTTTTGGATGGTTGAGTAATATTGCTTACAAATATACTTTAAGAAGGAGACAGGGGGTGCTTGGAGATCAGAAAGAGAAAGTCTAAATTTTGGGAATTGCTTCCTTATCAGCCACCATGACTCAGGGATAAGATGCTGGCTCGGTGCTTAATTCGGAATCAGAAATGTTTCCTCATCCTCATGCTGGCCTGACTGAACCTCAGAACTACTCACCACCCCTGCCTACCAAGCAAACATCTCTTTGAGGTTTGGTCTCTTATGTCCTTGGTGATTTATTGCCCACTGTACATATTTTTCAGTGCAACTCTTGTTTATAGTTTTATTTTGGGAGTGGTTGGTATGAGTCAACTCTGCGAGTCAGAAAAACAGCAGATGTACAGAAAAAGATCATGTGTGGACCAGTGAGTTGAGTATAGGACCCGAGGGGGCTCTGGGGTAATCCTTCCAACCCCGGAAGCCCTTCCTTGTGGCCAACCGGGCCTTTCTGGTTGCCTTTGTTATCTCTTCTCTGTCTAAGCAAGAGAAATAAAGATAACTTAATAAATGTAGCTTATAGGGACTCAAGAGGGCTAGAATAATAAAAAGTGTCCCTGGGGATTAAAAGGTTAGAAGCCACTAGTTTAGCTGGTATATCTTCTTCTGGTTTCAGGGGCTTTTTGCCAATTGAATTAAATGCGGTTCCGCTAAAACTTGTTTGACGACTACCTCAAGTTGAAATATCATATAATGACAATTGTTTGAAAGTTTGGTTCTTTCTTGGCAAAGTTCACTCTTTCAGTATTTTGTGGCCATTCTAAAAGAGGCCAAATACTGCCCCTGTCCTTTACTGGTCTTTCGCTCCTGGGTATTTTACTGAAGTTTCCTAGAGCCTTGTTTCCACATTTATAAAATGGAGATAGAGTATCAGTTACCTCACAGTGCTAGATGAGATCGTGTAAACAGAGCCGCTTAACACAATTCCCTGGCACATAATCAGCACTTTATAAATGCTAGCTACTATTTCTTGTCACTCCCAGGGACAATGCATTTTGTTATAGGGAATCACACTAGGTTGATACTGACTACAAGCCCAATTAAATGTGTCAAGCTTTTGGGGGGTAATTTCATTAAAAAAAAAAAAAAGGCAGGGAAAGAAGATGAATGTTAAAGAAATGTATTTCACACAGTCGAATCTTCCATAGTATGACCCGCTAGTAGGAGAGAATTTTTGGGGGGTGTAATGGAAACAAACCTTAAGAGTCATGTGTCCTGAGGTGACTTTTATCTTGTGTTGACCCATAGCACTGGCCCCACGTGCAGCCATGTTGCCCTGAAGATGATCTGAAGGAGAATTTGTAGTGAACGTAAGAGAAAAATGTCCATTTTTTGGTTCAGGTTCCTCTGTCCCAGGGCCAGGCTGACTACGTTGGATCCTGATTTCCTTCAGTGTCACAGTGAGGGCAAGGAATGACAAATAGAGGGCACAGTGCTTCCCACTTTCCTGGTGTCACTCCTCTGGTCTCCAGCACTGACTTCACCCACATGCATACACCCCTCTCCTGCCTCCTCCTCAGCCCCGAGAGCATTCCATTCCCATTCTACTCTTGGCAGCATCCGGCTGACAGGGCTCAGCCAAAGCCCAGTGTGTGGGGTGAGGATCGCCAGCTTTCAGCGCTGAAACGGTGCCACTTGAGCACCTCCCTCCCTATACTCACTCTTTCCCGAAACCTCTGGTGTTTTGCAAATCTCCCGGAAGTGAACAGCCAGAAGAGGAAAGCAAAAGTGGGTCAGGGAATGGTTTGAATTACTGGACGCAAAAATCCAAAAACCAAACCGAAAAACTGCCCATCCTCATTCATCCCTCATTTCCATTTCTCACAGAACCCTTGGGCTTCCTTTTTGTAATTTTCTTCCCCTTCAAGGCGATTTTATTTATTTTTTTTTTAATTTTTTTTTTTTTAAGATTTTATTTATTTGACAGAGAGAGACACAGCGAGAGAGGGAACACAAGCAGGGGGAGTGGGAGAGGGAGAAGCAGGCCTCCCGCAGAGCAGGGAGCCCGATGCAGGGCTCGATCCCAGGACCATGGGATCGTGACCTGAGCCGAAGGCAGACGCCTAACAACTGAGCCACCCAGATGCCCCTCAAGGCGATTTTAAAAAACTTTTTATTATGGAAAACTTCAAGTGTGCACCGAAGTGGAGAGAAGAGTATAAGTAACCCCCAAGTGTCCAGCACACGCAACTCAACGATAATCAACATTTTGCCCATCTTGTTTCATCTCTCCTCCCTATCTTATTATCTTTATTTATGTGTTCATTTATTCCTAGAGTATTTTTGAAGCTAATTTATTTTTAATGGATTCTCCCCCTCCCCCGAGTTGAAGCTGGGAATTGAGCAGAGGAGACCAAGCCTGGTGAGCTCAACCCCTCACCCTGCCTCCCCAGCCCCCCATCACTGCCTTGAGGGTGGAATCAGGCACAAATACAATTTCATAACCTGATTTTTATTCTTCCAGTAAGTAATGGTGCCCATCTTCTTTATGCCAGACACTGTGCTAGGCACTGAGGATAAGAGAGAGAGGATAAGAAACTCTCAGTTTGGTGAGAAAAAAAGTAAGAGGCAATACTGTTGGTTTGGCCTGATTATTTATACACTTGCAGCAAGAGTGTTCATTTGACCACATAGGCCTTCTTAAACTGGTTTGTAAATCTAGAGCCATATATTATTGACAAGGCCACAAAATTTACTTCTTTCCAGAAATTTCCTTCAGGAATCTCAGATTGGACTTTTAAAAGCCTCTATTATTCACTACATTGGGTTTAGAAAAACCAAGCCCAAGAAACTCTTTCCTCTAGGTTTCTCCCATTGTACCTATAAATTTGGGTGAATTGCTTTCTTCTCAAGGTCCCCACAATTTCCTAAAGTTCCTGGCCTGCCAAGAAGTGAACTTCCTCACCTACTGCAAAACTGGGACCCTGTAAACAGGTCCTGTGCAAGTTTTCCTGAGAGGACTTTGTAAACATTAGTTCATCATATTGGATTAAACAAGCATCATTCTCAAAAATGACTTCTGGGCAAGGCCTTCGTTGCATACCGATTTTTCCATTATATCCTGGTAAAAAGGAGGACAAATTCTTATTGAACTTATGCAAATAACTACCATGAAAAGTAAGGAAACTTGGTAAGTTTCTGAATTCTTGGTGATAGTGTGTGAGACATCATTTAAGAATGTTTATTTCAGGGGCACTTGGGTGGCTCAGTCATTAAGCATCTGCCTTCGGCTCAGATCATGATCCCAGGGTCCTGGGATCAAGCCCTGCATCGGGCTCCCTGGTCGGTGGAGAGTCTGCTTCTCCCTCTCCCACTCCCCCTGCTTGTGTTCCCTCTCTTGCCGTCTCTCTCTCTCTGTCAAATAAATAAATAAAATCCTTTTAAAAAATGTTTATTTCAGTTTAAAAAAGCAGAATCTAGGGCGCCTGGGTGCCTCAGTTGGTTGAGCGACTGCCTTCGGCTCAGGTCATGATCCTGGAGTCCCAGTCCCAGGATCAAGTCCCACATGGACTTCCTGGTCAGTAGGGAGTCTGCTTCTCCCTCTGACCCCTCTTGTGCTCTCTCTCAAATAAATAAATAAAATCTTAAAGAAAAAAGCAGAATCTAGTAATTTGTTATGGGTTACAGAGAGTTTAAGAAGAAAGAAAAAAGCCTTATTTGGATATTCAGAATAGAACATTAAAACAACATTAGCATTGAAGTACAGCATTAAAACAATATTCCAAACATATAACTGCAAATTTCCCTTATCAGTTCCTTCAGTCCCATACAACTAATTCTTGTTCTGAAGGATCTTGAATGAGCAGTCCCATGAAGCTGTCTGCTTATTGACTAAGAAGAGTTCTGGAAATCTTGGCTCAGTCCACTGGTTTGGTATGAAAGTTGTCTAAGTGATGTTAACTCAAAAACCTGTCCTTAAGAATCTATGCTTTAAAGTGTCAATAGCTTGAAGTATCTGGTGCAGTCCTTTTTCGAGGCTTTGACACAGTCCTTTACTCAAGACACAAATTCTAGTCGGTAGTTTATAGTGGAGCCTTCAGGCCAGCAGTAAACAAAAACTACCCATAGGTGACAGAGCCTTATAATGCCTGTGGCTAGTTTATATCTGATAATTTTCAGATATGAAAAAGTATGAAGATTCTTAATAAGAATAATGCAACTCACAAGGAAATTTGGTTGTTTCTTTGGTATGTAAACCAGTAATAAAGCCATTTCAAAAAAATTTTTACACAGTATGTCTTTAAAGATAATTAAGTCTGGGGCACCTGGGTGGCTCAGTCGGTTAAGCGTCTGCGTTTGTCTGCTTCTCCCTCTGCCCCTCCCCCTGCTCATGCTTGGTCTCTCTCTCTCTCTGAAATAAATGAATAAAATCTTTTTTTAAAAAAAGGTAACTAAGTTTATTTCAAAGAAGTCAGTGCATGTTACTTGTGCTGATGGATAAAAATGGATGACCATAATTTTTATAGAAAATGCAACCCAGGGTACCTGGGTGGCTTAGTTGGTTGGGCGACTGCCTTCATCTTAGGTCATGCTCCCAGGGTCCTGGGATCAAGTCCCGCTTCGGGCTTCCCTTGCTCCGCGGGGAGCCTGCTTCTCCCTCTCCCTGCTGATCCTCCCGCTTGTGCTCTCTCTCTGTCAAATAAATAGAACCTTTAAAAAAAAAAACAAGAAAGAAAGAAAAAGAGAATGCAACCCAGAATGTTGGTGAGCTGGCATCTTTCCTAGCAGAGGAGTAGGATTTAGATGTGATTTGGGGGAGTTCATTCTGTAGACTCTGTTGGTTCTGGAAGTTCCTGATGCACCAGAGTGGGGTGGTTGTGGTCTGTTTTATTGATCATATGTTAATTAGCAAAACTCCTCCAACATTACAGAAGGTGCCAAAATCACTCAATTAGAAAGAACAAGATGTAGTGCTGTAACTCCCCCAGAGGGTCATCTACCAAATGGAACCAGGGCTAGACAGGGCCTACACAAGACAAGCCCCAACCAGGGGGACTGCCGCAATTAGAGGGTACAAAAAGAGTATAAGAATGAAGGATCTGGGGATGCCTGGGTGGCTCAGTAGGTTAAGCATCTGCCTTCGGCTTGGGTCATGATCCCGGGGTCCTGTGATCGAGTCCCACGTTGGGTTCTGTGCTCAGCAGGAAGTCTGCCTACTGGTCCCCCTGCTTGTGCTCACTCTCTCCCTCTCTCTCCTCTCTCTCTCTCTGACAAATAAAATCTAAAAAAAAAAAAAAAAAGATCTGGCAGAGGTTAGAAGGGTTGAGTTCTATGGGTTGTGACCAGGTTTATGTGAGTTCATTTTATAAATGTGAATTGTCGGAATTCTTAATAAGAACTGAAAATATCCGGGGCGCCTGGGTGGCTCAGTCGTTGAGCGTCTGCCTTCGGCTCGGGTCATGGTCCCGGGGTCCTGGGATCGAGCCCCGCATCGGGCTCCCTGCTCCGCAGGAAGCCTGCTTCTCCCTCTCCCCCTCCCCCTGCTTGTGTTCCCTCTCTCGCTGTGTCTCTCTCTGTCAAATAAATAAATAAAATCTTTAAAAAAAAAAAAAAAAGAACTGAAAATATCCATCTTATATGAGATAGATATTTGTAAGATTGTTTCTGGCATCAGTGGTAACCAGTTGTTCTCTAGATCCAAGAGAAAATGACCTCAACTGGAACACACCATCAGGGGCAAGACAGATGGGATAAAAGAAGGAATGATCAGTGGGAGCCCACAGATCAGCCTCCCGCTCCCATTCTGCTGCCTGAGGCAAGTCACTTAACATCTTAAGGCTTCAGGGTTACTGTAAAACAAGAGAACTAATTTTAGCTCCTTTTACTTGTTGGGGAAGTTGTAAGGGTCATATAAGGTCATTTAGGTGAAAGTGAACTAAAACGCAAAGCCATCTATTTAGGTCCCCAGAAAGCCTAAATACCACCATTGTATGAATTGGAAGGAAAGGCACCTCCTCTGGGTGAAGTCAGCTCTGTGCCAGTTTGCGCACTTGGTTGCGCAGACCATGGTTAGGTTTCAGTCTCTACGCACCCCCATGGCTGGCCACCCTCGAGCAGAGCATAACCTCAGAACGGTTTCTGTACGGAAAGTGTCAATGCATGATATCACAAGGAAGCGTTCACTAGCAAGATGCTTGCGGCGTCTCCTCCATAGCGCGGTCCCTTTGCGTTTGGTGGGTCCGGCTAAACGGACGCTAGGCTCTGCACACCACTGAGCACTCTGCAGTCCTAACAGAGGTCAGCCTTTCCACATGGGGTCATCTCAAATAACATGTCCATCTCTGAAAAATGCCTCCCGACCCCACTGCCCCCACCCGGAACCTTGGTGCATCTGGTGGGCATATGCATGATGAAAACCCTGGGGGCAAAAGCCAATGGCTTCTTTGGGATGCACAGCAGAGTTGAATTCCTTATTAGTGGAACGTTGTTCCCTTTCCCTTCTTCTGTTTTCATGTCTCTCATCCTAAGAAACTCCTCATAGCTTGGAGAGCATCCAGCCCGAGGCTGAGCTGGGTTTACACCCCTCCAGTCCTCTGTCACTGGGCAGAAGCAGCTACCACCGCAGAGTGAGGGAAGGGCTCCCGCGTGCGCAGCGGACAAACACCACTGACCGTTACTAATTCTTGCAGAACCCATGCTTCTCAACCATGTCACCACATCCAGGCTTTCATAGCAAATACCTGTATGTCCCTTTCACTACCCTGAAGTGTGATTCACAGATGTAATTACACGTGTTCACACCTACACCCAGGCAGTTCGTCTTCGGAGTCCGAGCACTCAACCATCGTTGCTCCAACAGTTCTCGCCTTTCACTCTTGCATTATTGGTTTTCTTCTCTGCTTCATCTTTATTATCAATAAACAAGCCGATGTTGTCTTTTCTTAAAAACAAACAAAACAAAGTAGAAAACCAATCTTCTCTATGCTCCTTCAGTCTCATACTTGAGATACCGGGTCATATACTGATGTTTCCCAAGTTTGTGTCACCAGCTCAGACTCGTCTTGCCAGTGTTTTGTATTATCACTATTTTTTTTTTCATTATAGCTATTCTGATAGATGTGTAGCTGTGTCTTCCCACTGCAGGTCCCTGGACTTCTTTCTCTGCAGTCCTGTCCTCCCTGGTATTCTGCCCCATGAACTCTAGTTGCCTGGTCCTCCTTGGACTCTCAGTTGTACAAGCTCCTATATTCACTATATTTAACTACCAGCTGACATCTCAACTTGTAATTTTAATAGACATGTTGAATTTAACATCCACACAGGGCTGAGTGGGGTGGCAGAAGACCGCGGGGTATATATCAAGTGTCAATCACCGTCTAGATGAGGGACTTGTGTGTGCATGCATGTGTTTCTCCATACTGTTAGGTAAGACGTCTATAATGAGCCTTAACACTTAAAATAAGTTTTTATTTTGCAAAAATTGTTGGTTCATAGGAAGTTGCCGAAATAAAACACAGAGATCTAATGTACCCTTCACCTGTTTCCTCTAGCGTTTACATCTTATGCATTAGCATGATGTGTAAAATTGACATTAGCATAATGTATGTGTGTGTGTAGTTCTGTGTCTTTTTATTTTATGTGTGGATTCGTGCAATCTCCACTGCAATCAAGGTAGAGAACTATTTCATCACCACAAAGATTACCCTTGTGGGGACACCTGGCTGCCTCAGTCCGTAGAACATGCGACTCTTGATCTCAGGTCATGAGTTTGACCCCCCATGTTAGGCATGGAGATTACTTTAAAAAAACCTACAAAAGGATCTCTCTTGTGGTACCTCCTTAGAGTCACATCTGTGTCCTTATCCCCACCATTCAAACCTCTGACAAACACTATTCTCCATATTGTATGGGTGTCATCTAAATGGAGTCATATGGTACATGACCATTTGATATTATTATTTCTTTCACTCAGCATAATGCCTTTGAGACCCATCCAGGTTGTTATGAGTAACAGTAGTCCATCCCTCTTTATTGTTGAGTAGGATTCCATGGTGTGCATGTACTGCAGTTCATTTAGCCCCTCAGCCAGTGGAGGATATTTGGGCTGTTTCTAGTTTGGGCTAATAATACTGCTGTTAACATTCGTGTACAAGTTTTTGTGTGGACATATGTTTTCATTTCTCTGGGATGAATACCCAGGAGTGTGATTGCTGAGTTGTATGATAAGTATGTAGTTAGTATTTAAAAAATCTGCCAAACTGTTTCCCAGGGTAATAGTACCATTTATATTCCCATCAGCAATGTATGAGAGATCCGGTTTTTCTGCATCCTTGCCAGTGTTTTGTATTATCACTATTTTTTTTTTCATTATAGCTATTCTGATAGATGTGTAGCTGTGTCTTCCCACTGCAGGTCCCTGGACTTCTTTCTCTGCAGTCCTGTCCTCCCTGGTATTCTGCCCCATGAACTCTAGTTGCCTGGTCCTCCTTGGACTCTCAGTTCCATCTCCTCATCTCAGGGAGACTGAAAGACTCTGCCTGCATCCCCGTCTCTGTGCCACCTGGCCTAGAAACTGTCCCCAGGGAGTAAGCTGGGGAAGTAGGCTCATCCCACTTGTTTCCCCTCTCTCAGTGATCGCTGGACTTCATTGCCTTTGTCCAATGTGTTGAAAATCTATTGTTTCATATAATTTGTTCATTTTTCCAGGAGTTTTAGGCAAAACCCAATCACTGTTCCTCCATCCTGACTACAGGTGGAAGTCCATATTTTTAAGTCCATATTTGATTTTATTTAGTTTTTATTTATTTTTTAAAGATTTTATTTATTTGAGAGAGAGAGTGAGAGCGCACGCACCAGTGGGGGTGGGAGGGGCAGAGTGAGAGGGAGAAGCAGGGTCCCAGTGAGCAGGGACTCCGGGATCATGACCTGAGCTGAAGGCAGACATGCAACCATCTGAGCCACCCCATTTTTTATAAAGATTTTATTTATTTATTTGAGAGAGAGAGAGACAGAGAGTGGGAGAGAGAGTGAGCATGAGGGGTGGGGCTGCTTAGCAGAGTAGTATTCTTTATGCCCTCTTCATGTTGCCAATAGACCTCACCAGAACGAATGGGCAGAATGGACACCAAAGAGGGATAGCACAGGCAAATAGACAGTGAAATGTAATAAATGCCTAGTGTAAAGTAAATGCTCAATATTGGTTAGTTGTTATTATTATTGCTGTAAATTATCAACATCAGCACTGCGAAAGGTCAGCCAGGTGGACCCTGCCAATCACAGAGGCAGCTCCCAGACCCCATTTGAAAACTCCTGCCTGAATGACAAAGCAAAGCATCCTCCTGAAGAGCCTTGTTTATATCCAGAAAGAGGTTTTGTAGTGCCTTAATAAACTCCAGAGTGCTTTAAAAAATCTCTCATGCTGTCACTTTTAGCTAAGGAAGTGAATAGAATCAACATTGTTACCCTCCTGGATTTGCTCACCCAGACTACAGGGACCCATAGTGATGCTGCTGCTTTGGATATGGTCTTATCTAGGGCTAAATTATCAGGTTTGCAAAATCTGGATGTTCTGATGGGAATGTGGTTATTGGTTGGGTTGGAAAGAGGGAGAAGGGAGTGGAGGGCAGGGCTAGGCTTCATAGGTTAAGGTATGTGCAAATTTATGATTGTCTCAAATATTCCAATGTTCAAATTAAGTCATGATCCAAGTCTAAAATGTAAAAAGCAAAATAACCATGTTGGAATATGGTTATTAAATGGTTATAAAATAACCAAATAAAGGCCAAAGATCTTGATGTGCTAGAAACGACAGGGAAGGGTTAAAGGATGTACATGTGGAGAATATTAAACAATGATTTGATTTGAGCTTCCTGGCAAGATCAGGCTGCGATAAAGCTCAGGATAGTGGGTGTAACCCAGGAGTGAGACAACTGGCAAAACGAAACTCTGCAGTTTCCCAGGCTGGGGTCATTTCCTGCCTTGGATGTCTGGGTCTGTCTCAATGTCCAAATAGCCTTACTTCAAAGTGTGTGTGGGAGCAGAGAGAATTGAGTGAGCGTTTATTCAGTGCTGGTGGGAGGAATGGAAGGAGGGTGGGCTTAGGAATTAAGTCTGGATTTAAAAGCACATGGACCAGCAGGAGCTAGCCATTTTTCTACAGACCAGCATCCAGGGCACTTTTTAGAAAGAAGGAAACCCTGGGAGGGAAGAACTTGGGGAACAAGAGAACACAAAAGTCTCTGAAGCTACTTAGGTGTGGAGGTAAGTCCCAGTAGTGTTGAGTGCCCCGGGGAACAATATGGGAAGTTCTTTCTCTTTAGAAAAATTTTTTAAATATTGAAATATTTTAAACTTTAAAGAAAAGTTACAATAATACAAAGAACTCCTGAATAACCCTCTATCCAGATACATAATTTAAAAAAATTTTCCCCCCACATTAAAAAAAATCATTTTCTTTCTCTGTAAACACATGTATACACATACATATAATCTATATTTTGAACCATTTGAGGGTAGGTTGCCTACAGCATGCCCCTTTGTTCCTTAGTATTTCAGGGTTCATTTTTTTAAGAATGAAGATATTCTTTTAAATAATCATAGCATAATTTTCAAATTCAGTATATCAAACATTGATATAATCCTATCTACTCCACAGACTATCCTAATTTTACCAATTGTCTCAATGTTTTGTTTTGTTTTGTTTGTTTTGTTTTAAGATTTTATTTATTTATTTGACAGAGAGACAAAGCGAGAGAGGGAACACAAGCAGGGGGAGTGGGAGAGGGAGAAGCAGGCCTCCTGCCGAGCAGGGAGCCCGATGTGGGGCTCGATCCCAGGACCCTGGGATCATGACCTGAGCCGAAGGCAGACGCTTAGCACTGAGCCACCCAGGCGTCCCTGTCTCAATGTTCTTTACAGCAATTTTTTTTTTCTGATAGGGAAGTTCTCTCTTTGATAGGGGGATGAAACTGGCCTCACAGGACAAAGACACGTGTTCTTCCGCTCAGCACTGGTTGGGATCTTTATTAGCAGGGGAACCCCAGCAGGTCACTTCTGGGGGCTTTTTTTTTTTTTTTTTTTGGTTTCATTCTTATGCCATTTCTTCCCTGAGAGTACAAGACTAATCAGCAGGAAATACCCAAGTGCTAAGAGATCTTTAGTAGTAGAAGGGTTCTGGCATGACACGATGTAGTTTTAACAGGGGCCTGAGATGTGAAATTGGGCATCGCCTCCCCCCCCAAAGTGCCACCCGTCCCTACCGCGTAGCCTCAGCTTAGGAGTAAGAATGGACCATAGTGCTTTTTCTATTCCTTTTTATCTTTTGAGGGGAAGGATGGGTAGCGAGGACTGTAATAGACACTTGAATGAGCAAAAATTAATTTGGGATAAAAATAGAGAGACTGTGTCCTATGGCAATTCTAGTCCTTTACCGAGAATAAGGCTTTCTATAAGAATTTCTCTCAAGGACAGTATGCCACCGTACTTGATTGGCTTTTCAACCATTCTCTTAGGTTATTTGGAACTAATTTCTGTGTAGGAGCCATTTGATGTCAACTTTCCCTACTGATTCCCCATATGCGAACCAATTTCAGAACTGCTTCTCCTGGTCGTCTTCCTGTTCATCTTCCTGTTGTGCAAGATTCTTACGTTATTGTACAGCAACAGGAATGTTGTGGGGAGGGACCAGAGAAATGGGGAAAGAACAAGAAAGAATCTCTGCCTTGAGGGGAGGGGGTAATGCGGAGAAGGGAGAGGAGACCCCAAAGACTATGGTGTCAGTATTTAGGGAGTCTAGGGTCCCTCCTGGAGCCAAGTTTCATCTCAAAGTCAGTCCTTCTGTTTCCCTTCGGCCCTCCAGGAAAAATGAAGCTGACTCTGGTTCAGATCTTCTTCATGATGTTGCTGCTCCTACTGGGCCTGGGGCTGGGCCTGGGGCTGGGGCTTCAGATGGCTGCAGCAGTCCTGGAGGAGAGCGATCAGTCCCTGAGTGAGCTGTGGTCCAGTGACTCAGAGGACAAGACCAAGGCCACAAAAGGAGAGGGCAGCCGAACTACAGAAACCTTGCTGCTTAGCAACAAAGGAGTGGTGCAACCGGGCTGGGCCGAAGACACCGTCCTCGGGGAAGACGAAGTTCAGGGAAGCAAGATGCTCGGAGCTGAGCCTCTCCTTCAGAGCCAGAAAGACTACCTTAGGTCTGACCTGATGGCCAGGGAATGCAACAGCCTAATGGTACACAAGCTGAAGGAGCACAATCGCACGTGCATAAACCAGTACACATTCATCCATGAGGATCTGGATACGGTCAAAGCTGTCTGTAACAGTCCTGTGGTTGCCTGTGAACTCAAGGGGGGCAAATGCCACAGAAGCTCCCGGCCTTTCGATTTGACACTCTGCAGGCTGTCCAAACCAGGCCAGGTCACTCCTCACTGCAATTACCTCACTTTCATTTTTGAAAAGTATATTATTATATCTTGTAATGACATGAAGGTCCAGATAATGTCTGGACAATGAAACGACTTATCTTCTTCTTCCTCTTCATCCTTCTCCTCTTTCCCTTCCTTCCTACTTCTTTCTCATACCGTTTTCCTCGTCCTGGGTGTTCGGCATAAAAAGGTTCTGGGAAGAGAGGCTGGCCTACTCTGGATCATTCTCCCCTGCGAACACAATTCTTCTTTGCCCTAGGTTTCATCCAACTTGCATTTTGTTCCTGGGGTTTGAGGTGGCAGAATAAGGTAATGATCTGTAGTGTCTCTAGGTCCTCCGTCTCTCCTGCCCTGGAGAGAGATAGGTGAAGAACTGCCCTAGTCTCTGTGGTGACTTTGGTCATCAGCCTGTTCCCTGGTCTCTTTGCCTTTGGGTATGGACTGTAAGAGGTTAATGCATCCTAGACCCATGTTCTTTGCTGCTGTTCATGAGCCTCTAGGGCCATCACAGGAGCCTCTGGGGCTTTCCACATGGCCCCTCTGTGCTGCAGATGCAAATGAGTGACTCTAGCTCTGACTGCACCTGCTGAACCACGTGGATCAGGTTTCTTTCCTTGAGTCCCTCAAAGAGTGGACTATTCTGAGGAGTCTGCTGGGAAGGTGCCGTGGGGGTGCAGACTAAGCTAGAACAGGTGATGCGGCAAGGACAGCACTCTTTTGTTTGACCCTTCTCAACCCTTTTCTCTCTCCTCCCAACTTGTGCTACCTGCCTCTTTGTTTTGCTTCTTTTTCCATCTCTTTGTTTTTTTCTTTTGCATCCCCCCCCCAGCTGACACCTCCCCCCTTCTCTGTTTTCCTTTTCCTCTTCTTTTTGGGCTCTCCCTCTTCTTTCTCTGAATCCCTTTAGAAATTCATTCAGCCACTTAAGTGTCAGACTCTAGATTTCAGCTTGTGTTGTGATCTCAGGGTAGTGGGATCAAGCATCGCCCCCCAGCTCTGCCCTCAGGAGGAAGTATTTTCTCTCCCTCTGCCCCCACCCCTGCTTGCAAGCACACTCTCTCTCAAATAAATAAATAAATCTTTAAAAAAAAAAAGAAATTTATTCAGCCAACACTGATGATTTATACTATGCCAGGTAAGAAGATGTTGGTTCTATAGTCTAAAAAGTTTGGCATAGGGAGTTGGAGGGAGGGCGGAGAAAGGGAGCCTTTTTTCCAAATTATGTCCAGAAAGCAGACTAGTGCTCACGTTAGGTGTTCAATGATGCAGAATGGATGGGATCAAAGGAGTCTTATTTTCAGTCATCACCTCTTCCCCTTTTTGCTCTGCAGAACAACGTTGGTGAAAGAATAATTTCAGTAGAGAAGGGATTGGATCTATTTGTGGAGCAGGAATACTATGGGGTGGAATAAATAGAGGATGTAAGTGGCTGCCCTCAGCCTATCTCCTCTGAATTAATTTCTATCAAGAAAAAGTGTAGTTAGACGTGCATGGGCACAGAAGGGAATCTGAGAAAATTGCTGGGTGACTTAATTTTGAGATTCCCTCACCCTAGGGGGCTCCTCTGCTTCATTCTACTAGACAGTAACACACTCCAGAGTCAGGGACATACATAAATGGGAGACTGGAGAGAAGAAGGAAAAAAAAAAAAGATTTGGCTTACTCTGATCTGGCTTTAACCTTCCTTTTCTTTCTTCATTTATTCCCCAATTTCTTTTTTTTTTTTTTAAAGATTTTATTTATTTATTTGACAGAGAGAGACACAGCGAGAGAGGGAACACCAGCAGGGGGAGTGGGAGAGGGAGAAGCAGGCTTCCTGCAGAGCAGGGAGCCCGATGCGGGGCTCGATCCCAGGACCCTGGATTCATGACCTGAGCCGAAGGCAGACGCGGAACGACTGAGCCACCCAGGCGCCCCTCCCCAATTTCTTTTATCCTTCTTGTTCTCCCACGCAGGCAACCACTAAATGTGTTGTCTCTACTATCATCTCAGACTCCCCTGGTTCCACATTTCCCTTTCGACCTCTCACTCTCCTCTTCTGGCAATAATAACCTTTTAGGAGCAGCGTTGCTGGGCAGGAAGTGTATCTGCACCTGCAGGCTGCCCTGACCTTTAGAGGTGGGAGGGGGTGGGGAGAAGGTCAGGAAGTGTAGGCAAGGCCAAGGCCAAGGCCGGGCAGATTCCTACTCTTCCTGACGCAGAATCCCTTTCAGGGGAAACAGACAAAAGATTATCTCAGGCCAGGGAGAAAATGAGAAATGAGGTGGGAGGAGAGGAAAGAAGAGTGGATGTCAGAGAAAATCAGCCATGTTGGGAATCTGTCCAGAGGGTAAACCAAAGGCATTTAGGATTATGGATGGAATGTGGAAGGGTTGCAAGTCGGACTTCATCTTAACCAAAAGCCAAAGGATCCACATTGTCTGGCTCGAAATATTAAGAGATGGGATTAGCTAGGAATGAAAGCCTGTACTCTCTCATTTTCAGATGGCCCGCTTCTCCCCTTCAGCGTTCCCACACTGTCCTCCCCTCCTCCTCTAGTCTCCACTTGGGACACTCTAGGGGGTCAGGCTTTTTACTGTGGAGACCATCTTAGGAAAGCAGCTCACAAAATTCTCTTGGGGCTCCCAGTGGTTCAAGCAGGAAAGCGCAGCTTCTGTGACCCACAGAACAAGGTGACAAGACACACCCCACCCACCAGGGACAGAAAATTAACTCATTAACTCAAATGCTGGCTCATTCACAAAACTGTCACCAACTCCTTCAGCTCCAATGTAGCTCCATCCTTACACTTTGAATCATACGCATTGGCCCATGTAACAGGTCCTCAGTCCCTTACCTACTGTTCCTAAATCTCCAAAGCTCTGAAAACTGAAAGGGTTTCTTTAAAGTGGCTCCAAAACTCCTTTAGATGCAAAATCTGACTGAATTAATGACGCAAGCCTATTTATTATCTTTATGCTTCATTTCATTACACATTTCACTGAGGAAATATCAGTGTTTGTTTATGAACATTGCCTCAGAGAGACTCCTCTAGGGGTGTTTGAGTAATAGCACACACGTACGTACACATACACTTACGCATTATTGCTTTTGGAAATCTGAAAAGTTCTAAGTTTCCAAAATGCATTGGCCCCAAGAGTTTTAGGTAAAGGATTGTGGACTTACATACACAATTTAATCAGCCCTTAATTAATTTGAGTATACAATAATGGCCCAATGAAGTCATAAGCATCTTTGTAGAAGCAAATACAAGTTTCTTCTATATTCTTCATTGGCACATTTATTTTTTTTAAAGATTTTATTTATTTATTTGTCAGAACGAGAAAGCGAGTGAGCACAAGCACGGGGGAGCGGCAGGCAGACGGAGAAGCAGGCTCCTCGATGAGCAAGGAGCCCGATGAGGGACTTGATCCCAGGACCCTGGGATCATGACCTGAGCCAAAAGCAGATGCTCAACCGACTGAGCCACCCCGGCGTCCCCATTGGCACATTTATCGATCAAAGTTTACCTGCTTGTTGATTATCTAGAACCTTCTCAGAAGTTATAAAAATTGTATAAAACATAGAATTATTCAAGAGGAGCAAGTTTTCTGGCTCCTGCCAAATACTGTGCAGCCTGAGTCACATTTCAGAGGGCTCACGTGCTCTTCCGGGGAAGCAGGGGGGAAACCATCATTGTACGCAGGCGCTCTGCTAGATGCTGTCACGTACTCGGTTTTGCATAATTCCTGTAAAGAGGTGACAGTAGAGTAGATTGGCTCCATTTTACAGAGGAGAAGTAACAGGCTCGGAGACACCAAGTTTATCTTGACCAACATCACCCAATTTAGAAACGGTTGATCTGTCATTCAAATGGAGTGTTCCTGCCCTTTCACCCATTTGCTGCTTCCTGATTTCTGGCACCATTCAGTTTGCTCTCCTGGACCCCAAAGGGTGACCTTCGACTCTAACTAGAGTTTCGGGCCTGGATTCTGGATTCTTTGCTTTGGTGGTAAGCACATATGTACTGGTAATGAAGTTGTCGGAAGAAAGGCAGGCAGGGCCAAGGCTCCCTCCCCTGCCCCCCCCCAAAGAGGAAACCACCCGTAAAAGGATTTGACACCGTCCTGGAAGTGTTGCAGGATTTTCTGCCTTTAGTGCCCACAGTTCTTGGTCACGCCACTTCGAAGAATAAAGGGGCAGACCAGACAGAGTGGTGGGCAGCAAAGCAAAGGTTATTGAGCCATAGTACAAAGCTCCCAGAGAGGAAGGGGGGCCCTAGAGGGTTGCACCCAGAGATTCTAAGTTTAGGGGTTTTTATGAGCTCTTTTGCGGAACTATCTTCAGCAATCAGAGCTTTGGGCACGTCTCTGCCTACCTACTAGGTTAATGTCCACGTGCTGATGGTCCTTATTTGCTGATCTGGGGGCTTAGGTCTTAATTGCCCCTTGCCTGTGATATTGATGATGGGGTTTTGGAATATAGGTGAGGTTCAGTGGGGTGGAGTCCAGATTCGACGACTAAGAAAGAATTCTTGAGACATCTTTGGTGCAAAATGGTGGTTTATGAAAGCACGGGGACAGGACCCGTGGGCAGAAAGAGCTGCGGCCCCAGGGGTGTGAGGTGGTGGCTGATTTATACTATGGGGTTGCGGGGACGTAAGGAAAAGGAAGATTTCTGAAAGAACTTTCATATGCTAAAGAAAGACTCACAGGATACCGGAGGCCTTGCCATTGTCATGTTAAGGTTGTTTACCCCTCTAGTAAGGCATTAACATTAAGATAGTTGGGAACTTCCTGGAGGAACATTACACTCTGCCCACTTCAAGTACCGTCGATGGGCTGCAGGTTGTAAAGACATTTAATTGTATTTACATTCCCTTCCTGAAGCTATTGCTAAGGCTTTTGTAAGTAAACTGACGGAGACTTAGGTCTTGTAGGATTGTGGTCTCTACAAGTTAACCATTAATTTAGGGCAGCCAGGAGTGCCTGAGGAATGTCACATATATCCCATGGAGGGGGGGAGGCGGGTTGTGGGGTGTCAGCTTCTGCTTTGTCCTTAGCTTGCCTTCTGTTCCCTCATCATTGACAAATGCTTTTGTGGTTAACTGTCTTATTTTAGGACATTTTGCAGAATTCATTTCTGCAAAGGCTGCAAGCAGAATGTCAGTGGGATCCTCTCTAGGCTGCACAACAGGATGTCAGTGCTGTTTTATTTTAGCTGTCCTGACTCCATGTTTTCTTGTTGGAGACCCTGGCCCTGACCACCTAACTGTCCAACTAACTCCTAACATTCCCCCCTCTGAAGAAGTGACCCAAACTACCCATTAGGGAAAGGGGGAGACGACCCATATAAGTGCTTCCTGCTGGTCAGGGTCTCTGTTGAAGAACGCAGTCAGGGTTTCATCCCCGGAAGTCTGTCTAAGGGTCCCCGGTAGAAGTCGGCAGGGGCTGTCTCCATCTGTGGTGCACAGGCAGGACCATCTGTAGCCTGATGGACTCTTAAGTGAGAAGAGACAAATCAGACAAGGGCATTTAGAATACAAGGTCTGAAAAGGAGTGGGAGGAAGATGACTAATAGCGGGGCCATTAATGGCCATGGCCATGGTAACAGCTGTGCTCCAGTGGGATGCCCACCAAGAGGAGAGCTCCTCTATTTGGGCCACCAGATTGTCTGAGGAATACCTGAGAGATGAGAGGCCACCTGACCTGTGTTGTTGTTTTAGAAGCAGCATACTTCCCAGAGGAAGGTGCAGGATTTAAAGGGGAGCAAGTTTTTATTTGCAGGACTGGACCCTCCAGCAATAAGTGCCTGGTTCCATAGGAGGTGGCTGGCTGTGAGCCAGACTGCCATCAGTTGGTAGGAGGCCTTGAATATTATGGGGGTGTATACAGTAAGGTCTCGGGGCCTTGCTCAGTGTCCCAGCTGTAAGTCTTCTTACCGGGAGGGCTTACAACTTGTATGTGACAGAAAGAAAGGGAATGGCCTTGGACGTCCTAACCCAGGCCCCAGGACCAACTTAACAGCCAGTGGGATATTTAAGCAAAAAAACTTGACTTGGTGGCCTACGGCTGGCCGGCATGACTTAGGGCGGAGGCAGCCACTGTTCTCTTGATCCCAAGCGTCTGGAACTGACTCCGGGACGAGCTTTTTCTGATTCTGAGTTCCACATTAATAGATGAGTACAGGCTGTCTGGATGCCCTTGATTAATTGATAAAGAGGACATGCTATTTCTCCATCCCCTGGTATCCACAAGCGATAGTACCCCGTTATGGCTCCAAACCTCTTAATTGTTTTAGGGTTTTAGGGATAGGGTAGGAGGCAACAGGCTAAACCCTATCTTTTCCCAGTCTCTTTGTCACCTCTGAGAGGACCAAGCCCAGATACTTGACAGATGTCTCGCATAACTGTGCCTTGGGATGAGAAACTTTATATCCTCTTGTACCAAGGAAGTTGAGAAGTTTTTGGGTGCCGGTTTGAATGCTTTGCTCAGAGAGGGCACATAATAGGAGATCATCCACATATTGTAATAGGACACAGTTCCCCATGGAGAAGTCTGTGAGATCCGGAGATAGGGCTTGTCCAAATGACGACTATCTCGGAACCCCTGGGGCAAAACTGTCCATGTCAATTGAGCAGCTGGGTTAGTAGGGTCTTCAGACACAAACAGGAACTGAGGGTCTGGGTGCAGTAGAATACAAAAGAAGGCATCCTTTAAGTCTAAGACCGTGAGCCAGCTGGCATCAGTGGGGATTTGAGCAAGGAGGGTGTAAGGGTTAGGAACCATGGGATGAAGCAGGACCACAGCCTCATTAGTAGTGGGGAGGTCCTGAATCAATCTTCATTCTCCATTAGTTTTTTGTACCCCCCCAAACTGGGGTGTTACATGGGCTGTTGCATTCTTTTAAGAGCCCTTGCTGCTTTAGATTACTTATGATTTTTATTAGGCCCTCCCTTGCTTTTGGTTTTCGAGGGTACTCTTTCCAACAAGGGGAAGTTGTGGGGTCTTGAGGGCGTATGTGGACAGACACTGCGGTTAAGGCCCAACCCACTTCTCCCTGCATTGTCCAGACTTGGGGATTAACATCAGCCCCTCTTAAGGGGAGGTAATTACTAGTCTGTCCCGGGGCTATCAATATGAGAGTTCCCAGACTGGGCACAATATCTCTACCTAAAGGAGGTGTGGAGCTGCCAGGCATTATTAAGAAGGAGTGAGAGACTGGGGCACCTGGGTGGCTCAGTCGTTAAGCGTCTGCCTTCGGCTCAGGTCATGATCCCAGGGTCCTGGGATGGAGCCCCGCATCGGGCTCCCTGCTCCGCGGGAGGCCTGCTTCTCTCTCCCACTCCCCCTGCTTGTGTTCCCTCTTTCGCTGTGTCTCTCTCTGTCAAATTAAAAAAAAAAAAAATCTTTAAAAAAAAAAGAAGGAGTGAGAGAAAATTAGATCTCTCCAAGTGCATCCCAGCGGATGAGAAAAATTTGGTTCTCGTCCAGTGAGACCATTGACAGCAGCACTGCGGTTGGACAGTTGGCCCAGGGTGGAGAGTAGAACAGAAAAGGTGGCTTCAGTCTCAGGAAAGACACTGACTGGCTTTCCTTCTATCTCCAGAATTACCCGAGGCTCTGGGTTCCCACCGGCAAGCTGTTCCGGGTAGTCACTGTGAAGAGCCCGGGGCCCCAGCCGTCCCTGTCTGGAGTGCTGGTCCCTGTGTGGTGGGGGGGGGCTAGTTGTCTGAGCCCTCGCAGGTTGAGGTCCCCGAGGGCGTTCAGTTTTCCAGTGCCTTCCTCCACACGTAGCACAGGGGTTGCGGAGCTTTGATTTTCTCCATTGAGGGCATTCTCGCTTCCGGTGCCCTGGGCAGCCACAGAAGTGGCATCTGGTGCCAGAGGCTTGGGGAGCCAAGCTGGCAACGGCAGGCAAGGCCGCCACCAAGGCCTCAGACGTCCTATTTAGCCTCTCTTTCCGTTTCCTACTCCCCTCTTGGTCCCAGCTGTAAAAGGCCCAGTTGGTGGCTTGTAAGAACACTTTTAGGGTCCCCTCAGGGCCAACAGACAACTTTTGCAGCTTTTTTCGAATATCTGGGGCCAACTGGGTCACAAGTATGTCTTTGAGAATGATCTCGGCCTCGGGAGAACCAGGGGAGACAGCTATATATTTAATGAGAGCCTATCTCAACCTCTCTAGGAAAACTGTTGGGTTTTCTTCCTGAGTTTGGGTGGCAGTTAATAACTTAGCATTATGTTTACCAACAGACCCAAATACCCTTAGTTTCTTTGTAATAAGAAGTCAAAAGCACAAACCTACGTCCAATAATCAGTGCTTTAGCACCTTATCCTATTTGGAAAAGACCTAGATGTCCAATGAATTCAATCCCATTTATCATCCAAGCAAAACTTGAAAGTTTTAGGGTTACCAGAGACTTTGAAAACTATCTTAACAGTTACCCATGAAAACTTTGAGACAGACAAGATCATCTTTTTGCTAACAAATTGCAACAGCGATAACGTGAGCTTATTTGACCTTCAGCAAACCTAGATAGAATACAAGTTTTATATTTAATGCTGATAACTTTAAAGACATATCGATCGAACTTAAATTAGTTTAAATACCAAATTATACTCCACCTGGATCCTCCTTTAGAAGTCAGTCAGTTTGTTCCCCATTGTCCCCATTTTTACCTGAGACACTGGGGGGGGGGCGGTATCTGGAGTGAGCAGTGCATGCAGGCCGCACCCAAGGTGGTGCAGAAGCAGGAGAAGGACGGGGAGACAGAAGAGGCAGAGTGTTGCCAGAAGGCAGAGAAAGAGGGCTTGATTTAACAGGAGCATTACATCCTTCCAGGTTAATCCAAACACATAAGTGAGATTTTGGAAGGCTTTTATACATTTATCTAGGTCATCAGAAAATTTTCCAAGGCCCCCCTTTATTTGTCTCGGGTCTTGCAATGAAAAGGGTACAGGGGCCATAGTGGCCCCTCCCCTTGGCCCCCCTCCAGGGACTGCATGTTTTTGCAAGGGCTAGAGCCCCCCCCAAGCACCAGTAGGGGGTTCAGGGTAGGGCAGACAGGTAGGGGGAACCAGTCTAAGACCTGGACAAGCAGGTTGAGGCCCCGGGGAAGGAGAAACTAGGGGTGAAGGATTCTCTGCGAACTCCATCTGCCTGTCTACTTTGGGTGTGCGTGTGGGTGTGGGTGTGGTAGTCCTTTGTTCCTCTCCGTGGCGGGCCGTGGGGCAGAGCAGCCCCGAGGCTGGGGTCAATCTCACACGCCGGCACAGGCCTTGCTTTTCTCTTAAGGCCCAGAAACATTGTGCATAAGGTACTTCTCCCTATTTTCCCTCACGTCTGCTAGACAAGTCTAATTGTAAAATAGTATTATAATTGACAGTTCCCTCAGGTGGCCATGTCTCATCCTCCAACTTGTACTGTGGCCATGTCTCAGAGCAAAAGAAAATGAGCCACCTTTTTCCCAGTTAAAACCAGGAAGGCATATCTGGAGTCCGTTAACAGAGTACGGGTTTTGGTCAGGGAATTGTGCATCTATAAGAAGAGAGGAAAAGGCGTCCCTTACCTCAATTTCTTATAGTTTGATCAGGAAGGCTTTTGGGAAGAGAGGAAAAGGCATCCCCCTCCTCGGTTCCTCTTTATCCTTTCCTGATGTGTGGCCCTAGCTACTCAGGTGACTGACGGCCAGAGCCCCTGTGGTCTCTGCAAGGTGCTGGGAGTAGTCGCGCTTACCAGGCTTGGCCCTACCTCCAGAGAGCGACGACCCTGGTTTCCCCGACCCTTTCCTTAAGATTCCCCTAGTGTTGGATGGATGTGCTAGACTTCTCGGAGTCTGTTGAAAGTTGGCATGACAAGCAGAGTAGAATTGTTCCGTCTGGCATAACCACAATAAGAGGTTGGTAAAGGTCAGCTTTTGGTGGGAGGAGATGGGGTGCCTGGGGAGAGGGAAGCCACCTGAGTAGACATTCGTTCACTTGCCTTGTTCTGCCAATCCCACGTATAGATGTTGTAACCAACGGGGTGTCCATTTTAAAATGTACGCAGGGAAAGTGCAGTCTACTAGATGGAGTAGAATGGCTCCCGCCATATATGGGAGCTCCCCTTCTTTTATGTCATGGAGGCATAAGCCTGAGGGGGGTAGGAACATATCCATCATTTACACAGAAATAGCACTGATGTTTGGCATCTGCATTTGCACAGAGAACGTAATGCTGGCATCTCCCGAGTAGGAGAATTCAAGGGGGGGGCCCATCAAGCGCAGCATGAACCAGGTCTCTTAGGTCTCCTCGGAGGCCTCAATGGCCAGCCCTTTTGCTTAATATGAAGATTCCTTCCATCTGATTGGGTAACCGGGGTAAGGGAGTATGAGTCAAAGATGCCACCATGGGCAGGATGGCAGGGAGAGAAGGCTGTTCCTCATCGTGACAGGGAACGGTGAGTGGGATCTCTTGGAGGCCGCCCAAACCTTCTGTATGAGGATGTCCAGGGGGACCGTCCTGGGTCTTTCCCATTTGTTCTTCCTGGGGAAGAATCAGCCAAGAAAAGAGCAGTAGAGGGTTTTCTCTCTAGATGCCCAGACGGGCCTGTAAGGAGCCAGATTCCTCCGAGAGCCTTTGGGTGTCCACCAAAGGGTAATCTTGGTCAGGACCCCTCAATTGCTGCTCAGTCTTCCCTAGGTCCCTCACATCTGGTGATCTGCCCAGAAAGGAATTCTGAGTCCTCACCAAACCGACATTCCCAACTTATGTTGGGGGATCAGTCTGAAAGGAGCCCAGAGAGCCTGTCACCCCAGACCTAAGAATGACAGCCGTGCTTATCACTTTTACAAGCCTGACGGGTGCCCATTGTGTTGACAAACAAAATAGAAAGAGAGACTTGCTGCCCACTACTCATGGTTAGATGTCCTTGATGATGGTGGAGATCCCGGACGAGCCCCCAGGCAAATGTTGCAGGATTTTCTGTCTTTAGTGCCCGAGGTTCTTGGTCACGCCTCTTTCAAAGAATGAGGAGGCAGACAAGACGAAGAGTGGTGGGCAGCAAAGCCAAGTTTATTGAGCAGGAGCATAAAGCTCCAGAGAGGGAGCGGGCCCGAGAGGTGTGCTCCCGGAGTTTTTAAGCTTGGGGGTTTTATGAGTTCTTATGCGGAACTATCTTGAGCAATCAGGATGATTTACAAGGAAAAAGCATTCTTATAAATAGCCTAACTCCCAGAGACCCATAGACTCAATTTCCTGGAGCCCTAACATCACCCTCCCTTCCTTGAGTGATGTGGGAAACTGAGGCAGAAGGGAAAGTAAACAAAATTAAATGTCTTCATGACCTGCAGCCCATCGACAAGGACCTGAGAAAGGCAGAGTATGACGTTCCTCCAGGAAGCTCCCAACTGTCTTAAGGTTGATGCCTTACTGGAAGGAAAAACAACCCTGGCTTGACGGTAGCCAGGCCTGTAGCATCCTGAGAGTCTTCTTTAGCAGATCAAAGTCCTTTTGGACACCTCCCTTTTTCCTTACCTCCCCCAACTGCCAAATATATAATCAGCCACTCCTCAGAACCCCGGGGCAGTAGATCTTTCTGCCCATGGTTCCTGTCCCCGTGCTTTCATAAAATCACCTTTTTTTGCACCAAAGCCGTCTCAAGAATTCTTTCTTGGCCGTCAGCTCCGGACCCCACCAACATGCCCAAAGGACATCAACGTGCTGCTGTAGGAGAAAAGAATCGGTTCTTGGGACTCATACAATCCTGGCATGAAATCGAAGCTCTGCCACGGAGAAGCAGTTGTGACCATGGATAATAGCTGTTGGTTCTCAGAACCTCAGTTCCTTATTTGTAAAATGAGATGATAGTACCTACTTTATAGGGCTGTTACGAGGATTAGATGAGACTAAATGGCCCATAGTAGGGTTCAACAAATGGCGGCTGCCCTCGGGGGTGGTGTTGCTCGGTTCGCTTCCCGTAGACAGCACCTAAGCATTTTGACAGGCTCCGTCCGGAAGCGGTCCTGGAGTACAAAATGCAATATCAGCACAGCTTACAATTTGGGGCACATTGGCTAGTGTGTGGATATGTGGGGTCCTGTAAAACTGCTCAGATTTCATCCCTTGGATGGCCACAGAATTTATATACTTGGGGCTAATGCAATCTTTAGAACTGAGCAAACAGGACCCCTGCCCTGGGCCTAACCCCTCAGGGGTACCCTACACTTTGGAGTGCCTTTCACAGAGGAAGTCCTCTTGCATCTGGTACTGACTGGGGCCAACAGTGCCATCCAGGCCAGGTTCCTGAGCTTGAACCGGACCTGTGTGGGCTTACGTCCCATTTCTCCCCTTCAGGGCACTGCTCCCCTACTCCATGTGTTGAGCCAACCAGCAGCCCCCCAAAAGTTCTGAGACTTGCACATACGCAGCCATCCTCAAGTCCTAAAGCCAAATCTTGGTTCCAGGACAGTGGCCTGGTAAGTGGGTCACTCTCTCTGGCGGGCATGGTATTTCTTTTGTGGGATCACATGAATGGGGGTCACTAGAACGGTGTTCACGTATGATTTTGGGTTGAAACACATCCTAGACACAGTATGAATTTAGGGCTCCGGGTCACCAGTGGTCACTACTGACTCTTGGAGTTGAGAGCATATGTGGGAGGCTTTCACCCATTCATGTTCTTACTGCTTGCTACTTCCGGCCTACAGCACTCGAGGGCGGCAAGCAACAGTAAGCAGGAGAGTGAGGTTCTGTCTTCTGGAGCCGAAGAATGAATCTCGCGGACAAAGGAGAGTGAGCAAAGGGATGGAGTTTTATTAAGCAAGGATGCAGAAAGAGCTCTCAGGAGTGAGCAACCCCTGACCGGGTTGCCAGTGAGGGCTTTTCATCTCTCGTCTTTTATTAGGACTTTACCAGGAGACTTGCCGCTGGTTAGGTCAGTGGGCTGGAACTAGACATGACGCTTGTACATTGTGTGAGAGTCTTTGTTTCTTGTGACATCTGTTTTGCTAGGTCTGGTTAATCTTTATGGTTTACTTCTCCTTTGAGGCCTTAGCATTTTTTGTGGTTATTTTCTATTTTCTGTGGTTACAGTGTAATTATTAGGAAAACATTTTAACCTTAGCAGTTGGGACAGGGGTTCTGATTTCCCTAGCAGCTGGGACAGAGTAGTCTGATTTTTTCTTCCTAATCTTTGGTTTTGTTCTGTCTCCGTGTCTGCATACCTGAAATACCCCCAGAGCTTAGTTGGGCCCCTATTCTTTCCCTCCTAAAGTCCCATCCTTTCCCTATTCAGCAGCACACAGTCCTTACCCTGTCAGCCCCCTACACTGGCTCCCAGGGTGGTTACTCCACGGTTTGCAAGCTCCACACCATATGGAGATATGGGGTAGCTCCTCCTGACTCCTGTAAGGACTTTTGAGACCATTGCTTTGCAGTGCGAATGGGGCACTTCTGATCAGTGTCTTCTCTCACCTCTGATTGATAGGTACTCTCTTGGGTTGGTCTTGATAAAGGTAAATGACAGTTATTCCTTATGTAAACAGGACTGCTCTTCTTACTCTGCCCATGGGCCCCTTGCCTTTCATCCTTGCTGGTGTCTATGTGTAGAAGGTAGGAGTGTAGTGAGGTTAGTTATAAAAGAGGTCACAATCTAGGAATGCAATGATTACAACCTATAGAGTTCAAGAGAAGATATGGTTGGAAAATGTGCTGTTTTATGTTTACACTATAAAATTCCAAATGGCAAATTCCACATGACCAGAAAATGAATTATCATTCTCATTTTCTTTCATACTCTTGGTGCCATGGTCTGAATACATGTCACCCCTAAATTCACATGTTGGAATCCTAATGCCCACTGTGATGGTATTAGAAGGTAGGGCCTAAAGTAAGTGATGTGGGAAACAAAGGCAAAAGAAAAATTAAATTTCCTTACTACTTACAGCCCATTGACAAGTCCTTGAAATAAGCACAGTGACATTCCTTTAGGGACACAACTGCCTCAATGTTAATACCTTGCTAACGGCAAAAGGCAACCTTAGTCCGACCCCCAGGATCCTGTACGTCTACTTTAACCTATAAAAATTCCTTTGGAAAATTCCTTTATCTCTACTCCCCAATATACATGTTGGCAATCATCTTCCAAACATATGACCCACCGATATACATCTGAAGGGTCTTATGACTGAGGGTTTACTAAACAGTAATAAGTGATTTTTCCTAACAATAGCTAGCTCCCTCAGGATCCTGGAAACCTTGTTTCCAAAAAACCTGGGAGGCTTGTGCTATCCCTAACCCCCTCCCAACTTGAAAGTATATCATGGGGCACGCCTCATGACCGCGGTGCAGCTCTGTTTGCCTATGGGTCCTGTCCCGTGCTTTCATAAAACCACCTTTTTGCACCAAAGGCGTCTCAAGAATTCTTTCTCGGCCGTTGGCTTTGAACCCTAACATCTTTCCTACATCAGTGGGGGGTTAGGTCATGGAGCTCTCATGAATGGAATTAGTGCTGTTATAAAAGAGATACCCCAGAGCTTCCTAGCCCCTTCTGCCATGCGAGTGAAACAGGAGATTAAGGTTCTTGTCTCCTGGAGTTGAAAAATGAGTCTCGCAGACAAAGGAGAGTGAGCTAAGGGATGGAGTTTTATTAAGCAAGGATGCAGAAAAAGTTCTCAGGAGTGAGAGGGGTCCTGACTGGGTTGCCAGTGAGGGCTTTTCATCTCTGGCCTTTTTTTTTTTTAACAATTTTTTTTTTAACATTTTATTTATTTATTTGTCAGAAAGAGAGAGAGAGCACAAGCAGGGGGAGTGGCAGGCAGAGGGAGAAGCAGGGTCCCCGCTGAGCAGGGAGCCCGATGCGGGACTCCATCCCAGGACCCTGAGATCATGCCCTGAGCCGAAGGCAGACGCCCAGATGCTTAACTGACTGAGCCACCTAGGTGTCCCTGCTCTTTTTTGTTGCTGTTGTTGTTGCTCTTAAGCATACTTTGAAACATATATTAATTTTTTTTTTTAAGATTTTATTTATTTGACAGAGAGAGACACAGCGAGAGAGGGAACACAAGCAGGGGCAGAGGGAGAGGGAGAAGCAGGCTTCCCACTGAGCAGGGAGCCCGATGTGGGGCTCGATCCCAGGACGCTGAGATCATGACCTGAGCCAAAGGCAGATGCTTAACTGACTGAGCCACCCAGGTGTCTCCATCTCTGACCTTATATTAGGACTTTACCAGGAAACTTGGTGGTGATTAGGTCAGTGGCCTAGAACTAGACATGATGCTTGTACATTGTGTGAATTTTTGTTTCTGTGACATCCGTGATCTATAGGTATGTATTGCTAGTCCGGTTAATCTTTATAGTGAACTTTTCTTTTGAGGCCTAATTAGTTTTTGTGGTTATTTTTATTTTCTGTGGTTACAGTGCAATTATTAGAAACACATTTTAACCCTAGTAATTGGGACAGGGTGGTCTAAATTTTCCTGATCTCTTTGTTCTGTCTCAGCATCTGCATACCTGAAAGACCCTCAGAACCTAGTCAGGGGCCTCCTGTTCTTTCCCTCCCTAAAGTCCCATCCTTTCCCTTTTCATGAGGATGCTGCGAGAAATCTGCAACCCAGAAGAAGGCCCTCCCTGAGCATGCTGGCGCCTTGAGCTTGGACTTCTAGCCTCCAGAACTATGAGAAATACATTTCTGTTGCTTATACTAAATAAACAAGGCTAGGAAACTGCAGAGGCAGGAAGATCTATATTGTTTCAATTCAGACAGTTTTTTTTTTTTTTTTAAGATTTTATTCATTTGACAGAGAGAGAAATAGCAAGAGCAAGAGCACAAGCAGGGAGAGTGGGGGAGGGAGAAGCAGGTTTCCCACTGAGCAGGGAGCCTGACGCAGGGCTCGATCCCAGGACCCCGGGATCATGACCTGAGCCGAAGGCAGACGCTTAACACCTGAGCCACCCAGGCGCCCCTAAATTCAGACAGATTTTGAAGAGTTATGACATTGTACTTCCTTTTCTTGTGGTGGGAGAGGTAAAATTATCTAAGAATGGTACGTTTAGCAATAAAGAACACAAAGAAATGGTTCCTAGATCTAGCAAGACGAGATTGATGTGGGAAACAAAGGCAGAAGGAAATATAGGTAAAATTAGATGTCCTTGTAACCTGGAGCCCACTGACGAATACTTGAGGCGGGCAGAGTATAATGTTCCTCCAGGAAGCTCCCAACTGTCCTAATGTGAATGCCTTGCTTGAGGGAAAAACAATCTTAGTTTGACAATAGCAAGGCCTCCAGGATCCTGTGCGTCTTCTTTAGAGTATGAAGATCCTTTTGAAACCTCCTTTACCTTTACTTCCCCCGACCCCAAAGTATAGAATCAGCCACCCCTCACAACCTGGGGGCCGCAGCTCTTTCTGCCCACGGGTCCTGTCCCCCTTTAATAAAACCACCATTTTGCACCAAAGACATCTCAAGAATTCTTTCTTGGCCGTCGGCTCTGGACCGCACCAACATCCCAAAAAACACATCAAGATGGTGCACAGATACCACAAAGAATCTGCCTGTGCACCGATTGTGATGTAGTTTGGGGATGTTGGTGAGGTCCAGAGCTGACGGCCAAGAAAGAATTGAGATTTCTTTGGTGTAAAAAAGGTGATTTTTAAAAAGATTTTATTTATTTATTTGAGAGACAGAGACAGAGCATGAGCAGGGGGAGGAGGCAGAGGGAGAGGGAGAAGCAGACTCCATGCTGAGTGGGAAGCCCCGCCCACCCAGGGCTGGATCCCAGGACCCTGAGATCATGACCTGAGGCGAAGGCAGACGCTTAACTCACTGAGCCACCCAGGCGCTCCTAAAAAAGGGATTTTATTAAAGCACAGAGGACAGGACCCGTGGGCAGAAAAGAGTTGCTGCCCCAGGGTTGTGAGGAGTGGCTGGTTATATACATGGGAGTTGGGGGTAAGGAAAAAGGGAGGTGTCCAAAAGGACTTTCATATGCTAAAGAAGATCCTCAGGATACTGGAAGCCTTGCTATTATCAAGCCAAGGTTGTTTTTCCCTTAGCAAAGCATTAATATTAAGATAGTTGGAAGTTTCCTGGAGGAATGTCACTCATATCCCATGGGACGTTGCAGGTTGTCAGCTCGTGCTTTGTCCTCAGCTTGCCTTCTGCTCCCTCATCAATTGGACAATAAACAGATACATACCTTCACTCATAATTCTAAATCTTCAGCAATAAATCACTATACTTCAGTTGGGCCCATGAATTTTATGATATGTTTGAAAATAAAATTGCTTATCTACATAGGGTCTCCACTTCTCCCCACAGATTTTGACCAGGGCCGCACACACCCTAAGGGATTTGCTTGTAGCCAAATTCAGGGTAATGTCTTTTGTATCATGTCCTTGTTGGGCTTCGGACATGGACTCTCTTCCTCAGCTCCCTCAGGGGCTCACTCGTGCTAGGCAGAGTAGACTGGGCTGGCCCTCTTCGTCCCTTCTCCTTTCCAAGGTGGCAAAGTGACATCGTCTGACAGAGACTCATTCCTGGTGGGATGAAAAGGGAGTCCAAGGTGATGTAGTTTTGGAATATAGGTGAAGTTTGGTGAGATGAGGTCTGGAGCCAACGACCAAGAAAGAATTCTTGAGACATCTTTGGTGCAAAATGGTGGTTTATGAAAGCACGGGGACAGGACCCGTGGGTAGAAAGAGCTACGGCCCCGGGGGTGTGAGGAATGGCTGATTATATACTTGGGAGTTGGGGAAGGTAAGGAAAAGGGAGGTTTCAAAAGGATTTTCACATGTTAAAGAAGACTCAGAGGATACTGGAGGTCTTGCCATTGTCAAGTTAAGGTTGTTTTTCCCTCTAGCAAGGCAGCAACATGAAGACAGTTAGGGGCTTCCTGGAGGAATGTCACACATATCCCACCCAGGAGTTGGGGGGGGGGTTGCAGAGTGTCAGCTTGTGCTTTGTCCTCAGCTTGCCTTCTGCTCCCTCATCACAAGGGACAGAGTTGTTGCTATGGTCAGCAATCCTTTGCTTTAGCATGTTCTTTGTTGATATTCTTGCCTCTGTACCCTGTACCCCACCTATAGGCCTGCCATTTCCTCTTCACATGTGCAGACTGAGCTTTAGTTAGTTGTCAGAAAGTGACTCAAATCACAGAGATGCCACCTCTGGGAGCAACTGGGCTGGATCTTTATTAACAGGATTGTTGTCCCCTTAAGTGCCCGCAGTTCTTGGTCATGCTGCTCTGAAGAATGAAGAGGCAGACCAGACAAAGAGTGGTGGGCAGCAAAGCAAAATTTATTGAGCAAGAGTATAAAGCTCCCAGAGAGGGAGGGGGCCCTAGAGGGTTGCCCCCGGAGTTTCTAAGTTTAGGGGATTTTATGAGCTCTTTTGCAGAACTTTCTTAAGCAATCAGGGTGTGCTGAGTGGCGCCAATCAGGGCTTTGGGCACGTATCTGTCTACCTATTAGGTTAATGTCCGTGTGCTAATGGTCCTTTTTGCTGATCTGGGGGCTTATGTCTTAACTGCCCCTTGCCTGTGATATTGACAGATGCTTTTGTGATTAATTGTCTTATTTTAGGACATTTTGCAGAAGCCATTTCTGCAAAGGCTGCAAAGCAGAATGTCAGTGGGGTCCTGTCTAAGCTGCAAAACAGGATGTCAGTGCTGTTTTGTTTTAGCTGTCCTGAATCCATATTTTCTTTTTGGGGACCCTGGCCCTGACCACCTAACTGTCCAACTAACTCCTAACAGAATTATGATTCAGAGACCAAGTAAACAATGGATTTAGGGGGAGAATAGGGAGAAGAGGAAAATGAGGTATTAAGGCTAAGCAGAAGGCATGATGAGGGAAACTCAAGTGCTTATGCTGGGGCAAAGTAGGACTTCAGGAGGCACTGGGATGCCCCACTGTCTGAAAAGTGTCAGCTCTCCATCACTGACATGAGACTAGTGTTTGGAATTATATCTTTATAAACTTATTGTGCATTCCTAAGTGCAAGGATATAAAATTTTTAGCTTCAAAGAATCAGTGGGATTTTCAGTACCTTTATAAGATGACAACAGGAAAAGCAAAAAGAAAACAGTACTTCTGTGAATGCTTTTGCAAGGGTTTGGCAGTGTGCTAGTTCCTGGGTATACATTCTTTTTTTAAAAAGCAAGAAGTTAACCGGTTATTGTATCTGCCATTTTAGCACGCCCACAAACAAGACCCAGAGGGAATAATTGTGATAGGAAGAGGGAAGATGATGTGATTAGGTCCTGCACTTGGCACTGCTCTAGAAAGCTGGTCTGGCTGAGGACCAACATACAGCAAACAACTGCATTAGGAGACTGGGGTTAGAAGAGTGTATTTCCAGAGTGAACGAAAGGGTATCAAAGGGTCAACGGCAAAGCTAGATATCCTTTACCAGGCAGGTGCAGCCATCCCCCAGCTGCTGTGAGTGCTACGTACCAAGAATTCATACGTGCACGCTTCTCTGGAGTGTCACTTCCAGTGGGGGGCCCTGGGGGGGGGCTTCCTCACTGGCGATGCCTAAGAGGTTAGGTCCTGCCCCCAGGGTGGCCCACAGCCAGTGACTAATCGATCCAGATGAACAAGAACCTGGACCTCTTGCCTTAATTTTTTGTTTTCCTCTTGCCCTCATTTCATGTCAGTTATGTTCCAGAGCTCTCCATGGGGTCAGGTTTGAGGCTGGACTTGGTAAAATCACATCCTTTTTTTTTTTTTTTTTAAAGATTGTATTTATTTATTTGACAGAGAGAGAGAGACACAGCGAGAGAGGGAACACAAGCAGGGGGAGCGGCAGGCAGAGGGAGAAGCTGGCAGAGGGAGGAGCTGGCAGAGGGAGAAGCAGACTCCCTGCAGAGCAGGGAGCCTGATGCGGGGCTCGATCCCAGGACTCCGGGATCATGACCTGAGCTGAAGGCAGACGCTTAACGACTGAGCCACCCAGGCACCCCCTAAAATCACATCCTTGTTTAGCTTTTTCTTCTGCCCTACGGTGCTTCAGTTATTTCCTTACAGGTATCCCCTGAGAGCACGCCCTCAATGAATTACTAACTCAGAAATCTCCATCTTAGGCTCTGCTTTTTGGCCCCCCAGCCTAACACCTTTGCAAAGGGCAAGCTGACAGAAGCTTGTTCTTTAGGACATACACATTCTAAGGAAGGAATAAATAACCTGTTTTGCTGGAGATCACGTCAGGCAGACAGGCAGGTGGAGTAGACTCTAGAATGTCAGGATGACATCAAGGTTAGCTGGGTACAGAGAATCTGGAATTTCACAGTCTATGTTCAAATCCTAGTTCTAACATTCACTAGCTGACCTTGGGCAAGCAACCTCTCTGGTTCTTGTTTATCAACAAGTGGGGAATGTCCTCGGCAGAACTAACAATGCCTTAAGCATTTCAGGTGCTCAGGGTAGATGTATTGAATTGAACTCACATTTTTTTTTTTTTTTGGCGTGGCCCATTCTCCAACATTGGCTGATATGCCCTGATCCTCCTTTTATAACTAGTCAATACCACCTAAGAGAAAGATGGACTAGATCTCCTGGCCCTTACATCAATAATGTTACCACTGTACCATGTCTCCAACTTTCTTGATCTGGAGCGAGTCAGCCACTTGTCATCAGTATCTGAGACTTCCACAGGGGCTTTGAGAAGAGCTTTATGGTTTTTAGTTACTGTGGTGGCTCAATGTCCACATGTTTACTGATACTCTTTCCTTCAAAAGGTAAGCTTAATTCCCCTGTCCTTAAGTATGGGCTGAACCTAGGGACTCATTTCTAGTTGATCAAATGTGACAGTGCATGACCAAAGTGATGGCATGCTGCTTCCAAAATAGGTCAAGAAGAGCAAGACTTCCTCCTTGCTCTTGCTCTTGAATCACTCGGTCTGCGGCAGGCTAGCTGCCATGTCATGAGGACACTCAAGCAGCTCTTGTGGGGAAGAGCTGAGGTCTCCCGGTCACATCAGTCAGGGAGAAGGCCCCTTCCCAAAAGCCATGTGAGTGAGCTTTCTTGGAAAGGGATTCTCCAGCCCCAATCAAGCCTTTCCATGACTGCAACCCTGGCTAAAATCTTGATGGCAACTTCATAAGAATCCCTGAACCAGAACCACCCAGTTAACCTGCTTTCAAACTCCTGACCCTTAGAAACTGTGACATAATAAATTTTTGCTGCTTTAAGCTGCTAAGTTTTATGGTAATTTGTTAACACAGCAATAAGCAATGAATATAGTATGAAATGAAAGATTTTGGTCCTGGGTGCCTGGGTGGCTCAGTCGTTAAGCGTCTGCCTTTGGCTCAGGTTATGATCCCAGGGTCCTGGGATCGAGCCCTCCATCGGGCTCCCTGCTCGGCGGGAAGCCTGCTTCTCCCTTTCCCACTCCCCCTGTTTGTGTCCCTGCTCTCGCTGTCTCTCTCTGTCAAATAAATAAATAAAATCTTTAAAAAAAAAAAAAAGAAAGATTTTGGTCCTGGAATAGCTCATTATGGTGTTTTTCATTTCTCCATTCATAATCATTCTTTTCTTTTCTTTACCTGGAACCTAAAGAATGATGATACCACCCCAGCCCCCCGCTAATAATTGACCTGCCAATTTAGTTAAAAACCATAGATTATCTATCACTTCCAGGACATTTATAAACTTTTGACATGCATCTGTTTATCAAGATGTCTCCAGAAAGGTTAAAGATTATTATTTATTTGGATTATGTAAGTTTCTTACGAAGAAAAATAATTATAATCTCCGATGATATCCTGGGTTAGGGTACCAGGTGGTAAGAATGTAAACTGATCCATACTTCCAGAGGGCAATTTGGTAATGTGCAGTAAAGCTCCTAAAAACTGTTTTTCATACTCTTTGACTCACAAATTCCACTTTTCACAATTTTTCCTAAGGACTTAATTTGGCAGGTGCATAAAGTTGTATGAACAAGTTGGCAGCATGGTTTACAATAGTGAAAAGTGGAAAATCCTAAATGTCCAACAATAGGGATCATTTAAATAAGCAAGGTAATCTCACAGTGAAATACTATTCAACCCCTTAAAGTGATAATAAACACCTACATTTGTTAACATGGAAGAATGTAGATAAGTTCAGTGAAAAAAATTTATAGTGTGTTTATTAAGATTCCACTTTACATAAACATAAAAAAACTATATGTATATATTTGCATGTAAAAAGTCCTAGAAGGAGGGGCACCTGGGTGGCTCAGTCATTAAGCGTCTGCCTTCAGCTCAGGTCATGATCCCAGGGTCCTGGGATCGAGCCCCGCATCGGGCTCCCTGTTCGGCGGGAGGCCTGCTTCTCCCTCTCCCACTCCCCCTGCTTGTGTTCCCTCTCTCGCTGTGTCTCTCTCTGTCAAATAAATAAATAAAATCTTAAAAAAAAAAAATCCTAGAAAGATATATGTCAAAATATTATCAATGGTTAACTTTCAGCGATGAGAGTTAGGGCAATTTTAATTTATTGATTATTTTTGTTGTTGTTTATCTGTATTTTCTACTTTTTCTTTATGGTGATATAATGAATCAAGAAAAAAAGCAATATAATTCATTATAGAAAATTAGAAAAATACAGAACAAAAGAAGAGTCATGGTCAAATGTACTTACTCAAAGTTAATCACTCAATATTTTGGTGCATATACTTCTAGATTTTTTATGCGCAAATATACATACAAGGGGCGCCTGGGTGGCTCAGTCAGTTAAGCCACTGCCTTCCGCTCAGGTCATGATCCTGGGGTCGTGGGGCCCCCTGCTCAGTGGGGAGTTTGCTTCTCCCTCTCCTTCTGCCCTTCCCCCTACTCCTGTTCTCTCTCTCTCAAATAAATAAAGAAAACCTTCAAAAAATATAAATACAAACATGTATATCTTTAAAAGCATGATTGGAATAAAACAGTAGTTGTGATTTATTATACTTTATAAATATATTTTGAAGTGTTTGAAGCAATACCAAACTCAGAAGTTACAAGTGCAGTACAAAGAATGTTTTTTCCTAAACCGTTTGCTCCTTCACCCCTGAATATGTTAGTGTATCTTTCTTACAAATAAGGATATTTGCATATGTAACCACAAGGCCACCAATCCACACGAGGACATTAACACTAACATTATGCTACCACCTAGCTCAGGCTCTATGGTAACAAATGTTACCATTTGTCCCAATAATGTCCTTTTTAGCAAAATAATCCAATTCATAGTCATGTATTTCTTTTAGTTGTCATGTCTCTTTATTCTCCTTGGGTCCGATATAGTACTTCAGGCTTTCTTTCATACATGACTTTGACTCTTTGGTAGGTTATAAGCCAGTTATTTTGTAGAATGTCCCTCAGTGTGGGTTTGTCCTGATTTGATTCAGATTCTACATGGAAATGATGTATGTTATTCCCCCACCTTCAGTTCCCCTTCAATGTCAGCTTGATCCAGTGATGTTCTCTTGATTAAGATACAATTTGCCAGATTTCTCTACTAAAGTTACCATTGCTTTTCTCTTGTAACTAATAATAAGTAATAAATATTTTGTGGTGGATGTACTTTGAGACTTTGCAAGTATTTCATTCCTTATCACATTTTCAATGTACTTATCTACTTATATCAGTAAGGACTCATGGTTTCTTGTTTTATTCAAGGAGTTATATAATCTGTCCCCAAATTATTCAGTGGAAGCCCTTTAAATCTGACTTCTGGGCACTCTTGCCGTGTCCCCATGATTCTTTAGGCACTTGCCTGCTTTGAGAAACAGCCAGATGGTCCAAGCTCATCTTATATTTTCCTTGCCCCAACCAGTCATTTCTTCAAAGACACCTGGTTGTTTCTGTGGAGAACACTATTTTGTGTGTTTATGGTTGCTGGGGTGAGAGAGCTCCAAGACTCTGTCAATGGACAGAGCTTGGGAATATAGCAAAAAGATCCAATTACACACACACACACACACACACACACTTACATGTATGTTATTTTTTTTTTAAAGATTTTTTAAAATTTATTTGACAGAGACACAGTGAGAGAGGGAACACAAGGTGGGGGAGTGGGAGAGGGAGAAGCAGGCTTCCCGCGGAGCAGGGAGCCCGATGCGGGGCTCAATCCCAGCACCCTGGGATCATGACCTGAGCCGAAGGCAGACGCTTAACGACTGAGCTACCCAGGTGCCCCACATGTATGTTATTTATATATTTACACTGAAAACCATGAGTTCACACCAATTCTAATCTAACCCCACAGGTCTCATATTACTTTTCACCCTTTCCATATTTATATCTCCATTTCCGTATTTATAACCCTCTTCTCCCATTATTTTCTTTAATATTTTTACTTATTTGATCAATCTCCATGTATGTAACCAATCTTCCGTTTCTGCCACTGTCCCTCTTCCATATGGATGCCCTTTGCCCACTCTGACTCTGATACTCTGTGCCAGGCTACCCCCTACATGGATGCTCCCCATTTTAGTTTCCAGACCCCACACCAAGTCACCCTCTGAGTGGACACCTCCTCTAGCTGCTCAAGCTCTGACTCTTCATGCTGGATTTCCCCCGTCATAACTCACCCTAAATCCCTCACACCTCTAAATGGATGCCGCATTTGCCTGTCTCAGGCTCTGACTTCCTATTCTCCATGCCAGCCCCACCCTCCTTGTGGATGCCTACCTTGCTCTGTCCCATCTAATGGCTTCAGGACTAAACTGTATAGGAAGGGAAGAAAGGGGAAATAAAGGGAGGAAAGCGAAGGGAAGGGAAGGGAAGGGGAAATGAGCAACGGAAAGGGAAAAAGTTACATTTTTTTGAAAATTCAAATTATACATTAGCATTTTCTAGATTTTAAAAATTTTACTAGCTATATATAATTTTATTAATGAAATATAATTTATTTAACTATTTCCCTGCTCTTGGACGTTGAAGTGACTTCTACTGATAAATCATTTGCACAGATACTTTTCCTTAAAACAAATTCTTCTGAGTGGAATTATTAGGTCAAAGAGTATAAATAATCTTAAAGTTGTAGGTACTTTTAGGTTTTCACACCTTCCCTTTCAGCGAAGTTGTACTTATATCCCCTGCTACCAGTATACAGAATGGACCCGTGCCAACTGTATCCTTTGCACAATTTGTATTATCTTTTATTTTAATCTGACAGATTGATAGGCAAAATATTGCTTCTCATTGTTACTTAACTTTGCATACCTTTTACTGAACAGGCCATTTCTAAACCAATTCTTAATGACACGGTGTCTCCTCTTCCCTGAGATTCTCTCCACTTCCTGACACAAACCCTCATGAGTCCGATTTCTGCACACACCTTCTTGATACTCTGTAAACACAAATTAAAAACTCTTTAAATCTGAATGGATTGTTCATGATGGCTGCGTGGTATCTTCAGTCATGCACTCAGCATGTGCAATCTGGGATTCTTTAGGAAGATATCCAGGGAAGATATGGTTCAGGAATTTCTCCTAGAGGAAATTTTCCTAGAGGGAAATTCCATCATAGTGCTCAGTATGTGCAAGTGCCGTGGACATCTCATCATTCACCCATGTTTAGTCTGGCCACACGCCCTTCCGTGGGTCATGCCAGCGTCAGTGTTTACCGCCCTTGAGATTATCTCTAGCAGCCTGGACATGCTGCTCCCACACCCAGGCTTCTTCTCACTAACTCCTCTCTTAAAATCTATTTGTTTTGCCCAGATTAGTCACCTCAACCACTTTTGAAGTGACTCTTTTAATGTTAATCCTAGAATGGAAGGAGATTTAGTTAAAATTCCAAGACTAGATAAAAAAAAAAGAGTGAGCCATTTGTAAAATGGGAACTTTTCCCCTGAAGGCCCTGTTCCATAGTGACTCAAGTTTTTTATTCTGAACAGGCAGCATCACGTCCAGAAATAACCAAATAGGACAAGTGCAATTCCCTGGCTCCACAGTTCTTTTATTCTTCACAGCTGTGGTTGTTTAAATCCATCCTGTGGAATTCATGGACTCAGCAAAATATGAATCTTACCGTGGGTCATGCTTCTTTTTTCTTATTGTGGTAAAATATATGTAAACATAAACATTTCCTTTTTAATCATTTTAAAGTATACAATTCAGTGGCATTAACTGCATTCATAATGCTGGGAAACCATCACTACCGTCTATTTCTAAAACTTTTGCATCGTCCCAAACGAAAACTCTGTCACTCAGGTCACATTTTGTGTTTATCAGAGTAATACTTGCACAGAGCTACAAGCTACAGTCTCTTTTTCGTCACTTTTTGAATCCGGTCCAGGTCCTAAGAGGCACCACCTCCTGCACTGGCTAATTTCTTTGTCCTTATCTTTTGATCCTAATACTGATTCTTTTGTTCCCCATCACATTTATATACATATTTTACAAGTGTTTATTCTTTTTCCATTGTTCCTTTTTCATAGCATCCTGTTTTTCTCTTATGAAAGCAATAGTTCCTCTGATAACTCAGAATACACCAACTCGAGGTCTAATTATTGATTATTACGATTTTATCCTCTGGTCCCTGCTTTGTGAGGTTTGTTTTTACTTCATGGGATTTTTTTTGTTTGTTGGTTTTTTGGGGTTTTTTTTGGTGGGCAGCAAAGCAAAGTTTATTTATTTATTTATTTATTTATTTATTTATTTTATTTTAAAGATTTTATTTATTTATTTGAGAGAGAGAGGGAGAGGGACACGCAGACTCCCGCCTGAGCAGGGAGCCTGGCACGGGGTTCAATCCCACGACCCTGAGACTACAACCCGAGCCGAAGGCAGACACTCAACCGTCTGAGCCACCCAGGCGCCCCCAAAGCAGTTTATTGAGCAATAGTACAAAGCTCCCGAAAAGGGAGGGGACCCGAGAGGGTTGCCCAACTTCATGTTTTTTAACTGCAATCTTCAAAGAGATATGAAAACCATTCAATATGTGAAGAAAATGGACTTTGCAAACAAAGAGAACTGATTTTGTAGACTTGGGCAAGTAAATTTCTCTTGAAAATAAAGAGAATTCAATCTTATTTTTTTATGTTCTGTTAATCACCACACATTACATCATTAGTTTTTGATGTAGTGTTCCATGATTCATTGTTTGCGTATAACACCCAGTGCTCCATGCAGTACGTGCCCTCCTTAATACCCATCACCAGGCTAACCCATCCTCCCACCCCCCTCCCCTCTAGAACCCTCAGTTTGTTTTTCAGAGTCCATAGTCTCTCATGGTTCGTCTCCCCCTCCGATTTCCCCCCTTCATTCTTCCCCTCCTGGTATCTTCTTCTTCTTTTTAATTTTTTTTTTAACATATAATGTATTATTTGTTTCAGGGGACAGGTCTGTGATTCATCAGTCTTACACAGTTCACAGCGCTCACCATAGCACATACCCTCCCCAATGTCTATCACTCAGCCACCCCATCCCTCCCAACCCCCACCACTCCAGCAACCCTCAGTTTGTTTCCTGAGATTAAGAATTCCTCATATCGTGGCGCCTGGGTGGCTGGGATAGATCCCAGCATCGGGCTCCCTGCTCCGCGGGAAGCCTGCTTCTCCCTCTCCCACTCCCCCTGCTTGTGTTCCCTCTCTCGCTGTGTCTCTCTCTGTCAAATGAATGAATAAAATCTTAAAAAAAAAAAATTTCCTCATATCAGTGAGATCATATGATACATGTCTTTCTCTGATTGACTTAAGAGAATTCAATCTTATTAAAAGATATAAACACACACGTGTGTGTGTGTGTGTGTGTGTGTGTGTAATACCAGGGAGGTGGTAGGTGCTGAATTTATGGTGGGTCTAATTTTTCCTCTTTTACGTATTCACGTCTCAAAAATAACAAACCCCACAGCCCGTACAAGGTGTATGAGGTGCGCCACCAGATGGCGCCAGTGCAAGAGTTTCAGGATTGGAACTATAAAACCCGGGCTTGACTCTTACTTGGGTCCCAAGTTTTCTTTAAAAACCTGAGTAGTCAGAATGAGTTTGGAGGTTTTCCTTACATTTCTACTTTTTGAAACAGTTTCAGAAGAATAGGTATTAATTCTTCTTTAAATGTTTGGTAGAATTCCCCTGAGAGGTAGCCACTCTGGAAAACATTATGGAGGTTCCTCAAAAAGTTAAAAATAAAACTACCCCATCACCCAGCAATTGCACTACTAGGTATTTATCCAAAGGATACAAACATAGTGATTTGAAGGGGCACATGTACCCCAGTGTTTATAGCAGCAAGGTCCACAATAACCAAAATATGGAAAGAGTCCAGATGCCCATAGATAGATGAATGGATAAAGAGGATGTGTATATGTACACACACACACACACACACACACACACACACAGAGAAATATTACTCAGCCATCAAAAAGAATGAAATCTTTCCATTTGCAACGATGTGGATGGAACTAGACGATATTATGCTAAGTGAAATAAGTTAGAGAACGACAAATACCATACGATTTCCCCCATATGTGGAATTTAAGAAACAAAACAGATGAACATAAGGGAAGGGAAGGAAGAATAAAATAAGATGAAAATTGAGAGGGAGGCAAACTGTAAGAGATGCTGAACTCTAGGAAACAAACTGAGGGTTGCTGGAGGGGAGGTGGGTGGGGGGTTGGGGTAACTGGGTGATGGGCATTAAGGAGGTCACGTGATGTAACAAGCACTGGGTGTTGTATGAAACTGATGAATCACTAAATTCTACCTCTGAAAATTATAAAAAATAAATTAAATAAATAAAAATTTGAGTACTCAGGTACTTATTTTACTGAATAAAATCTGTGAAGATTAACCAATAAGTTAATCATAATTTTCTCTGGCTGATAGAATATGCTTAATTGTTTCAAGAGTATTCTTTTCTTAGTCTTCAACAATTAATATGCATTATTCAAGGATATAAATTAAAATGATATATCTCTGTAAAACAGTTCAGTTTCAACATTAGATGTTGAAATACACAGCTCTTAACATTTGGGAGGGAAAGAAACTAACATAAAGGTACAAACTGGTGACTCACTAATTATTTTCCTGTCATTATTTCAAATTATTACTCCAAAGCTAATCTCATGAACACACTCCTCAGAATGTTCTTTTTCATCTAATTCCATTAAAAAAAATTGAAGACACTTCCCTGTCCACCATCTCCTACCTCCACATTTAAGAATTCTATAATTCGGTCTCTCTGATTACTTTTTTTTTTTTTAAGATTTTATTTATTTATTTGACAGAGAGAGACACAGCAAGAGAGGGAACACAAGCAGGGGGAACGGGAGAGAGAGAAACAGGCTTCCTGCCAAGCAGGGAGCCCGATATGGGACTCGATCCCAGCACCCTGGGATCATGACCTGAGCTGAAGGCAGACACTTAAGGACTGAGCCACCCAGGCGCCCCTCTCTTTGATTTCTTTTAAGAATAATATAAATCAAGGGAGAGATGAACCATGAGAGACTATGGACTCTGAGAAACAAACAGGGTTTTAGAGGGGAGGGGGGAGGGGGGCTTGGTTAGCCCGGTGATGGGTATTAAGGAGGGCACGTACTGCATGGAGCACTGGGTGTTATACGAAAACAATGGATCGTGGATCACCACATCAAAAACTAATGATGTATTGTATGGTGACTAACATAACATAATAAAATTAAAAAAAAAAAAAGAATAATATAAATCAGCCCTATAGAAAAGAATAAAAATAATACTAGGACATACACACTTCCAGCAATATTTTTTAAAATGTTAATGATTGGCCATATTTGGTTCAGATCTTTTTATTTATTTATTTTTTAAGATTTTTATTTATTTTTTGACAGAGAGAGAGAGACAGTGAGAGAGGGAACGCAAGCAGGGGGAGTGGGAGAGGGAGAAGCAGGCTTCCCTGCCGAGCGAGGAACCCGATGTGAGGCTTGATCCCAGAACCCTGGGATCATGACCTGAGCCAAAGGCAGACGCTAAATTGCTGAGCCACCCAGGCGCCCCTATTGTTTTTAAAAAGAATTAAAGGACACAGATGCAGCTAATGTTACTCCCCCATTCTTTTCTCCTCATTTTCCAGAAATAACTACTTAAGAGATGTTAGCAACTATTTCTCCCGTGGATAGTTTTACGTTTTTATTAGCTTTGCATATACCACAAACAATATATATAAATACATATACTATTTTGTGTTTTTAAAATGTACATAACTTAATTCATGTTGTGCATATCCTTTTGCCACTTGCAATTAACAATCAACATTGTTGGGACGCCTGGGTGGCTCAGTTGGTTGAGCGACTGCCTTCGGCTCAGGTCGTGGTCCCAGGGTCCTGGGATCGAGCCCCGCATCGAGCCCCGCATCGAGCCCCGCATCGGGCTCCCTGCTGGCGGGAAGCCTGCTTCTCCCTCTCCCCCTCGCCCTGCTTGTGTTCCCTCTCTCGCTGTCTCTCTCTCTGTCAAATAAATAAATAAATAAAATCTTAAAAAAAAACCAAAACCACTCAACATTGTTATTGACATTATCAACGCTATTGTATCTAGATCCTGTTTGTTGATTTTCTATTATTGTATTCTATATTATAAGTATATTGGATTATTTATTTTTTCCTTTATAAATAGGCACTTAAATTTCCTGATAGTAATTGTACAAATAACGCTTTAATGAACTTTCTTGGGCATCTTCCTTTGCCTATATGTGTGTTTTTCTAGGGTATATACTTGGAAGAATTCCAAATTGCAATATGTGTGCAATTATCTCATTATCATAATAGTTTACATTTCCCACATTACCAGTGGGATTGAATATCTCAAGTGCTTAATGACTATTCACATTATTGTTTCTGCTACTCTGAGAATTGCTAGTTCATATCAGACTTAGAGAACATTTGTAAAAATAGTAAAAAAACAAAACCCAAACTTCCTATATATTTTTAACCCAGTTTCCCCAAGTGTAAACATTCCACTACGTTTGTTTTTATAACTCTATCATTTTGGTGGGAACCATTTGAAAGTGAGTTTCAACATGATGCCTCTCTATAACATTGTTTTTTGTTGCTGCCAAAACTCTCAATTTTGCTGTATTCATTATTTTATTGCTGTGTAATAAATTACTACAAATTTAGTGGCTTAAAACAATATCTATTTATTATTTCACAGTTTAGTAGGTTCTGAATTTTGCCTCAACTGAGTTCTATGCCCAGTGTCTCACATACCAGGAGTCAGCCAGAAGCTGAAACTAGTGAAGACACATTAGACTTTTTCTTGAAAGTGAGTAGAGTTGGATTTCTATCTTGGATCACACACTAAAAAAGGTTTCATATGAATTAAATATTTAAAATTTAAGACATTTGAAAATCACATTATAAAAACAAAGCAGAAGATAAAGGAAAATGTATTTAAAGGATATGCAAGTCATCAGTTGTAATTCAGTGCATAAATTTTAAGACCTCTGGATGACGGAAGATATCACAAACAAGTTTATAAAAGAAACATCCAAATAGAAAAACTATTTGCAACATACACGAGAAGGACTAATACCCAAATAAAATAAACATTGTATGTAAAGTGCTCCAAAGATCAATAAACATAAACAAGCCAGTAGAAAAATATGCAAAGTATATGAATAGGAAATTCAGAAAAGAACAGAATAAATTGTCAGTAAACATTTGAGATATTTAACCTCATTAATAACCATACAAACAGAATTTTTTATGTATCAGAATGGAATATGACATATTTGATAGTAATGTTAGAAGGATTTAAATAAACTGAGAGTATGCATTATGAGAGTATGCATTGATATAGCTTTTTTGGGAGAAAACTTGGCGATATACATTGGGTTTTAAAATGTAATTTTTCTTTGATCCAGAAAAAATTAAAGCCTATTAAAATTGAAGTATAACTTAGTTATAGAAAAGCACACAAAACATGTGTACCTCTCAATGACGATCACAAATCAAATCCTCACATACACCATAAAGTTTACTTCTAGGACTCTATCCTTTGGAAAGATCTCCAAAGATGAAGAGGTTTATATAACCATGCTGACTTCCATGTATTTTATTGCTGTTTGAATTTTAAAAGTTCCAGTTATCTTAAAATTTAATTTTAAAGCTGTTTCTATCTAATCACAGCTCTGCTCTGGATAAGTAAGGGAAAGAAATAGTGTGTCTTGGGGCCTAAGGTTAAAGGGGGTGCGGGGCTGTCTCTCCCGAAGCCGGCATCAGTGAGGAGGCAGGCTTATGACAGCCTCTGACAGGACAGTCCGTGGACGTGACCCCTGGACGAAGAAAGCAGTGGGAGGGACCCGAAGGACCATTGCAGGGAGTCAGCCCCCCCAGGAGATTCAGAAGTTCCCCCAAGGATACTACAGGGAGGTTACATGCCCGTCTGGGGAAATGGGTATTTAAAAGTTTTTAAAATGAGTTTTTTAATGGAAGAGTAGCCTTATTTTACACTTAGAGGCTATAGGAGCCTAGACATGAAGGTTTCATGATTTTTATAATTACTGTTTGGAATAAGAAGGAAACAGTACCTGTTCCCACTTAGGGAGAACACCTGACCGCTGATACCTCCTGAATAATGAGGCAAATGAAGTCAGTGTGTGCATGGACGACACATACCAGAATGTTCCTAATTTCCTACATTATCTTTTTTACCCATCAACTCTGTCCTTTGATCAGGCCCAAGCTCTGCCCCCAGGGGCTTTCCCAAGGTCTCCAGTGAGGTCCAGAGGCATCAGTCCACTTGTCTTGGCCCTCAGCCAGAAACAGAGGGTCCAGGGCAGGCGCCAGGCCTAACATCAGAATTTTTCTGTACACTTAGCACTGAGCAGCAACCGAGGGCATGCCAACAGTATCGGCCTATTGAGGAATGGGGTGTGCGGGTTGATGCGAGCTTTTTGGTGCACCCAAGCCGTTTTTCCAAAATACTTATTAAGAATTTCATTTCAGTTTTAACAATGGGAATTAAATTGGTTAAAATACAAAAATAAGACCCACAGTTTTTCCTTAGTCTTTTAATTTTAAATTGCAAATTTTATTATTTAATTCATAAATTCAGTAGATACCTGCCTGCATTTTGAGTCTCTCACAAAGCTTTCTTGTGAGCCATGGTCATAAATCATGAGCTGGATACGGAGGATGCCAAGCATGGGGAATCTCAGTTTGGGTCTTGGCTTGGGGTGTAGAGAGCCTCATTTCTGCCTGTCACAGTCTCCGGATTAAGAAGAATCATCTGAGGCTAATGAAATACAAGGAAGTGTTGTGGTCCTCCAGGCTCATAAATAAGTCAGTGATGCAACTCAAACTGTAATTCCCCAACCTAAGAGTTGTTCCTACTAATCCTTATATTTGAGTGTACTTTGCTGTTCTCCCATGCCAGAACACTTGAGTTAAAGAGTGGGGATCAAGCAGTAGTTAAAAGAGGTCATATTTCTCTAACACGGACAGTGTCACTGTCGTGCTTTTGTTTTTCTGATTATATCATTACATGTCATTCTTAAAATTCCCACCAGGCCTCTACATGGACAACCTAGATTTCCCCAGGCCTCAGCAGTCTGGGGTTATTGATGGAATTGCTTTAATAGCAACCTGCTAGGGCACCTGGGTGGTGCAATTAGTGAAGCGTCCAACTTTTGGTTTTGACTCAGGCTGGGATCTGAGAGTTGTCAGATCGAGCCCTGTGTTGGGCTCTACACTCAGTGTGGAGTCTGCTTAAGACTCCCTCTCCCTCTGCCCCTCCCCTGCGTGCGTGTAAGCGTATGCTCTCTCTCAAATAAATAAATATAAATCTTAAAAAAAAATGGTAACTACCTACATCTACACATGATTATGCTCCCTTCTCCCCAATTCCTGTATGTATCAATTAGAATTGTCTTGACAGGGAAAGAAACTTCAAATAACAATGGTTGAAACAAGGTAGGTGTTTATTTCTCTCTCACATTTCTTTTTCTAAAGTCCAGTGACAGTCAGTTTAGGTCTGAAATAGTGCTCCATGGTGTAAGATACCCAGGCTCTTCCTATTTTGTTGTTCGGTTTTGTTTTGCTCAAACCGAGCATGCGGCTTCCATGTCAGGGTCCAAGATGGCTCCTCTAGCCTCAGCCATCATGTCTCTATTCCAGCCATTAGGAAAGAGAAAAGGAAAATAGGGGCATTTCCCTCCCCTTCAAGGATATGTCTCAGAAGTTTCACTCATTTCGGTCACTTTCTGTGGACATCCCACTGTCTAGAAATTAGTCATGTGGACAGTTTTACTTGCAAAGAAACCTGGAAAAAAACTCTTTGATTTTGGGTGACTATGTGCTCAGGTAAAAGTTGAGGTTCCTATTACAACCTCCAGAGGAAGAAAGGAATTATCGCTATTGAGGCACAACAGGTCTGTGTAGTCTACTATACACTCTCCAGATGCTCTTAAAATCTCACTTGCGTCATGTCTGTCCTATCTTGGATTCTCCAGGGGAGAGGATGTCTAGAGTGGGTTGGAGTTGGGTATTTTCCTTCCCCCAGGTCAGTTAGACTCTGATAATTCCCTAGCAGGTTAGCCTCGGGTTAACTAGTTTCTCCTGAGGGCAAGGTTTATTAAGAAGAACAGCATGCATCTGTTAAGAAAACAGAGTGTTAAGAACAGAGGAAAAATGGTTGCTTTCTCCCCTCCCTGCCAGAAACACTAGGGGATTTTTCTGTGATTTGGGAAGCCTGTTCAAGCTTCAGGAAGTAAATCTCACAAAATTGTGGGGCCTCCCCATGACTGGGTCTCCTGGAATTTTTAACTCTCAGAGTTGTCCATACTGAGCCTCCAGCAATTTCTCAATGACAGTTCTGATTTTCCTACCCCTGCACTGGTTCCCACAGTGGTTTCCCCTGTTAAAGATAAAATGAGGTGTATTGAATTTTTCAGTTTATTTGAGCAAAAACCAATTCGAATTGTGTGCTAAACCAGAAGTGGTTAGGAGCGCTTCACCAAAAGGAGCGAGGGGAAAGACTTCTATAGAAAGAGGTAGGAAGCAAAGCAAGGAAATTATTTAATTGGCAATAGTTGACATGGTCCCCTTGTTTGGGAAAACCTAGTTGTCTGCTTGTGATTGGTTGTCCTTAGGTTTTAATTTTTTAACCTCAAGGCTTTTCAGGCTTAGGTTTTGTTTTGTTTACCTAGAGCCCCACATCGGGCTCCCTGCTTGGCGGGAAGCCTGCTTCTCCCTCTCCCACTCCCCCTGCTTGTGTTCCCTCTCTCACTGTCTCTCTCTCTGTCAAAAAATAAATAAAATCTTTTAAAAAAAAAATTACTGTTGCATCAGCGTTACTGGGATTCTAACATAAAAAATAAATTGTGATGTGAGTCAAAGTTATGGACAATATTCATCCTGTTAGTTTGGTATTATTGAAGAGAGAATGCTAATGGAGACTGGATGAAAATCTTTTGAAATCTTACGATGGGTAAAGCTGAAAATTACAGTTTTGATCTATCTTAAGTAATCCAGTGGATAGATGCCAGGATCTGGATTTTTTTATGCAAAACTAGATAAAAAGAACAATCCGTGTAAATAATCCTTGTTCTAGGACCATGATTCTAGTTTTCGAATGTGTATGGATCTGACCATTTATCTGGAGAGAAGGAGATAATATTATGATTATTTCATGCCTTATTTACTGTAATATATCATACTCTCACAAATATATTGTGTGCTATATAATCCCGAGATAGGTGAGATGAGCGTGGCCCAGACGAGATGGTCCATAGCACATACCCAGGCTAGCCTTTGTGCAGAACTTCTTTGGCTGATGTATAAAAGGTGGCCTTTTAGAGCGTGTCATGAGATTTCTAAAGTTTGATGGGATCCTCATTCATTCAGACATTACAATTAAAAGTCCCAAGCTTCCATGTGAACAGCAGTTTGGGGATTTTCTGGTGTTCTTTCCTCAGTCACTGAAATGGGGTCTGGCAGTCCTTGGACCTAGGCCCTTATTTACATCAACTGATGGATAAAGTAGGCTCTTAGCTCTGAGTCTGACCACAAGAATAAGGATTGGGGAAGAAATGAGCAGATTGGATTTCAGTGCAATGTGCAAAAGTAATAGACACTCTCCATACCATCTCCCTTCACTACTTCTTATCCCATTTTCCATAAGTTATTGAGACTCATAATTAAAGGACATTAAGGAATTTCACAGACAAAGGGAGAGAAATTATTACATGTACTGGACAGACAGATTTCCTTTTTTTTTTTTTTTAAAGATTTTATTTATTTGACAGAGAGAGATACAGTGAGAGAGGGAACACAAGCAGGGGGAGTGGGAGAGGGAGAAGCAGGCTTCCCGCGGAGCAGGGAGCCCGATGAGGGGCTCCATCCCAGGACCCTGGAATCATGACCTGAGCCAAAGGCAGATGCTTAACGACTGAGCCACCCAGGCACCCCCAGACAGATTTCCTTTATCATACACATTCTCCAGCCTTTTTTGGAAGTGGCGTATTCTCAGATGAAGCCACATCTACTGGCAAGTGAGGAAAGGAATTGTAAATAAAGGTGACTGTGCCAGAAAGTGAGGAATCATTTGGAGTTTTGTGAACAGTGATGTCTAATCTAAAGCAAAGATGTGGGAATCTACAAGCACAGCATTGGACAATTGAAAAGTACTTCGGGGAACTTGCTATCCTGAATATTTAGGTATTTATCCTGAGATGTCTCCTATTAGAATCTACACCTTCATGTTCTCATTGAGTATTTCATTGTATGGAAAGAACAGAACAAGTGAAATGTCTAGAAACATAGTACTGGAAAGTTGAATTGCACAATTTCTTGAGGAGCTTTGATTTCTTTTCCCTTCAAATTATGTTACAGAAAAAGGTAATTCCAAACCCAGAAACCCCGCATAGCCATACCGGATACACTTCACTAGGTCAATGCACTTCATTAGTTCTACTGAACTAGAGATTCACATGAATACAACTCAGGAGCACACTCTAGACTACCATTTCCCGTTCCTCTTGGGAGCTGGCTCTTCCTTCACTGCAGGCATTCATCCTCATAACACACTCAAAATATGCTAAATTTCTTGACCTGTTTGAAACCACATCTCAGAGGGCCATCGATGAACTTAGCCCACGTTGCCTTTGCACGGTGTGAGGAGAAGGGAAGAAGGTGGATGATTAAAATGAATGGGATCAAGATGGCCATTCTCGATTTTAACTTGCAAGGATCAGTATGGGCAGGTGACATCCTCCTACTCCTGATTTTTTAGGGAATACTCTTTTAGAACGGCCACTGTGCTTCATTGTGGAAGAGGCTATTACCCTTGACATCAGTATCTAAAACCATAATATCATTTACGTAAGCAGGAATAATTTCTTGAATATCCTCTTGCCATTGACAAGTGATAAGGACATGGCCCTTCCTATAAGAAGATTCATATTCACAGTCTGACATTCTAGCTCCTCTCGTTAAATTACAATACACCCCTTCTACTAGTTGCCTGCTCCTGTGACATTTCTTAACTCCATTCTTACAAGGCACAAATAAGTTTTTACAGATCTTTTGCAAGTCCTCATATGCTATTTGGAGGAAGAAATGTTCTCTGACACAACGGAATTTGTCGTGAACATTTTTCATCTTCATTTCATCAGTACAGTAGTCTGGATCAATTAGTGGTCTTTCAGGATCGATAATCGTACGTCTTTGGAAAGCCTCCTTGGTCAGAGGTTTGGCAGGTCCTGAGCTGTGCAGTTCCTCCAAGTAATCTTCAAACTGTTCTATCTCTTCCTCTGACTTATTGAGACCAACACGCAAAATCTTAAATTGTAGTGGCTGCAGCAGCAGAAGCAGCAGAGCCAGGGGCCGCACGGCGATCAGAGTCGGCATGTTCTCCGGCAGGCACGGGGGACTAGGAGAGAGAAGGAGATGGGGGCCCTGCGCCACTGTGCCTGCTTCTGCCCCCCAGCAGCACGCGTTCATTTCTGCCACTTACTGCTGTTCTGAGTTCTAAGGCTTTGGGCAATTTTCCAATTGACAACTCGGCATATATTTCAATATTCTGAAACATGGACTGAAAAGTAGCCTTCCCATGCCCCTAGTCAGTCTAGAAGACTGTGGACGTGGGAGGAGAAGGGGAAGGAAAGAGGGAGAGAAAGGGAGAGAGCAGGAAACAAGGAAGGATGAGGAAGATGGAGGGCAGGACAGCAGTGGGGGGAGAGAGGCGGGGAGGAGGCTCCTGGGCTGCCGCCCTCTGGAACAGTTGTGTCTGTCCCCTTCTTAGGAGTTGTGAACTTGCACTGCAAAGAGCCGTAAGTCATCCTCCCTCCCCTCCCCCTCCTGTCCGGAGGAAGATTCTTCATCTTAGGACTCGTCCTCTGGCTCATCTCTGACGGTAGCTGCCCTGGGAGAAGGGATCAAGCCAGGAACCTTGGGTCAGAGCATCACCGTCTGCTGCTTCTTTGTGTGTCGGCTTTCACCACGACCTCATTGCCGGGAGCTGCTCGGTCCACTGTGCAGCCCTCCTCTGACCACTCACGTGCATCACTTACCTTGTTGTGTGTGTGTGTGTGGGGGGGGGGTTCATCCTATCTTGTTCTCTCCGGTAGACTTCCTGGTTTTGCTGTGACCAGGTTTCACATCCCTAATCTCCCTCCACCCTGTGTGCCTGTTCGGCAGTTATGGTAACCTCACCATCAGAGATCTCAGTCCTTACTTTCCGGCCTCTCTGTGGGTCCCCCTATCTGTTCACCCCACAGCAGCCTGCACCAATATCCCCCAGGACTTTAAATACACATGAGCAAGTGTCTTTCCTACGCAAATGTGTAAAACTGAGATGACTTACATTTTTAAAAAACTGTACTACTTTAGGGGCGCCTGGGTGGCTCCATTGGTTAAGCATTTGACTCTTGATTTCAGCTGGGGTCATGATCTCAGGGTGGTGGGATCGAGCCCCGAGTCGGGGCTCCGCGCTGAGTGTGGAGCCTGCTTAAGATTCTCTCTCCCTCTCCCCACCCCTCCTCCCACTCTTGCACTTTCTCTCTCTCAAAAAAAATGGTCCTACTTTAAAAAGAAATGAAAACATCGAATTTGGTACATACTGACGAAGCATGTTATTACTAAGCTTCATGGTCATGATGTTAAATAATTTAAAACTTCCCTTGCAGGAGCCTGAGCAGCAGTAACACGTGTCGCGGGAATTGTGCCCCATTGCTAGACATCAGGGCATATAGTCGGCCCTTTAGTGCAAAGTGTCAGCTTTCACAGGGAACTCCTGGGCCTAGCTATCATTTTCCACTTCTTTTTCTTTCTTTTTTTTTTTTTAAGCTTTTATTTATTTATTTGACAGAGAGACACAGCGAGAGGGAACACAAGCAGGGGGATTGGGAGAGGGAGAAGCAGGCTTCCCGCTGAGCAGGGAGCCTGATGCGAGGCTCGATCCCAGGACCCTGGGATCAGGACCTGAGCCGAAGGCAGACACTTAACGACTGAGCCACCCAGGTGCCCCTCATTTTCCATTTTTATTCCAAATCTGGCTGTTAATCATGAACTCTCCAAGGAGGATTTCCTCCCAGAGAAAGGTAAGTACCTTAGGTACGCTGGAGAGCAGGTTTCCAGGCCTACCTCTGCCTGTGGCCTCTTTACCTCGTTCAGTCTTTGTCTTGTCTGTGCTTCAGAGAATGGATGTTTCCAGGTCTGGGCTGGAGAGATCCTAATATGGCGGGTACTGGCTTCCCCTAAGAGCACAGGAGCTTGGAGTGGAAAGGGAGAAAAACAGGTCTGAGCAGCTGAAATACATACATTCTTGGGGTCACCCCAAAATAAAATAAAAATAATAAATAATAATGGCTGACGTAACAAGCAATGATGTGCCAAGCCCTATGCTAAGCACTATATATATATACATATAACCATTTTCATCATCCAAACAACCTTTGATAAACATGTTGTCTTTTAGTATTGTTTTTGTTTGCATTGTAATTAGCATCTCTTTGTGAAAGGAGGTTGCTTAAAATTTTACCCTGGCTCCGGCAGAACCCTGGCTCAAGCCCAGGTCACAAGTCTTTCTGAATGTCCACATCTCTGCTCTTCACCGCTATTCTATGGCCCCCATCAGTCTAGTTTCTCTTCCTGAGGCTAATGTGTACTTCCTTCTCCATGCTGTCTTTGTAACTATCAGTAGAGACTAGCAGAAACAGAGAGATCACAAAAGTGGCCAGAACTAGAACTGTCTTTGAACCACTAGGGTGCTGTGAGAAATTGGCCGCCGTGCCACGAAGCCTATCTGTGCTGTTGCAGGAGCAGGGTCCTGGGTTGTCTTACTCCTCTGTGCCCTTGGCAGCCTGAGGGATTCTCTAATACTCGTAACCGGCAGACCCGGACTGACATGCAGATGCAGACGGAGAGCCTCTGATTCCAGGTTGGATGCAACCCGTGTGTACGTGAGTAGAAAAAAAATCAGAGAATGGAGGGTTAAAGAAAGGCAGATGTTGGGGGCACACGTGAGCAAGTGGAGAGAACAGGAAGAGTGAAGGCAGGAGAGCAGAGAATCGGACTGGGAGGAAAAACTGGCCTACGGCGGTGTTGTAAGAGTGGGCAGTCTTGGTGTGACCAGATTCAGAAGCCCTTCCTCCCGTCCCTGCTTGCACACTCTCATCAGACTCCCCCAGGGAGTATCTTCAGGAGAGTGAGCCCGTTGTGACAGTCCAGGGAGCTCAGCACACAGTGCCGTAAAGGAGAGCCTGGAGCCTCTGCGACGTCTTGGGCTGGAGCGGACAGGACAGCAGGTGCACGGACAGCAGAGCTCAGGCTCCTGCTGAGGACACGCATCACGCCCTGCCTGGGACACCTCCTTGGTTCTTATATCTTAAACTTCTTAATCCTTTATTTATGAATCCAACTTGTAGTTTCATGCTTGTCAAAATCCTTTCTCAGCCGAAAATATATGCATTTTCGCTTCTATTCTATTTTGTGACTTTTATGGATTTTTTTTAAAAAGTCGTTTACCCATCTGGAATTTATTTTGAAGTATAGTGAGAGGTGGGTTTTGTTTTCACATGATTTGTTCATAATCCCAGTACCAGTTATTTGGGGAATGAAATCCATTCTCTCACCTCTTATGTATGTATGTATGTATGTATTTAAACAATTTTTTTAGAGTCGACGCTTAGCCGACTGCACCACCCAGGCGCCCCTCTCACCTCTAATTTAAAAGTTACCTTATATATTAAATAATTCTGTTTCTGAACTACCTATTGTGTTTTGATGATAGTTTTCTCTATTCCTGGGCCAGTAATATGCTTTTACTTATTTTCTTTTTATAAAATATTTTAATATCTAATAAAACAACCCCCATGCATTCATCTGCTTGTTCAAAAGTTAGCACAGAGAGAACAGAAAGTAGATGAGTGGTTGCTTGGGGCAGAGGGTACGAATGGAGATGAGCAGTAAATGGGCAAGACAGACAGAGACAGAAACAGAAAACACAGAACAGGGATGCCTGGGTGGCTCAGGCGTTAAGCGTCTGCCTTCAGCTCAGGTCATGATCCCAGGGTCCCAGGATTGAGCCCCGCATCGGGCTCCCTGCTCGGCGGGAGGCCTGCTTCTCCCTCTCCCACTCCCCCTGCTTGTGTTCCCTCTCTCGCTGTGTCTCTCTCTGTCAAATAAATAAAATCTTAAAAAAAAAAAAAAAAAAGAAGAAGAAGAAAACACAGAACAGATGGCATCGAAACATGCTCATAGGATGTTTCTTAAGTTTTTGCCTGGAAGCCTCACAGCAGAACCACCTGACCTCCCTATGGGTTACAGATTCCTTGGTTTTTCCTCAGACCTCATTAATCAAAATCTCTGTGAACGGGCCCATACATTTGCACTGTTAACAAACGCACAAGGTGAGTCTTAGCCCAGGAAAGTTTGAGAAGCACTTCTTTAGTATACATAAAAATGTAATTTATGATATAAAAAACATCCCCAAACAGTGGGGAAAGTGTTAGGCCTTTTCAGTAAATGTTTTTGGGAAAAAAATGAGATGCATTGCTTTCACCTTTTGACTATTGTGAATAATGCTGCTTTGAACATGAGTGTGCTCTGACTGAGTCCTACTTTTCCTCAGTGCTTTGAAACTTGCTTGGGAGGGTTAGGGCAGCTTAGATTTATAGGCAGGGAAGAGCCTGCGAGAACTTGTGGGTCCTGAGCTTCTTCTATGATGCAGGTCCTGAGTCCCTGATCAGGACTCTGTATTTAACCACTATTTTTACCAAAGTAAAAGATTGAGATGAGTCATAGGCCCCTTAGGTAGACAAATACATATTTCAGAGAGATTATTAAGTTGTCTTTTAAAAGTAGATCATTTTTAAAATGCAAGATTTTTAACAGATCTTACAACGAGGCATCAGTGGATTCTGATCATATAATAGTTATATAGCCTCAGTCACAAAAGGAAAAACTAAAAGTGTATCTTTCGAATTGCCAAAAATTATGGGCAATCATGCATTTGTGATTAGAATGAAAAAGTTGGCAAATATAATACAAAGCTTTAAAAAGCTGATAATTTCCCCCTAGTTTTAATAGGTAGAATTCTATTAATTTATATGGAAACATGGACAGCAAGCTTTATTTAATAGAGACAAAAATTTGAAATTTGAAAACATAAATATCCAAAAATTATAGGAAAAGTTAAATTGAGTCTGATATGTTCATAAATATGATAAAAACAATAATAACCATTGCGATAAGAGCTAATATTTGAGATAGTATTCTATAGTCATGGAATTATATATTCTTAGGATGGATTGTTTTCCAGAATTTACATATATATTAATCAATGAAATTTTAAAGATATGACATATTTTTAATATTATACTAGTAGGACTGTCTGGTTACAAGTTACAGAAGTACCAAACAAATTAACTTAAACATAAGAGGAACTGTATTAACTCACAGAAAACAAGTCCAAGAGGCACAGTGGGATGAAGAAATGAAGTCCTTCGCTACAGTCTTGTTTTCTCTCTTGCTCCACTGTTTTCTATGCTAACTCCATTCTCATGCAGCGTCTCTCCATGTAATGGCAGAGAAAATCATTGTCACCTTTATAGCCTACATTAAGGGTCACAGTAGGAAGTGTCCTGCTCTCCCACTTCCATTCAATCTAGAAAATACTTTACTGATTGGTTTTGTTCCTGTCATATGCATAAATCCAGGAATGTGGGGTCCTCCGATTGGCCAACCTGAAACTCATGTCCTCCTTTGAGAAGGAAAAACAAAATCACAGAATTAAAACTCCAGCAGAGGGGTGGTTGGGTGGCTCAGTCAGTTAACTGTCTGTCTTTGGCTTGGGTCATGATCTGGGGGTCCTGGGATGGAGTCCCACATCAGGCTCCCTGCTCAGTGGGGGAGTCCGCTTCTCCCTCTCCCTGCCGCTCCCCCTGCTTGTGCTCTCTCTCTCTGACAAATAAATAAATAAAATCTTAAAAAAAGAAACTCCACCAGAGGGGCACCTGGGTAGCTCAGTCTGTTAACTGTCTTTGGCTAGGGTCATGATCTCGGGGTCCTGGAATCGAGTCCCACTTCAGGCTCCCTGCTCAGCGGGGGAGCCTGCTTCTCCCTCTCCCTGCCGCTCCCCCTGCTTGTGCTTTCTCTCTCTCTCTGACAAATAAACAAATAAAATGTTAAAAAAAAAAAAAAAAAAACCTCTACCAGAGGGACACCAGTGTGGCTCAGTCAGTTAAGCATCTGGGATTGAGCCCCACGTCGGGCTCCCTGCTCAGTGGGGAGTCTGCTTCTTCCTCTCCCTCTGCTCCTCCTGCACTCATGCTCTCTCTCACTCTCTCTCAAGTAAATAAATAAAATCTTAAAAAAAAAAAAGGAAAGAAAAACTCCAGCAGAATTCCAATTGCTGACAGAAGGGTTATTCCCTGCAACACAAGAAAGGAATGGAAACCAAATACAAGAGTAGCAAATGTCCATTACCAATGGCTGGGAGAAAAATAAAACATTAAATTATATCTACAACATGATCCAAATTAATGGAAATATAGATTACATGGTGGGGGGGGAGGGAACCAAAACAAAACCTCAATAAACTATTATTTCTGAATGGTTGATTTCTTATTGTTATCTTTAAAGCTGTCTATTTTTCGAATTTAAAATAAGTAATCCTAAAGAAATGTCACTTAAGAAATGGATTTTTTAAAGAGCTGGCTTGGGCACGTTCTTAAATGTTAGGAGCCAATTTCTCAGATTGCTGCATTTTGATATCAGTGAACTTCCACTTTTTTCAGCATCAGGAAAAGTCAGTTCCTTAGTTTGAGTGGTTAAGCAAAGATAAAAACTCAGTCCTTAGAATTAGACTTACCTTTATGAGTAAATCCCAGAGCATCTCTTAGTTGAATTCAGTAAGAAAAATCTAGCCACCTTCACATTTATACTTTCCATAAACATTTTGAGGCAGTATTTATGCTTCTGACCTTTACTTCTACAACCAAACTGAGAATGATGTCAGGTTGAGAAAATCTAGAGAAAAATGTGATTTTTGTGGGTCATAAAAAGATCAATGACTTTCTTTTCTAAATCCAACATATCTGCACCAAAACCCCAGCTCTTAAGGGTGGCAGTAAAACTTACCTCTGTTAGTATTTTAAGTGTCTTCTGCCTTTCTTACTTAATTAGGAAAGTCAAAGTATCGGAAGTTGTCCTGGTAAAACAGAAAGTTCAGTTGTGGTATGTGGGTGTTGAGTGGAAACATCACAGTTTTTCTTGCTGTTACAAATTGTCTTGATATGGAACATAGTGTTGTTGCCTCACCTTCTAGATCATATTTTTAAAACTTAACACAAAAGCCATTAACATCCCTTGGAGCCATCAAGACCCCAAAGTATGACAATTTCTTGTGCTATGAAGAATTTCTCTTTCATCAGTGTACTGTTTATCATGTGTGTGGGAGAAAACCACCTAAGGCTGAGGAAATAACTATCTAAAAGGATCAGAAGATGGGCGCCTGGTGGCTCAGTTGGTTAAGTAACTGCCTTTGGCTCAGGTCATGATCCTGGAGTCCCGGGATTGAGCCCCGCATCAGGCTCCCAGCTCAGCGGGGAGTCTGCTTCTGCCTCTGACCCTCCCCCCTCTCATGCTCTCTCTCTCAAATAAATAAATAAATAAAAATCTTAAAAGGATCAGAAGAAATAGTGCCTAACCCCACTAGCCAGGCTGGATAAAGTAAAAATTCATGGGGCATTAGATAGAATATTCAGGAAGGTCTTGCCTCAGTAGTGGGGAATAATTAGCCCTAGACTGTGACTGCTCTGCACCCACCTAACAAATCAAATGGATCAGTGTGGTTCCAAATAGCTTGTGTGTATCCCAGAAAAAAGTTCAAGAAGATTTACAGGAATACAAAAATATTCTTACGAGGTAAACCAACAAGGTAAAATTCAAACATCTGGCATCCAATCAAAAATTACTAAGCATGAGGGGCACCTGGGTGGCTCAGTCAGTTAAGTATCTGACTTCGGCTCTGGTCATGATCTCAGGGTCCTCCTGGGTTTGAGCCCTATATTGGGGCTCCCCACTCAGTGGGGAGTCTGCTTGTCTCTCTCCCTCTGCCTCTCCCCCTGCTTGTGCTCTCTCTCTCTCAAATAAATAAATCAAATCTTTAAAAAAATTACTAAGCATGAAAGGAAGCAGGCAAACACAAACCATAATGAGGACAAAAATCATTCAATTGAATTTGACCCCAAACAGGCACAGAATAAAGACATTAAGACTATCATTATAACTGTACTTCTTCTTTTTTTATATAATTATTTTATTTTATTTTATTATGTTATGTTAGTCACCATACAATACATCATTAGTTTTTGATGTGGTGATCCACGATCCATTGTTTTCGTATAACACCCAGTGCTCCATGCAGTACGTGCCCTCCTTAATACCCATCACCGGGCTAACCAATCCCCCCTCCCCCCTCCCCTCTAAAACCCTGTTTCTCAGAGTCCATAGTCTCTCATGGTTCATCTCTCCCTCCAATTCCCCCCGCCATTTTTCCCTTCCTTCTCCTAATGTCCTCCATGCTATTCCTTATGTTCCACAAATAAGTGAAACCGTATGATAATTGACTTTCTCTGCTTGACTTATTTCACTATAACTGTACTTCTTATGTACAAAAAATTAAGTAGATTCACGGATGATAGGAAAAAACAAACAAACAAATCAAGATTTATTTTTTATTTTTTTATTTTTAAAGATTTTATGTATTTATTTGACAGAGAGAAACACACCAAGAGAGGGAACACAAGCAGGGGGAGTGGGAGAGGGAGAAGAAGGCCTCCTGCTGAGCAGGGAGCCCGATGTGGGGCTCGATCCCAGGACCCTGGGACCATGACCCAAGCTGAAGGCAGTCGCTTAATGACTGAGCCACCCAGGCGCCCCACAAATCAACCTATAAAGATACAAACTAAAATGTGTGAGATGAAAAATACTCCAGATGGGATTAATGGCAGATTAGATATTGCAGAAGAAAGTTTAGTGAATTTGAAGATTCCAGAAATGATCCAAGTGAAACACAGAACAAGAAAACAAAACAAAGAGTGAAAAGAGCATTAGCAAGCTGTAGAGTGAATTCAAGTGACCTCAGATGGATAATTTGAGTCCCTGAAAAAGAGAAGCAGGGGGAAAGAAAAAAAAAATTAGAAGAAGTAGTGGCCAAACACTTTCAAAAGTTGATGGAAAGTGTAAGTTCACAAATCCAAAAAAGCTCAACAAACTCCAAGCACAAAAACAAAGGAAACCATACCGAGGCACATCATAACCAAATTGGAAAGAAAAAAAAAAAAAAACTCACCTAATAATGAAAAGAAAACCTTAGAAGCAGCCTCAGAAACAAAGACATGCTATGCCAGGAGAAGCAAAGACGAGGGTGATGTTAGATTTCTTATCTGAAACAATATAAGTAAGAATTGAGTAGGAAAACATTATTAAAGTACTCACAGTAAGAAAATTAGACATAGAAATTCTATACCTGGCAAAAATATCTTTAAAACACTAAGGCAAAATAAACACATTTTCAGATTGCAGAGCTTGAAGAATGCATCACCAGCAAACTCTCACTACAAGACGTTGTAAAGGAAAGGCAAAGAGGCAGAGAGAAAATTATACCAGTTGGAGATGTGAATCTACACAAAAGAATGAAGAACACTATAAATGGTAGCTCCATGGGCAAATGAATATGATTTTTGTTTATTTTTAAAATTTATTTAAAATAAAACAGACTAGGGGTGCCTGGGTGGCTCAGTCGATTGAATGTCTGACTCTTGATTTTGGCTCAGGTCATGATCTTAGCGTCATAAGATCGAGCCCCGAGTCAGGCTCTGTGCTCAGCCCAGAGTCTGCTTGTCCGTCCCCCTCCTCCTCTGCCCCCCTCTGCCCCTACCCCACTGGCGCGTGCTCTCTCTCAAATAAATAAAATCTTTAAAAAATTAAATAAAATAAAACAGACTAAACAAAACTTGTAGCAATGTATAATGGGATTTATATGGTATTTCAAAGTAAAATGCATGGCGAACAATAGCAATAGGACTGTAAGTATATTATCGTAAGGTTTTTTACTGTAAGTGAAGTAGTACAATATCAATTGAAAGTAAGCTATGATAAGTCGTAGATATAAACTATAAATCCTAATGCAACCACTGAATTAAAACAAAGAGCTATAGCTAAAAAGTCAACAAAGAGAAAAAACTGGAATCATAAAAAATTTGATAAATCAAGCGAAGGCCCCCAAATCAGAAAAAGGGAGCAAAGGATAGAAGGGACAAATAAAACAAATAGCAAGAGTTAGACTCCAACTAACCTATATCATTAATCTCATTAAATATAAATGGTCTTAGCATACCAATTCAAAGCTAGTGATAGACTGGGTTAAAAAAAAACAAGCTTCAATATACACCGTCTACAAAAAATACACTTTATATGAAGACTCAAATAGATTAACAGTAAAGGATGTCGAAACATTTACCATACTACTGCTTGTTGAAAGAAAGCTGGAGTGCTAGAGCAATACCAGACAAAGTAGATTTCAAAGCAAAGAATATTACCAAGGCTAAAGGGGGCCACTTCTGAATGATAAGAGGGTCAATTAAACAACAAGACATAATGGTTCTAAATTTTTATGGCCCTAAAATTAGGGCCTCAAATTACACAAAACAAACATAGAAAGAACTATAAGGAGGGGTGCCTGGGTGGCTCATTCGTTAAGCATCTGCCTTCGGCTCAGGTCATGATCCCAGGGTCCTGGGATGGAGCCCCACATCGGGCTCCCTGCTCAGCAGGAAGCCTGCTTCTCCCTCTCCCGTCCCCCTGCTTGTGTTCCCTCTCTCGCTGTGTCTCTCTCTGTCAAATAAATAAATAAAATCTTAAAAAAAAAAAAAAGAACTATAAGGAGAAGTGAACAAATCCATAATTATAGTTTGAGCTTTCGATATCCACTTCTCAATAACTGATAGATCAAGTAGGCAGGAAATCAGCAAGACTACTGAAGACTTGAATGACATTAACAACCAATTTACCCCAACTGACATTTATAGAATACTCTGGACAACAAAAGCAGAATACACACTTGTTCAAGTGCCTGCAGAACATTTACCAGGATACACCAAATTTTCTGTCACAAAACAAGTCTTAATAAACTCAAAAGGATTCAAGTTAAACAAGCTATATTCTCTGACATTGGAATGAAATTAGAAATGAATAAGAGAAAGACCTCTCAAAAATCTCAAAACATTTGGGAACTAAATAAACCAATTCTAAATAACCCATAGAGCAAACATGAAATCAAATGGAAATTAGAAAATATTTTGATCTGAATACTGTTGAAAACAAAAACACAGCATAGCAAAATTTATGGGATTCTGTTAAAGCAGTATTGAAGAGAAAACTGATAAACACTATACATCCGTATTAAATGCAATGCATCTATCTATCTATCTATCTATCTATGATACACACAACAATACCGATGAACCTCAAAATAACTAAATTGAGTTAAAGAAGCCAAACAAAGCATCGTACATAGTGTATGATTCCATTTCTATAAAACTCTAAAAAACAGAAATTAATCTATAATGAAAAGAAAAAAGATCAATGGTTGCTGGGGGATGGAGGGTGGGGACAGGTGAGAGGAAGGAATAACTAAAGGACATGAAATTTGGTAAATGTTGGATATGATTTAATGGGCGTAGACCTATGTCAAAATTTAGGAAATTAGATGATTTAAATACATTCCGTTTATCATATGTCAATTACATCTCAATAAAGCTGTTTTAAAAAATTAAAATATGAAGTCATATAACAAGTCTTAGTGGTGATTGGCTGATCGTTTGCCACACCTTTAGAATTTTGTTAACAGGGAGAAAAAAACAAAGACTTGGGCAGACTTTGGGATCACCATATAAAGACAAGAATTGTAGTGAGTTTGAGGAATTTGGAGGCTGATCAAAGAAAAAGATTTGGCTTTGTGTTAGATGATTTTGCCCAACTGTAAGGTAAGGTAAATGCTCTGCAATTATCCTGTTGCAGTCACATTGTCTTCTGTTGTAGTCAAATGGCCACACTCCTCTTATGGGAGCACTTATTATTGCCCTCAGGACCAACCCAGATAATCATCTCAAGCTCCTTAACTTAATCATATCTGCAAAGTCTCTTTTGCCACATAAAGTAACATCTGCCGGTTCTAGGGATTAGGACCTGGACATCTTTGGGAACTGCTATTCAGGCAACCACAATCCTGTAGGGAAAACAGCATACAAATTATTTATTCTAATACTCAAAGGATCCAGTACTCGTCTGCTACAGCGATCTTCCCACTTACTCCTTATGTGTTTGTTCCCATTCCTAGGACCTTTTTCTTCTTCTGTTCAGATCTTAGCTATTTGAATGGATCATCTATCAAGTTCCAAATTTTATTCTTTTACAGGTACCTACACTAATCACTCCAGACAAAAGAGATATGTATGTCTCTCTCTCTTAAGATATTCTTCTACTGGGGTGCCTGGGTGGCTCAGATGGTTAAGCGTCTGCCTTCGGCTCAGTGCATGATCCCAGGGTCCTGGGATCGAGCCCCGCATCGGGCTGCTTGCTCAGCAGGAAGCCTGCTTCTCCCTCTCCTTCTACTGCTCCCCCTGCTTGTGCTCTCTCGCTCTCTCTGTCAAATAAATAAATAAAATTAAAAAAAAAAAAAGATATTCTTCTATTGTCCTGTATCCAATACCTTACATAGTGAGGGTACATTTATTTATGCTTTTTCCTCGCAGTAGCTGGTACAATGCCTTACATATGGAAGTCTCTCAATTGCTTGCCTATAAACATCTTCTGCTCTTTAACCACTCTAATTACTCTGCCCCCTCAACAGGCCACGTCACTGTAATCTCATTACATTTCTCTCCACTAGGTCCAAATGCTTATTCAACCATTCTGAACCTACACAAAGATGCCTTTCAGCTTTTCTTTTCTAGATTTTATTTATTTATTTATTTATTTATTTATTTATTTATTTATTTATTTAGAGAATGTGCGCAAACGGGGGGTGGGGGTCAGAGGGAGTGGGAGAGACCACACTGAGCATGAAGCACGACTCGGGGCTTGATCTCACGACCCTGAGATCATGACCTGAGCCAAAATCAAGAGTTGGTCGCTTAACCGACTGAGCGACCCAGGTGCCCCACCTTTCAGCTTTTATAATTTGTGGACAGGTGACTCCCTGACATGAGAAATAAAATGACAAAATAATAACAAAAAGATGAACATGATTTTTGAACTGTGATAAAAACCAATTTATGTCCATAAAATTTGCTACACATTGAGCGGTGTTCATAGCCACAGTCGTATCGTCTGCTAATGAAGCACAAAAGGAAGCAGTTCATTAAAATAGTTAAAATGAGTATGATTTTCATAAAGACACCTGAGCAATTCCAGAGTTTTCTAAAGGAAGACAAGGGAGAGTTCAGCAGATCAGGGAGCAGACTAGCAGAGGCACCCACTAGAAGGGCTTGATGTGTACCCAGGGTGAGTCCAGCAATTCATGCTGTTCTTGTCCTTTTCCACCTGGCCAACTCAGAGCCGTATGTTCCAGGAGCCCTGAATTAACAGGTGATGAAACCATGACAGGTTGAATAGTGGCCTCTAAGTGAAAGTCTTCTGGGTGGCCTGACCCCAGAAACCTGTCCGACTTGTCACTCTACACCTGATCAGTGAGTCTGAATGCAAAACCCACAGAGAAGAACACATAAAGTCAAGTGGTGCAAAGCCTGAAAGGAAAAGAGAAAGCAGAGGCCACGATAGGGTGCAAAAGCGAGATGTGTGTTGGGGGCACAATCTGGGCAAGAGAAAAGACGGACATTGGGTGAGAAAGGGATAGAAGGGGAAAGGTGTCAGAAGGGGCATCTCTTAAAAGTCCATCCTTCCGGCCTTGCTCCCACATCCCTATTCCTGCCTATTCTTCCTCTGAGGGACCCTGCCTCCTGTGGCCAGGAGGGGTGTTCGGTGGGTTGGGCCTGAGGGCTCAGCTCATGTTCCCGGAAAGGAGAACGTGGAGTTCTTAGTACAGCCTGAACTGCGGAGAGCGAGGAGAGCAAACCAAGCGACATAGCCTGGAGCTTTCATGCCTTGGGCTCCGCCAGCCAAGCCCTGTTCTTTGACCATATGCAGGACAAGCCCCAGGGCCTACCCAGGCCCCCAGCGAGATCCTAAGTCTCAAAGTCATAAGGGCCAGAATTGACTGAGTTGAGTCTCTTACCTAAAGGATGTATGAGAGGAGGGCGGAGTATCATCAGTAAAATAAAGAAATCAAATGTGCAGAGAATCTGAAAACTAGAATGGGGCTTAGTTCATGTTGTTTTCCAGAGAGACAGCAAATGTACTAATTTGTTCTCCCAGGAGGAGTGCATGAGAATTTCCCCTTTCCTGTACCTATACCACCACTATGTTATTATTTTAAATTGTATTTCTGCTGATTGGGCAGGTCAAAATTGATATCACATTGTTTTTATTTATATTACCTTTAGTAGAAAGGGGGGAAAATCTCCAAATGTTCAATGGCTATTTATTTCTTCTTTTGTTAATTTTCTGTCTGTGTTCCTGGCTTATTTTTCTGTAAGTGTATTCATCTTTATCTTATTAAACAGACAGCTCTCTTTATATATGAAAGACAGCAGCCCTTTGTCAGCCATATACACATTGCAAATGCTTTTCTTCAATTGTATTTAACACAGAGCCCTGATCTAATCATAATGAAGAGAGTAATGATAATTCTCAAAACAATCAGGTGAGGAAGCGTTTTTATTCAGGAGCATGCCACCATTATCTTTCTGTATAGTTATGGGCAAGTTTGCTTTCTCCTAGGAAATAAAGATGAATGGCGAAAATCGTGGCCTATGGAATCAGACCATCCTTGTTTGTTCCCGGGGGACCACTTACTGTGTGTGTGACTTTGTACCTTATCTAAAGTCTTTTTTTTTTTTTTTTTAAGATTTTTCATTTATTTATTTGACAGAGAGAGACACAGAGAGAGAGGGAACACAAGCAGGGGGAGTGGGAGAGGGAGAAGCAGCCTTCCCGCTGAACAAGGAGCCCAATGCGGGACTGGATCCCAGGACCCTGGGATCATGACCTGAGCTGAAGGCAGACGCTTAACGACTGAGCCACCCAGGCGCCCCTACATTATCTAAAGTCTTTGTGCTTCATTTTCTTCTTCACTGAAGTGGGATGATAATAACCTATCTCATGGAGGTTGTTCTGAGAATACAAAAGCAATTATATACATTTTAGACCAGCGCCTGGCACTTTATAAGCACTCAATTATTGTTATTAATTATTGTTATTACCTATGAATCATCCCTGTGGTAATTATCATATGTGATCTTGAAAAAGTTTAACATATTAATAAACAGGAAGGTTTGGGGATTTAAAACAGCCATCTTATCCACAACCTGCCAGTTCTCTAGTTGCTGGAGTGAAAACGATGCATTTCATGTGTGTGACCCTTCTTCTAACGTGTGGGCTACTCTTGTGTTTTTGGAAACATGAGTTGCTGTTAGAGTGCAGATGTGTTTGCTCTGAGGTGTATCCCATGGCCAGGGAGTTTCAGGGCAGCAAAATACTGCCTTGCAAGTTCTGGGACACTGTGTATGAGGTGGATGCTCTTTGAGTTAAACTGACTTGTTTTGCCCTAGTGCTGTCCTCAAAAGCTCTGAATACATAGGAAGCAACATTTTTTCTCTCTGTGGGAGTAGAATTAGAATGTTCTATAACGAGGGGCGCCTGGGTGGCTCAGTCATTAAGCGTCTGCCTTCAGCTCAGGTCATGGTCCCAGGGTCCTGGGATTGAGCCCCGCATCGGGCTCCCTGCTCCGCAGGAAGCCTGCTTCTCCCTCTCCCACTCCCCCTGCTTGTGTTCCCGCTCTCACTGTGTCTCTCTCTGTCAAATAAATAAATAAAATATTAAAAAAAAAAAAAAGAATGTTCTATAACGAGAAAGAAAGTTCATCTAATCTAGTGGGGTTCAAACTTCAAACCACATCAGCAGACCTCACACTTGAAAAATCCCACATGCAATCTCTGAGCTATTGAACCCAAATCTCTTGCACTGGGACCCAGGGATTTGTATTAAATAATAGTTCCTAAAGCTAGTAAATTTGTAGGGTAGAGCTCAGCTAACAGAACAAAATCTCAAAATACAGTGCATTTAAAAATATACATATTTATTTCTCTCTCATATAATAGTCCCAAATTAAGCAGTCCAGATAGGCAAGATAACTCTGCCTCTCACAGGTAATCAGGCACGCGCCTTCCTTCCCTTTTGCTGTTCAGCCCATTCCTCGAACACTATTATCATCTGAGTGATTACAGTTGAGTCACACCCATGTCCATTTTGGGATCTAGCTGTTGGGAAGAAGAAAAAAAAATCACAGAGGAGGCCAGTCCAATGTCACAAGAGCAGGATGCCCAAGTGGAATGCATCATGTCAGCTCCGAGAGCCTGGGAAAAGAAGTCTCGCTGGGAAGCCCCGTACCTCACTGGACCCCTTCGACTTGAGACCAAGGAGGGTGTTTGGGGGTGGGCAACCTGAAATGATTCTGATGCATACCCAAGTCTAAGAACCCAGATCAAATCCGACCTCCACATTGTGTAGATAAGGAAATTGAATCCTAGTCATGTGGAATGACTCGGGGGCTGGGGGAGCATGATGAGTCAGTAAAGCATATGAGAACTTACCTGTGATGTCACGAAGGCTCTCCTTACTTCAGCGCCATCCTGGGCCCTTGGAGCCAGGGACTTGTTTCGCTTTAGAATTTTTGGTTAAAGGGAATTTAGTGCACTTTTATGTTGGAAAAGCAGAGGGAATGGTTAGAAGCAAGAAGGGCACTTCTCTTATACTAAATAACACCCTTGGTATCCCTTTCTCAAACCTCTCTATCACTACATTCCCAATGTTCTCTCTTTATCGACCCTCCCTCCCATGGGCCTTGTGATTAGATCTGTCTCTTTTATCCCCTCATTTCATCCTCTTTAATGTTTCTTTGCCACTACAGGGAGATGACACATATCTACTCTCAGGTAACTTTCTAGCAAGTGCAAGAGACACTTGTTGGGCCTTTCCTACTCAGGGGGCTTGTGTGATCGAGCAGAGTGAGGTGATAGAATGGGAAAGGGAAGACTTCCTAGTCTGTCGGGACCAGCCCACCAACAGAGTGAAGACAAGGACGCAAGTTCTGTGGGTTGTGAAGACAGCAGCCTCTAAGCAACAGAGCCTGGGCAGTGCTGGGGTCAGGCTAGGTAAGAGGAGAATGGGTCATGAACGGCTTTGAAAGCCAGCCTGAGAAATTTAGGTGTAAAGTTACAAGAAAAAAAAAAAGCCCTCTAACCCTCTATGGTTTGGGAACAGAGAAGGGACATTATGAAGACTTAATGCTTTAATATCTGAAATCCTTTGCCTATTGTCATCATGAAGGATCTTAGGATGCACATTATGTCAAAGAGGTGACAGGCTTCGAGGGTGGGAAATGCTAGTACTCAGGAGCCCTGACTCTCGATGGCACCCCCATATTTGACATCTTTCAGACTTCATAGTATGATGATTCGATAGATCCTGGGAGCACCTGATTCCTTTAGAGAAGTGGAAAGGTTTGGTCTTAATTAAGACTCTTTAGAGGATGTTCCTGGCCTAGAAAGAGGTATCTATTCTGGGTTTTTGCTTTTCTCTCCTGGTGAAGGAAGAAATCTGTACTAAATTCTGAATGAGGCTGGATTTGCTTTTTCTTACATATTACCAAAAAACTCTGCTGGAGTTTGAATAGTAATTGTCTCTGGGGCCGACATGCCCATCACCCAGAGCTGGACTCTATAGTAGGACTCTACCACTGTAGGAAAGAAGTTACTCAAATTTGAACCAAGTCTGAACCAGAGGAGACCCGCTGGACTGCTCTGCTAATGACAGAGCCTATTCCATGTTTGGTGAGTGGGTGGTAGCACCAGTCTTACTACATAGAACTATCCCTAGAATGGAACCCAGTGACTGTATTTCCCTTCCAGGGCCCAGGTTCTCCCCTTACAGAGAAGAAAACTTTGGGCCCCAGGCAATTCCCTCTATCACCCTCTCTTCTGGCTGCCAAGAGAAAATGGAGTGCTGACTACACACCTATTTGGCCAAGCCCATAGTGACTGTTAATTTAAGCAGCCACCATACTGACAAGGAAAACCCAGCTAAAAGATACAAAAGTATCTGCCCTTAATGCCACATACTGGTTGATTGTCAGAGTTTCGAAGTTTTAATACAATGAGGATTCTGTACAAAATGTGAACAACATTAGGAAAATTGATGTCTAAAGAGTGAGGCACAGTAAGAAAAGTGTTACAGTGATGTAACATTTGTTTACACGCCTGTATTTGAAATCAGGACATTAAAAACGAGTGGTCTCAGGATGGAGGGAGGATGTAAGATGAGGGAGCAGGAAAATGTAGGCACACTTTAGTGAACGAGATCATTGCCCATACTTTGTGTAGAGTGTTGAACCATAAAAACTTATAAATAAACAATTGGTAGTGAAAAAAATCCAATACAACATCATAAACAAGATTGAAGACTAAGCCTGCTCAGCACTTGGTATGGATGTCCCATTTGCATCTTTCTACTTGCTCCATTCTTCCGTGGCTTGCCATCCCTCAGGAAATCAAGACTAGGTTGAGTAAAACTGGCAGTAAGAGCTTTATTACTCCATCTGTAACAACCTGGCATATAGAGGCTGGAGGAATGGAGATTGCAGAGGGCCGGAGCTGCTGGCTGAGGGCAGCAGCTAAGCAAAAAGCATCTTTTTCCTCTGGCATCTTCTGGAGGACAGGGAGATACCTGGTTACATGGGTGGGTGCTCACATTTGCGTGCATCAATGCACACACTTAATTTGAAAAGAAACAGTGATAATAATATTCCCGATGCTCATTCACTATTTCTCTGAAGAGTCTCGGTGGCAGTACAATTAACTTTCAATTCTCAATATTGGTTTTGGGCCTTTCCTCCTTAATTTTGTCAATTTGGGTGGACTCTACCTCTTGGCTTTATAGCTGAGCTAGGATGGAATTCAGTTTAGTTCAGAGAAAGTGTGTGTGTGTGTGTGTGTGTGTGTGTGTGTGTGTATGAGAGAGAGAGAGAGAGAGTATCTGTACTCCAGGATTAATTATAAATTTTAATTGAATTCTCCACAATTTGGGATTTTTTTATTCCTCCAGTTAGTATAGATAATCAAGAGTTTACTATAGTGCTGAAAGTGTAGATACGGATCATAGAAGGAAATAAACAAGAATGAGAATAAGTATGTCCTTCTTTAGATAGACTCTGGTCTCAAAGCCCCGTGGGATTTACAACTTAGAGCCACTAACTAACCAGCTCATCAGAGAATGACCTGTCAGCACTGCCAATATTTTCTTTAGTGAAGTATCACTGTGGTATTGGCACCTGGGGAATTGTCTGCCCGTAGTGAGCTGGCACATAGTGGTGTCCAGGGCTGGGCTCCTAGAGCAGCTTATGCCAAGATTCTGTCCACACTTGCAGCTGGAGGCTTCGGGGGCGCCGTGAATCACTTCCTTGGAACCATGGATGAAGTTATAGCTTAACTTGCATGACCCATTAGCTTCTGAAACTTTTCTCCAGACCACTATGTCATTGCAATACTCTTTGTCATTACCTGGTCTGTTTCCTTTGGCGAAGCTATGATGTAATCTTCTGAATGTCAGTAATGAGGAAGACAGAATATCCTTGGACAGACTGAGGCTGGTATTTTTATATAACAGAGTCAAGTTCATTAATACCTCAATGGTCTGTCTTTCTTGGTCACTGTTTGCCATGTCATATTGCATCTCTCCCCCTGAAAATTCTTCTTTAATTATCTCCATTATGCTTTCTGAAGCTCCTGCAAGAACCAAACCCAGGCTGAGTAGCAGCAGAGAGAAGGTCTCCATCTCAGATCTAGGGTAATCTCTTCTGCAGTAGAAATAAAAAAAAAAAGTAAAAGATGAAAATAAAGAGAATGTTAATGAGATCGTTCTCTTTTCCTTATGGCAGTTAGTCCAGGATTGACTCCGACATGTAAACTCGGGCTCCTTCAATGGAAGGATGATGGCATGAAGAGATAATCAGCTCTGGAATCTGTAGACCAAGCTTCGAATCCCTGCCTACCCTCTCAGAAACAATTTACTCCTTCAACCTAGGTTTCCCCCATGTGAAAAAAGGAAAGGTGAGACTTATATAAGGGAATGGGTTTAAAGTGCCCCAAACCAAGTAGTCATCTCTCTCCCTTTTCCCCTTGTCTATAATCTCACTGGAAGGGTCTGTAATCCACACCGTGGTCATAATAATCTCACCCAACACATTCTTTACTACTGCCGGGTCTCCTACAGCCTCACACAGTACCTGGCACATGGCAGCCATTTAAAAGCATCTCTCATTTCTTTTCCCACCCATTCTCAGTCATGGAATTTCTCTTTACCAGTTCCTTTGGCAAGTAGATCCTGCTGAGAAAGAATCCAGCTTGTTACGGGGCAAGAAATGAAACTGTATTTGTTTCCTGGAAGTTTCTGTTATTGGTCTAGCTGAGGGAAGGAGGGGCAAGAAAGGGGTAGGTAGAATTGCATGAGACAGAAGGAGGGGACAACGTGGAATCGAGGATGCTCGGAGAAGTTCATAAAGTGTGCCTTTGGCCGCCAGAATCTCTGACGTGGGCAGCATCACTGTTTCTTCTTCTGTGGAATCTTCCCTGTTTATACTTTAACCCAGAGTGATTTGTTTTTAGCTTTTTTGAAACCCTACAGCATAGATTACATCGCACTACATTTTATATGTTCTTTTTTTATTTTTCAAGTTGGCTAGTATATGTAATTCTTTTCTCCCTCTTTTTTAAGTATGAAAATTCCTTCAGGCTGGTCTGTACAGAATCAAACACCGAACAGCATATATGCTTGTTTCTCAACATTTGTTAACAACATAACATGGCTTGATTAGTGTAGAAAACCCTTTACTTGAGATCAGTGCTGGGAAATTCATAATGAAAATCTCAGAAAGAGTGGTTATTTAGGGTGATCATTCTTTCCCTTGTTCTTGAAAGAATTTCATTCGCTCCCACCTCTAAGAGCCTCTTTCCCTTATATCTCCTGCATTACCACTCTTACCTCCTAACCACTGCTCCTTGCCCCTCCAATTCCTTGGATACACTACTTTTCTAAAAACAGCACTTGTAATGACACTATTTCAAAAACCTTGAAGTATCCCCACTGCCTGCTGGAGGTAATCTAATCCCCTGAGGCCACTTGGTCAAAGGCTCTTCTTGATCTAATCTCCACCTGCTTCTCAAGCCTCTCTAGCATTATTTTAGTACACAAACCTGCTCTAGTCAAATCAGCGTGACCCACCCTTCTCTGAATACACCCTGTTCTGTCTCTCCATGTTTGGTCCTTTCTTGGAAGCCTACTCTTATTTCTGCCTCTTGAAATCCTTCAAAGCCCATTTCAGATCATATTCTTTCTTTAACACATTTTTCACTACTTAAGTCTACCAAATCCATTGTTCACTTCCCTGATCTTCTTATCACTCATTTCTTTTTTTTATTATTATTTAAGTATGATTGACAGGAAATGTTATGTTAGTTTCAGATGTGCGACATATTGATTTGATAATTCTATATATTCACTTCTTATAACACTCATTTGACATGAACACACGTGGACTTGTATTTTTTATTATATTTAATTTAAAAATGTTCTGTGTGTGAAATTAGAGCAAAGACCCAGTATTAAGAATATATAAGCCTTAATAATTGGGTTGATTGATTATTGATAGATGATTAGGAATTAAGTGGATGTATTCACATGTGTGGCTTGAGCATAGACTTGCTGCAAGTTGAAGGGAGTAGGGAAGAAGGATTTAGATTTTTTCCTAAATATCCTCTACTGTCGACATCAGTAGTGAGGTGAAATAGAAAAACAGAAAGACAATGCAGAGAAGAATGAAAAGGAAGAACAGTGCAGAGATTCTGCACTGAAACTATTTTTCTGAAACATCTTTTTTCAAGTGCACAGAATTCACAACTACCTGAATTTGATTTGGACTGCTAGGTGCCCATTTAAAAATAAATACCCTCTCGAACTACAAATGTCTAAACACCGCAATTCATTTGAATTGGATCTTGATCCCAATTGAATGAAAATATTCCCAGAATAGATTCCACTGGAGAGTCTCAGTTACTCACACCTTAGTGGGAATGCATTTATCTGCAAGATTTTTGTTTCTACTTAGAAAGAGGGAAGAAAAAGCAGAAGCAGTGGGAAGGAAAAAAGAGCCAGTAAAGCCTAGAGGAAAAGGAATCAGAATTCAGAACATAGAAACAGGGACCTTAAAGACACATTTCAGCTACTTTAAAATTTTGCCCAAGAAATGATGGGGCTACAGGTGATATGCTAGGGACCACTTGATCCTGCTCAGCATCTGAGGACTCTGCTTTCTGGGTGACATCCAAATGTCCAGGAAGATAACAGCGAAGTGGGACTCCCCTGGAGAAATGGGTCATGAGCAAGCCTTGCCTACTTACAAGGCTGCAAAGTGTACTTTACTCGCAATTGTAAGTGTCCTCCCTCTGTGAATCGAATCAATCAGCTAGAATTTGATGCTTGCAAAAGACAGTTAACAACTAGCATAGGTGTACCTCCTTTTTTTTTATCTGACCTTGAACTAAGTCCAAATAAATAATGCAATAGTTGAAGTCTCTCAACTGAAAAGATAAGAACAGAAAGGGCCCTCTAAAGCTTGTGCATTGCCTTTCCCCGCTCTAGCTCACTGTGTTTCTGGCGCTCACAGGATGGAAATGTCATAGCTCAGAATTAGTGACCCCATAATCTGGCGCTCAGCTGCCAATTACCTCTTATTTCTCAATACTCCCCTGTACTAACCCCCCCTCCAATAAGGAGAAATGGAATTGTGGAGTAACCTCAAAGACTAGCTAGTCCAAGCCCCTCACTTCCCAGATGGGGGGACTAATGCTCAGAGAACAGACTTAATCAAATCCGCGAAATGAGGAGCCTCTCCTTCTCTTCGTTCTCTCCCCTCGCCTTCTAACTCTAAAGACGTCCTGCCCACAACTGGATGTGGGAGAGCTAAACAACCAGCTCAGCTGTAAGATCTAAAAGGGGAAAGGAGTTAGGAGTCTGGATGCAAGTTCTCTGTTCCTTCCGGGGATGCAAGAGGAGGGACAATGAGCTCTGAGGGTATCAATCCCATCCTGGAAATCCTGATTCGTTTCTCTCCCTGGTCTTTAAGGGACATGGTTTCTGACCAGTCAGGCAATCCTTCCGATCTCCCTTTCCCTTTCTTTCAAGACACAGAGGCAGCTCCTGCACGGGAAAGGATGCAGTTGGAATTATATGTGCCATCTTTAGAAAAGACCCTAATCGACTACTCCAAGTGCCTTGACACCGGGATCAAGTCTGGGAGTACAACGGGATGAGAGGACACACTCATTCCAGGTACAAAACTTAAGGGGGGTGCTAAAAAGCCCAGTAATCAAGATAAATATTCTAATGCAATAGTTAAAAATCTTAATTTAATGCAAAATAATCTCTGATCAAGAAATATCAAAATGTCATATGATAGGATCTGACCGTGTACCAGCACAATTCACCGATACCCTAAATCCAACCCTGTCAGACTGGGTTGTTTAGGTCTTGACTTAAAACTTAGATATTTTATTCATCAGAGATTTTTGCATTAATTTTGATTTTTTTTTTTTAAATTTGTGTATCTAGATTACTGGGATTTTGGGTGCCCCTTAAATTTTGAACCTGAAGTGAGTGCCTTGCTCACTTTACCCTAATCCCAGTTCTGCCTCAGATTCACTTTTGGCTCTCAACAAATGACCCAAGGAAAAGGGACAAGAAATTAAAACACATGCAGAGTTTATGATTTAATTCAGTAGAGGGTTTTTTTTTTTTTTTTTTTTTTTTTTATTAAAGCAGAATAAAAAGATTCCAGCTCAGCAGTATTGGAAGGATAAACGAATTACTAGTTGCTACCCAGTTCGCTCAAGGCATTACCCTAGGTCCACTGTTCAGGTGTGCCTCAGGGAGAGCGAGTACCCCTGAGAGAGGAAGGAGAAGATTTCAGACACTGGTCTCAACTTATTCAACATATTTCTGGAGACTAACTGGTCCCATATCATCACAAGTGACAACAATGAACCCCTTCATGGAGGACACTCGGTACCTGCAGGCAGGATATCTGGTGCCTCCAATGAGCTGACACACTGTCATTTTGAACTTGGTCAGACTCTGGAAACATAAAATGGAAGAATGGTTCTGACAAATCCTCCTCTTGGAAGAGGTGCAGACCCTATTGATATTTCGAGGCCTCTCGTGGATGAAAACATGCTCCTTCTTGCAGGTGTTGTCAGGTCCCCTGATGACTCTTTGTAAGACCATATGGTTGCAGTACCTTACGGGAATGTCACTCTGAGGGTAGTCCACATGCAACTGCTCCATGGTTAAGACCTCTCCTTCCTCATTCAGCTCGTTCTCCCAGAACAGAAGCAGCAGGAAAATGATCACCATTAGGATCATCAGGGGTAGGATTCCCTTCACATCTTCTGCTCTAACTCCTATAGAGTAAGAAGAGATGGGACCTAGCCGAAGGTATTCAGATTCCTCCAGCCCCAGCCCCTGATTTGCTCCCCCACCCTTGGGATATTTTACATCCTTCTTTCAGCTAATTAAAATCTCATGTGAGGGGTGCCTGGGTGGCTCAGTCAGTTAAGCATCTGCCTTCGGCTCAGGTCCTGATCCCAGGGTCCTGGGATCGAGCGCCGAATCGCATCAGGCTCCCTGCTCAGTGGAGAGCCTGCTTCTCTCTCTCCCGCTCCCCCTGCTTGTGCTCTCTGTCAGATAAATAAATAAAATCTTTAAAAAATAAATAAGTAAAATCTCATGTGACCCTGCAAGCTCCATCTAGAGGTACAGCTCCTCAAGAAAGCCCTTTCGGACTATTTCAGCTCTCCGAGTTTGGCTTTGAACTGTTCTCTGTTCATTCCATTGTGTTGTATTTGTTTTGCTTCTGCAAGCTCCTTGAGAGCTCCTATTTCTCCTGAATCCATCCGAGAGTGCTTACCACAGAGCCGAACATGTAGAAGGATGCTCAAAAGTACCCATGCCTGATTGTTTTTTTCCTATTGCCGAATGACTTCCTTTCCCATAATTGTCTCAACACTAATTCCAACCAATTTCACATGTTTTCAGCACTGTCTACTAATTTTGTTCTTCCCAGTTCTTCCTGATCTCTCCTACTAGGCTAGCTCCTCTCACCTTTTGTTTTTGCTGTAGCTCTCAGAGGTAACATATCCTTGTGATCATGGATCTGAGAAAGTCCTTTGTGTCTAGCTCTTCCTTGACAATAACCGGTAGGGAGTCAGTTGAGTGTGGGGAGGGCCAAAGTATAAAGAGCAGAAAGGGAGGAGCCTGTGGGGAGTGTGCTTGGGTGCCATAGGGAAGGAGGGCAAGTTACCTTCTGAGTGAGAGTTGCATAAGGCAGGTCCCGAATGTGTCCTCATTAAACAAGCGTGGACTTTCCCAAACGTTTATTAAAACCCTGATGTGTCAAACAATGAATCATGGAACACTACATCAAAAACTAATGATGTAATGTATGGTGATTAACATAACAATAAAAATTATTTTAAAAAATCCTGATGTGTGTCAGACACGGTATCATGTTTTTCAGCTTTGCAGTCAGTCCTTACTACAACCCTGTGAAATAGCTATTACCCCCATTTCATTAAAGAAGAGATGAGTTGCAGAGCTTCAGGTGGAGAGAGGAGATGGTGAGAGTAACAAGTCTCACCCTCTCAATACTTCACACTTGAACGCCAAGTTCTAGCAAGTGTCATTCCCACAGGGTGTCCAGGACAGGACAGAAACAATTCCCTGACATTAACATTAGTCTTGATAAAGCCCTGGGCTGCTGGGGGAGTATGGCAATGGTTCCCAAACCCTGCTGAACATTGGAATCCCCTGGGCATTTCTCAGTGCCACCTTGAAACATTCTGCTTTAATTGGTGTTGGCTGTGACCTGAGTCTGAGATTAGTAAAAGCTCCTCCAGTGATTCTAAATGGAGCAAATTTTGGGAACCACTGGCCTATGATATTCTTGGGAAACTGACATGGGGAAGGAGCTGAAGAGGGTTTGGTGAAAGACAGTGGTATAAGGCATTGAGAAAATAGAAGACTTTTTGTTGCTTTCATCTCCTGGTCATTTGATATAGAAATGGGAAAATGGACTTAATTTTACTACTTCTTGCCCTGAAATGATTTCTCTTTTGGAGAGACAGCTACATAGTCTCCTCTATACACATCGGTGTCTTTCTAGCTGGTAAGAAGAACACGATTTTGGGGTGGAAACTCCTGGAAAAGGCTTCAAAGAACAGATCTCTTTCTATATAACAACAAAAGCATAATCCCAGAGCATGAAAATGAACAACCAGGAGGTTATTATTTACTTTCCCCAAATGTGCATAATTGGCATCCTTTCAGAATTCAAACTGTCCTGTTTGGGATACGTGTTGCCTCGTGCCACCAAGATGTAAATGCTTAATTAATTGTTCCTAGTGAACAAATTTTGATTTGCACACTATCTGCAGAAACATTTCCACTGTATAAGGAGAAATATATATACATATTGTAATATGTTCAATATATCCTGCTGAGACTTCCAAGTAGCTGAATTACAGATGATATGTTAAATTTACAAACCTGAAGGCAATGTTTGTTATAAAAGTTATCTTCAACTGTGGCAGCTGGACCTGTCTATACATTTCAGAGAATTACCCTGCAGAAATTGAGCTGAGACTGGGTTCAAATGTTCAATAGTGCTGGCAGCCTGGGAGAAAACACTTGTAATACCTAAAACCAATTAAGAGTTAACATCTAGATATAAGGGACTCACTCCTGTCAGCAATAAAAAGGAAACTTTGGGGGCACATGGGTGGCTCAGTCGTTAAGCATCTGCCTTCAGCTCAGGTCATGATCTCAGGGTCCTGGGATCAAGCCCACATAAGGCTGCTTGCTCAGCAGGGGAGTCTGCTTCTCCCTCTCGCCCCGTCTCCCTCTCCCTCTGTTCCCCCTGCTTGTACTCTTCTCTCTCTCTGTCAAATAAATAAATAAAATCTTAAAAAAAAAAAAACTTCAGAAGAGAAAAAACTATCAAAAACGATGAAAAGCCAATTTGAGAAGAGAAGCCAAAATGGGTGATGAACAATGCTCAACTTCATTAGTATTCAAATAAATGGAAATTAAGATAACCAAGAGATATCAGTTTATAACCATCAGATTATCAAAAATTAGAAAATCTTACATCAAGCGCTGGCAAAAATGTTAGTGGGCATGAAAATCGGTGTGGTGATACAGGAAAATAATCTGGAAGTATTTGGTGAAATTAAGAATGGATATACCTGGGGCGCCTGGGTGGCTCAGTCGTTAAACATCTGCCTTTGGCTCAGGTCATGATCCCAGGGTCCTGGGATCAAGTTCTGCATCGGGCTCCTGCTTGGTGGGAAGCCTGCTTCTCCCTCTCCCACTCCCCCTGCTTGTGTTCCCTCTCGCTGTCTCTCTCTCTCTGTCAATAAATAAATAAATCTTAAAAAAAAAAAAGGATATACCTTGAGCCCTTGTGAGTTCTTTCAGATGGAGTACATCTGTTCATCACGGCGTGACTGGTGGCAGAACAGGGCTGGAGGAAACTTAAGTGTCCCCGTTGAAGGGAATGGATGAGTAAAGAAGCGCTGGATGCATAAAATAAAATAGTCTAAAGCAGTTTTAAATAATGCACTAGATTTACAAATTAAATTAACAACATGGCTAGAACTCGAAAACAGGGTGCTGTGTGAAAAACGGTAAGAAACCGAATGAAAATTCTTTCCAATTTATTTAAATTTAAAACATATATCCTCCAAGATAAGACAAAAAATTTTCCAAGGATACACAATATCTAAATAGGATGGAAGAACATGGATTAAATACTCTAGCATAGGTGCCTAGGAGGGTGAGAGAAATAGAAGCAGGCACAAGGAATAAAAGGGGAAATAATAAAACTGAATAAAACAAAAGAGAGGCCTAGCATGGGCTGTAAAGGGACTAGGACATACTCAGTTCCATGTGTCTGAAAAGGGAAATGAGGGAGGAAGGAAAGTAGGAAGGATGGAGGGAAGGTGGCAGGAGGAGGAAGAAGAGGAAAGGAAAGAGTTGGGGGGGAAGGGAGGGAGTGAGATGAGGAGGGGGAGGAGAGGAGAAGGAAGAAGGGGCTGAGGGGAGGAGGAGGAGGGGGAGGAAGACGGAAAAAGAGGAAGAAGGAAAGGAAGGAAAGGGAGGGAGAAACTGGGTCTGTTTTCAGACGCCTGGCTTGTCCTGAAGCTCCTCCGCGCACCCCGACCCCCCTTTGCTGAGCCTTAGGACAGTGCACGGGGGGCTACAGGAGCCACATAGCCACTGGAAACTAAAATGCATGTCAGGCTGTAAACGATCATTAGCAATTCCCCTAATTACTCATTTCGTCAAATGAATAAGCTGCCCTGCAGGTTGGCTACCCAGCTCCAGCACCGGGTGATAGCAGAGGAAGGGAACACTTAACTCTGGGGGCCTCCAGCCGGCACATATGGGGTTCCGCTATGTTGAGACCCCCACATGGAGAGGACGCATGGGTAGAGAGAAATGCTCCCAGAGCTCGCCGGTTTCGGCTCTCCTACAGGAAACTGCGGAGGTTGTTCGCGTCCTATGGATGTGCTTGGCCACACTTGGGAGGCTTCTGCAATTGCCTGATGCCGTGCTCAACTTAAGGCAATGTAGCAGGTGGCATTTTCCAAAAATGGCCACAAAATATTTTCCATTCTACATTCTCCTCCAGAATCTTGACACTCCCCTATTAAGAGGTAGCCTCCATGTCCTTTCCTGAGAACCTGGGGGAGCCTCTGGGTCTGCTCCCACTAATGTAGTATATAGTGCAAGGGATCCTATGTGACTTCTGAGACTAGGTCACACACACAGCTTCTGCCCGGCCGTGGCTCTCTTGGGGTGTTTGCTCTGGGTGCCTTCAGCCGCCGTGTGTGAAGTCTGGCAATGTTGAGGCCACCACCTGGAGATGCCCTATGGATAGCAAGAGGTGCCCAGATTGCCCCACCCATTCCAGTTCCCTGATGCTCGAGTCTTCTTAGCCCAGGAGCCGGACTGCTGAGTGGCAAAACCTATGCAACCAACCAGCTCCAGCCACCATGTGAATAAAAACAGGCAAAAACCTCAAGAACTGCCCAGCTGAGCTCAGTCAGCCTCCAGATTAAGGATCCCCATAATTGTTACTATTTTTGGTCACCATTTTAAGGTGATTGTAAAGCAGCAGTAGATAAGCAGAACACAGGGCTCACCACTTTGCTAAATCTCCGGAGGCAAATCCAATCCCACAAAGGTTAAGTAAGTAATAGATACCAGTGAAGTTTTCTTGGATATAGAGTATAAGTTCTCACACAAACAATAATGCAAAATTAGTTTTATTTATTAATTTTTTTAAAGATTTTATTTATTGGGGCACCTGGGTGGCTCAGTCATTAAGCATCTGCCTTCGGCTCAGGTCATGATCCCAGGGGCCTGGGATTGAGCCCCACGTCTGGCTCCCTGCTCAGCGGGTGCTTCTCCCTCTCCTCCCCACCTGTGTTCTCTCTCGCTATCTCTCTCAAATAAATAAATAAATAAAAGATTTTATTTTTTATTAAGGAGAGAGAGAGAGGGAGAGAGCACAAGCGGGGGTGGGGGGAGACAGGGAGAGGGAGAAGCAGATTCCCTGCTGCTGAGCAGGGAGCCTGATGTGGGGCTCGATCCCAGGACCCGACTGAGCCACCCAGGCACCCTGCAAAGCTAGTTTTAAAATCTCCACCTGATGTAAAACTCCCAAAAGTTCCTTTTTAACTCCCCAACTCTCTCCATCCCTGCCCGGAGAGCCTCCCCTGCGCTATGGGTTAGCTCACAAGGTCTCCCGGATTCCACCGGCTCTCCCCATGCCCCCTACCTTCCCATCAATCACCTTGTGACCAAATAAAGACCCTTCCTGATCATCCAGTCACTTAAAAAAAATCAGTGAAGTACTGTAAGTAAATATTTTGCTACCTAGTGGGTATGAATCTTACTCTACAAACATGGGCAAGAAATTTACATTTCTTAATTGCTTCTATGTCAAATTGAAATTAATTCTAATTCTTCTATCATACTAAGCTGGGGAGAAATTCAACTTACGCCATTATTAAGTTTCCTTTTCCTCCCTAGCTAGGGGTCCCGAGAATCTGGAAGGCATACTGTTCTTGCTGCTTCTCACTATGGGCCCTGTAATGGCCAACAGCATCAACCAAGGGAAAAACATTTCCCTTATATAGACTCTATGTACAGAAACTTTAGAAGAATACTTTCAAATAACCTAATTTATTATAATTAGCATATTTATTGTTAGAATATATCTTTTGATCCTAAAAGCTCTTAATAGGAAGAGCCCTCACCTTACTCCAAGTATCTTTCTTAATATCCTTTATTATTTTTGTTGGCTTTTGTACAAATTCCCAGGCTATCCATATATCCTAATACACAACTGGTTTTGAAAAACGAAAAAAAAGCAAACCTAAAGAGGTTATTAGCTCCCCAATGGCAGCTAATGACAGAAAACACGCAGCGACAGTAGTCTGAACGAGAAGGAAGTTTATTTCTCATGTAAAAGAGAGCCCGGGGTAGTTAGCCCGGGATTGGCGAGGTGCTCCAAGCTGCTGGACTTCAGCCCCAGCGCCTGGCTTCTCTGTCCCGGTCCAGACGGCTGCGCTAGCTCTAGCTGTCATGTCGGCATCCCGCCACCAGGGGGAAGCAAGGCACCAAGGGGCATGGCACTGCCTTCTAAGGACACATCCCCCAGTTTCCCACACCATCTCCCCTTACGTCTCATTGGCAATAACCTGGCCACCTGGTCACATCCAACTGCAAGGGACAGTGGCAAACGATGGGTGTATTCTGGGTGAGCCTGTGCCTGGCTCAAATTCTGGTGCCCTATGACTAAGGAAGAAGGGGAGAATAAACAGTGGGGGACAACTAGCAGCACTTTTCCTACTTGCCTTCGGGCAAACACTGTTCTGGAAAATGTTAATGAGTGCGCTTCAAGGAAAAAAGTGTCCTGATCATAAGTTTCAGAAACATTGTTTATTAAGATTCCTTCCCTTGGAGAATCACAAGATTCACAAAGCATGAGATTCTGAGAAGCTTGACTAATTTCATTTTATTCAGAATTTTACAAACTGATTTGAGCATGGAGCTTCATTTGACTATTAACTGGTTAACACTATTAACATCCAAAGGAACAGGGTTCCATGGAACATCAGTTTGGGAAATGATGCAAGGACTAGGAGCCACAGATGGCATCTGAGTGGGAACCCAGGAAACAATAAACAAAGGGAACCTAACTTAAATAGTCCCAATTTGTTAGATTTGGGGGATTGTCCTTCCTTTAATATTCATATAAAAATATTCCAAGGGCACCTGGGTGGCTCAGTTGGTTAAGCATCCAACTCTTGATTTCGGCTCAGGTCATGATCTCAGGGTTGTGAGATCGAGCCCTGTGTTGGGCTCTGCGCTGGGTGTGGAGCCTGCTTGAGGTTCTCTCTCTCCCTCTGCCCCTCCCCCCTTTCTAAAAAAAAAAAGAAAAATCCAAACCGCATCCCTCACTGCTACTATAATTTTAGTTCCCTTCCCAAAATGTTTTAGAAGCTCTCTGAGGAGTGCTTTTTAAATTTCTTGTCCAAAACTGATCTTCCAGACTTCCTTGCTATTCATCCCTGGCTTCTCATAAGTGCTTCTCCCCGTGGGGCTTCAGCATCTGGCTGCTTCACCCTCCTCCCAAAGCCTGGATACAGGCCCGCCCTATGTTCTCTAACGCCCGCAAAACACAAGGATATGGGGTTGAGAGAAAAATCTTAACACTAACTCCCATGGACTACTTCCAGCAACCATCAGCAGACCTTCACTAGAACTCCCTTTGAATGTCCCTTTCCTTGGTCATTCTGATATGGGGTTTGCTTAGTCCCCTTATTATCCCCTGGTTTATAGCTCCTTTTCCTCAAATCCTGGGGCTCCCGCCCCCTCTAGTGGTGACTACAGAATTTCCGTGGAGGATGCAGGAGACGGCGATCGTGCCACAAGGAGGCGCTAGGGGCACTCTTCTTGAAGATGCATTTTCTGAGTGCTTCTCCAAAAGCTGAGGAAGCATGAATTGCCCCAATAATAGAAAGGGAAAGGACAGTCGTTGCAGAGTGTATTGGGGGAGGGTTAATGACCTCATCACCGGCCCTTAACCACTCCTTGGCCTGCCACTGCCTGGCTCTCACAGATTAAAAAAATACATATGTATATATGTGGTGGAGGGAGGTGGCTTCTAAGTGAAATGCATCAGAGTTTCTTGGCTTCTAATTAAAAATACAGAAACCTGGGCCTTACCCCAGACCTACTGAATCAAAGTCTCTGGAGGTGAGGCCCTGGAATCTGCATTTGTAATCAGTAGGCCATCTCTGGTGATTATAACGCACGCGGATGTTTAAGGGTCACCACAATAGATGAGCTCCGAATTGGTAAACAGCATAATTTCTAAAGAGTTTCACCCATTCCACAATAAAACTGACTTTTACATTATAATATGGAATACTCAGTACCCAGACAAAGGGTATGCACTTGCCTCATGTCACACGACTAAAGCAGCTCCTTGGAGTATCTCCCTCCCTGGACAGGGGGAGGACCTGCCCCCAAACGAACCTTGGAGGAGGGAGGATTGGTCTGTGTTCCTTAGTTGTGGTGCTCAATTACCTGTGCTCTTTCAGCAAGTCTGGAAGTCATTTCATAGGGGATCATTGAGGTGAACTGGGGTGGTGTGGGTCCACCAGGGAGGGAGGTTCCAGGGCCAGGCAGGAGTGCAGGAGAAGTGCCAATGTGCCTGTGGGTTGGCAGCAGGGCCAGGTGGGGGTGGGGGCTGGCAGTGAGGAGCTGGGAATGGCTTGCATTGAGGAAGGTCACTTAGGGCAGAAGGGGCTTTCCTCCCCCACCATTCGTGCCCACTTCTCTATCACCCAGCTGCCACCTTCTAGCCCCTCCCTGAAGGTTAAAAGGTTGAAAGTACTTCTAAATTGGGATCTGATTTCTTTTCTCCCTATTCATTTCCACTAAGGAGCCCTCCCAAACCATTTTCACCTCCTACCCTAGTGTGGAGAACAGTCAGATGATAGCTTGCTTGCTTTTTTGCTTTCTTTTTTTTAAAGATTTTATCCACTTATTTGAGAGAGAGAGAGAGAGAGGGAGGGAGAATGAGCGATGGGGAGGGGCAGAGGGAGAGAAAGAGAAGCAGACTCCTGCTTAGCAGAAAGCCTGATGCAAAGCTCGATCCCAGGACCCAGAGATCATGACCTGAGCCTAAGAAGACGGACCCCAAACGACTGAGCCATCCAGGTGCCCCGGTTTCTTTTTTCCTTTTCTTTCTTTCTTTCTTCCTTCCTTTCTTTCTTTCTTTCTTTCTTTCTTTCTTTCTTTCTTTCTTTCTTTCTTTCTTTCTTTCTTTCTTCCTTTCTTTCTTTCTTTCTTTCTTTCTTTCTTTCTGTCTTTTATGTATTTATTAAGGGGGTGGGGAGGGGCAGAGGAAGAGGGAGAGAATCTCAAGCAGACTTCGCACCAATCCCGGAGCTGGACAAGGGGCTCAATCTCATGACCCTGAGATCATGACCTGAGCTGAAACCAAGAGTCAGTGAATGAGTGAGTTAACCAATGCTTAACCAACTGAGCCACCCAGGCACCCCGATAGGTTTCTTTCTAATCTTGAAAGTGGGCCTCACCTGTGAGGAAATCCATGCTGGCTCCCACAAACTCTCAGGCAGCCAAAGTAAGCCCCTGTATCAGGAAATGTCTCTAAGTGCAGTGCAAAGGGCACGGGGCCTTACCAACTCCTCCAGGAATCTTTCTTTAAATTAACCCACCTCCATCTCCTCCTTGAGTCTCCTTGAGAAACCCTTCTGCATGCTTCTTGTACGTAATTTAGGCTTAGTGATTGCTGTGTGGGGCTGCAAAAGGTTTATTTGGCCTTCTTTCCCACATGCTGTGGGCTTCTGGAGATTCAGAACAATGAACCTGTTCCCTCTAGCACACTGCCCGGTACTTCACAGGTGATCAAAAAGTGTTTGCAGAGTGGGTGTGTGAAAGAAAACTCTTAAGATGGAGTCAGACAGGTGAAGGGGCTGGAAAATGGAGCCCGGCGCTGTTGGGGAAGGAAGCCTGAAGTGCGTCTTCACGCAAGTGGAACCCGAACCTCAGGCCCCGTGCAAACAACATCCTGAAAAGCAGCCACACGCCTTGGCCACAAGGCCACAAACAGTCTTTTGCAACCATTGCCTGTGATTCTCAAGTCACATTCTAATAGCTCAGCATTATTGCCGCTAGCTCCAATCACATTTCATGAAAAACAACTCCTGTAAATTCTCTCTTTCCTCTTTAAATACCCTAACCTCCCTTGTCTCAGCAGAGCACGCTTTTGGTCCACTCGGTGCCTTCCAGATGGCCATCCCTAAGACCCAAATAAACACACATTTATTCCACAGCTTGCCGTTCTGTCTGGTGTTGGTCAACAGACGAACAAGTGAAAAGACTTGGGATCCTCTTCTTCCTCTGCCACGGACTAGCTGTGTGATCTTGGGAAAGTCGTGTCACCTCTGAGTCTGAGTTCCTTCATTTCTCAAGTGGAGGTAGGAGAAAAGAATAAAGGAAGAATTTGACTCCGTAAAGTTCCCTTTCTGCTGTCACAAACTGAGTTTCTGAGCTAAATTTAAATGACCCCGATGGCTATTCTCTTCAGATGACAGTTTTCTGGCTATGACTTCTATTTTCCCACACACACAGAGGGAGTAGAGATGTGGTCTCCACCTCTCAGCCTGGAGTCAGGGTGAGCAGTGGGGAAACGGGGGGCTGGCTCCTGGCCACCAGGCCCAGAAGTGGGGAGGTGGAGCTCTGATTCAGGAATGTGGTGGACATGGAGTAACCCTGTGAAATGGCTTAGGAAATTGACATTTTGCTCAAAGGGACACACACCTGCCCAAATCAAGAACACTTACTATTACCCAAAAGGGGGGGGCAAGAAGCATGAAGCACCCCTATTCTTGAGGGGTTTGCCGGCTACCTTTGGCAACTGCAGAGCAGGCCCCTAGACAAGCTGTTACCTGCAGGATTCAGGAGATACCCTTCTAAGCCCCTGGGCCACCTGCCAACTGCCCTCCCACTGGCTTTGTCCAGGTGACAGCATCAGACTAGAGCTGGTGTGTGTCCAAGAACAAGCTGCTCCTGACTTGGGCAGGCCGTGTTCAGAATCAGATCAGAGGCTCTCAATCTGAGCCTCACAGTGAAAAGCCCCAAGTTGTGAACAGGGGAGGTCCTGTTCTCCCTTGGGGTCAAAGGAAGCCTTTTTTGTTGTGTTTTGTAACTTTATGTGTATCTCTGAAATGACTGCCACCGGGCCATGGCCCAGGAGAGGTCAGGTTGAAGGGGAGGTTGCCTAAGCCTGTCTTTCTTTCTTTTCTTTTTCTTTTTTTAATTTTATTATTTTATTTTATTATGTTAGTCACCATACATTACATCATCAGTTGTTTTTTTTTTTTTTAAGATTTTATTTATTTATTTGAGAGAGAATGAGAGACAGAGAGCATGAGAGGGAGGAGGGTCAGAGGGAGAAGCAGACTCCCTGCTGAGCAGGGAGCCCGATGCGAGACTCGATCCCGGGACTCCAGGATCATGACCTGAGCCGAAGGCAGTCGCTTAACCAACTGAGCCACCCAGGCGCCCCATCATCAGTTTTTGATATAGTGTTCCATCTAAGCCTGCCTTTTTAACAGCTACTCGGTAGGCCCCCTGTCCATTCAGATTTCCACTTCTGAGAATGCTTTGATCTTAGCATATCTGGCTTCTCATGTGTGTCCCCAGGCTGAGCCCCCCAGCAGCTTCCTTTGAATGCTCATTGAGGAAGGACCATTAACCCAGCCTTCCCCAGAGCACCTCCAAGGACAGTCAGATCTTTCATACACTCCCAGGCTCTGCTCTCCTCTCCGGGCCAGTTCCAGCTCCCCTGAAAATCAGATAAGATTCCCTGAAAGAAGAGGAATGATTGTCCCCTGACCCCACATAATCATTGAGGCCCTAAAGAATCAGATTCATTTAAAAACACAAACAAATAAACCAGCTCCCTTCTCAATCTCAGCCTCACAGTGAAAAGCCCCAAGTTGTGAACAGGGCCTGGGAGCCCGAAAGCTAGGTTCCTGTCTTGACCCTGGTTCTGCCACTAACTAGCTCTGTGGCCCTGAGCTTAATTCCGTGGCTCTCACGACCTCCTTTAATAGTGGCTGGGAACTGGAATACACGCGGTGAAAACAACGGATAATTTTAGAGCTGGTAAAAGCCATCCAGCCATAGCATTTCCTGCTGCAGGAGGACTCTGCGCTTCTTAGAAGCTGAGACGGGGCTCCCCCATGGCTTTTTGTCAACCTTGTTATACCACAGTAATCTTTTTAAAACACAAATCTGGTTCTGGGCCTGTGGTGTGCACCCCCATCCCCACCAAAAATGTGTCAGCTTTTCGTAGTCTTAAAATAATGACCACCGTCCTGACCTCTGCCTACCAGACCTTGTAGAGAGCCTCACCTCAAACCACTCTCTCTGTGTCTCTCTGTCTGTCTCTCTCTATCCCTCCATACACTCCTCCTTTCAGTTCCCTAAACTCACCAAGCTTCCTTCCAACTCAAGGTTCTTTTTTTAAAATTTTTTAAATTTTTTAATTTTTTAAAATTTATTCATTCGAGACACAGAGATACAGAGAGAGAGAGAATATGAGCAGGGGGAGAAGCAGAGAGAGGGGGAGAAGCAGGCCACCCGCTGAGCAGGGAGCCCCATGCGGGGCTCTATCCCAGGACCCCGGGATCATGACCTGAACCAAAGGCAGACGCTTAACCATCTGAGCCACCCAGGCGCCCCTTAATTTTTTTTTTTTTTTAAGATTTTTTATTTATTTATTTGACAGAGAGAGACACAGCGAGAGAGGGAACGACAAGCAGGGGGAGTGGGAGAGGGAGAAGCAGGCTTCCCACCGAGCAGGGAGCCTGATGCGGGGCTCGATCCCAGGACCGTGGGATCATGACCTGAGCCGAAGGCCGAAGCTTAACGACAGAGCCACCCAGGCGCCCCCCAACTCAAGGTTCTTAACATCTAGTTCTCTCATCATGGAATGTTCCTGACTCCACTCCCTGTCCCCATTCTGCCTGGTTAAATCCTGTGGGTCCCTCCTTTCCTCAGACAAGCCTTCCCAGAAACCCCAGAGTAAGTGAACAGGCTCTGTTTTGCTTGCATACTACTCTGTATTTTTTTGTTGTGGCCCTTATCACTAGCACAATAAATTAATTATATTTCCCGGTTTCTAAAATTATCTGGTTGTTTCATTAGGGTAGAAACCACATCTGTCTGGTTCCCCGCAGTAATCTCTGTTCCAAGCACAGTACCTGGAATATAATAGATGTTTGACAATGTTCGTTCAATAAATGTTTAGTAAATATTGATTGAGTAGAAGAAGGCAAGAGTGAATGACCTAAAAGATTTTGCTCTTTTAATGCTAGCATCAAAAAGCTATTTGTAAAACTCAGTCACCTTTTCTGATACTTTGGGTAGGACCCTCTAGCACCACACAGACATAAGGTCAGAAAGATCAATGAAAGGAAGGAAAAATGTTGGTTCACCTCTAATTACTATTCAAGCCTCAAATCTAAGATTCTCTCTCTGAACAGCTCACTTCAGCTGTTAAAGACCAACTCCAAAGTTTTACTAGCAGTGCTGGCTCAATTTTCTGATTTCCCTCCAGATCCAAGAGATGCCATCCACCTTAATAAATAATTCAGCTTAGGGGCGCCTGGGTGGCTCAGTCGTTAAGCGTCTGCTTTCGGCTCAGGTCATGATCCCAGGGTCCTGGGATCGAGCCCCGCATCGGGCTCCCTGCTCAGCGGGAAGCCTGCTTCTCCCTCTCCCACTCCCCCTGCTTGTGTTCCTTCTCTCGCTGTGTCTCTTTCTGTCAAATAAATAAATAAAATCTTTAAAAATAAATAAATAATTCAGCTTAGAGGCACTTGGGTGGCTCAGTTGGTTAGGTCTCCAACTCTTGATCTCAGCTGAGGTCCTGATCTCAGGGTTGTGAATTCAAGCCCGACTTTGGCTGCACCCAGTGTGGAGCCTACTTAAAAAAAAATGAATAGTTCAGCTTAACTGCATGAGCACCATCTCCCTGGATGATAACACAGCTCTCTTCCCTATAAGTTCCACCTTCATATCATGCACACAGAAGGATCAGCAAAAAGTAGTGGGGGTCCCCAGAAATTAGCTTTAATCTACTGTCTCTCCTTTAAGACCCCTAAAAGGAAGACCCATGACAGTACCTGTTATACAAGGGGGCAGACAGATTCCAGCTTGCATTCATGGCTCCAGAGAGCAGACACTGCCTGTCCACGCATGTTTTGTGACCAGCAGAGGTTCTCACCCTCTGTTCCATAAATCCTCCTAGCATGCCAGCAATATTTCCTTAGGACTCATATTCACAGTGATCCCTCATCACAAACGATGGTCAAATGAGGTTGATGAAGTCCCGTTGGTTGTACAACTCTTTCCTTAACCTTAGTTTGCCTCTTCCTCTCTCATGTCCCTGTTGTGGACTTTTGTTCTTCATCTTATCAAATCAAGTATCTGATTTGACACCTTAGAGTGTAACCCCCAAATACCATCTGGTTCAGAATTGGCTGAAAGTGATCAAAGCCTAAAGGAGCCCTGTATTTAAGCCGCTCTGCCTGGAGCAGGTTTGCAACAGGAAATCAATGGCACTGGTACCCACTTCACAGCTCCCCGGAGCCTATTTTATGCCTTCCTGTATGTCCAGCTGGAAGAGCCTTTCAAGGCTTCTTTAAAACATTGATAGGGCATACTGTGGCCCAAAAGGAGAGCTGCCACAGAATATATTCCAGGCACGCCCCCACCCTCAGCCTTTCCCAAAGATGGCACATTCCCCCCACTGCAGGAGCCCTCTCTCCATTCAAGCCCCCAGTACCTCCCTGCTCCTACCTCCCCCGGTGCAACAGGATCAGGCGTTCCTTACCAGCCTGTATAACTTTGTGATTTAAAACAATTCATACAATGCATTAACCAAATATTTATCAAGTATCAGGTGCTAAGAACTGTTTCAGCCTCTGAGACGTCAGCAGTAAAAAACCCTATTCTCATGGAGCTGCCATTCTGGCGGTGGGAGAGGGAGAATTAAGAAAAGCAACAACAGCAGCAGCCAAAGTCAGGTGGTGATATGTGCAAAGAGGGAACTTAGGGAAAGGCAGACAGAGAGCAAAGAGGTGGGTGCTATCTCATGTGGGTGGTCAGAGAAGTCCTCTCTGGTAGGTAATAACATCTGTGTGGGGGGTCTTAAAAGCAATGAAGAACTGAGCCATGCAGGCAGGAGGGAGATAAGACTCAAGACAGAGAGAAGGGCATGTGCAAAGGCCCTGAGGTGGGAATTTCTGAGGCGCACTAGGGGCTAATGTCGTTGGAATGCTGCCACCTGGAAGGAGTAAGCTGTAGGAGATGAGGTCAGTGAGGTGAGGGGAGTCCAAGAAGCAGCAAAATCACGTAGAGATTTTTAAAGCCATGACAAGGAGCCTTGATTTTACGCTGAATTAAATGAAGATGCACAGAAGGTTTTAAGCAGAGAAATGACCAGCTCTGACCTAGGTTTCAACAAGATTGTTCTGTCTGTTCTGTTGAGAATGGCCTGAAGGGGCACAAGGGCCAGCCAGAGACCTGAAAGCGGGGGGGGGGGGGGGTGGCGCGGGGGGGGGCACTGCAACAGCACAGGTGAGAGACGGTGGCAGCTTAGGCTAGGGTGGGGGTGGCGCAGGTGATAAGTGTTTGGATTCTGGAAAGATTCTAACTGTGCAGCCAACATCGTAGGGTAAAGGATTGAATGTGGGTTGTGAGAGAGGGCTAATGGATGATTCCAAGATCATTTTGCAGTTCCTCCAAATATTGAAGAGGTACCAGAAGTTAAATACTCAACAGCATAGCTAAGAGTGAGGTGAAAAATACCTGTGGTTTCTAGCTCTCACGCGTCAGGTGAGTGAGGGCCTCCATCTAACTGAAATAGGAGGATGTGAGCGCTGAATACCTGGCAGTTAGGGAGTGGGGGGAAGGCGTGATGCTAGGGTCTAGTCCTTTCTATAAGGACTGAAAGCCAGGCACATTTCCACCAGTTCCACCCTCAAACCGAGCATGCTGACCCACTGGGCCACCTCTTGGTGGAGTTTCGTGCTCTTAGCACTCCGTTTCTGTGGCCTGGGAAAGAAAGGAGGGTCACAGAGAAACTAAGTTTGGCACGTGGTTACACCCAGAACTAAACTTATCCAGATGAAGTCCCAGCTGGAAGGGGGTGATTCTGAGGAGGGTGGATGGGATGCAGGATACCTAGAGTCACTGGGGTCCTGGGCACAGTGGCCAGCTGCGGCCTGGTCAGCCACTGTGTGAGGGCTGTAGCTCCCAGACCAACCCTAATTAGAGCTGGGGGGCTTCTAAGAAATAACCATGCCAAGGGCCTATCCTCACAAAATCCAATTTAATTGGTTTGAGGTTGGACCCCAAACCAGTGAATGATTAAAAAGCTCCACAGGTGAGTCTAATATGCCGGCAGGCCTGAGCATCCTGGTTAGAAGTTCATCCCACGTGCTACAGCCCCTGAGACTCCCCCACGCCCGCGGGCACAAGGGCCCCGGAACGTTAGGCCTGAAGGAGGGAGGGAGCCCAGGCTTTATGTGACAAGACAGCTTGCCACATTTGCTGACCCTCGGAGGTCCTAGCACCCAAAGAAGGGCCCCCATGATTGCAGTGGAGGAAAACTGAGGGTTATGCAAAATTACTGATATAAAACACCCCTCGCCCAGTCCTGAATGAACGATTTTTGGATAACAACAAAAACTGCAGAAGAGAAATGATGGTCGATTTTAGAAATAGTGATTTTGTAAAACAAATGCTATATAAATTATACGTAATAACATCTGGTATTTATCCTGATTTTGTAACACCAAGAGCACTTGTCTGAAGATTTAGTATATAAATCTGAACTAGTGGAGCATACACTGGTGTCCATTCAGTAACATTACACAAGGGGCTCCCTGAAGTCTGATGGTGACAAGAGGAGAAAAGCAGGGCTCGTCCGGGATTTGAACCCGGGACCTCTCGCACCCTAAGCGAGAATCATACCCCTAGACCAACGAGCCACGCATAACCATCTTCCCATTTCCAAAGTTTAGTAAAGAAAATTTTAGCCACGTCCACAGTTGGCTGAAAAGGCTCCTTTTTGCAACTGTGGGCATGGGGTGACGCCTAGTGGATGAACCAATCACTGCAGGCTCCCTCGCCCCAATTCCGGAAGGCGGTGTCCCTAGACTACAGATCTGTTTCGGCAAACACCCCCGCATCAACGAGAATAATTCCCGCACGTTTTCGCTCGGGAGGGAGCCAGAGACGCTGCGGCAGTGGTGGGAGGCCATCGCCTCAGGGACGGTCACGGGCTGCGGGGAGGCCCCGGGGGCGTGCAGAGGGGAGGACGCGCCTCGCGGGGAGGGCTGCCCGCGGCCGGCGGGAGAGCGGGGCGGTGGGGAGGCTCCTCCCGGCCTCGGCAGCCCGCTGACGGCTCCTGGGCTCGGCCAGCCTCGGGCGTCTCCGGCCGGCCCCGGACTCGGCATCGGCGGCGGAGCGACAGCTCCCACCGCGTGACGCCCTCCGTGGGGGGGCCCCGCGAGACCGGAGAGGGCCCCGACTCTCCCGGGGGACCCGCCTGTGCCCGGCCTCGGGCAGGCGCTCCGAACACCTAGACCTCGCGGAGGTTGTCCTGTCTCGGGACGGGCCGTGCGGTACGGCTCTTTCCACCAATCTCAAATACTGCGGCGTGAAAGAAAAAAGCCAAACCAAGCAGGAAGGAATGCAAAAAAAGAAGCAAGAACCCGGGCAAACTGCAAATAGGTGAAGCATGGGGTGGAGGGCGGGGAGCCGGGAAGAGGGGAAGGGTAGAGAATGTGCTTCGGCGTGTGTGCTCGGCAGGTAGCGTGGCCGAGCGGTCTAAGGCGCTGGATTAAGGCTCCAGTCTCTTCGGGGGCGTGGGTTCGAATCCCACCGCTGCCATCTGGTTTTTTTGAAACCGTTTATAACAGACAGCGAGGATTGCCTTAGTGTAGCCACGTTAGAGCAGTGAATTTCCGCCTTCCTTTCGCGCCCAACCGCTTTCTATAGTTGGTGGGACTCTGGGTATGCACTGTTTCGCAATTTCTCATATTTTTTAGCCTTTCAAATATCAGAGTTCTTATTAAAGACCCTAATACCATCGCAAGATTATGATGATGCCTTTGAACCCATGGTTTCCCAGAGGTAAAGTACTAGTCCTTTAATATCATCAACCTATAACCTTTGCTTTGTCTTTCTTCACTTAACCAAAGAGCAAGGTTTGATCTCTTGTTTTGTTATTGACACTGTTCAACCGTTGAGGAGTACAAAAAAGATGACTAAAACATATTGCCTGCTCACAAGGGAAGCCCACTGACCAAACTGGAGGAGTAAGCCATACCATCGCAAAACAGTCTTGCAACATTGTAAGACATCATCAAGCGGAAGAGAAATGCCCTCTAAGGAAGGCAATGCAGTGATGTGGGGAGGATGCTGAGGGGCCAGCTCTGCACTTAGAAAACCAGAGCTGCAGTTCTCACATTACTAGCTGTGTGGCCTTGGGCAGGTGGCTTATGTTCTCTGTGCCTCAGCTTCCTGACATGTAAAATGGAGATGATTATACTGCGTACCTCGCGGAAAGTTCATGAAAATTAGTTCATACACATAAGGTGCTTAGCGCAGAGTCTGGTGGTCAAAAAATGTTAAGTGTTTCCGTTACTTAAATACATATTTTGCCACATTTAAGACTACAGGACCTACCCTTTCTTTTCTCTCATCTGGGTTGAAACTCCACTACAGATTAGATGAGAAAAGATCAAACTTTGTCTCCAGAAAGCCTCAGGGAGCAAAGAAGTCTATATGAAAGTCTTGTTATTTATCAATACAGACATTTGTAATTCTCATGTCTGCAGATAAGCAATTTGGTAGTTTCTGAAAAGAAGCCTGAATTGGGTACCTGGGCCCAAGTGGAGAGATGATCAAGTTAGGCTTTCCATTTTTAATTTAAGCCCATAGCCATTGTTCCTATCCTTTGGGAAGATTTTAATATGAGTCTACAGAAGCCAGAGATAAATGTTGTTTAATTGTGGCTTCTGGAGGCCAGCAGGTATGTCCAGGAATATGGCAACATTCATTCATTCATTCATTCACACATTGATCACCCACTACATACCATACACAGTGCTAAGTGCTTAGGGCACAGCCACAAGCATAATAAAATCTTTGGCCTTCTGGAGCTTAAATCCTAATAGGGGGAAAAAAGAAGAAAAAGAAGAAAAAAAAGAAACAAACGTAAGTGCTGTGAAGAAAATAATATAGGGAATAGTGACAATTGGGGGTTATTCTGGAAAGGATGATCAAGGAAGTTGTCTCTAAAGAGGTGACATTTGAGCACAGGAGGAATTAAAGAGGAAGTTAAACAAATATCTGAGGAAATTATATTCCAAGAAGAGGAAACAGCAAGTGAAAGGTCCAGAACAGGAAACAAGGGCCATGTATTTGAGAAACGGTCAGAAGGCCAGTGTAGCCAGAACAGAATGAGTAAGAAGGAGGGGGCGGGGGGAGGAAGGGAAGAGAAAGGGAGGGAGGGAGGAAGGAAGGAAAAGAAAAAAAGAAAGACACTGCTATGTGACCACACCTAAAAATTCTTTTTAAAGGCTAACGCATCATACATTTGTAGAACGGTGACAGTGTCAGCATGCATCAGCCCCAGTTCCTTCGCAGGAAAGAAAACAGCTCCGTATATTTGGCACGATATAAAGTTTCCAAGAAATTTCCCATACACTATTTTACGTGACTGACCGAGATCCCTGGAGTCAGGCAGGGGACGGCAAAGCCTTACCATTCCCATTTCGCGACGGAGGCGCTCAGAGGTGGTAGAATGATCCGCCCTCCGACCCGCCCGCCCGCCGGTCGACCCAGGAAGAGTGAGCAAACACTTGGTCAGGCAGAAATCAAAGGCCAGCTCGCGGCTGTGTCTACTTTGCTATTTCACATCGGTGAGGGAGCTTTCCGTTGCAACTTTCTAAAGCAGAGTCGAGGCAAAAAGCAGGGCTCGTCCGGGATTTGAACCCGGGACCTCTCGCACCCTAAGCGAGAATCATACCCCTAGACCAACGAGCCACCCTGTAGGCAGCTTTTAACTCTCCCCCAAGGCTCGTTCCCGTCGCTAGGCGTTTCCAGAAAAACTGTATTCGAGTGCCTTCTGTCGGAAGGAATGCGTGCTTGTTTACCCAGAAAGCCTAAGCCTCACGCTACAGAAGTCCTTTATCAGCTGCTACGGTGGACCCAGAACCCGAGAGCAGCAGGGGAAGTAGATCAGGCACTGCCTGAACGTCTCCGCAGGCGCGGCGGAAGGCCCGGGAGCTTCTGCGGCCTTGGAACCCTCCCTCTGAGAGTCCTGCCGGCTTATCTCCTCAGGCGTCTGGAACGAGATTCGGAGAAAAAAGGACCACAGGCCCCAGCGAGATTTGAACTCGCGACCCCTGGTTTACAAGACCAGTGCTCTAACCCCTGAGCTATGGAGCCTCTTTCTCCTTAGTGCTTCTCTACCTCTCATCTTATACAAGCATATAGTAAAGCCAGCATCCCGAAGCATTAAATAGAATTTTGTTTGACCCGAGCAAAAATCCAAGATATTCTCCCACAAAATTAGATTTTCTTCATGTTCTGTCAACGCTTCTAAAAGACTCCGTTTCGAGAACAGCCACTACCAGGCTCTCTTGTCGTCTCTTGCCTCCCGTGCCTCTGGTGCCCAGAAAGGATGCAGATACAGGAATTCCAGACATGTGGGCACACGGGAGACCCACCTGAGAAATAAGAGGTGCAGAGACAGAGTGTCTGATGGACAGATTATGCACTCCGTTCACTTGCTATTGTGGTAAAATCTGGGGAAGGTGAAAAGAGATTTACCACGGTTTTGTCCTTTCTGAATCCAGAGCCCAAACCTGAACTTTGTATTTTGGAATTAACGCCTCCCTCACAAAGGTTGAGGGGTAGGATCAAGTAGGAAAAAAGGGTATTGGGGAGAAAGAGTTTAATCCTTCCTTAAAGACATATACAGATTTATACACATCTTTGGTATGAAAATAATATAATTTTTTAAAAAGGATTTTCACTTTTTGAAAACCTTGTTTATATAAGCTAGTAAACAGGAACTAAAAATTAATTAAGAAAGATCTTGTACTTTTTTCTTACTGCAAATACAATCATAGATGAGAACATTGGGGAAAAAAGTGCTCATTCATGCAACCCCAAGGAGTGAACTAATTCTGTTTAGTAAGATTTAGACTCTCTGCCCACCTGCTCTTGCACCCACTATTTTTTAATGTTTTCATTTGTCCACGATCATAAAGTTTATAAGAAATCTGTAAGCCTGTGATTCTTTGTGTTAGAGTAGGCAGTTAGTTAGGCTCTAACAGAATAGTTGGGAAGTCGGCAAAGACGAAGTCATGGCCACCTATCAAAGTCAGAGGCCTGTCCCGGCAGGGGGCACTCCACAAGCAGGGGCACCAAACCACGGGGGCCCAAGAGGGTGGAGGCCAAGACAGGAAACCCCTGACCCAGTTAGAAAGAACAAGTGGGAAACCCTGCTCCTCACCCCAAATAATGAATATTCCTCCCCCTAGTTAACAACTGCAGGTAAAACATAGAAACCCAAACCCCAGGGATGCAGTGCTCTCTCTTGATCTCACTCTTGAGCTCGCCTGCGCTCGTATCTCAAGAGTGGGTTTTTTGCCTGAATAAACTTTCCCGCTTGTGCTGCTCGCTCATCTGCTGTGTTGTATGTCTGTCCTTGAATGATTTCTCATGACAAGACCAAGAACCTTCCACAGCTTCTTTGGTTCTGGCTGGGTTGAGGCCCCAGGGCCCTGGGTCTCCACAGCGTAGAGGTTGCTTTCGGGCAGCAGGCTTGAGCAATGGAAACTTGATCAAGGTAAAAGGGCCCCTGATAACCCCTGGCTGAATACAGACAAGCCCATTAGGTGACCCACATCAGAATATCCATAAGCCCTCACTGACCAATGGGCTACTTACAACCAGGCACAGTTACCAAAAAAGGGAAAATTCCATACATTCCGCATACCTTTTCACCTTCCCCCTTTAAATACAGCCGCCCACCACTCCCTCCTTGCTGTCTGTCCTTTGCTCTCCTACCTGCGGCTGTCTTAAGGTGTATTCGATAAACTTCTATCTCCTTTGTTCTGCTTCAAGTGAATTCTTTCATCTCAGGCACCACTGACTTCCACCAGATCATCATCGCGCCACACGTGGGGGCCCCCATCCGATAGGGACAGATACCGCATGCCGTTCACCTGGCAACCATTGTGTCCTTTAATTTTCACTGTCAGTATAAAACATGCTGCTGCCGAACTTACAGATTTTTGAGGAAGACAAATCTCTAGATAGGTAAAATCAGGCATTTGTGGCAGATATTCTTGGTTCAGGGATGAGTCATGGAGAGGCCTCACAATGTTGTCCTAAGATAAGATGAACATATCCAACTGTTCAGGGCCAGGACGGTGATAGGCTCTTCTGTGGGACAAGCGCTGCTCCTCCCAATGCTCCCATGGTGCTCAAACCTCAGTCTTTCTCTACCCGACAATATCCTCATCTGCAAGAGAACTGCAAGGCTTTGCTCCCCCCCCCCCCCGCCCCCGACAAATAAATAAAATCTTACAAAAAAAAAAAAAAGGCTTTGAACTGACTGCTCTGCTCTGGAGAATCCAGAATCGGTTGCTGTAACCCATTTGCCCACACAAAGCATTTTACTGGTGGAAACCTCCAAGGTAATCAGCATGGTCATCCCTTTGGACCTAAAGACAGGTGTCATAATTCTTAAGGAACTGGCAGGGTGCTTGACTTTTTCTCTGGGGCAGGAAAATGAAACCAAAACAAATGTTGACTCATAGGTGGAGTGTTGTGTTGGTGTGTGTAGACACTGAGTATGTAGTGTAGTGGTTAGAAAACACCTGGGTCAGTTATTTAACCTTGCAGAGAGGAAGGATCCTTGTTTTGGAAATGAGGGCTCATTACTCTCATCACTGTTATTACCATCTTTATTATTGTCCTTTTATTCAGAGACACTGGCCTTAGGCAAAATTGCTAACCCGTCAAAACTGTCTCCCCAACAGCTTTCTCTTCCCCTCCCTGCTCGCTGTTTCTCCTCCTCTCTTATTCTCCTGTTGCATTCTTGGCTCCTCTTACCTTTGCCTATGCTCTGTTTCCCCATCCTCATCCTGCCACAACTCAGCAAGCTCACTTCTATTCCCCGTATGGACTGATTTCTTCCATATAACCGTAGACTGCTAGTCACACATCTAAAAGGAATTTAAAATGCTCAAAGGAGCATTCCAGGAGGAGAAGCCAGGGCAACACCCATGGGCATGATGCGGTTTTTTTGGTCTCTCCTTCACAGAGATAAATAAACTTCTCACAGGAAAAATAAACTTTTGCCCAATAGACCCTATCTACATACGGTCTATTTCCTACCCCTGAAGTTTGTCTCAGGACCTTACATCAATCTTTCTCATTCTTCCAGCCATGCAGCTGCCCTCAGCTCACTAGGGTTGGCCTGACTCAGGGGGTTCCAAGAGTACATTCCACTAGCCTGTTCCAGAGAACAACATCAAAAAGGCATGTTTCAGAGTGCTCTGGCCAGTTAGAAGTTCTTGACTTCTAACTTGACCCCTACTAGTGATCTTAGGATTGTTTTTAATTACTTTTTTCTTTATTTGTCTGTATTTCTTCCATTTTCCCTCAACTTTTTATTTTGCAAAATTTAAACTCTAGAGTGGAAATAAATGAAGACCAACTAAATGACAACAAGCAAAGGCTATTTGTTCAGAGCTTGCTATCCCAAGGAAGTCAGCTGTCATCACTTGAGTTTTGGCAGAGACTCAAAGGCAGACGGAAAAGTGAGAAAGCTTTATAGTGGAAAAAAAGGAAGGCTTCAGGTATGCCTTGATTGGAGGCTGTTGGCATGGGGAAGCTGTAGACAGTCTATCTAGAAGCAAGGTGTCCTTTGTGATCGGTTAGGGGAGCATATTTGGCTTTCCCTGGTTGGTCCTAAGTTGGAAGCAAGGAAAGTATTAGGAAAGCTGTCAGTTACTAATCAAATCTTGGCCACTTGGGACTGATTATTACAGGATTATTGCTTGGCTTCCTGGATTGTTACTAGAGATAGTGGTCTGAGTTCCTATAGGTCTGACTTAAAGATAATAGGCTGGTTTCCTGAGCTGATGAACACTGTAAGGGGAAAATACAAATTAAAAATAAGAGGCTTGATTCTTCCTGTTGAAAATGAGGGAAGTGATTACCCTCCTCTCCTTTTCCTTTGAACATTTACTTTAGAAAACTTGCAAGTATAAACATATCACAGTACTTTGCATTACTGTGATGAATGATGTAATTAACATGTGAGACCATAAAGGAACTAAATATTTAAGTAAGGTCTCAATAAATGCTGAAAGGACTATCTGCTACATTCATTGAAAGGAACATATTATTTGCTAGTATTTAATTTAATTTATCTTATTTAAAGATTTTTATTTATTTATTTGACAGAGAGAGAGACAGCAAGAGAGGGAACACAAGCAGGGGGAGTGGGAGAGGGAGAATCAGAGAGGGAACACAAGCAGGGGGGAGTGGAGGGAGAAGCAGGCCTCTCGCTGAGCAGGGAGCCCCATGCGGGGCTTGATCGCAGGACGCTGGGATCATGATCTGAGCGGAAGGCAGACACTTAACGACTGAGCCACCCAGGCCCCCCTAGTATTTAATTTTAGCAAGATATTTACAGCACATGCAAAAGGGGGCCACAGGCCAATACCTGGATGGCTCTCTATTGGAGCTAGGGAAAGAACTTTACATTGCAGTGTAATGCAAGTCTTCTACTGATCCAGAAGGATTCTGGTGGGAAGTTTCAAATGCCCTAAAATTGAGCATACAGCATTTGATACACAGATTGGAACATAAAGTACTTCTCAAAATTTTCTAACCTTTGAGGAGCTAGTCAAGACTCCAGTTCAAGAGGCCTGAGATCCTGCATTTCTAAGAAGTTACCAGGAGATGTTGTTGCTGCTGGTGCCTGGACCACACTATGAGTACCAGGGTCTTGAATTTCCTGCTTGTATATAAATTTTCATCATCTGGACTACCAGCAAGGTAAGGATGGCAGAAAATTCAAGGTTAGACTCTCCAGCAGTATTGCAGAATGCTAGAGCCTAGAATACGAACATTCTGTGCTGAAGAGGGAAGGGATAACCATGTGCCAAACATCGCATTTATCTGTATCAGGCATCTTTCCAAAAGGGTGCTTATCTACTTGCTTCAGATACAGGACAATAAAGTGGGTGGCAAAGTTGGTACCCCACTGGGAAAGCTGAGACACCTGGCTTGTGAGTCTCTGAGCATTTCTTATTTGAAGTGTATAGTCCAACATAGGATCCATTTCTTGAGGGGAATAGACCAAGGCTCCTCCCTCCACTGAAGGATCCAGTGAGTTCAAGGTAAGCAGGAGTCCTCAAGCACTAGGCAGTGATTGAATCAGGGAAGCCATGCACACGGGGTAGTAAAGGAACTTCAGCCAGGTAAGGAGAGTGCAGTACTTTCTCTCCTGATTAGAAAATGCTTTCAGACTTGCCGGTTTGGATGCCGAACATGCAGCATCCCAGGATCAAAGGGAGATCTGCTGTAATGACCAGGTTCTTTCCAGTTGACTGGTTCTTTTTATGGCCCTATCAAGAAGGTCACTTCCATCTTCTGAGAATCTCTGTTGTTGCTGTTGTTTTAGGTTAAAACATAGTTACTGTGGTTTATTCAAATGTGTATGTGCCCTAACATACACAGACACACGTATGCAATCACAACTGGAGAGCTCATCAAAAGTGTCAGTAAGACCTTCCCAAGACCTATCCATAGACTCTGAGTTTCTCATCTGGCTGAGCAGAAGGGATAATAGTTCAACTGATATTTTAATTAAAAATTTTTTTTATTATTCCTTTAAGTAGGCTCCATGCCCAGCCTGGGGCTTGAACTCACCACCCTGACATCAGGGGTCGCATGCTGCACCCACTAAGCCAGCCAGGCCCCCTCCACCGATATTTTAAATATTTGTTCTCTCCCTTCCCATTTCCTCCCCCACTTCTTTCAAGTAATAAAAAGCCCCAGGTTTTTTTCTCCCTTTCGGACTGATGCTTCCTTATCTTACTGAGGTGGTTACACATAACTTCTAGGTTCTCTCCAACTTGAGATTAACGCCAGTCTTCCCACATCAGTCTTTCCAAAGTGACAGAGACTTTTGTATACTGCTGAAGGCAGTTAGCTCACACTCGCTTTTTTCTGCGGATTCTGAAACAGAAAGTGAAATTTCTTAGAAGTCGTACCCTTCAGCCAAAAGGGCTGGCTACAGTTATTTGAATCCCTACGCCTCCAGGGTGTAGGGCGCAGAAGCCACACCCTTGACCATTCCAATAGACTGGATGGTGCCCACTCGCCTTCCTTGCTGGCAGCCTCCAAGCCTGCGCCTGGCTCCTGACTCTGGAAGCTTCTGGAAAGAAGAAGAACTTGGTTGGAGCCTAAGGGTGGACACCCATGTCTGCCCAGGTTGCTCAGAGTGCCCATGAACTAGAACTAGAGAGAGGAAAGCAGAAGGCAAAAAGGAAGCACTTAATATGTTGTCTGCAAGGAGGGGTCGGGTGCGGTAGGGGTGGAGGTGGCAAGGTGCAGGGTGTATGGCCCAGCAGGCGGCGAGCCTGGCGGGGATGGGGTGCTGATGCGTTGCCCAAGAAGACCCCGCCTCCGACCCGGGTCGGTCCAGGCCCTTTCCTTCGCTGGGCGCCAGCCTTCTCCTGGCCCCACTTCCGCGCGTCGGTCTACAGCCACCAGATGCTCCCTGCGCCCTATTTCCAAGCAGCTTTTCTAGAACTTCTTTTCTGTTCGTCGCCCCCTCCCGTGGCAGCGAGGACGGGAGCTAGCAGGACCTTCGCCCCGTGAAGAGCCAGTGAAGAACAACTTTTTCTCTCTCCGCGCACCCCCAGGCCCCCGACCCTCAGGCCACCAGGACTTGGGGAAAGACCTCAGAGAGCCCTCAGGCAAGGAGAGGCAGGAGATGGGAGAGGGGGAGGAGGGGCCTCAAGGGTTTGGAAACTTCAAGAGTTTGGAAACTAGACTCCTGGGAGAATTTCTGGTTCCAGAGACCCGGAAATGGCCAACCAGAAACAGCAAAAAAAGAATATAGATAAGAGAGAATCCAGGGCTTTGAGCCGAGTAGAGTTCACGGACAGGTACGAGATCCCACTTCGGGTCAGGAGACCGCAGGTATCACTCATGAAACTTTTTCCTAGCTTTCCCTCTGCTCCTTCCAAAAGAAATCGCATGGAGCTAGTGGCGTCTGGACCCAAGGGAAGCCCGGAACCCATCCGTTTCTGGGCTGGGGACGCTCCTGGAATGCAACATCCCTTGGAGGGGGGAGGGGTCAACTTTTGTCCCTAAGGGAAATGGTTCGGGAACTACAGCAGTGCGATGGTTACTGACCAAGAAGGCCGCAACAAGACCCAGTCTCTCCATTCTGACTGAACCTGCAGGACGAGGGGACCAAGGAGTTCCCCTGGAACGCGGTGGCAGGCTGGCCAGATCTGTGAGCGAAAGGACGCCTCCTGCTGGATCTGAACTCCGACCTCATTCGGGCAGAGACTCAGCCACGGACTAAGGTCTCCACAGCAAGGAGCTCTTTATTCAGTCTTCTCTAATTACCTGTAATAAGTCGCTGGCGGGATTTTTTTTTTTCTGTGTCTTATTGCCTAGGTTAAAGAAAAGGTAGAAATCTTCCAAGGACATTCACACTGATAATCGTTAACTACCTTGTGGCTCACTTCTCAGGCGTGTGAGAATACGATGATTCCTCCTTTCCTGTGTTTGCTCAGATCCCTAGGGATGAATGAAAACGCTGCGGGGAACCCTACTAACCATGAAGAAAAAAATTCAAATTTTGAGCCCCCCACGCTGGGATGGGTAAATAACTTAGAGGCGGAAAAAAACTTCTGTGGTAAATGGTAGTGTGGCCGAGCGGTCTAAGGCGCTGGATTTAGGCTCCAGTCTCTTCGGAGGCGTGGGTTCGAATCCCACCGCTGCCATTACTGCATTTTAATCTAGCTGCAAATCCCAAATACTGTTCTTTGTTAGAAGGGAGTTTGAAGAAGACTATGTACCAGTAACTATTTGAAATTCCTCTTCCCCCTTGGAAAGTTTCTAGCGGACACTGATTTCTCTGTTTGCACGTCAAACCCCCTTGGTTTACTGCTTGAGATACTCCCGCTCTTCTGATATTCCCTCCCAGGCTTAGTATTTGCACTGGACCTTCCTCTTGTCTAGGCTTTTGCACTGCTTTTGGGTTCCCTCAGTCGGGAACGTTTTTGGTCTTCCTCTTCTAAAATCCACACTCACACAGATTCATTCTTATGACATGGCTTAGGCATCATCTGGTCAGGAAGACTTCCCAGAAATTGCCTGCGCACCCCCACCCCCCCGCCCCCCATCATCCCGCCGCTGACACTCATTTAGGAGCTGCAGCTCTATACTCTGAGAAATAACCTGCACAGACCCGATTTTGGTTTTAATTTCAGTTACATTACTTTTGTAATTGAATATGATGAATGAATGAGAAAGCCAATACTTCCCAGGCTTCAAGCTCTCACTCGGGCATCATTGCTTCATGGGGTGGTGTTGGGTAGGTAAACAGCTATTTTGAATTTGACTTTGCAGGTTTGTGATTCCAAAACACTTCCAAGCTGATTCTTGGCTGACTCCTTGCATGGGGCCCAGGGAGTGTGTGCTGTGAATGGTGTTGGCTTAGCCACTCCCCAGTCCCTTCCAAGTGAATCTACTTATCTTGGAGATTGTCCAGGTCTCTAAACCACTCGACCGCAATACCTGTGCAGAGCCTGATCCAGCGTGTGAAAGAGGAGAGGATACACTCAGGGACTGCTGAGTGGTGTCCTCCTAGAAGGGCTGTTCCACTGCACTTTTCAGCCATTTACAGCCCCTGTTACAGTCCTACTCCTGGATTTGAGCAGGCAGCTCCCCTGGAGAAAGTAGAGAATTTCCCAGGAGTGTCAAGAGGAATGAGTGAAATAAATGGAGGAGGGAACTAGGACTCTGCAAGAACCAAGGTCTATTTTCCAGAACCACTTTTTATGACTTTCCCCCTCCTCATTCAAAATCCTCTTCCGTGTTCTCCCAGGCCCCCTTCATTTCACTTTGATGACTCCTCTTTGATGTTCCCTTCCTTTTCACCCACCTCTTACCAAGAAAATCTTGGGCACCCGAGGTTTTCACAAAAGAGACCATATTTTTCTCAGAAATGGAGAGATTTCTCTCTTAGCCATGTGAGGATACAGCGACAAGGCAGCTGTCTACAAGCCAATAAGCGGGGCTTTGGCAGACACCAAATCTGTCGGCACCTGGATCTTGGATTTCCCAGTCTCCAGAACTGTGAGCAATACATTTTTGGCATAAGCTACAATGATATTTTTGTTATAGCCACTGAACTGACCAAGACTAACAGTTTTAGGTTTACAGCAAAATTGGGTAAGAAAATACAGAGTTCCTACATACCTTCTCTCCTCCCTACCCATCGCACAGCCTCCTTCCCATCAACCTCCTGCACTAGTGAGATACATTTGTTACAGTGAATGAACCAACAATTATATATCATTATCAATTCAAGTCCATAGTTTACATTAGGATTTACTCTTTGTACTAGGCACTCAATAGGTTTTGACACCTGTATAATGACATATATCCACCATTACACTCTAGTATCATACAGAATAGTTTCACTGCCCTAAAAATTGTGCTCTGCCAATGCATCCCTCCCTCCCTTTAACCATTGGCAACCACTGATCTTTTTACTGTCTCCATAATTTTGCATTTTCCAGAATGTCATATATTTGGAATCATACAGTATGTAGCCTTTTCAGATTGGCTTTTTGCACTTAGTAATATGCATTTAAAGTTTCTCCATATCATTTCATGGCTTGATGTCTCATTTCTTCCTAGTGCTGAATAAATATTCCATTTGTATCAATGTACTACAGTTTATTGTGGTTTTTGTGTGGATATACTTTTCAACTCATTGAGGTAGTTACCTAGGAACGTGATTCCTGGATTGCATGATAAGAGTGTGTTTAGTTTTGTAAGAAACTGCCAAAATGTCTTCCACAATGGCAAAGAATATGTTTAAACTTCATTTTGTAAGGTTAAAACACTGTTTTTCTTAATTAATGTGATGTATACATGTGATATGTTTTGGGAAAAAACCCCAAAACTATGAAGAATACAAATCACCCACAAATAACTATATTTTGCCATATCTCCTTTTCTCATGTATAAATGATAAACTTATAGAAGTAGAATAGAATACTTGACCAAACACTGTCTTTTTTAAGGTTCCTGATTTATAATGCTCAGTGCCCTCCAGAAACTAGTGACATTCTACAAGAATGTCATTCTTACTACACCCTGGTCAGTATTAAATATTAACCAACGTTTTCTAATTTGGTGATGAAACAATATCCAATATCCTCTCGTTTAAATTAGCATTTCTTTCTTATTAATAGAGGAACAGCTCCATATGCATATTTAGGCTTTTGCATTGCTTATTTTCTATTGTGTATTTATCCTTTCCAAGGGCAGACTTTCTAATGTGTTTCTCCTTAACCTCTGATTTCTCTAGTATACATTATTCGCAGTTATGAAAAAGTGTAGGTATCTGGTGAGGTTGAGGGATGTCACCCCAATATTTAATCAACGTAAACTGGTCCCAAAGATTAGGAGGTAACAGATGCAAATCTAATACGAAAGCCATTGGTTCACATTTCCCAGTAAACCGAGTAAACCGAAGCACATCTACTGCATGATCACAAAGACGATTAAGTGAAGTTAAGTTTCTTGGCCGATGGAAAGTGCTCTCTTGTTGCCTGAAAATAGAATCATAGTAAATGTTTCAGGTGATCCGGTTGGGAGGATACAACTTTCCGGAAGTTGAGTAGGAGACATCGTCAAAATGCGACGCACGTCCTTCGCTCCGGAGCCGAACCAGCGACCTAAGGGCGACAGCAGCTGCTTCCCTCTACAGCCCTCCGCTCTACCAGCTGAGCTATCGACGGGTGCGACACCGCTCCCTTAGTGTAGATTTTTGTGGATGTAGGAGCAGCTAGTGAGACGTCTGGCCTCTTTGCATTTGAGGTTCAGACTAAGATTGAAGCCCACCGAGTCCCCGGAGAGTCTTACCTATAACAAATCGAATCCCAGGGAGTAGCCTGGGGCGTCGGACGCGGTCTCTGAGTCCGAGAAAGTGAGCATGGAAGCAGAGCAGAAGCCCGATGGGGGCGCATCTGCCTAGCGTCTGCACTGCGCGGCCCGATTAACCCGAGAACCGGTCGCTGCAGAGGCGCAGGAGAAACCCGGCGCCGGGCTGGCTGCACTTGGGGGGTGCGCAGGACTGCACGCCGCCGGGGTCATGGCTACCAATGGGCCTACGTTCCCTGTTCCGCAAATACGGAGGTGTCGACTCCTGCCGACCCACTGTGTCTTCTAGCAGAGACTTGAGTAATCTGGCTCCTCTCCCGCTTACTGAAAGGTACAGACACCTCACTTTTTCCTCGGGATCACAGGAGCCCAGATTCCCTGATCTTCTGTCCTATGATCTTCCGTCCTGGATCTCCAGGATCCGATTTTCCCAGAAAGATTACACAGTACTTTTTTTCTCCAAGTCCGTTTCAATAAGTGGACGAAAACGGAGAATGACGTTGTGGGAAAAGAACCAACCCACTTAAGGCTCCAGCGAGATTTGAACTCGCGACCCCTGGTTTACAAGACCAGTGCTCTAACCCCTGAGCTATGGAGCCGACCCAAGGCTCGTTTTTACGGTTGAATCCCTTGTTTTAAAAAAACGGCAGCCAACTGGCTTTTACATCTGAAGTTTAACAGACAATTCAAACAATTCAAACTTGAAAGGAATTTGTTTTGAAGGAAGTACCTTCAAACAAGCGAGTGAGGAAGAAACATGTTCTTGACTAGGCCTAAATTAGGATGGAAGTCTTCTCCAAGAGCACTGGTACGTGCTCCTCAGCCTCAATCCCGACAAGTCCCTGAGCTCGCGCACAGCATGGCCTCGAGGGGAGGGAGGCCTGGGGTCAAGTGGGGTAGGGTGAGAGTGCCTTACAGAAGAGACGGAATGGAAGACCTGGCAGCAGCCTCGCTGTCTCCAGTCTGCTCGGATTCGTAAAACGAACTGCTCCAGCTCTTATAGATAACGTTTGGGGTTGTTTTCTGTTTTGTTTTTTAAAGGGAGGTGGCTTTCTCTAAGCACAGTTCGTACCCCTCGGGCCCTCAGAATTTGGCCGCAGGGGCAGTGAGGACCCGAAGGCATCCAGATCTCCCTCCCCCGCTCCCCAAGCCTTTCCCCGGAATCAGGCTCGGCCACAGAGGCGCCGGGCCTGAGATCCCTCCAGGTTTCCTGAAGCAGACGCTGGCTAAAAGAGAGCGAACCCTTTCCTCGGTCCTTTAACGCTCTCTGCTAACAACTCGGAGTGCGAGAGGCAGCTTCTTCTCTGGTTGTAAATGCCCAGCCTGAAGTCCAGAACAGATAGAAAGTGGCCACTCGTAGGAAGATTAGAAAGGGAGCGCTCCTCTTCTCCTTTTCTCTCCTCTGGTAGCCCGCCCAGGAGTCTGGTGCCTGGTTCAGGAGATTCAATAACTGTTTACTGAGTTTACGCCCTGTGCCAGGAACGTGTTAGGCACAGGGTAGACAATGTGACCAAGGCAGACAAGCCAGAGCCCAAGAACTTCGTTCCCCAAGCAGAAAGCCCTGCAGAGTAAGGACAACGTCCTCCCTTCCCTTTCTACCCGCCACCTTCTGGGTGATAGAGAAGCGGCAGGTCCGCCTTCTTTGAAAGAGGGTATGGGAAGCGGGCAACTCTTCCCCGAGGTCACCTTCTGCCCGCCCATAAAGGGTACCTTAAATCTAGACCTAAAGCACAAAGTTTATTATGTAAGGCTGAAAGGAAACAGCCAAAGCATACATGCAAGGGTTGAGAGAGAGACAGCCGAGCGGACTAAGGCAGTGGTTCTAGGATTTGACCTTCATGGGGCCCATCGTGTCGAGTTCTTCCGCTCATCCTGGAGGTAACCTTTGTTTGCCTCTTACTGACGTCGGTGGTTCTTATTGTTCCTATATCCTTACGCCCCCAGACGCCTGCGGTGGTTCTGTTCCTAACCCTGTAAGCAGCCAGACCCCACCTGGGGAGGGTCCACGGACAGACTGGCAGCTCAGCCTGAGCTTCTTCATGAACATTCCTACCTCTGGAACGGTGTGGCTCAGGTTCTTCCGAATGCGCACACTGATGTTCTTGAGGTCTGGAGGAAACCTCTGGGCTTATGAGCAGAGTCAAAAACAGTATGATGCAGCTAATAGGATGAATGAATATTCCAAAAGAGAAAAGCCCACCTTCACGGCTGGCTCGTTGGTCTAGTGGTATGATTCTCGCTTTGGGTGCGAGAGGTCCCGGGTTCAAATCCCGGACGAGCCCAGTGTTTTTTATTTTTGGTTTTTTGTTTTTTTGTTTTTCCCTCCGCCTCCCCTTTAGAGCCAAATAAAGCCAACACCATCCAAGCCTAAATCCACCTAGGTTGAGGCCCGTCCCAGCCTGGACCTGTTTCGAGATCAGCTTCCAGGCAAGTTGGACCTTCTGTGGACCAGTACAAGGACAACGAAGATGCTACCGCGAGCCAAGGGCTTCATGAGATCGGGGTGCCCCAGTTTGGCTTTGACAGGCTCTTTTGTCAGGAATAGCTTGCTCCGGCGATTCTTACCCAGGCATTTCGCGGGGGAAAAAGCTAGTGCACTTCTCGCTAGGGGCATTTCACACGGAACAGAGTGGTACCTGGAGGTGTGTTAGGATCACAATGCCGGGCCAGAATCCTCTTCCTGAGGCTGGGGTCCACAGCAGAGATCGCTTCGCGGTGCGGAATCTAGCCCCCGCCTGGGAGCCCCGCCCGGTGAGGAGCGCCACTGCGCTCTTGGTTCCGGACACCATCTAGCCCACAGTCACAAGTGCCCCGGCAGTCTTCCGAATAATGCAAAGTTGCAGCCTGGGGACCCTTGCGCTCCAAAGGCGCAGACATCCATTCCATGCAAAGAGAGCCCAGTTGAGTATTTTCCAAGACTCAATACAACGTAGTGATATCAAGTGGTCTTGCCATTTTTAACAAGAATCCACCAGACCCCTTAGTGCTCTTTGATTGCTTAGCTGGAAAACCAGCCGGCTTTCCAGCTAAGTGTGAGGTGTCTACCTGAAACCTTACAGAGTGGTTGCTTCCGGTTTGTAGAAGTAGCCCAAACCTGTGAACTGCTCAAATGATAGGCCTTCAAGTTGGCTTATCTTCCGAAACTGCTTGTACAAGGGGAATCTTTGACTGGATTTCTGACTGACACGATCATATTTGTCCTTTCCGAGGTTCCTATCTTGGAAAGGTTATGTGGCCAGGCAAGAATCAAGGGTTTGGTGATTGGTGATTGGAAAGAGGGAAAAGAGAGGGTAGAATCTGCCAGGATGCCCTGCCTCTCCGTTAGCGGTCCTGCCAGAAATGTGATATATGTAGCCTGGGCTTTGACGCGGGGATGTGTTTGCTACTGGGAGATGCACAGTAGGAAGCTGGATATAAAGTCCTGGGGTTCAGGAGAAAGATTCAAACTAAAGAAAGGAATTTTAAGAATTAAAACCACAGTAATTGTATGCATGGTGGCAGGTGGGAGCTACACTTGCGGTGAGCACAGTATAGACTTATTGAATCACTATGTTGTACACCTGAAACTAATGGAACATTGTGCGTCAACTACAATTAAAAAAAAAAAAAAAACCCACAAGGTGGTGGTTAACGTTGGTTTGGAGAAGAATGCACAGGAAAGAGCATTCACAGAGAAAGAATTTAAGGACAGGCTCTGGTGATCACCAGTGTGTAAAAAGTTGAGAATGGAATCCAGTGAGTGGAGGAACTGGAAAAGAAAGCCTCATGGCAGTCACTTGCTCTGACCGCTGATTTGATTCCTCAGGGGCTGTTGACAGCCTTTACCAGCATTTAAAGCAGAAAGTGTAGGGAGGATGTTGTATTCATTCTGCCCATGGGTGTTATTAACTGAGAATAATGCTTATATTAATGTATTAGCTTGCAGTTTCCCAGATGAGACAAATATTTGTAAAGTTTTTTCATAATACTTATTTTTTATTAAGTTTTTATTTTAATTCTAATACAGTTAACCTATAGTGTTATAGTAGTTTCAGATTTACAATACAGTGATTCAACAATTCCATACATCACCCATTGCTCATCACAAGTGCCCTCCTTAATCCCCATCACCTATTTCACCCACCCCCCAGCCCACTCCCCTCTGATAACCCCAGATGACACAAATTTTGTGTATGAAGGCAGAGCTTCAGTTAAGAATTCTCAAAGATGACTTTTTCCTAGAAGCAGACAAATGTGTTGATTGCTGCAAGGGAAATTTTTTTCTCATCTGATGTTTCACTGATAATAACCCTCTAAGTGTTCTAGCTGTATGTGAGAGGTTCAGCTTCGAATAGTCACTGGAATAAGCCTAATGTGGGAATGAGTACTAACACTCAAACTGCTGGTTACTTGAGTTTAGCATCTCTCTCAGGGCAGTGACTATCATCTGTTCATGAGTCTTTAATTCATTCAACAAATATTTCCTGGGCACATCCTATGGACCAGGCTCTGTTCTAGGTGTTTGAAACGCATTCTTATTTTCAGCTTCCTCTTAATTTGTGAATTCTAGGAATAACTTTACAATTAGCTAATATTTAACAGCTTTATTGAAGAGGATACACCTGCAAAACAGAACAAAGTAGCTGGAAATGTGGCGAGAAAACCAGGCAAATGCAGTCCCAGGGAACCAAAGAACAAAACTATTTTAAATAAGAGTCCGAGATCAGTTGTGTGAAGTGCTGCTGACATTCAGATGAAGAGTAAACAATTCCTTATGGAACAGGAACTTGTAAAATAAGATTGAAAAAATAAAATTGCAAAAAAAAAAAAAGGAAAGAAAAAAGAAAATTGCAGATTGCTTCCTAGTACAATTTTTATTGTGATATTTCCATTCCTAATCACATTCAATTACCTAATATTTGCTCTTATGCTCTATTAGTAAAAATGTCATTTTGTCAGACCCACTTTTAAATTTTACAGTGGTCTTATTATATTTTGACCTACAGTCATATATATATATACATATATAATCTTTATTTTATTTTATATATTAATATAACTATATATTATATATTAATAGAATTAATAGAATTAATAGAATTTTATTATATATTATAACATCTATATTTATATAGTCTGTGAGTTCCTTGGCAGCAGGGACCATGCGTGTGTATCTCTCCTTACCAACTTATTTCTCAGAACATGGTACTCGATAAACTTTTATTGAATTGAGTCCCAAGTAATTTCCCACAAATAAATAATTTTGAAAATAGATAGTTTAGTGTGCTTTATTGCCAAAATATGGCAGTGGTTCTTTCCAAAAATATTATAAACTGTTATATGAATTCTTCTCCTTGGCCAGTGTCTGGGATTGGCTTCAGATTTTTAGGCTCTGTGAAAGTAGGGAGTTTTTAACTTTTTGGGCAGCACTCCTAGGTCACCCCAGAAGAATTCTTTTTCCCTTTCAAACCACTGGTCATTCCTTCCATTCCTTTAGTTTTCACTCAGAAATATTTTGGGGATTGAAATATTTAGTGTGTGTGTGTATTATTAATAGAATTTGATGAAAGCGTTACTATTTCCAGTGCCCGCTGAAGCTTTATGGCCGTCTCTCTGCATGCTAATACTCAGCTTGCCAATTTTGCAGCAGTATTTTGAGGTTGATGTGCTTTCCGTACTTGTATATATATAAGCATTGTCTCTATGTATACAAACAGACTCTAACATGGGATCAATCCCCATTTAATGGGTGATAGCCTCTGAAAACTTCTCTAACAAGAAAATACTAGAGAGGGTAAATCAATTTTCATGTGATTTCCAATGTTGTTTTGTAAACCCCCTTGTCATCCCTATTCCTTTGAATTATTATTTATCTCTCAGTCTTCCTCTCTAAAATCAAGGCTGCTTGAGGTGAGGAACCATTTCTTGTTCATCTTAGCATATATCAGAGTATCCAACAAAGATGCTTCACAGACCTTTGCTGAACAAATGAATAAATAAATGGAAAGAAGTGAATGAACAAATAAATGAATTTTTGTCCAAGATGTCCAAAGGCACCACAAATAGGAATCCTCACTCCCTTTCAAATTCAGTGAGGAACATAAAACGTACCACAAAGTCTGGTTCCTGGTTGGTACAACAACAGCTGGCATTCGTAATTCTTTGATATTAAAGGTCCTTGTCCCAATTCCAATTTTACTAAAAACAAAACAAAATTGAACACAACAGATATAAGAATGTAAAAAGTGGACAAATGAAAGGGACGTAATCCAGTGAAAAAATGATTGATGTCTTTAATTCATCTTTGTAATACAGTACAAATTAGAAAACCACATTAAATGCTCTTATTTGTGAATTTTCTCTTGGATCTGCTTTTGCAAAGACACCTGGGATTACTGTGGAGAAGTGAATAAGTCCCTTATTCAATTTGCTTTACCTCATTTCCACCTGACAGTAAATGCAATGTCTTTGATGAAGTGTATATAAAAATACACAGATAATCCATTTTAAAATTTTTATTTATTTTTAAGATTATAAGGACATTTTTCTTAAGATTCTTGATTTTCATAAACAACTGAAAGACTCTACTGAGAACTTTAATCAGTTTTTAACTTTTGGCAAAGGTCACAAATAGATCTCTCAAAGAATTGGATTAAAACTGTGGATCTTTGGGGCACTTGGGTGGCTCAGTTGTTAAGTGTCTGCCTTTGTCTCAGGTCATGATCCCAGGGTCCTGGGATTGAGCCCTACACTGGGGCTCCCTGGTTGGCGGGAAGCCTGTTTCTCCCTCTCCCACTCCCCCTGCTTGTGTTCCCTCTCTTGCTGTGTCTCTTTCTGTCAAATAAATAAATAAAATCTTAAAAAAAAAAAAAAAAAAACCACAAAAAAACCCTGTGGATCCTCTTCCCAGACAAATGCATATAAGGTCAAACACATAAAATTTACATACTAATGGGGCTTATAAATTTTCTTTTTTTTTTAACCTTCAAATTTTATTTAAATTCTAGTTAGGCAATAAGTTTTCTGAAGCCCATCCTTAGACTCCTTGGTGACTATGGACTCTTAGGTTAAGATCTCACAGATTGGAGGATCTTATGATGTAATAATAGTATTGATTATGATGTATCAATAATAATAATATGGCTTTATAGATGATATAGATTCAAGGAATTTTGCTTGAAAGAGAAGGGCAGCCTTGATGACTTTGAAGTTCTTTCGTGGTTCCAAAATTTGGCCATTTGGTGATGTCCATGATGACCATAGGAAAGAGAGAGAAGACTTGGACTCAAGACTGGTTATTACACTCCCTTCACTTTCACTTCACTGTCTTCCTATTGAAACTCTTAGCAAGTAGAAGATCCCCCAAAAAGCCTGCTCCCACCTTCCTAAACATATCTTTCAAAGCTTCCTTGATGCGCTCATTGCTTAAGGCATAAATGAATGGATTCAGCAGTGGTGTCACAAATGTTGTTACCACGGTCACTGCCCAGTTAGTATCCACAAAGCCACTCTGTGATGGTCGCACATAGAGAAAAATGGCACTTCCATAGAAGAGAGTCACCACTATCAAGTGGGAGGTACAGGTAGAGAAGGCCTTCTGACGGCCTGAAACAGAGGGGATGCGCAGGACAACCAGAACCATGTGGCCATAGGACACAGCAGTAATCATCAGTGAGGATACAATGACAAGAGAGGCCAGTACAAAGTCAGTTTTCTCCAACTTCTTGGTGTCGGTGCATGCCAGGCGGAGCAGTGGGCCACTGTCACGGAAGAAGTGCTGTACCACAGCATCCTGTTCACAGAAAGGAAGTAAGGCCACAGCGACTGTGGGGCCAAGCACAGGGAAAAGTCCCCCCATCCAGCAGGCCAAGACCACCCGAGAGCACACAGTGCCCTTCATGAGCAAGGGGTAGTGCAGAGGGTGACAGATGGCCGGGTAGCGATCCACAGACATGACAGCCAACAGCAGGAACTCAGAGGCCCCAAGAAAGAAGTAGAAATAGAATTGAGTAATACAGGCAGCAAAGGAAATAGTGTGTTGCCTTGAGAGGAAATTGCTCAGCATCTTGGGAATGATGACGGAAGTGAGCAAGATCTCTAGGCAGGACAGGTTACCCAGAAAGAAGTACATGGGAGTCTGCAGGCGAGTATCAGCTCCTACCACCCCAACAATCAGCACGTTGCCTGTTAGAGTCAGCAGATAGACAAGAAGGAAGACAGAAAACAGTTCTGCTTTTGTGCTGTTGAGATTCGGGAAACCTGCCAAGATGAACTCAGTCACACCACTGCTCTGGTTCTCGCCCAGAGCCATTATCTTTCCCGCCCGTGGGACAACAGGAACATGATCCTGGTGAGGACATGTCTTCTCCAGAACAATCCTGAAACTTATTTTATCCTGATATGGCACACATATCCCCACTTTCTCCAACCCCTGTTAAGATTTGAAGAACCTGAGGTCCTCATCTAATTACTTTTAAAGCTGGAGAAGATTTTCCAGACAAGGTAGCTAACACTTAGGTATGAAAATGCCAGGAGCCTCCATTCTCAGATCCTAAATGGCGATGCCTCATTGTTATAATAATGAGATCATTGACCATCTGAGTTGGACAAAAATATCGAAAAAAATGATTTCATGAAGAATATGATTCCCATTCCACCAGGATCAGGACTTAAGCAGACTGCATAGCTTTGAATCCCATCATCTCCATTTTCTAGCCAAGTAGCCTTGGAAGAGTTGTTTAATCACCCCTGTGCTCCTTGATCATGAAATGCTGTGAGAAGCAAGTGAAATAAGAGTGCAAAGCATTCAAAAGAGTTTCTAGCACTTAGCTGACAAACGATGTGGTAGAGAAAGCTCTATAAGTTAGGGCACCAGACTCTAGATTTGGCTTGCCATTTCCCTTGGAAGGGGATCAACGCATCCAGCTTATTTGTCCTTCAACTGCTCGGCTATGGAATGGGTCATAGGACTCTAGGTCATTAGTACAGCTATTATATAAAATTACCTTTTTCATGGAGAATTTCCCCAGCAACCTAAGGGCCTAATTGAACTCAGCTTGTCATAAAATGCTTGCTTATCTAAAGCAAGTTATGTTATATTTAAAAGGGAGAATAGGGCTAAACTACACTGAATCATTTGATCAGGTATCCACATCTATTTATTTAATGTCAATGTTAAGCCATGTATTCTGGGGACTATTAGGATGAGTTTCCTTTTTTTTTTAAGATTTATTATTTATTTAGAGAGAGAAAGAGTGCGTGCCTGGGCAGGGGGAGGGGCAGAGGGAGAGGGATAGAAGCAGACACCCCGCTAAGTGCAGAGCCAGACTTGGGGCTTGATCTCAAGACCTGAGATCATAACCCTGAGATTATGACCTGAGCCGAAGTCAAGAGTCAGGCACTTAACCGACTGAGCCACCCAGGCGCCCCTAGGATGAGTTTCTTATGCTCTTTCAGTCCATGATACCAAGCCAACACCCTTTCACAAACCTGGGCTCTATTAGATGACTTGCCAGAGATAGAATCAGGAATTCCTGGTAATTACTCACAAAATCAGAAATGAAGTCCTTAATATTTGATTCAAATCCTTCCAGTTTTGAAGACCATCACCAGTTATAAGAATCAAATCAATGATATTCTGAAACTTGGTTTAAAAAAATGCCTCAGTTATTAGAATACTGATCACCTTTAGCCAGGCAAAGCATGAGAATTGACCTTAAGGCCTTGGTTCTCAGCCCTATTTTTCTCTGGCACACTTTAGAAGTCTTTGTTCCCAGCAGACAGTAACCTCTTTACTTACAGTGTCTCAACAGTGGGTCCCACGTGAGTAGGAACATTTTTGTACCTTTGTCTAGGACAAAGCAATTTTGTGGTCTTTCTCCCTAGGGATTCCATTCAGAGCCTCATCTTCCTCCAGCTTCTATAGAAATTGCCTTCCTGTCAATAAAATCATTCAACTCTTCTTCTGTATTGATTATATATTGGGTGCCAGCTGTACTTGGTGATTTAGAAATAAAGGAGACATTGTCACTGTTTCATGTAGCTCACTGCCTAATGAGAATGACAGAGAAGGTAGTATGTGTCACAGATGGAATGTCATAGGTAAGAATAGGGCCTAAGAGGGCACGTGGGAAAAGATCCAAATTAAGACTTAGAGAGACAGGAAGTGTTCTGGAGAAAGGTGATGCCTAAAATAAATGTTAAAAAATGAGTATGGATTTGATAGGAGAGAAAAGAGGTTTTTAATGGAAAAAAGCAGCATGTGAACATAGTACATTCCGGCTGAAACACGAATATAAGATGTGGAGTAGAATGAGATAGAACTAGTCACCTCAAAGAGGACTCTTTCTGGCTCTCTGTGAAAATATTTCCACTGAACTGAACCTAACTGTATCTTAAGTGAGAGGAAGATGAGTCCCAACCTTAAATATGGAAGGAATCCCTCCTACCTACCCCTGAATCTCCTTGATGTGTCCATGAGGGTGGGAATCACCTTGTAAGAATTCTCTTTCCCTTTTTATGACTCAATGGTCTCCTCCACCCTGGTCCTTTTCATGCCCTGTCATGTGAGGCTAACAATACCCTGGAGTTCCTAAGGATGGGCAAAGCACTCGGGAAAACAGGCAGCAATTGGATAATCTGCTTCCTCTCTTGTGCTTTTCTCTCGGGTATAATTCTTCAGATGCTGTACTTCTGCCTTGCAAACAAAGGGGCTTTCTGATCCCGAGGCGGCCCTGTCTTATGGCCATGTGCAGGTCAGCCATCAGCCCCACATTTCCCTCTCTGTAGAAACAGTGTCTTCTGCAATGTGATCACTGCCTTAGGCTTGAACAGGCACACTTCAAGTGAAGGACAATGTCTCACCATGCTCCAAGTATGGAACTCTAAGAATAAATGGGGTTGGAATACAAAGGGTGAATATGGAGGGGTTAAACCATTCATATATGAAAAGACTTACTGCACTTACCTACAGTTCCTTTCATCTTTAATAGTTGAAAAATATTCCATTTAAAGCCAGGTCTTCACTTTTTTGCTGATGAGTTTATGTACAAACTGCCAGTTTTCCTCCCTGAGTCCTGGCATTAGCCTAAGGGCAGAGAAGGAAAAGGCTGAAGAAGTCATTGATTTCTAACAAATCCCTCCATTGTAGGATAGGATCCTTTATGCATAACTTCAGTTTCCAATGGAGATTTCTCCAAATGAGGACTGATTAATCTAGACATCAGGAGCCTGGCTAGCAGCAGTGCCTGCTAGAGAAGGGAGACCCAAGTATTGAGGTAAAATCATGAGAAGGAAAGAGAAAATAATTCCTAAAAGACCCAAGGGAGATTTGCAATTCAATGGAAATTTCCCAGACTCCATCCGTGATAAATCTGAAAGAGGGTGACCCTTCATTCAGCAAGGGATGACTGGGAATGTTTCTGCCTCCATCTGCCAACACCGTCAAGCCCAGCAGCCCCAGAAGTCCTGGGGGGCAATACAGTGGGAATGAGAGAAAGGATGGAGTTTGACCAGTTGCAGAAGGCCATAGTCATCATCCAACTTTCTTCTTCAAGGCACTCATAGGAAATGTTTATTCCCCAGATAACACAGATACTGTGTCTTCTCCCTGAGGTCTTAAAATGATATTAGGAATCCCTATTCTGGCTTCTGGGTTGGCAAGTGATAGGAGCCCCCAGGGTATGATAAGATAGGGAAAGATTCCCTGAGCCATCACTAGTTTCTTCTGCTTCTCCCAGCCTTATACTTTATTCTCTAATAGTAGCACATACTGTACCACAAACCCAAACATTGTGTAGAATTCTGGACCATTGTTCACATTTTTCCATTTGTGTCTACTCAATCCCCCTGACTGAAGACTGGACTAATTCCTATTCATACCCAGTGTATTCTGGTGCATGTCTGTTCTTCTGAGAATCTTCTCCTACCTACCCCCCTCAATCCCACCACTCTGCCCACTCTCCAACCTGAACTGGGGCACATTCTGCTCACCTCAATCTCAATACTTAACCTATTTTATTGTAACTCTGCTTTCTCATCTGTGTCCCCTCCAGGCTCTGAACTCCTAGGGCGAGAATTATGTTTTGATCTCTGTATTTCCAGCACCAAACACAGTGCCTGGCATACATTAGGTGCTTAATAAATGGTATGTGAAATAAACTGCTCTGAACCTCAGACTTGAGGAGCAGCTGCTTTTGTGAGGTGAATACCAGTTAAATGATGGGAGGAAGAGTACACAGATCCCCCTGGGGCTAAGTATGGCTGGATTTCACCCTGCTGGACATACTCCTTTTTAGAGAAAACAAAAAACCTAAATGGAAGCATGGATGAGGCATAAGAAGTGTCATCACTTTATATTTTGAGGAAAGAGTAGGAGCAGGGACCAGTAGAATTGGCTGAGCTAAACCAAACCAAACGAAACTAGAAACTGAAGCTCTTGTTTGTGCAGTTATAGGAGGGAGAGGTCTCAGCAGGAAGAGAGACCCATGAAGTCTGAGAGCTAGTAAAGCACACTTAAACTATATGCGTTTTTAAATTCTGATTGGGGGCGCCTGGGTGGCTCAGTCAGTTAAGCATCCCACTCTTGGTTTCGGCTCAGGTCATGATCTCGGGGTTGTGAGATTGAGCCCCGTGGGGGGCTCCGCACTGGACGTCGAGCCTGCTTAGGATTCTCTCCCTTCTTCTGCCCCTCCCCATCTTAAATTAATAAATAAGTAAATAATAAATAAATAAATTCGGATTGAATTGTAACAATTAAAAGTACAGCAGAACAAGATGAGATCAAAGTCAGGTAATTTTTAAATGTTACATAGCTATTGGTCCAACTGACAACAGTTTTTTGTAAGTTTTCAGCTTACAACACTTTCAAATTGACTTGGTCATAGGAATAACCTAGTTTTTGCATGAAATAGAGCATTTGAGAAGAAAACATTTATTTATTTTTAAAACATAAAACATGCTTGTATGACTCAAAAATAAAAATATAAAAATGTATAGATTAAAAAGTCCTGGTCATCCCCCTCCCCATCCACCTTATATCCATTCTCTTATTAATTATTTTCATTATTTTATTGTACATCCTTTCAGTGTTTTTGTGTATATAAGCAAATATCAGAATGTTTATTTACCTGTGACTTTCTTATGCTGCTCTGTACCTTGTTTCTTGTTTTAAGATACCCTGGAGAACTTTCCCTGTCTGTACCTAGAGAGCAGAAAGAAAATATTTAAATAAGGAGACTACTAGCTTGACAAATGTGTTCAATGAATGGATGGCAACATTCCTGAATTATACTTCTGCTTTAATCATTGTCTGATATCTCTTCACCAATTTTCCTCATCAGTAGAAGTCCTACTGTGGTAGAAATTGTATCAAAAAATTTAATTATCATTTTGTGAGAAAAAATAAGTTGTAACAAACTTCCGGTTATAAAATAATTAAGACATGGGGATGTCATGGAAGCAAGGCGACTATAGTTAATAATATTGTATTGCATATTTGAAAGTTGCTAAAAGAATAGATCATGAGGGAGTCTGGGTGGCTCAGTCAGTTAAGCATTTGCCTTTGGCTCAGGTCATAATCCCAGGGTCCTGGGATCGAGCCCCACATTGGGCTCCCTGCTTAGTGTGGAGTCTGCTGGTCCCTCTGCCCCTCCCCCCACTTGTGCACTCTCTCTCTCTCAAATAAATAAAATCTTTTAAAAAAGGAGAATAAGGGCGCCTGGGTGGCTCTGTCTGTTAAGCGTCTGCCTTCGGCTCAGGTCATGATCCCAGGATCTTGGGATCTAGTCCCACATCGGGCTCCCTGCTCAGCAGGGAGCCTGCTTCTCCCTCTCCCTCTGCCTGCCACTCCCCCTGCTTGTCCTCTCTCTCTCTGTCAAATAAATAAATAAAATCGTTAAAAAAATTTTTTAAAAATTAAAAAAAAGAATAGATCTTGAAATCTGTATCAAAAGAAAAAAATTTTGTAACTATGTGGTGACAGATGTTAACTAGATTTATTGTAGTGATCTTTTAGCAATATATACAGATAACAAATCATTATGTTGTACACCTGAACTAATATGTTATATGTCAAAAATAATAAGTTATAGCAAAATAATATATATGGGATTTGCTTCAAGACAAAGTGATTGGGGGTATGGGTAAAATTAGCTTGGCCATGAATTGGTAATTCATGGAACCGTGCACTGTGATTCATAATATTTTCTATTTTTAGTATGTTTGAAATATTTTATAATAAAAAAGCCTCAGAAATATGACAATCAAGTCTCTAAAGAAAATTCTAAGTTTTTAGAAATTAGCTAAAAATTAATGAAGGTCAGAAATACTTTCCTAAAGATAGCAACTCTAATTTCACAGAATTAGCCAACTAGCCACTAGGGAATGTCAAATATCATGTGGGCTACTCAGAGCCAGAAAATGTAAAACTATAATGAACTACCAACTCCAAGAGGAATTCAACTCTCTCCTCTCTCAGCAACACCCTGTTTTCTGATCCGAGGTAATGGAGGCAATGTAGAAACACACACATACACACAGAATCATAGTTCAGAATGGGGAGATTGGATTGGAATAATACACTGAGCACAGAAATCTATCTTTTTTGCTATGACGAATTCCTTAAAATGAAATAAAAATTATATTTTCTCTTTCTCCTTTTCTTGCCTTTTCATTTCTTAAAAGGGTAACTGCATGACAACACAGAAAAACAAGGCAGGGTGCCATCACCAAATCTATATAAAAGGAACTTCCAGGAGGGAAAAAAAAAAGTCAGATAATTGAATTTAAAAGAACAGAGAAATACAATGGAAATCTAAAAGACAAACAAGAGATATCTATCCCATAGTCCTTAACTGATACATTTTAACTGATATCCAAATATCACCTGGCTTTGAATATAGCCACAGTGGAAAAAGAAGGATAAAACAGGACAAGTGACCTCAGAGGAAACAGGTACTTAAAAGTAGAAAAGCAAACAATCTTTAATTTTTCAAATTTGTATTAATAATATAATTTAAATTTTCATAAATCAAGAAAAAGTTGTTATAAAAATTAGATTCTAAGAAGCAAAGATTTCTTTAATAATGAAATTATCAAAATTCACATAATATAAACATATAGCAATTTTAAAAGGGATTTGGCTGAAGACAATTTTCTTTTTTTTTTTTTTTAAATTTTATTTATTTATTTATTTATTTATTAGAGAGTGAGCAGGAGAGAAACAGCATGAGAGGGGAGAGGGTCAGAGGGAGAAGCAGGCTCCCCGCTGAGCCGGGAGCCCAATGTGGGACTCGATCCCAGGACCCTGGGATCATGACCTGAGCTGAAGGCAGTTGCTTAACCAACTGAGCCACCCAGGCGCCCTGAAGACAATTTTCTACAACATAGAACTAAGATGAAATATGAGGGAAATGTTAGGTGACATAAAGGTAGACAAGTATCTATGAAACAAATAGAGGGTGCAGGGGCCCCTGGGTGGCTCAGTCAGTTAAGCATCCGACTCTTGATCTCAGCTCAGGTCATGATCTCTGGGTTGTGAGCTTCACCCTGAGTGTCCAGCTCCTTGCTCAGTGCTCAGCGGGGAGTCTGCTTGAGATTCTCTCCCTCTCCCTCTACTCCTCCCTCCACTTGCGTGTACTCGCTCTCGCATTCTCTCTCTCTCTCTCTAAAGTAAATAAATAAATTTATAAAAATATTTAGAAAAAAAAGAATAGAGGGTGCAGAAGTAGACCCGAATATACATAGCCACTTGATTTTCAATAAGAGAAAAAGATTCAGCGCAAAAAGTACTGTCTTTTCAACAGATGTTGCAGAAATATTTGGATATCCATATTCATAAAATGAACTTTGGTCTACACCTTAGCCCATATACAAAAATTAAGTTAAATGGATCATAGACTTAAATGTAAAACTGAAAAATTTTAAACTTCTAAAAATAGAGTAGAACATAATCTCTGTGACTTTGATTTAGTCAGATTTCTTAGAAACTAAATCAATGCTCAGCCCATAAGACAGAAAATGATAAACTGAACTTCATCAAAATTAGAAGTTTTCTTTCTCAAAAGAAGCTGCTAAGACAACGAATAAACAAGCCACAGGCTGAGGAAAATATATTGAAATCATATATCTAATAAAGGACTTGGATCTAGACTATATTTAAGAGCTCTTAAAACTCATTAATAAAAAAACCAACAACTAATTTTTTAAATGGAAAAAATATTTGAGCAGCTCTACAATAATAGTTGGAGATTTCAACACCCCACTCTCAAAAACAGATAGATTAAGTGGACAAAAGATGATGTCAGCACTGTAAACCAACTGGGCTTCATAGAACACTCCACCTAACAACAGGTTCACATGGAACATTCCCCAGAATAGACCATATGCTAGTCTACAAAGCTAGTCACCATGAAATAAAACCTTGAAATCATATAAAGTGTCTTTTTTTTTATCACAATGGAATGAAACTACAAATCAGTAACAGAAGGAAGTATGAAACATTCACAAATGAGTGGAAATTAAACAACACACTCTTAAGCACCACTTGGGAAATTAGCTACAATAAGGGAAATGAGAAAACTGCCATTCCCCCTGCTTGTGCTCTCTGGCTCTCTCTCTCTCTCTCTCTCTCTCTGTCAAAAAAAACAAAACAAAACAAAAACAAAACAAAACTCAACATAATCTACAGATGCAATGCAATCCTTATCAAAAATCTCAACCGCATTTTTTTTTTCAGAAATAGACATGCTGATTTTAAATTCTTATGGGGTTGCCAAAGACCCCAATTATCCAAACTAGTATTGAAAAATAAAAATAAAGTTGGAGGATTCACATTTCCTGATTTTAAAACCATCTACAAAGCTACAGTACTCAAAACAGTGTGGTATGGGCATAAGCATAGATATACAGGCCAATGAAATAGAATTGAGTTTAAAAATGAATCCATACATCTATAGTCAAGAGTGCCAAGACTACTCAATGAGGAAAGAAAAGTCTTCAACAAACAGTGCTGGAATAGATATCCAGTTGTTGCAAAAGAATGAAGAATGCAGGGGCACCTGGGTGGCTCAGTCGGTTAAGCATTTGCCTTCAGCTCAGATCATGATCTCAGGGTCCTGGGATCGAGCTCCCGCATTGGGCCCTCTGCTCAGCAGGGAGTCTGCTTCTCCCTCTCCCTCTCCCCTTCCTGTGCTTGTGCTCTCTTTCTCCCAAATAAATGAATAACATCTTTAAAAAAAAATGAAGAATGAAGTTGGACTTTTAGCTCACACCATATGGAGAAATGAACTCAAAATGGATCAAAGACTCAAATGTAAGAGCTAAAACTTTAAAACCATTAAAAGAAAACATGAGGGTAAATCTTCATGACCTTGGTTTGGCAATAGATTCTTAGACAAACACAAAAAGCACGAGCATCAAAAATTTTTAAAATAGATCTATTGTACTTCATCAAATATAAAGACCTTTTTTTTTTTTGAAGATTTTATTTTTAAGTAATCTCTATACCCAACATGGGGCTTGAAATCACAACCCTGATATCATGAGTCACATGCTCCACCGACTGAACCAGCCAGGTGCGCCCAGATAAAGAGTTTTGAGTATCAAACAACACCATCAAGAAACTAATGCCCTTAAAATATGGTAAATTTTCATGGGTTATTTTGGCACTTTCTATGCCTCCACTTTTTCCTTCTCCTTTTTATTGATTGGAAATACAACTTCCTCTGTTGACCCTCAAATGTTCTTACCTTTTCTATCCTATTTTCTATTAGTAATCATTTGCTTTAGTTGCCCTTACATTAGGGCATATATTAAAAATCTATCATATTTTTTTTAATTCATAAGAGCTCTTTTTTGTTCTGAGTGGCTTGTTTGTTTGGTTATGCAATACCCCTTTTTATCTTATGATTGCAAATATTGTCATTGAGAACATTAATGACATTTTTTGAAAAATGAAATTATCAGGGTGCCTGGCTGGCTTAGTTGGTAGAACATGTGACTGTTGATCTTGGGGTTGTAAGTTTGAGCCCCATGTTGGGTATAGAGATTACTTAAAAATAAAACCTTAAAAAAATTTTTTAAGTAAAATTATCTTCTCCCTATAATAGTCACTGTTTCCTCCAAGTTACCTTCTCCTGCTTACTTGTTTCAGACAAATAAAATCACATTAGATGATTCTTTTCCCAGCAGTTGGCTGATCCTTGGTTAAATGTTTATATTTAAGAGAGGGAAACTAAGTTGTTTGGAAGCTCTGAGTGCATGTGATGTGGGAAACAAAGGCAAAAGAAAAGAAATTAACTTTCCTTACTGCCTACAGCCAAGTCCTTGAAACAGGTCGAGTGACCTTCCTCTGGGAGCTCAGCTGCCTCAGTGTTGACGCTTTGCTAAGGCAAAAGGCAATCTTAGCCTGACCCCCAGGATCTTGTAAGTCTTCTTTAAGATACAAATATTCCTTTGGAAACTCCTTTATCTCTACCCCCCAAGATACATGCTGGCAGTCATCCTCCAAGCATATGGTCCACTGATATACACCTGAAGGGTCTCATGACTGAGGGATTCTAGACAGTAATAAATGACCTTTTTCCTAACAATAGCTAGCTCCCTCAAGGTACTAGACACTTGTTTCCAAAATACCTGGGAGGCTTATGCTGTCTGTAACCCCCTCCCAACTTGAAAGTATATAATCAGTCACCCCTCATAACCCCAGGGCAGCTCTGTCTGCCCACAGGTCCTGTCCCCGTGCTTTGATAAAACCACCTTTTTGCACTGAAGACATCTCAAAAAATCTTTCTTGGCCATCAGCTCCGAACCAACCTTCAAACAACATCATATGGATGGTACTTGATGATTCTGGGCCTCACTCTGCGGTGATATGGCTGGCTTGTATTTTAGGAAGCACCAATGCTAGTATCTTCATATCTTTCCTTTTGGACTTGTCAGATAATGCAAAGAAAATTCTTCAGTTTCCTATCTAGCTGCCAAATATGTGGCATTAAAGTAGGAATCACAGTAACCAGTAGGCATAATTTATTTAATCTCCTAGTTTCAAAAGTAAAAGACCCTATGCTTTACCTGTTCCAGAGACAAATCATCCAGTCTCTTGCTGGGAGTGGGAGAGGGACAACAATCAGCCTGGGTAATAAAGAAGGTATAGAGAATCAAACTGTTTCTTAAATGTTTTCCAACCAATTCTTAATTTAGCCTTCCATTCTTTCTACTTCCAAAAATGTAGAGGGACTCTGAAACAAACTGAACTGATTCTTGGTTTTTCTCACTGCTTGACTAGAATTCATCTTTTTCAGCCAATTTTTGCATGTCATTTACTGCTAAATTATCTGTGTTTCATCTTCTGAAATTTTGTTGCTATTGTTTCCTTTTCTGTGCTATAGTTTTAGTGGGGCTTCAGGAGAGAGTGAATATAGATGTATGTATTCAATCTACCAGATTTATGCCCATTAAATAATTTTTTTTTTTTTTACCAATTTCTTTGTTGACCTTTCCTTTTTGTATCTCAGTCTGTCTTTCAAGGCTCATTTTCATTTTTAGGGTAAATTTTTTTGGATGTTCCTTTAATAAAGATCTGCTGATCATTAACCCTTTCAGTTTTTATTTATTAGAAAATGTCTATCGGACCCTTGTTCTTGATAGTTTTTCTGCATACATGATTTTATGCAGTTGTACCAGCTTCTCTTCCCAGATTCTCTCCTCTTCCTTCCACTTCCCAGCCAGTGGCATGCATATTAATTCTGCTGTACTGATCCATCTCTCCATCTCCCTCATCAGTTTTCACCTGGTTTTAGCTGTCTGTGCTTCCACCCAGACCCTCAAGCCCACTCTTTCATGCTGTTGAGAACTAGCAAAAATTTGCCAATAGGCTGATTGGATCAGGTCTGGTGCCAGTTCTTTTTTGGTAAATTTTTAAATTTTTATTTTTAAATTTAAATTCAGTTAATTAACATATAGTGTTTTATTAGTTTCAGAGGTAGACTTCAGTGATTCATCAGTCTTATATAATACCCAGTGCTCGTTGCATTACGTGCTTAATGTCCATCACCCTCAGGTTCCAGTTCTAATTTAAAAGCGCAACTGTGGGGTAGCTCCATTTGCAAAGGACAAGATTGTATAGGTTCCTTCCAGTGGGAATCAAACCAGTGACCTAAGGATTCCTACATAGATAAAACTATAGTCCTGCACTCTACCAGCAAAGGCACATCCTGAGAGTGTTTGGAAAATTCTTTGTTTACCACAGGCAGGAACCTTGTTTGGAAAGGAGGCCTGGAAAGATCTACACACCCTCCTAGAGTGCCATAGTCACCTGTGCCCTTCGGGTCCCACCAGGCCACTTCTCTCAGTCCCTGGCTTAATGTTATGACCATCAGCCACCCAGAGAGGTGAGGAATGACTCTTTTAGAACAACTCTGGATTTGAAGAGCAACAGTGGTGAAAAATGCCCAGAAGAGGCCAAATTCTGTAAGCTCAAGGCTAATGTCACCGTAGCCTAAGGTAGTGGGCCCTGGCAGGGTGTTTAATTGCAGTCATCCCTTCTCAATAGTCTCCACCAAGTGCTGCTTCCTCTCTTTCGAGCTTATTGTTCCAACTTGGTGAAAATGACTGAGAAAAGAAGTCTCTGCTCTGAAGGAGCAGGAGAGCTGTTTGCCCAGGCCAGGCCCTTGTCAGAGCCCCACCTCAGTTCTGCCCTTACCCTGCAGGCTCCTCAGTCACTCAGTTTTTTACTGGAGGTGTCTGCTTCTTGCAGCAGGTCAAGGTTTAATAGCATGATTGAGACGGCAATTTGCACTTCTAAGGGGAGAGGGTAACAGTGGCAGGATTTTTTATTTGGTTCAGAAGACCTTTTGTAAAATCTCCTGGGGTTTAACCCTGGGTCTTAAGGCATTCCAAGCAAGAAACATACCCAGATCAATGACCACCTGACAGAGCTGCTACATTAATTTAAGGGCTTTTAAGGGCTTCTACTGACCCTGCCAGTCACGTCAGGAACCCATGGACCAGCAGAAGTTTCCCTAGGACCTCCAGTGCTGCCTTCTCCTGGAGGACAATGGTGGGTTCTCTTAGCCCCTCCAAACCTACAAGTCAAAGCTCTCTGAGCTCTGAGGTTGCCTATAAGGGTGTTTCTCCAGTGTTGACTTCTCTTTCTGTATTCCTTCAGTCTTAAAACTATGCTGACCCAGGATTTGACTTGGCCCTTTCATATCCAATGTCAGAATTATTGACCATAAACCCACAAGGACATAAATAGGCCAGCTCCTCCTGGGCATCAGATCATCTGCCCATGTGCTCTGTACCCTACCCACCCTTTCTTCCACTTTTTGGTATTGCTCTCACTTTCACTATTATTTATTCTTGAATCTACTTTGCTGGTCATTGAGGCCTCAGCTCCTTCTGAAGACCATATCTGACCTGTGTTCTACATCAATCACACCTGACAGGAGCAAGAAGCCCCCATCTCTTACCAGAAGCCTTCGCATAATAGAAGCTATAATGTTTGTGAATATTCCACTGAGAGAGATTCATCTCTTTCATGAATGTGTGGACTCTCTCTTTGATCCCCAGAGGCCGACATGGTCTCCGTAGTCAAGGTTCATCCTCCTTAGTCTCCCTCATAGGAACTATAATAGACAAGTGAAGACTCTTTATGTTCCCCAAGCCAGTACACAGGAATCCAGGTGAGTGTATTCAGGAGGGATTCTAGGGGAAGATTTGGTTGGCTCAAGGCAGTCTACCTCAGTGAGACTTACAAGGTTGTCACCTTATAGGTCTTGCATTCCCAGGGGAAAGAGTGATCACTGTGGCCTGCTGATTCCCAGTGTCATGTGGGAGTCTTGCCTGGCAGGCCAGGGTTTCTTTCAGACCCAGCTGTCTCTCTGTGCTCTAAATCTGGAGTTGCAATTGTTTGCACATGGCGGGCAAGTATTCAAGTTGGGTTAACTCTATCCTAATTTGTTCTGAAGCTCAATTTAGAACCTCTCCCAAATGGTGCTTGTAAAGAGGCTATATGCTCAGAAGTTAGTGATGGCAGTGTAAATCAGGGCTCACAAGTTCAAATCTCAAGGGGGCTTTGGGGGCTGAATTGTGCATTAACTACCAGATATTTTCAGCTTCTTTTTTTTTTTTTTAAGATTTTATTTATTTGACAGAGAGAGAGAGAGCAAGCGAGAGCGAGAGCAAGAACACAAGCAGGGGGAGTGGGAGAGGGAGAAGCAGGCTTCCCGCTGAGCAGGGAGCCCGATGCGGGGCTCGATGCGGGGCTCGATGCGGGGCTCGATGCGGGGCTCAATCCCAGGGGATCATGACCCGAGCCGAAGGCAGACGCTTAACGACTGAGCCACCCAGGTGTCCCCGGATACTTTCAGCTTCTTAACTCTCTCCTGCTGCATTTGACAGAAAGGAGTAAGCTCCTTCTTTACTGAAAAGGATTTTGCACTTTAGGATTTTGGCTAGAAAAAAAATCATTTTGGTGCTCTCTCCTTGCTGTACTGATGTAAGTTGATTTTGGTGGACCACATTCTGGGTCATGGGACACATGTTAACAATTTTAAAAGAATAGAAACTATATAATTCTCTCAGATCACAATGGAATTAAACCAGAAATCAGTAACAGAAAGTTGGAAAATACCAAAATATTTGGAGATTAAGCAATACACTTCTAAGTAACTCATGGGTCAAGAAAGAAACATAAAAGGACATTTTAAAAATATTTTGAACTAAATTAAAATGAAAACACAGCTTATCAAAATGTGTTAGATGCAACAAAAGCAGTGACTAGGGGAAAATTTATTGCATTAAATACATACATTAGGAAAGAAGAAAGATCTAAAATCAATAATCTAGACTTTCACCTTAGGAAACTAGAAAAAGAAGAAGAAATTAGATCCAAATAAACAGAAGAAGAGAAATAATAGTAGAGCAAATATCAATGAAATTGGAAACAGGAAATTAATAGAGAAAATCAATGAAAGCAAAAGATGGTTCTTTGAAAACATTAGCAACATTTATAAACCTCTAAATAGGCTAACCAAGAAAAAAATAGAAAAGACACAAATTACTAATATCAGAAATGAAATAGAGGTATCACTACTGATTTCATGGACATTAAAAGGATAATATGAACAACTCTATGCCTATAAATTTGATAACTTAGGTGAAATGGGCCAAATCCTTAAAAGACACGTTTTACCAAAACTCACACAAGGAGAAGTATGTCATATGAATATGCCTTTATATATTAAAGAAACTGAATCAAGAATTTATAAACTTCTAAAAAAAACAAAACAAAACACCGTGGTTTCACTGGTGCATTCTACCAGACATTTAAGAAAGAAAATAGAAACAGAAGGAATACGTCCTAGTTCATTCCATGAGGCCAAAATTACTCTAATATGAAAACCAGACAAAAACATTACAAGAAAGGAAAATTACAGATGAATATCTCTCATGAACACAGATACAAAAATATTCAACACATATTAGCAAATCAAATCCAACAATGTATTATATACATCATGACCAAGTGGGATTTATTGTAGATATGAAGGTTCAGCATTCAAAAACCAGTTAATGTAATCCATTACATCAGCAGGGTAAAGAGGAAAAATCATATAATCATATCAACTGATACAGAAAAAGGCATCTGACATATCCAACATTCATTCATGATAAAAACTTTTAGTAAACTAGGAATAGAGGGGGACTTTCTCGACTTGATAATGAACATCTACAAAACCTACAGCTAACATCATACCTAATTGTGAGGAACTAGATGCTTTTCCCCTAACATCAGGAACAAAAAACAGCGATAACCTCTTTCATCACTCCTATTCAACATCATACTGGAAGTCCTAGCTAATGCAATCAGATGAGAAAATAAAGGTATACACATAGAGAAGGAAGAAATAAAACTGTCTTTGTTCACAGATCATATGATGGTTTATACAGAAATTCCCAAATGGACAAATAAATAAATAAATAAATACACTCTCCTGTAACTAATAAGCAATTATAGCAAGGTTACAGGATACGAATTTAATATCTAAAAAATCAACTGCTTTCCTATATGCCAGTTAGTATATAGGAACAGGTGGAATTTGAAATTTAAAACACAGTATCATTTATACTAGCACAACAAAAGAGAGAAATCTTTAGGTATAATTCTAACAAAATATGTATAAGATCTATATGAGGCAAACTACAAAATGCTGATGAAAGAAATCAAAGAAGAACTAAATAAATGGAGAGTTATTCTATGTACATGGGTAGGAAGGCTCAATATTGTTAAGATGTCAGTTCTTCCTAACTTGATCTATAGATTCAACACAGTCCCAATAAAAATCCCAGCAATTTTTGTGATATCAACAAACTGTAAAGTTTATATGGAAAGGTGGAAGACCCACAATACAGACCCACAATTCACATAATACTGAAGGACAAAGTTGGAAGACTGACACTATCCAATTTTAGACTTAGCATACAGCTACGGTGATCAACTCACTAATGGTATTGACAACAGAATAGACAAACAGATCAATGGGATAGAATAGGAAACTCGGAAATAGATCTACAGAAATATAGTGGACTTTGAAGAAGTGGCAAGGGCAATTCAATGGAAAAACGGGATAGTCTTTTCAACAAATGGTGCTGAAACAAGTAGACATCCACATGCCTTCCCTCCCCAAATGAATCTAGACACAGACCTTACACCTTTCACAAAAATTAACTAAAAATAGATCATAGATCTAAATGTAAAACACAAAATAACATTTCTAGAAGATAACTTAGGAGAAAATCGAAATTACCTTGCCTTTGGCACTGACTCTTGGTATAACACTGAAAGCACAATCCATGAAAAAGTACTGTTACAGTGGACTTCATTAAAATTGGAAGTTTCAGCTCTGTGAAAGACACTGTTAAAAAGATGAAAACACAAGCCACAGACTGGGAGAAAATATTTGCAAAACATGTATATATGGTAAATAACTTGTATCCAAAGTAAAGAACTTGTATCCAAACTAAAGAACTTGTGTCCAAAATATAAAACGAACTCTTAAAACTCAACAATAAAATAGCAAGCAGCCTAGTTTAAAAAACGGATAAAAGATCTGAAGAAACATCTCAACAAAGAAGACATACAGATGGCAAATAAGCATGTGAAAAAGCATCATGTATAAGTAGGAATTGCAAATTAAAACAATGAGATACCACCACATACCTATCAGAATGGCTGAAATCCAAAACACTGACAACACCAAATGTTGACCAGAATGTACAATAACAGGAACTCTCATTCATTGCTGGTAGGAATGAAAAAAGGTACAGCCACTTTGGAAGACAGCTTGTCCGTTTCTTGAAAAGCTCAACATGGACTTACCATATGATCTATGATCTAGCAATCATGCTCCTATGTATTTACCCAAATGAGTTGAAAACTGATTACACAAAAATCTGCACATGAATATTTATAAAAGCTTTATTCATAACTGCCAAAACTTAGAATCAACCAAGATATCTTCCAGTAGGTGAAGGGATAAATAAACTGGTACATCCAGACAATGAAATATTATTCAGTGCTAAAAAGAAAGGAGCTAGAGTGCCTGACTGGCTCAGTTGGTAAACTGTGTGACTCTTGATCTCGGAATTGTGAGTTCAAGCCCCACCTTGGGTGTAGAGATTAAAAATAAAATCTTGAAAAAAAAAATAAATAAATAAAAAGAAATGAGCTATCAAGCCATGAAAAGACACAGAGGGAAAGTTAAATGCCTATTGCTAAGTAAAGGAAGCTAGTCTGAAAAGGATACTGTGTGATTCCACTATATGATATTCTAGAAAAGGCAAAACTATTGGGACAATAAAAAGACCAGTGGTTGGGGTGCCTGGCTGGCTCAGTCAGTGAAGCATGTGACTCATGATCTCAGGGTTGTGAGTTTGAGCCCACGTTGTGTGTAGAGATTACTTAAAAATAAAATCTTAAAAAAAAAGGTCAGAGGTTTGGAAGGGAAGAATGAATAGTGGGGCACAGGACATTTGGGGGGCAGCAAAACTATTCTATGTTACTACAGTGATAGATACATGAAATTATGCACTTCTCAAATCTATAAAACTACACAACCGAAGAGTAAACTCTAAACTATAGACTTTAGTTATATAATAATGTATCAATATTGGTTCATCAGTTATAACAAATGTATTACATGAATGCAACATTTTAATAATAGGGGAAACTGTGGGGAGTATAGTGACTCCTTGTAATTTCTGAGCAATTTTTCTGTAAACCTAAAAGTGCTCTAAAAAATAAAGTCTATTGAATTTTTAAGAGGTTAAGACTCCGATATCTAACAATGTAAATTAAAGGTGAAGAAAAAACTAAGTTTCCAGATTTTATTAATATGTGTTAGATTTTAAAAGTGATACTTTTTAATTGTCTGTCTTTACAATATCAAACTTGAATTATGTATGGGATATCAATGACCTCACATAACTTAAAATACTCTGCAAACCATGCAGTTCCTTCTGACTTTTTTTTTTTTTTAAAAGATGTCATTTATTTATTTGACAGAGAGATTGACAGTGAGAGAGGGAACACAAGCAGGGGGAGTGGGAGAGGGAGAAGCAGGCTTCCCACCCAGCAGGGAGCCGGATGTGGGGCTCGATCCCAGGACGCTGGGATCATTACGTGAGCTGAAGGCAGACGCTTAACGACTGAGCCACCCAGGCGCCCCCCTTCTGACTTTTGAGTGACTAGAAACAGTGGCACTTATGTGGTATTGGCTTTTTGAGCTATTGAAAGCTATAAGGTAGTTCTTTAATTTGTGAAATCCGAGCACCTTTGGCCCCGGGGATAGTTGAAAAATATGATTCATGTAATGTCAAGTTTTTAAACAGAAGTACTTTGAGAGTTTGTTACAGATAATGAAATAGTTTGTGTTTCTCTTAGGTAGATGATAAAGAAAAGCACTTTTTTTTTTTGTATGAACATTCATCTATCTTTAAAAATAATTTTAGTATCCTTTTCTTTAGATATTAAAAGTTATTTTCCTGAAGAAGCTAAATATTTCACATAAAAACTCAAAGAAAAATTTTAAGGCTTTTAAAATGCTTTATTTAAAAACTTCAGGACGTAGATATATTATTTGCTATGTTTTAGGAGAACCCATTTGTTACGGAACCTGGACTGGATTGCCCGACGGAAGAACCAAGCGGCACCTGGAGATCTTGGAGGCTAGGAGGTTTATTTAGCAACGGCGGGCTCCGAGGAGAGTGGTCTCCAAAGGTCTGAGCCCTGAGCACAAACAAAGGGGGCAATTTATACACTTCTACTTCTGCATACTTGGCACTTTGGGCCCATGCGCGAAGCAGGGCAGGGAGAAGAACCCGGATTGGTCTACGCGGGAAGCAGAGCAGGGAGAAGAACCCGGCAGAGCCCCGGGGCAAGGACTGGGACACTCTCCCTGGCTCGGTCGACCATTTCGGACACAGATTTTCCTTATCACATTTTTTCTAGATGAAATAAAAGCTAATCAAAAAATTATTTCAGGAATGACATTGCTTTAAAAACTGATGAAAGAAGAAGCATTTGGGATGGTTATCAATTGGTTTTCTTATAAACTCGTAGGCATTCTTCATATATTTGGGATGTAAATCCTTTGTCGTATATACAAATACATTCTCTACTCTGTGGCAGGACTCTTCACTCAATGGAATTTTTAATTTTATTTTATTTTTCAATGAAATGTTTAAATGAGAAGATCTTTCTTTTAATGCAGCCCAATTTATTAGTTTTATCTCTTTATATTTGTTTTTATATATCTTGTTTAAGAAATATTTGCCTATCTCAAGGTCATCAAGCTATTCTCTTATGTTTTTTAAAATAAGCTTTACTGTTTTACATTTCACAGTTAGGTTTATCATTTATCATTTTACATGTAATATGTGCTTTGTTTTGTTTTTTTTTTTCCTGTTTTTATTTAATTTTTTTATTGTTATGTTAATCCCCATACATTACATCATTAGTTTTAGATATAGTGTTCCATGATTCATTGTTTGTGCATAACACCCAGTGCTCCATGCAGAACGTGCCCTCCTCAATACCCATCACCAGGCTAACCCATCCTCCCAACCCCCTCCCCTCTAGAACCCTCAGTTTGTTTTTCAGAGTCCATCGTCTCTCATGGTTCTTCTCCCCCTCCGATTTCCCCCCCTTCATTCTTCCCCTCCTGCTACATTCTTCTTCTTTTTTTCTTTCTTAACATATATTGCATTATTTGTTTCAGAGGTACAGATCTGAGATTCAACAGTCTTGCACAATTCACAGAGCTTACCAGAGCACATACCCTCCCCAGTGTCCATCACCCAGTCACCCCATCCCTCCCACCCCACCCCCCACTCCAGCAACCCTCAGTTTGTTTCCTGAGATTAAGAATTCCTCATATCAGTGAGGTCATATGATACATGTCTTTCTCTGTTTGACTTATTTCGCTCAGCATAATACCCTCCAGTTCCATCCACGTCGTTGCAAATGGCAAGATCTCATTCTTTTTGATGGCTGCATAATATTCCATTGTATATATGTAATATGTGCTTTGAATCAAGATTCATTTCCCCCATTGTGTTAGGTGAATGATCCATCACCATTTATTGAAGACAGTTTTCTACCCTACTGCAAGCTTTGGGCCCATGCGCTATAGTGTAAGCTTTGTCATAAATCAGTAGCCAACCATTCACCTATTTTTTTAAAAATTTTTTTAGAGAGAGAGAGTGAGGCGAGTTGGGGAAGGGCAGAGGGAAAGGGAGAAAGAGAATCTCAAGCAGACTCCACACCCAGTGCGGAGCCCGACACAGCATTGGACATGGGGCTCAATCTCAGGACCCTGAGATCATGACCTGAGCCAAAATCACAAGTCAGACACTTAACCAACTGCACCACCCAGGTGCCCCAACCATTCATCTATTTCTAAATTGTACTGTTTCATTGGTATATTTGCCTATCCTTTATCACCACCGCACTGACTAAATTGTGTTTTCATAGCAATTCTGATTATTATCTGATACAGCAAATCTTCTCTATTTGTTCTTTTCCAAGAGTCTATTAACTAGTTTTGGCCCTAGCATACCCATACATACTTTAGAATTGTCAAGTTGCACTACCAATTGTGGAATTTTTATTGAATTTTAAGATCATAGATTACTTTGAAAGATTTGACATTTTTATAGTATTGAGTTTTCCAGTCCATAAACATGGACTGTCCTTCCATTTGTGTAGATTTTCTTTCATTTTCCAATAATAGATTTCTTTTTCTTTTCTTTTTTTTTGGGGGGGGCGCTTTATACAGTGAAGATTTATTTCTCACTCATATCACAGTCTTGTGGGCTACAGCAGCGGCTTGGAGATCCAGGCTTCTCAATGTGAGGTCGGCACAGTGACCAAGGATGAGGAAGAGAGCACAGAGTTGGCACAGTGGACACTTACATCACTTGTGCTCACACATCTCTGGCCAAGACTTCTCACCTGATCAGCTTAACTGCAAGGTATGGGGTGGGGGGAGGGTGTATGTGAGCCCTCACACCTCACAACCTCACCAGGGAGACTAGAAGGAAGAAAGAGGGGAGAAGAGAAGGTGCTTGAGACTAACTATTGTCATCAAAAGCCATCCTACCCACCAAGAGGGAGAAACACCTAGGAGGGAATTCATTCATCAGTTGGTGCATCTTAAATCCTACAAATGGTGTCAACAGTATTGTTACTTTGTAGATTTCTTGAAATTTTCTCTTTACACAATCGCTTCATTTTCATTTCTTCTACTGAAAACTTTCAGTATAATGTTGAATAGGAGATTAGTGGACATCCTAATCTTTTTTTTTTTTTTTTTTTGGACATCCTAATCTTGTTTCAGTCTCAAACAGAAATCTAACGCCATTTCACCATTAAATATGTTGTTAGATACAAGATATAATGAAAAATTTTTTTTGGAGATACACTTCATCAAACTAAGCAAATTGTCTTCTATTCCTAGTTTACTTATCATTTTTATCATGACAGATATTGAATTTTATTAAATGAATTTTCTGCATCTATTAAAAATAGTCATTATTTTTCTCCTTTGGTCTGTTAGTGTGGTGAAGTACATTAATTTTTCTAATGTTCAATCATTCCTACTTTTATCTAATAGCTCCAGTTCTGTCTTTATATATATCTCTATTTAGTGTGCTAGCTTTTTGTTTAGAATTTTTATATCCATGTTTATGAATGAAATTGGCCTATAGTAATTCTCTTATGTTCTTGTCTGCTTTTGATATACAATTCACACTGGCTTCATAATATGAGTTATTTCCTTAAATGTGGGGATTTTCTAGTTATTTTCACTCTGAATTTTTACCTCTCTCATATTTTGGCTGAGTAACGATTCTCATCTTTGTTATTTCTCCAGTGCCATCAAGTAGATGTTTTCAACTTTCAGGTTTCCTCAGCAGTAGGGTTAATTTGAATATCTTACTGTGTAATTCCCAGACACTTCCTCATTTGCTTTTCACCACAGAAAACCCTGGGCTCTTTACATGGGATATGTGTCATCTCTGGTTGTTATCTTAGAAGAAATTTGGGCTTTTTTTTGTCTTCCAATAAAGCAGGTCTTTTTACTCCAAGATGTAATGATTCACTCAGACCCCTAATCTTTCTTGAGCTGATGTTAAAATGCCTTAGGCCAGTTAATAATTTCACATTAGCTGGGTGTCTGTCCTGTGCAAGGCAGTGTGCAAGGTACTGATGATACTAGAAAGAATAGAGCACTGCCCCAGATTTCAAGGAGCTCACTCCTAAAGAGGATGTGGACGTATACTATCAGTATAGTGTGATAGGTGGAAAGGCGAAAGTAATCTAAGAGTACCAAAGAGACAAAGAGGAGGAGAACCTAATTGAGACTTGGGGAGCTAAGAAAAGATTCTGTTAAAAGATGATCCTGAAACAAGTAAGAGAGAATAGGAAAGAATTTGATGAAAGACAGGCAGAGGGATGAAAGCAGAGTGAGAACCTTGCCCTCACCTGGTGTTTATTTTTTTTTTAAAGATTTTATTTATTTATTTGAGAGAGAGAGCACGAGTGGGGTGAGGGGCAGAGGGAGAAGCAGACTCCCTGCTGAGGAAGGAGCCTAACTCGGGGCTTGATCCCAGCACCCTGAGATCTTGATCAGAGCGCAAGGCAGACACTTAACCCGACTGAGCCACCAGGCACCCCCACCTGGTGTTTATAAGCCAGGAAATATGGCACATTTTCACTGAGTCACAGAGTTTGGGTGCAGGTGGGAGTGGGGGGAATGGAATTAAGTTAGTTACTTCAGGGGCGCCTGGGTGGCTCAGTCAGTTAAGTGTCTGCCCTTGGTTCAGGTCATGATCCCAGGGTCCTGGAATTGAGCTCCGAGTTGGGCTCCCTGCTCAGGGGGAGCCTGCTTCTCCCTCTCCCTCTGCTGCTCCCCTTGCTTCTGCGCTCTCTTTCTCTCTCTCTCTCTCTCAAATAAGTAAATAAAATCTTTTTTTAAAAAGTTAGTTACTTCAGATGTAGCCCTTTTGGGGCCTCCAATATTTTCAGTAAAATATTAAGATGAGAGGAAGAAACACCCACCTGTAAAAAGAGCAATACTTCCCGTCTTCTAAGGCAGCGTTGGCCTGCCGCTGAGGGTGGGTCATGCTACAGGACAGAGAGGCAGGAACTTGGTCCCCCTTTTTGTGACTCAGATTTTTGCCCCATTACCTGACATACTGAGGGGGACAGTGAGGCTGCAGGGATGAGAAAAGCCCTGGGAAACCAAGCTTAGGAAGAAACTGCTTGTTTTTTAGGCATTCATTTCAGGTGTGGCGTCTCAGACCCTGTTCTTCTGCCTGGTCAAAAAAGAGAGGGGAGGCTGCCTTCTGATCCTGAGTCACCATAATATTTTTCATGGCTACCAGCCTCCAGGACCGTACCTTCCCCTATTTTAGAAAGTTTTATTTATTGGAAAGTGCTCAGTGATTTTAGGTGGAGCAGGCTCTGATTTTATCTGATATCTGACTTTTTTTTTTTTTTAAGTAGGCTCCTTGCCCAGGGTGGGGCTTGAACTCACAACCATGAGATCGAGTCTGACACTCCAGGACATTCTACCAATGGAGCCAGTCAGGCACCCCTCTGATATCTGATACTTAATTAAGGGAACTGTGCCACAAAATGCCCCAAGATATTTCAGTCTGTGTACAATATGGGACTTAGCAGGCAAAAGTGCACCTGAGAGGAAGATAGCCTTCATCCTCCATCATGGACAGATGCTGACGTTTTTCCACTCTCCCTTCCACCGTTACTGATTGAAAATATATCCCACTTGAGGCTGGGTCTTATGTTTCCTCATTTATGGATTTTACATGCCAATAGTCACTCTTTTACCAGTCTTGGACTACAACCTTTTATTTTTTTAATTTTTTTTATTTTAATGTAGGCTCCATGCCCAACGCGGGGCTTGAACTCATAGATCAAGAGTCATACACTCTATCAGCTGAGCCAGCCAGGCACCCCAGGCTATATCCTTCTTGATTGCTGGTATTAGCCTAGTGCAGAGATGGAGGAGAGTGACAAAAGCTTTGGTTTCTAATTAATTCCATTATTGAAAGGTAAACATTTTTATTTGTATCCTGTTTAGAGCCATTTAGTTGACACTGGGATGGCTTTGATCCAGGCATCAGGAACCCAGCTAGAGGCAGTACTTGCTGAGAAAGGCTCCCCAGGTGGTAAACAGATGGTGAGGTTTGAGGAGAAAAGACAATTTCAAGAGATCTTATTTTGGGGGGAAGGCAGGGAGTACCTGTGTGGTTCAATCAGTTAAGCATCCAACTCTTGATCTCAGGGTCCTAAGTTCAAGCCCTGTGTCCTACTTAACAAAAAAAAAGGATTTTTTTTTTTAAGATATTAGTTTTAAGCAATCTCTACACCCAAACCAACACGAGGCTTGAATTCACAACCCTGAGATCAAGAGTCGCATTCTCAACTGACTGAGCCAGCCAGGAGCCCCTCCAGAGATCTTGAATGGAAATTTCTCAATTCCCTATTCTTGTCAAATCTAAAAAGAAGCAAACCCTTATTTTGACATAAGATTTTTCTCTCTTGCCATCTGCAATATTTCTGCCTTTATCTGTCAGCTGACCCAAGCCAGGCAGTGACAAAAAAAGTATGTGCAGAGAAAATGATAATGAATGGAGGTGAATGTTGAAGTACATGGACATTATCCCTTTTTCTTCTGCTGACCATTCTGGTAGAATAATATTCAGATCAAGTGATAAAGCCATGGTATCTTCTTTATGAAGACTCAAAAGAGAAATCTTCCCCTTGCTTCTGGGGTGGGCAGCAATTAGAACTGTAGGGATATGATGAGATTGGATAAAATTTCATGCATAATTATTGATATCTTCATTTCTTGCTAGTCCTGGGGTTGTATGTATGCTCTAGTGATACCATATATGGTAACACACAAAATCAACACTCTTCAAGTGTCTGTTTATTTTTCCTAAAACTGTTCTGCATCCAGTGAACTCACCTGATCACAGATTTACTCTCATTTTCTAAAACTCAACTGAGTTCAGTGCACTGGCGCTACCAGGAGACCTCCCACATTTTCTACTCTGACCTCCACCCCAGCCTGAATTAAAACTTCCCAAGGTTGATTTTAGTTTTAGATTTGCATGGAATGTTCTATTTACCTCTATTGCAGTTTTCAGGACATTATATTGTAATTATCTGCTTCCATCTATCTGCCCCCTACAGACACTAAACAGTTTTAGGGCAATGCCTATATTTTAATCTCTATTTCCCTGGCACAATTACAGTACCTGAGGCAGATTAGGTGTTTATAAAAAAGCCTGTGAATAAAACATACCTGAACACCAGTCCTAAGGAGTGACAGCTCTTTTGAATCAATATGACATAGGTTCTTGAGCTAAGAGGATGCAGGACTTACTATATACCCTTATTGAAGGATACCTGTCTCAGTTCATAATTCTCAGGGCACATTTCTTAGTAGACAAGAAAAAAAAATCTAAATGTAATGGTGGAAGCATTAGCTCAGTGCATGAAGAGGTAGAATTCTAGAATGTTGAAGAGAGGCCAAAGATTCCATCCTTGATTGCAAGACCCTAATTTTTGCATATGGTGACATTCAAACCTCAGGTCTCTTTGTGGAGGAAGAGCTATAAAATCCTCATGTAGATCACCTGTGTGTGCCAAATGGTGTGAACAGAGTAGGAAAGATTATTGCTCTTACAACAAGAGCCACAAGCCTCCAGAGGCAAAAAGTATGATACAAATAAAACCTGCGTCTCCCAGGAGCAACAGTTGAGACACGAGACCAGCCACCTAAATAGGCCACTGACAGTTATAATCAGCCCTCTCAAACTGCATTCACAAAACTGCATTTGCATCCTATCAATGTCAGCTAAAGTGTAGTAGAGAATTGGCAATTACTTGAAAGTTCTCCAATGGCAATTCTGTACAAATACTAGGTTAAGCAGGAAAATGAGCAATTTTTGTCTCTCTAGGTCAAATATGTATACAGCATCAGAGTCAGGAAACAAAAACACACAGAGACAAAGAGAACAGAGTACAACTGGAGGACAGATACAGAGTGAAAGAGTAAAGTCTTCAAGGATGCCATGGTTGCCGGTGACCCCTGTGATGGCCTATATGCTTGTCTGCTTCCAGGGCTTGCCCTGGGCAGAGCCTGTTTGGCCACCTCTTTGGCAGGTATCTGTCCATTTGGGCAAACTGGTGCTGGTGGCAGAGTCCAGAGCACAAGTGGTGGGTGCATAACACTGTAAAGTGCCCGGGATGATGTGGGAAGTGGTCTGGACGGCTCCAAAAAGCAGCAGCAAGGTGGACTGTATTGTGCTGCAGGCCATGGGTCTGGTGACCGCGGGAAGATGGTGCCGGTGTGTTCCCTGGGGAGAGCATACGCGTAGCTGTACGAGTTCCGGAAAGTGTTTTCCTGGCTTCGGCCTGTGTTGCTGGCCTTTGGCACTAGCCGGCCGAGGTCTTCATGATGGCCAGCAAAAGCATCAGGCACCTCCTTCGAGCCGGAGTCGAACCAGCGACCTAAGGATGTCCACATGTGTCTAGTCTACAGTCCTCCGCTCTACCAGCTGAGCTATCGAAGGGCGCACGATGCAGAGGCTGAGTCATTGCCCTTTCTGGAAATGACGGGGCCAAGACACCGCCCGTCCCAGGTGCACGTTGCCTCGGATTGGTCGGAAGCTCCCTTTGAAGAGAGCCAAACACACGCTGCGACCGGACGGTAGCCAGGCACCCCCGGGCGGCGATTTTCAAGACCGCTGGGCCGGGCTCTCACCTGTTGCCTCATTTCTCCTCCCCGAGTTCTTTTCTTCAGTGGGGAGGGGAGTACGGCCGACCGTCGCGGGGCCAGAAATCGGATAAGAGAGGGAGGGGAAGGGGGCGTTGGCGAAAGGGATGCGTGAGTTCGGGTGGGGCAGGGCTTGCGGAGGAAAGGAAAGGGGAACCCACCCCAGTGGGCCCCGCGTAGGCGGCCGCGAACCGCTGGACCTCAGGCTCAGGTGGAGGCCCCTCAAGGAACGCCCCCTCTCAGCGCCCTCGCCCCTGCCCCACCCTGGGTTCCGACGTGCCCGCACCCACCCCCATCCCCACCCCACCCACCCACGCACCACGCACCCGGCCCGGCTGCCCCCCAGGACCTCGGCTCACTTTCGGCGCGGGGACCCTTACTGGGAAGTGGTGGGGAAAGGCTCTGGGGCTGGGCGGGGAGACCACGCCCACAGGGCCCGGGAGTCGCCGCCAGCCTGGCTCCCCTCCTCTTGGAGCTCCCCTCCTTGGCTCCCCTCCTCTGCCCACCGACCCGGATTCCTTTGGCAGAGGCGGCTGCTCCCTGAAGTAGCTCACGGTTCTGTGGGCTTCCCGGAGGCTCACCAAAGACAAGAGGGACAGAGATCACCGGTGGGATCCCGGGTGGACTCCTTTGCCCTGGCTCCGCGTCTTTCACAGACATTTCAGATCCCACCTGGTGTGAGCTCGCCTTCCCCAGAACACCTACCTCAGCCATCCAGCGAAGGTGCCCCAGAGGCACGGCAAGCCTCACCCAGTGCCCTTGCCTGGAGCGAGTGTGTGGTCACTGCCTGAATGGGCGACAGGTCTGTCTGCGCCTGTGAGGACAGGGGGAGGGGCAGCTCCTTCTGTGAGGTACCAGGCAGGAAGGGTCAGCCTGGAAGAGGGGGGCTCACCCTCCAGTGTGCTGCTCACCAGAGACCACTGCCCCCCTGGCCACACTCTCCGACTAGCTATTTATTTCCCCAAAGCTAGGTTCCCAAAGACTGAGCACCTCCACATGGCATCCAGGGGGCATATCCAAGAAGGCCTAAATTTCTATCTTTGTTCCCCTTCCACTGGTCTCTGCAGATGGCGACATTCAAGGCTGGCGATTCTCCGTGGCTGCAGAACAATAGGCTCCTCCTGAAGTCACTTGTGGGCCCCCAATGACGCGGCCTCCTGGACCAGTGCAGACTCCACCGACTCAGGCTTAATTGGAGTTAGCAGTGGGACAGTGGGATTGCATGCTGAGATTGCAGGGGGGTGGAGGGATGGGGAGCAGCTTGTCAAGAAAGGAAGACGTGTGGGGATACACAGTCCACAGTTTGAGAGTCAGAGCCAGAACTGAAAAAGGCACTTGTGGACTCAGGGGTCAGGGGAGGGCAGGGCTTCAGAGAGCCACACTCCAATCACAGTGCCCCTGCAAGTCCTCTCTGTGATGCATCCCAACTGCGCATCAAGTCTCTGCACTGTCCTTCCACATGAGGGAAGAGTGCAAGGGCCACTGCCTGGTGCTTCTCTGCGCCCAAACTCCCCATCCCACCGTCACTAGCCCCACACCCCCGTCACCTGGCTCTGCCCCTTGGTAAAGCCCTGATCTTTTCTACTTCATGGAAGCTTAACCCATTTCCTCCCAGGTGCTTTCTGACTGGACCACCCCCATCTGCTTCTTGGGGGTGGATAAGGTGGCGAGGGGAGGTGCTGTCCATTTCGCCTTAGGTGGTCAGTGCCCAATTTAGCAAGCTGGTTGGAATCCGCAGACCAGTGGCCTGTGTGAGGAGGTAAATGTGTGACAGAGGCTACCTACGCTATCAGCCCCAACCCCCACTCCCTCTACACTTCTGCTCCCTGCCTTCAGCCCCTACGGCCCTCATTCTCAGGGCTCTCTCTGAGTTCGGTCTATGTCTGCCCTTTTGCTTTCAAACTCCCTTTCTCTCACCCTGTTTCTCTCTCTCTCTTTCTCTCTCTCTCCATCAGAAGTAGCAGGGGAATCTGTGCAAGGTGTGTTTACCACCATGGTACCGAGGGTGAGCAGTCACTGCTCTTTTGAAGGAACTAAAACCCACCTGCAGCAAGAACTGATGTGAAGGCATGTGCAAGTTAAGTTTACGAGGGGCCACAGCCCTGTCCTCACACTGACAGCAAACCTGAGCGGGTCACTGAAGTTCTCATGGTGACCCTCCAGGTCGACTGAGAGCCCCGCTGTCTTTTGCTCCTGCCACTGTCAGCCTCCCTCATAGAGGAGTACAGCTGGCATTGGCTTGGACAAGGTCAGGGCGGCGGTTCTGTCCCACAGCTGGATGAAGTAGAGTGGGAAGACAGTTTCCTGTTTCTGTAGGTGTCTCTATTTATAAGCCACTTGAGTGACTAGGAAGGAGACAGACAGAGAGTGGGAAAGAGAGACCCGCAAGTAAGGGCACACAGACAGGCAGAGAGATAGAGACAGAGTCTGAGGTTGGGCTAGACAGAAGCGAGACAGTAACCATCCTAGGAGGAAGCTGAGAAGGGGACTGAGACAGAGATTGAGGGGGTGGGTTTTCAAGAAGGATGCCATGGTTGTCCAAGACCGCTGTGATGGCCTGTGTGCTTATCAGTCTCCAGGGCTTGCCCTGGGCAGGGCCTGTTTGGCCACCTGTTTGTTTGGGAGGGATTTGTCTGTTTAGCAAAAACGGTTGGCAGATCCCAGAGCTGGAGCAGGGGGTGCACAAAAGGGGAAAGGGCATGAGATGAGGGGGCTGGCCAGGGCTGCTTGATAAGGCACGAGTAACAAGCAGGCCCTGGTTTTTGTGCTGCAGGCCATGGGTCTGGTGACCGCGGGAAGATGGTGCCGGTGTGTTCCCTGGGGAGAGCATACGCGTAGCTGTACGAGTTCCGGAAAGTGTTTTCCTGGCTTCGGCCTGTGTTGCTGGCCTTTGGCACTAGCCGGCCGAGGTCTTCATGATGGCCAGCAAAAGCATCAGGCACCTCCTTCGAGCCGGAGTCGAACCAGCGACCTAAGGATGTCCACATGTGTCTAGTCTACAGTCCTCCGCTCTACCAGCTGAGCTATCGAAGGGCGCACGATGCAGAGGCTGAGTCATTGCTCTTTCTGGAAATGACGGGGCCAAGACACCGCCCGTCCCAGGTGCACGTTGCCTCGGATTGGTCGGAAGCTCCCTTTGAAGAGAGCCAAACACACGCTGCGACCGGACGGTAGCCAGGCACCCCCGGGCGGCGATTTTCAAGACCGCTGGGCCGGGCTCTCACCTGTTGCCTCATTTCTCCTCCCCGAGTTCTTTTCTTCAGTGGGGAGGGGAGTACGGCCGACCGTCGCGGGGCCAGAAATCGGATAAGAGAGGGAGGGGAAGGGGGCGTTGGCGAAAGGGATGCGTGAGTTCGGGTGGGGCAGGGCTTGCGGAGGAAAGGAAAGGGGAACCCACCCCAGTGGGCCCCGCGTAGGCGGCCGCGAACCGCTGGACCTCAGGCTCAGGTGGAGGCCCCTCAAGGAACGCCCCCTCTCAGCGCCCTCGCCCCTGCCCCACCCTGGGTTCCGACGTGCCCGCACCCACCCCCATCCCCACCCCACCCACCCACGCACCACGCACCCGGCCCGGCTGCCCCCCAGGACCTCGGCTCACTTTCGGCGCGGGGACCCTTACTGGGAAGTGGTGGGGAAAGGCTCTGGGGCTGGGCGGGGAGACCACGCCCACAGGGCCCGGGAGTCGTCGCCAGCCTGGCTCCCCTCCTCTTGGAGCTCCCCTCCTTGGCTCCATACTCAAAGTCCTAGATCGAGAAGCCCCCAGAAAACTTGAAGTTTCTTTTCATCATTCTTTTAAGGACACGGGCTACCTCCGTTTCTTCACCCCCTCCTTGAAATGAAGTTTCTTGAGCAGCAAGAGCAGTCTCAGGGGGTCGCTACTGCAACGCTGAGATGCCAACATGGAGATCTGGAAGACCACTAAAGTCCTAAAACCGTCAAATTCGAAAGGAATGAGCATCTGCTCTCTCTCTCTCTCTCTGAGAGCAGAAAGGAGACATCTCCAAGTGTTTTAGGAATAGAGTGTAAAACCATATAAGGGCTTCGCCTTCTCTGAAGAAATAATGTAGCAGAGCTGCAAGTGTGAATGAACTCTTTGATACCTCATCTGGTAAAAGGAAGGACTGTAGAGTTCCGCTGGCCTCTTTAGGTTTTTGGTCAGATTCCAGTTCTAAGTAGGTGTTCACGCATTTGCAAATGCCCTAAATCTCCATTGATAAGTCATGCTCCCTCGTGGGTAGGATTTTGTGGCCTTAATTAGCTTGAATCTTCCTTTATCTTCCTAAGAAATTTGTAGCAAGACTGAGAGGAAGCCAACAGGAATAAAACATAGTCGGCACCTGCAAAAGGCCCACAGCTTTCTCCTGTGCTACAAATTTCATTCACTCGGTAAAATACTTCTCTTGTAAGCCCTGGGTGGGGGATGAGCAATCCACAGCCTACAGGGGAAAGGAGGCTTTCTCGATGAGCCCTGCTCTCTCCAAACCCTTCCTCCACTTGCTCTTAAGGTTAGGACTTCAGAACACAAATCTAAGCTATAGGGCTGAGATGTAAAGAAAGGTAGTTACTATCAGAAAAAAAAAGGCAGAGCAACCCTCCACCTGTGGTAGCGTGGCCGAGCGGTCTAAGGCGCTGGATTAAGGCTCCAGTCTCTTCGGGGGCGTGGGTTCGAATCCCACCGCTGCCAAGCGGAACTTTTTGCCAGTTGAGGAACTGAGGTCAAAGGATGACGAATAACCACTCCAATGCCTTGATAGGGTAGCGCTGGAGTGGGTGTCGGGTGAGTGGATGAGTACACGAGGATGGAGGCTGAGCTTTTCAGATCAAACCGTTCAAGTGCAGAGGGCACCTGTTTTCTGGCCAGGTAGTGCTCCGGAAAGCCTTGCCATTTGGCAATGTTCTGATATAAATCTTCAAAGACCAAGTTCACCAGGAGGTTAGGGGCGAACAGAGAGCAGCACTCAAGTTCCCTGCCGACAAATTCTGCCTGTCTCAATGCACCCCTCAAAGCCATGGCCAGGGCCCCGGAAGGAACATCCTCTCGAGGTCTTCCTCCAAGCTCAGTGACACAATGTGCTCATTTTTCCGAGAAAGACGTCTTAGTGAGAAGTGACAGGAGAAAGTCCCCCAGCTGCGCAGACTCCAGACTGGGGCTTCCAATCCCTGCAGCTACCCTCTCTCATCAGGCAGATTTCATAGTCACAGAATATTCTGCCCCTGTTTACAAGTCGCCTTCATTTGCTAGCTGACGCCATTTTTGAAGAGCATTCGGGTTCCGTCCGGTTTTTGGACCCGGCACGTCATGTCCAAAAGAATCACTATATCCCTAGAGCGGTAGTTCTTAACTCTGTCTGTTCATGAGAAGCACGTGTGGAATTTTTAAAAATTCTCACATGGAGGCCGAGCTCTAGACCAATGACACCGTAATCTCCAGGGGTGGGATCCAAGCCTCGGTATTTTATAGTTTCCCAAGTGCAGCCAGCAGAGAAAAGCAGTGCCTCAGGAGATTTCAACAAGCCATTCTATTCCTTTTAAGGACATCTCACTTGTCCTGCCGGTCACGTCAGACCAGCTGGAGCCAGCGACTGTTTCTGGGGACACCTGCTGTGACACAGCCAAGAAAGGTCCTCCCCGGGTTCAATGCCTGGGTGGCAGTTGCCAAATGCTGCTTTGCTACCATTACCAGACCACAAACCACAGCACGTGGATTGCAAAGGACCACAGATTACAATGAGAAGCCACAGATAAGAATGGCTCTTCCCTAGTCCCTCTAGGTTCCTCTATTTGTCCTTCAGTCTTGTATTTTTATGCATCTCAAGATGAACGAGGGCTTCTCACTCCCTTATCTCCTCCCGCACACCTGGGGTGAGCTCTGGATTGAACGCCTTAGTTCTAGGAGCAAATACATCCCTAAATGACAGCTGAGAATGGGCTTTCCAGTACATGATTGCATGGATCTTAAATGGCTCATTTAATCCTCGGAGGCTAACTATCAATATATTCTAAAGTATTCACTTTTCCATGGCCTTTTACACAGTTTGTAGAAGAGGTGGGACAGAGAAGCCTCTCCCAATGTCACTGCGCTCTTCCCAAAGCTTCAGCCCAGGAATCTGGGAGACCGTCGGAGGCCAGGAAGCTTGGGGGAGAGGCTGGAGCCACTCTCAGAGCGATCTGCACTGACACTTGAGAGATTTTCTAGGTTAGGAGAGACTAGAAGTCGTAGTGGGTATTGTGCAGGATAAATCCAAGGTGAGGGGGTGGGGGGGGAGAGGGGCGTTGTAGCTGGGGCTGCCTCCAGACTCAGACGCGAAGGCTGCATTTTCGCAGATTCTGTTCCTCTCTGGTGGGGGGGGGGGGTGCGGCGGGCAGAGCCCGGGGCTTTATCTTAGAGTGTGATTGCCTGGGGAGGGTGAGTTGCAATTTTAGGGACAAGTATCTGTTACTTCTTCCTTCTGCCAGTTTTGTTGATTGCAGATCAACAAATGAAGGTCTCTCTTAGAAGAATACAATAAGAAGCTGTAACTCAGGAGTTAGTGCACCAGGCAGGGGCTAAAAGGTGAAATCCAGTCTCCTCCCCACCTAGTTGAACACTTCAACAAGTTGAATCCACAATATATAAAATAACAATATATCTGAATCCAGTGGTATTTATCCCAGAAAAGCAAAGCTGGTTAATATTCAAAATCAATCAATGTAATTTATTATTTCAACAGACTAAAAAGAAAAATCATATGATCTTACTAAAAAATGCAGACAAAGCATTTGACAAAGTCCACTTTCATTCCTGACACAAACTCTCAGCAAATTAGGAAAAGAAGGAAACTTCCTCAACCTGATAAATGGAAACTATGAAGAACTTCACACTTAAATGATACAAGACTGAATGTTTTCCCTGTAAGATGGGGAGCAAATGTAGACATCTGCTTTCATCACTTTGTTCAACATTGTACTGGGGATTCTTGCCCAATCAATAATGGAAAAAAATTGAAATAGAAGGCATCCAGGTTTAAACAAACAAGTAAATCTATTTTTTATTCCAAGAAAATGTGAATGGCTATGTAAAAATCCGACAGAATCCACAGAAAGCTATAATAAGTGAATCTAGCAAAGTTGTTGGATACAAGGTAAATATTAAAATTAATTGCGTATATTACTGTTTATACTCTATCTACATATGTATAATTGTACCTAGCAATGAACAATCAGAAATTGAAAATTTAAAAAACAATTCAATTTACAACAGAATCATTAAATATGAAATACTTAGGGATAAAATATGTCCAAGATTTGTACACACAAACACACACACACACACACAAATGCTGAGATGGATGAAAGAAAACCTAAATACAAGGAAAATCATGTCACATTTGTGAATGAGAAGACTCAATATTGTTAAGATATAAATTATCCCTAAATTGATTTATAGATTCAGTGTAATTCTAATCAAAATAACAGTAAGATTTGGTTTTTATTTATTTTTTAAGACAAGTTTTTTATTTTAAAGCATATTTATTTTTAGTAATCTCTACACCTAATGTGGGGCTTGAACTCACAACCCCAATATCAAGAGTCACTTGCCTTCCAACTGAGCCAGCCAGGCACCTCTGGCTTTGTTTTGTTTTGTTTTTAGAAACTGACCAGCTGATTCCAAAAATTGACATGGAAATTCAAAGACATAGCATGCCCAAAACAACTTTAAAAAGAACGATAAAGTTGGAGGAAAGTAACTCTGCCATCAAGATGTATAAAAACTACTATAATCAAGACTATAGCATTGGTGGGATGCCTGGGTGGCTCAGTCACTAAGTGTCTGCCTTCAGCTCAGGTCATGATCCCAGGGTCCTGAGATCAAGCCCCGCGTCGGGCCCCCTGCTTGTCGGGAAACCTGCTTCTCCCTCTCCTACTCCCCCTGCTTGTTTTCCCTCTCGAACTGTCAAGTAAAAAAATCTTAAAAAAAAAAAAAAAAAGACTATAGTATGGCATTAAAATATGAAAAATAGATTTATGGAACAGGAGTACAGAGATAGAACCACACATAATATTATCAATTGATGGCTGACAAAGTTTCAAAGGCAATTCAGTAGAGAAAGGTAGCCATTTTTAATTTATTTTTTATTAAGTTTTTAATTTTAATTCCAGTATAGTTAACATACAGCATTATATTAGTTTCAGGTGTACAATATAGTGATTTAACAATTCTATACATCACTGAGTGCTCATGATAAATGTACTCTTTAGAAAGGTAGTCTTTTCAACAAATAATGTTAAAAAAATAATTTTGATCCTTACTTCACACCACATAAAAAATTAACTCAAAATGGATCATAAACCCAAACCACAAAATATTTAGAATGAAATCTTTGTCACCTTGTATCAGGGAAAGATTTTTTTAGATGCAACACCACAAGCATGATCCATAAAAGAAAAATGTGATTAATTGTACTTCATCAAAATTAGAAAACTTTGCCCTTCAAAAGGCACTGTTAAGGTATTGAGAAGACAAGCCACACAGTGGGACATAATAGTTGCACCCTCTGTCTTTAAGGATGATTTTGCCTCCGAGAGGACATTGATAATGTCTGGAAACATTTTTAATTGTCATAACTGGGGCAATGTTACTGGTATCCGGTGGGTAAAGACCAGTGATGCTACTAAACATCCTACAATACACACGACCCCCAATCCCCACAGTAAAGATTTATCCAGTCCAAAATGTCACTACTGTTGAGGTTGACTAGAGTAAGAAGCCACATGGACAATCTTTAACTCTTGCCTCCTTTAGGGCACAGGCCAGTCAGGTTCCAACACCATTTACTAGAATGAGCCCGTAACTCCTTCTTGAAGTCCTGAGGAGGGGACAGTGCCTGGATTCAAATCTGTATGCAGTATGTATTCAAATCTGTATGCAGTATGTATTCAAATCTGTATGCAGTATGTATTCAAATCTGTATATATGTATCATAATCATGCCCAACGCACCCTTTGGGTACCAAAGGCTGTACACATACATGGGGCAGGAAAGGCATTGCCCTCAAAGGCCAGAAAGTGAGAATGTTTCTTAAAGAGCCCTAATTCTGACTTCAAACCCATCCTAGGACTCTTTTTGAGCTAGGTGGGAGTCGGGGTGGTCTTCCTTGCCTGGCTAAGCCTGGTTGTTGAATCACTTCCCTGAGCTGGTGAGCAGCCGCCTCCCTCAATGATTAGCTTCCTGATTAACACATCCTTGCTGTCCTGTTGGTGGACTTGGAAGGAGAGACAGAAAGGGGGGTGGGGGTGGCGTAGTAGTGCGGTCCCCAGAGGCAAGTGGAAGGAGAAATAAGACAGAACACCCTATAGGTAACTCATTAGGGGTCTGAGAGGCAGCACCAGGGACCACAGGGACACTTTGGGCGCTGTGTGCAACTGAATTTTTTACTTCGGCTCTGAGTGGGACTGCCGAATTTTTTCAAGTTAACTCTTAGGAGCAAATGATGAGACAAAGGCTCACTTCACTCCCTGCTCCCTTCTATGCACACCCTTACCGTTTACTGCACTTTCAAAGTTATGTCAAGATCCCAAAACTCTCTCTCCTCTCTAGAGTGCCCCAGGTTAAATGCCATCCCTTTGGCAAGCAAGGCCTTATTCTCTCCCTTCCGAACAGAAGGGGGATCGAGGATCCGGAGGAGTGTGTCTTTTACGGATCAGCTTGACTTACGAGCTGCCTGTCGGTAAACTGAGTCATTCATTCACTAGTCGCATTCCGTCGGTCTAGAGCCGCGTATTCAGAAAATTCAGATATTGGAGTTTGAGATTTGGTCAAAACCCGCAGGAACCTACACTTTTATTTGAAGTGAAGATGAAGGCTGTGACTACTTATGAATAGAAACAAAACCCTGGCAGCGGTGGGATTCGAACCCACGCCCCCGAAGAGACTGGAGCCTAAATCCAGCGCCTTAGACCGCTCGGCCACGCTACCAAACCCGCAAGGGAGTTTTGTCTACACTTCCAATCATATCTTTCTGCTCTTTTTTTTCAGCGTTGTTTTCTGAACCTCCAACTGAGACCAAGACTGTAGATATTGCCAAAGGACCCTAAGGAAGAAATTCTTCCTCCCTCTCCCACCCCCCACCCCGGGACTCCAACCTGCATCCGCCCAGCCAGAACAGCTCTTCTCACTCCAGAAGCTGAAGGGAAAGATCTTTAAAAACAAACTATCCGCTCCGGAAGCGAAGCTCTTGGGATCTAGAACGTAGGAGCACTCCGAAGACAGGGGTCGCGTCAGCTTCCTCCTGGCGCCCAGTAAGCGCTCAAAAAGTATTTATTGAACGGAGGAATGAATTCCTTTTCACTCCAGATCGCTTTGGGGTGGGGGTGGGGAGGGTGCTGGTGGTGTAAAGAAGACCAAAGCTGCAGTCTGCTAAATTTTGAGTTTGATGCTTTTCAGTTCTGAAGCCAGAAAAGAAGTCTTGGAGCCTCCAGGAAGCGTAGGACGTGAGTTAAAAGGACCGAGAAAAAAGCTTGACTCCTAGTCCCCTTTTGCTCCTTGAGACCCACCTGCAGATAGGCGGTGCCAGTCTATGCCCGCTCGCTAGTCTTGGCGGAGCAGAGTCTGCAGAGGCTTCCTCCCCCAATTCTGCTTGCCGGAAGAGAAGAAGCCTGTCTCAGGGTGGGTGGATTCCTGCGGCTGGGAAGCTTTCAGTACCTTTCTTTAGAACCTATAATTCTTCGTTTCCCAGAGAGGTCCCCTTTCCCCTGCGCAGCTGTAGCCCCGTGGCGGCTGTTATTACTGGCGACTGGGGAAGGAGTTGGCTGGAGACACCCTTACCTGGGAACAGAGCCCAGATTCTGAGCCCACACTGGGGCTCCTAGCACACAGGATTCCTGAGAACTCAGCGTGCTCCCGCTCCTCATCCTCCCCAGAAGCCCAAGCCTGCAGGCCCCTGGTGAGGAGCATACGAACAAGGCCAGAATGGAGGAGAAAAATAGATTCTCACCTCCTCTCCTCTTGATACAGGGGAGAGTAGCCACACCTCAGTTCTCCATACTTTAGCGTTTCTGTCTTAGGGCCCACCAAACTTGGGATTTCCATGCACCTTATATGAAAAGAATTCTTGCTCTTTTTGATTGAAACCAAGTGGAGATTACAGAACGCCAATATGCTGATGTGTCTCTTTTGCTAGTGTGTGACAGAAGCAGAGAAATTAATTCACAGTTACTGCCCAGACTTCAGAGAAAAACAGGTGCCTTTCTCAGCCAAAGCTGGGGGATGTGGTTGGAGGATGTTTCAGCCAATCTGAAGGCAGAAATTGTGGCTCCCTGATGACATCCAATCACATTTGGATAAAATTATTTATTTGATAAAATTAAAGATATTTGGGGACAAATTTACACAAAGAGCTTTAAACAGGGAGGTTGTATATGTTTATGCTTTATATTTCCCTCTCTCTTACAAATATCCAGTCTCGGGCAGAGAAGAAGCACCCAGACCTGGCTTACTTTCTTAAAAATAGACAATAGTCATTGTCTATCTTAATCAATTATGCTTCCCAAGAGAAGGGAAAAATAATCCCATGATGGTATTGGGAGGTTCTCAGGACACATGAAAGGGATTTTCCCCCAGATCTTCCTGTGTCCCTCCCTCCCTCCTCAAATATACAGAAGTCCTAATACCTCAAAATGTGAACTTATTTGGAAATAGGGTCTTTACAGAGGTAATCAAGTTAAAATGAGGTCTTTAGTGTGGGCTCTAATCCAATATGACTTGTGTCCTTAAAAAAGGAGAATTTTGGGCATAGAGACAGAGATCTCTTTCTCAAACCCCATAAATTTCAACATAAAAGTGAAGGGAGAGGGATGGGAGAGCAGTGCTAACTCTGAGATGTTCTGTGGACTCTCAGAAAAAGAACTGCAATGCATTTTGAAGGGTATAGGTGTAGGCATATTGGGACCGAGGTTCCCTACTGGTGTGGAGACAAATAACTAAAGAGAGGTGGGCAGGGTTTAAAGCATAGAGCAGTGGTTCTCAAACTTTAGTGTGCACCCCAATCACCTGAGGGCTTGTTAAAGATGTTGCTGGACTCAACCTCTGGAATCTCTGATTTAGTAAACCAGGGGCCTGAGAACTTGCATTTCTAATAGGTTGTTAGGTGATGCTGATGTTACTGAACCAGGGACCATGCTGTGAGAATCACTGCCATAAAGATCATTTTTGTATTTTAGACTTCTGATAGAAGTGAGGAAAAAGAATTGAGGAAGTCAAAAGATCTGCAGACCTCTTGGGAGCAGTGCCTAGGGAAGATGTGTGCTCGATGTGACAGCAGTGGGAATAAATGAGAAGTCTTATTTATAAGTGAGGGAGAAAAGCCTGGCAAAATAGGACATTCTCCCAATACTGGAGAATGGTAGTGGCCAGTTTACCACTCTTGGGATGCCAATAGAACTTTGACCTATGGATGCCCACCTCTAGAGATACTAGAGGTCTCAAATGAGCCACACAAAATGGATTCAAATGGTGCTATCTTCTGAGGTCTCTGGCCATGTCTATTTGTCCTGCTGGGCATGACATAATGATGCAAGTGTGCAGGAGAAACTAGGAGAAATGCTTGCAGCCTTACCCTCTCCTGGACCATTTGGAAAGCTCTGTACATGTCCAAAATAATCGCCCGAGGCCCCCCCAGGAAACTTGCTGCTAAGAATCTTTCTCATCTGTGAAAGAAATTCAGAGACTTGAAGCCTGGGAAGCCTGAGGTCCCAGAACAATGCAAACTGCAAGATCTCAGCCCAAGAATACAGAATCTCATCCACCACTATGTGGTTTCTTTCTTGTTTGACTTTCTTTTTTTTTTTTAAAGATTTTATTTATTTGACAGAGAGAAAGACAGCCAGAGAGGGAACACAAGCAGGGGGAGTGGGAGAGGGAGAAGCAGGCTTCCCGCAGAGCAGGGAGCCCGATGCGGGGCTCGATCCTAGGACCCTGGGACCATGACCTGAGCCGAAGGCAGACGCTTAACGACTGAGCCACCCAGGCGCCCCCTTGTTTGACTTTCAAGAGTAGAATATTTTGTCTCCCGATTTCAAAGACTTAACACAGACCTCTGTATGACTATTGGGGCAGAGATCCTACAACTGTGCTCAGTATTCAAAGAAAACAACCAAATTATAAATACAGTTTATATTTACAATCTATTTCACTAGATTTTCTAAGTCCAAGTATATATATATTTTTAATCATATCCACTCTTTGGGCTTAGACAAGGTGGAGTCCACATCCTTGATAGTAGTATGCTGTACTTGCACTCTCCTTTGATCCTTGATCAGAGACCTAAGGGTGTCTACCAGGATGTACATCCTATCGTCCTCCACTCTATCAACTGAGCTACCAAAAGATGCATAGTAAAATTTGTGGAAAATATCTTTAGGAATCTATCCAGTTTTTTCTCACAATCACGTATTGGTTACTTACTGTGTTGATTAAATCTTTTAGGTCCTTACTGATTTTTTGGTCTACTTGTTTAACACCTACTGAGAGAGGATTGTTAAAATACCCAGTGATGACTGTGAAAAAAATACAAATAAATATCCAGTGATGATTGTGTATTTTTCTATTTCTCCTCTTAGTTCTGTCAACTTCTGTTTCTTATATATCTTATTCTTACAATGCTTTTTATATTTGCTTCTTATATTTATTTTTATCTTATAAAACATATCTTTTTATCTTTATATCTTACAACAACCTGTGTTATTAGATACAGAGAAATTCAGGAATATTGTGGGGTTTTTAAATGGAATTTATTTGTTAGGGCAGTTTCAGGTTCATAGCAAAACTGAGTAGGAAGTACAAAGAATTCCTGTATACCTCCTGTCCCCACACATGCACAGCTTCCTCCGCTATTAACATCCCACACCAGAGTGGTGTATTTGTTACAATAGATGAACCAACATTGACACATCATTTTTACACAAAACCATAGTTTACATTAGGGACTCTTGTGGTTTCACATGAATTTTAGGATTGTTCATTTCTATCTCTGTAAAGAATGACATTGGGATTTTGATAGGGATTGCCTTGAATCTGTAGATCACTTTGGGTAGTTTGGATATTTTAACAATTTTAATTCTTCCAATCCATGGACACCAGATGTCTATTTATCTGTGTCTTCTTTAGTTTCCTTCATTAATGTTTTATAATTTTCAGTGTATAAGTCTTTCACATCTTTACCTAAGTATATGTGTATCTATATCTATAAATAACAATTTTCCTATAACTTAAGAGTTGGTTCTCTTTTATCACAAAGACTACTTCTATTTCCTCTTTCCTCATGGCAGTATATCAAGTATTTGAGCATGGTGATGATGTCCCTCAAGTTTTCTCTTTTGCATATCTAAGATCTTCGGTTCCATTAAACATTCTTCCTCTAATGTGCTAGCCAGCCAGCCAGCCAATCAGTCCTCCGCATTCCTGGTGGTTCACCTGGCATATGCCTGAGAGCAGTGCTTACAAAATCATCCTGATAGAAAGAAAGGTGGACAGTCGTAAGCTGTGTAAGGAGGAAGATATCAAAGTCAAAAGGACAATAGTGGGAAGTCTGAACAGAGGTAGCCAGAGAAAGCTTTTACAGAGACCAGAGTAATCTTCAGGTGACATTTAAAGGAGCTATGGAAGGCAGAATAAGTCAGCAAGAATTCCTGGGCACTGTGCAAGGGTTTATAGGGTAGGGCTTGACTTTTCAATCCTTAAAAGGTTTCCTTTAGAACACAAGCAATCAATTTTGTAGAGAGTCAGCTGAAACCCTTCCTTAGCCTATTGATGGAACCAGTGGCTCAAGGATAGCTATACAATAAACACTACTGTGCCCCTCCTCTGGCTGAGCTATCTATGGATCTATGCCACATTTCCCCACTTTGTGTTTAGGATACTGCCAGGTTTGAGTCTCTTAATAGATGGGACAGAACAGTCCTACAAGTTTGTTGGGTCCAAAAGGGGGGCAAGGGGCACTAATGAAATGCAGAAATGAAGTCTTGGGGAGTCACTATTGTTTTTAGTGTCACAAGGTTGGATCTTACAGGTTTGAACCCTGGCCCTCTGGTGCCCAAAGTGAGAATCATGTGTAATGAGAATCCTATCATGAGCCAAAGGCCTGAACAGCCACATCCTTTGAAGGACATGCATTTTCATTGAGACCCATCCCAGGCAGTTTCTGGTAAGTCTTGTGATGTCCTTTATACACTTTAATTACTCTGATCCCCTTATTACCCAGTCTTAGTTTCCTCACACTCTGTTAAAAACATGAAATCTCTTGCTCAAATCCTGCAATTAAGCTCACCCTGTTTGGGATTGAAGGCCATTCCATCCCGGCCTAAGAAAAGCAGAGTCTTATAGAAGCTGTGAGTCCAAGAAACCTCCTTTTAGCATCCCCGTAGCCTGTCCTACTTGCCAAGACCTGAGAGCATCCAGATGCAGCTCAGATCACACCCAGTGCCGCTCAGTCTAAAGAAAAGCCAAAAGATGAGTGGCACTGGTCATCCACTTAGCAGGACAGAATGAGACTTCTTTTAGTGGAAAGTGTGTTTCCTTGGGAGTCTGAAACCATGCACTGGCTGGAGAAAGGAGGTTAGAAAGTTTTCAGAGGAAACCTGCCCTAGCAAGGCTGAATGCACATGCCATGTTAAACTGATTCTACCTAGTGTTTGGCTGAGGACATTGCCTTAGAGATTCTCACTCTCAATAGGTAACCTTATGTTTATGTTTAGGTAACTCCTCCCCTTTTCTGTATAGATACTCTGTGTGCTGGTATCTGGCACACCATTTAGTGACCACATACATAGGAGAATTGACACCTGAATTCAGATTGGTTTCCTAGAATTTACACTTACACTGGATGAGAGCTGGAAGGCCCTTGAAGATTTTTAGTGCTTGTTTACCAAGAATTCCAGGAAGAGGAAAATAAAAGATTCCATGGTATTCCAGATTTCTGTGGGTTGAAATCTCCTTTTTTTCTCTACACATGCCTCTGCATTTGTTTGCTCTCCATTTCAAATACTTATTAATGCCCTGATATGTGCTGATCACTTTGTTAGGTATGGAGACTCAGAAGTATGAATCATACAACTTTCCCCTCAAGGAGCTGAGGAATAAACTAATGCATATGATTCTTAAAACAAAATGAACTTAGTAGTCTATAGCTAAGTACACTAGAATCTCCTTCCCTTTTTCTTTGCCTTCTCATTTGTTCTTTCTTTGTGTCTTTTGTAGCATTTTCAAAAAGATGGACATCGGTGGGGTGCCTGGCTGGCTAGGTTGGTGGAACATGTGACTCTTGATCTCAGGGTTGGGAGTTCAAGCCCCACATCTCTGGTGTAGAGATTACTTAAAAATAAAATCTTAAAAAAAAAAAAAAAAGATGGGCAAAGGAATAGATAGGAAACCACAACTTAGAAGTAGCTCTGGAAAATTAAAAAATAAAATTAAAATGTGTGCTATCTTTTGACAATCTTTCATATAAGATGAAGAAATATGGGAAGGAGAACAGAAAAATTTGACAATTTCATAAACAACTGAATATATGTTGAAGGGGTAATGTCAATCTGGATGCTTACTTCTAGGTGCCATGGGTCACCTCCATTATACCTGTCTTATTCGGTATCTTGAGAGTGGGAGTGAAGAGGAAGGAATGGTAAGGATAAAAAAAAAAGTATCATGGGTTTCAGAGGAGAGAAGAGATGAAATCTACTCTGTAAACAGCAAAGGCATTGTGAATTTTATAAGAACATCGAGATGGGTTTTCTAGGATAAGTAGTGTTTGACAGGTATGGTGAAATGAGAAATCATTCTAGTTGATGAAGCAAATGGTCACAACTGAAAAAGGTGTGAGTTCTATTTGGGGAATTATAAGTGGACTGGACAAAGATCTGTTGGCAATTTACAGCAGTCATTTGGTAAATGTTGATCTAAATATTAGAAGTTAAAAGCAGTAAGGTAGAGAGACACATACTGAGAGTACTTTAGTGTAGTTGAGAGTCTTTAAATTGAAAACAATTTTTGCTAAAATAAAAAAGGAGGATTTCTGTGATAATCCAGGAAAATCTCATAGATTCCAAAAGTGGAACACACTGAGGCTTCTGGAGTGGGCCATAGCTAGGGACTTAGAAGGTGTCCGGGCTCCCTTTCTTGATATCACCCCTCCTTGCGCTTTGGCATGCTCTCGCTTGTGCTCTTTCTATGGTAATGTTTTCTCTGCTTCTCAGTTCATGTGGTGAAATATGATTGATGTTACAACTCTTACAACTCTAATTTCCTTTCTAGTAATTGTGGGCTAATTAATTTGGACCGAACTCCTTGAAGAAAAATGATAAAAATACTGGATAAGATTTTACCAAATCTTAAAAGCATCAAAGTACTAAAATGGTAGCAAGCAACTACTAGGCCAGAATCTAAGCAAAAGATGGAATCTGAGAGGTAAGGGAAGCACTGACCTTTGTAGCTCTGAAGACATTTGCTAATTACTGCAAAATTGGGCTATAGTTTTGGCGGACTCTTTGGATGGGAGAAACAAGAGGAACAGATGTCAAGATCCAGCACCTACCCAAAATGGAAAATCAAGTAAGACATTCTCCCCAAATATTAAGTCTAATATTAATTTAACATTAATATTAAAGAGCTATTCGCTTAAGGCAAGGATGAACAAGAAGTAAACCTACCTCTATCCTCCCACTTCCAATAACTGTTTTGGAGCTCAGCAGAAATCAGCTGAGCTTAGCAAGGAAAACTGGAAAGAATGAGCTTTCAACTTTTCCTCAGAAGCTGTGACCACAGGTCTCCATTCTCCCCGATTTGCAGTTTGGGTTTAACATCATCTTGAAGGCTCAGGAAATGTCTGGCCAATAACTTTTTTTAGGATCCTTTTGGGTTGATAGTGCTCTAGATGCCTGGGAGAAACAAAAGATATACATATATATATGTATGTATTATAATATATATATTTTTTCAGGAAGTCACCTTCATCTTTGCCTCAAAAATTCACTGCATATAATTTTCCCAAGACATTGAGCAGTGCACAAAGATGACCAATTATACAAGGAAACAAAGTAACATGAGTAAGAATCAAGTAGAACAATAGATAGAATAATATTGGGATTATCAGTTATACATATTAAAATGAATATAATTAATGTGTTTGAAGAAATAGAAGACAAGCTGGTGAATATCTGCAAGGAATAGGAAATTCAACAATTTGACTTAACTGTTGGTAGGATTATAAACTAATACAGCTGTTATAGCAAACAGTATGGAGGATCCTCAAAACAAAAACAAAACAAAAAACAAAACCAGAACTACCATAAGATCCAGCAATTCCACTTCTGGGAATACATCCAAAGGAAACAAAAACACTAACTTAAAAAAAGATACCTGCGTCTGCATGTTCGTGGCAGCATTATTTACAATAGCCAAGATATGAAAACAACCTAAGTGTCCACTGACGAATGAATGGATAAAGAAGTTGTGAGATATATATATATATATATATATATATATATATAATGGAATATTATTTAGCCATAAAAATGAAGAAATCTTGCCATTTGGGACAACATGGATGGAACTTGAGGGCATTATGCTAAGTGGAATAAGTCAGAGAGAGAAAGACAAATACTGGATAATCTCATGTATATGTGGAATCTAAAAACAAAAACAAAAAACAAAATCATAGAAAAACAGATCAGATTTGTGATTACCAGAAGCAGGGGTTGGGGAAAGGGTATAGGAGAGAGGTTGTCAAAAGGTACAAAGTACTTTTTACAAGATAAATAAGAACTTAAGTACATGTAATGGACAGCATGATGACTACAGTTAACATTGCTGCATGATATACATGAAAACTCTTCAAAGATTAAATCCTAAGAGTTCTCATCACAAGGGAAAACTTTTTTCTTTTGTTTTTTTTATTTCTCTTTTTATTATATCTATATGAGATAATGGATTCTAACTAAGCTTATAGCAGTGATCATTTCACAATATATGGAAGTCAAACCATTAGGCTGTACACCTTATTTTTTTAATTTTTTAAAGATTTTATTTATTCATTTGACAAAGAGAGAGAGGGACCACAAGCAGGGGAAGCAACAGGCAGAGGGAGAAGCAGGCTCCCTGCCGAGCAGAGAGCCCCATGTGGGGCTGGATCCCAGGACCCTGGGATCATGACCTGAGCCAAATGCAGATGTTTAACTGACTGAGCCATCCAGGCGCCCCTAGGCTGTGCACCTTAAACTTATATAGGGATGTATGTCAATTATATCTCAATAAAACTGGAAAAAAATGTTGGCTTCATAGTTTTGAAAAAGAATCAGAACTTCTAGAATTGAAAATTACAGTTTATAATTACATTGACTCAGTGGGTGGATTTAACAGCTGATTAAACATACCTGTAGCAAGCATTACTGGATTAAGAATATGTTATTCAGAATGCAGCATGGAGAGACAAAAAGAAAATATGGAAGAGAAGGTAAAAGAAATGAAGGGCAAGGTATGAAGGTTTAACTCCAGTTTCATAAATAGAGAAAGAAAAATAAAGCAAAACAACACTTGAAAAGCTGACCACGAATTTTCCAGACCTGAAGAAAGATAATGATCTATGGACTTAAGAAATCCCATATCTCACCACTGAAAAAATATGGGATTTCCCTATGGTATCATTCACTCCTGTTTTATACATCTAAATTGAAATCTTCCCTGGATGAATCTAACTGGTGGAACCTAGGTCACATGCCCACTCCCAGCTGCTAGCTGGGAAAGCAAATTTTCTAGGACAGACTTACTTATAATATGTGAAATTACCAAATGTAAGGACAATATTCAAAAAATATTGGACATCCACTCATAGGACAAATGCCCGCAACAGAGTTATTCAACTCATGTTCAGGCCTCAGCAGTTTTCCTTTTGTACTCTCTTCCTTCAAGAGCCCCTAACTCTTAGAGGCTCTAACTCAATGGATAATTTATGTAATTTGATCTAACCATGATTTACCAATCTTATGGACTTCTAGACACAAGAGTATTCTGGCTATTGTACAATTCCCATAAACTCCCCCAATCTCACTTCAAATCCAGCCTACCTAAATCCTTGCACTTCATCTTCTGCCCTTTCCAGGTACCCATCTCTCCTTTAGACTTTCTTTTTTTCCCTGCAAACATCATCTTGCTTTTTCAAGGCATAATATTTGAGAGTCCTCCCTGACTCTTTCATCTTTATCATCTCTTACTTACTCTTTATTCATATCTAACTTCAGCCAAATCTGCCTTCCCTCTAGTTCCCTCATTCCTTCCTTCCTTTCCAGGTCCATAACTTGACCCTCTTGCAGCTTTATTTGAGCGTCTGCACCATGGCTAATCTCTGATGTACCTCTGACTCTGGTTTCTCTTCCCTTCAATTCATTCTGCATATCCATGCCCGGTGAGTTTCCATTTTCAATTTTTTAAAAATTTAAATTCAATTAGCCAACATAGAGTACATAGAGTTCTGATGCAGTGTTCAATGTCCAGTTGCAATTTTTTAAAGGGTGTAACTTCATTCCAGAAATCTCTCAGTCCCCTATTAACCTGACTTCTTACCTTCCCTTATTTCCAGGAGGGCAGATATCTGCCCCAGCTGGTGTTCTGCCTCCGCTCCTTAAGCCTCGGTTTTTCTTTCAGACTCTGCTCATACATTTTCTTCTACCAGAGATCACTCGGCCCCCAAACGTGTGTCTTAACCTCTCAAGTGCAGCTCAAACCCCACCCCCACCTGAAGGACTGCCTCTGTGAAGGCTCACACCGCAAATCTGCGAAGCTTGGCTCTGTCCACCAGCCGCTCACAGCAGGCACAGCTACTTTTCACTGTTCTCTTTCATAAAAACTAAAGTTTTCTTAATCCACAAGACTATGACAGGGACTTCAAGTTAAAGACCGTATCTGATGCCTTGTTCCTAGTGCACATCCCAGCACAGAATTGGGAGTTCAGTGTTTGCTGCATGAAGGAATGAATTAAATAACGAATTAACAAATGCTTGCTCTGGCGCAGAGACTCGAGCTGTAAGAAAGGTCCCTACACATAAGGAACTTGAAGGAAGTTGAAAGTCGGTGGCTATCCTGAGTCAAGGAGAAAATCAGTGGGAAGGCCCAGTTTCAGCGGAGAGACCTGTGGCAGTCAACTTCCTCTACGCCGCGTCTCTCCTCTTAATTTTTAGACTGCGGCCGGGGGCGGAGGGAGGGGTGAGGTGGACTCTGTGTTATAATGTGTTGGGTTAGGCAGAGTTCTGCAATCTTAAAATAGTGGTGGCTGTTATCACTGGCCCTCATATTGCGTTGTCCCTAGCAAGAGCCTGCAGACCAAATTCCAACAGTAAACAGATTGAAACGAAGTTCGGATTTTGTCTGCTTCTTACACTTAATTCCTCTAACAAAGACCCAGCATAAAAACTTTCCTTTTCAAAGAAAGAAGCAAGATGCTCGTCCGCGAGGCCCTATAGCTCAGGGGTTAGAGCACTGGTCTTGTAAACCAGGGGTCGCGAGTTCAAATCTCGCTGGGGCCTTCCATCTATTTCTTATCGTTTTAAATCCTTACTGGACAACCCCCCTTCCAGTAACCTTAACCCCTGCGGAAATTCGGTTCATGTATCGTCTCGCCGCAGTCCCGACTACCCGAGTAAACCACGCTGAGCGGATCCGCTTCCTCTTACGCGCTACTGCGCAAGTGCGGCTCTGCTGCCTGGATTGTGGCGGAGTCCATTACAAACTGCGGGAAACGCCGCCTGCCTCCGCGGACGCCCGGGCGGTGCCGACCCGCCGCGAGAGCCCTTCCCGAGGGCCGCCGGAGCCCGAGCCGGGCCGAGGGCGGTGGGGGAAGACCATGGAGTCGAGCCCAGTGTCTCGCTCCGCACAGGCTTGGAGCCCAGAACAAGCTCCACTCCCCAAAGGGGAGGAGGCCCTCGGGAGAGAGTAGGCTGTCCAGCAAGGTTTCCTGTTTCAGCCGGTTTTCGAACACTTCACTATCCCAGCGGGAAAACGAAAGTCGAGACTTGGGTCACTAAGTTTGTTATTGACTCAGAAGAATTGCGGCTTCCTCTTTGAAAAACCTTAAGATATTTTCTCCAGAAGTCCTTTCTCGCAGAAACATTGGGGTTACCCATATGTGCTATATTCCACATCCTCTCCCTCCCCGAGTCTGTGGACGTACAAACGGAAGAGAGTTGCGGTTCGCCTGTGCAAACGCGCCTGAATTCCGAGGCGAGCACAGGAAGTGAGGAAATGCGAAGAGGCGCGAGCCAGAGCCGGGAGGCCCGCCCTCTCTGCCTGGCGCGGGGCTGCGCGAGCGGAACTGTGTGTCCCACCGCCGCACTCCCTAGTTCTTCGAGGCCGAGGTGGCGGCTTCCACTCCACGCATACCACGTTGGGAGGTCCCGGGCCGCGCGCTCCCGAAGCCAACGGCCCCCCGGACGAGCAGATGCCCTCGCCCCGGCGGCCTCGTGATGCACGGGGTCTCGGGGTGCCTGTGAGGAGCCCACGGATTGGCCCCCCACCCCTCGGTGGAGTAGGGGAATCCAGCTCTAGAAGGGTTGTCCCCAGAACTGCGGGCGGGACTTTCTCACAAGCTGGCTTTGTGACTCTGCGATGTCCACCCGCCGGCAGAAGATCGTTTCTCACACGCCTCTATTTGTAGATGTCCTGAATAGGTGACTCTAGAGAGGTGCTTTCCATGCCCCCTTCGATAGCTCAGCTGGTAGAGCGGAGGACTGTAGTGCGCTTCCTGTGTAGTCATCCTTAGGTCGCTGGTTCGATTCCGGCTCGAAGGAGGAGCTGCAGTTTTGGGGTTTGCAGTCATCCAGGGAGCCGTTGCCCTACTTGTTTCCTCCGGGGCTCTTTGTCTTCTAGAGTCGACTTCTCCAGCCTCATTCCTGTGCCAAAGAAAACGTTTGAGCTCGCCAAGCACATGTGAACAAATGGATCCCGTTGGGCAGTTTCTTATATTGCGAGGAGGCGAGTGTGCGCCAACTTTGTTAGCCAATTGGAAGAATTCTAAGTTAACCTTCCCTCAGATGTTTCTTTTGGCTTCTAGTTGATCCTCGATTGCTGCCTGAAGTCCACGGTTCGGAAACCCGAAACCTCTCGTTGATACAGAACCTTATGCATAAACGCTGTGTGCGCATGTCTGCGCCATGCGGCCTGGGGGCTCCAGTTTGCGGAAGAAATCGCCGACACTGGGTCTCTCGTCCCGAGTGTCCGCCCCCCTCCGTACACACATCCATTACACGGCAGTTTTAGTTTATTTATCTTTTTGCACATATTTATAGTTCTACAAAAAAGATTTTGAGACAGAACAGGAAAGGGTAACAGGATTTGACGCGAGTTGGGGTGAGACTGGGAGAAAGAATTCCAGACCGAAGAAACAAGTGAAACAAAGGTGGGGAGATGGAACACTTGATTCTCCTTCGGGGGCCTGGACAATCCGAACACACGCCAGACTGGCGCACCTCCCACCGATTCCGGCTCCCGGCATTTTGATGCCCACCATTTTCCGCCCCTAGAATGTTAGGCTCGCGCGACGTAGTAGCAGCCTGACACGCTTCCCGCGCGTCCAGCCTGGGGCTCAGGACCCTCCAGCCTCGCAAGCGAGCTCCGCTCGGGTCCTCGCACTTCCGCCGCCTTCCTACCAGGCCCCCGCTAGGCTCGAGCTCGCGCCTAGAGCCGTCCGGAGGTGCTCGGTGGAGCTCACCCACGCGGCCTGCTGTCTGGAAACTGCCCCTCCTCACCCCATCCGGCCTCTGGAGGGGTCCAGGATGTGGATCGGGAGAATAAGCGAGGCTAGGACCCGAGTCAGGTTTCAAAAGAGTGAGACCTCATGAAGATGGGAGAAAGCAAAGCAAGGCAAGAAGTAAATGTCACAATGTGGAACAGAGCTCCGGGGCAGCCTGGCGGCCAACTGCAGACGGGAAAGTATTGTTTAGAGGAAACACAGGCACGCTTTTATGGCCGTGGCTCGTTGGTCTAGGGGTATGATTCTCGCTTTGGGTGCGAGAGGTCCCGGGTTCAAATCCCGGACGAGCCCTAGTTTTTGATTTTTTTTTTTTTTTTTCCCTCCTTCCTTCGAAACTATGCAAAAGTTCAATTCTGTACAAACTTTCTCGCTTTCCGACTGTTCTGCACAAGAGAGGTGCGCTGAACCAACGCGTGCCAGTGGGGGCTGATGAGCTCTGCGGGGAGAAACTGCCTGGACTCTCCGCCAGCGGACACCTCGGAGGGACCGCCTCGCTCCCGGGAGCAGGGGCCGGTGTCCCAAGGCCCGCTGTCCCCGGAGGCTCTGTCCTCGCGGCCGCTGCGCGTGGGGGCTCGGATCTGCAGGCCCTCTCCTTTCCCAGGCAGGGCCCGCCCGCGGCGCCCACTCCAGAGGCAGGTCCAGGCGGGAGGGGCCTCCCGGGAGAAACAGGGCGCGGTCCCAACTGCACAGAGGCTCCGGCGCCGCCCTCCTCGCCCGGCTGCATCCCCCGTCCGTTCGTGTACACACACGCACGGCGACCCCACCCAGGATCCAAAGCAGGATTTAAAAGGACGTCTTTGCGTCTTCCACAGCTCCCTATCATCATACAAGGGGGGATTAGAAGCCGGTGAGAAAAACTTTCCACCGTCCTGCGCGTTTCTGCAGCCCTGTTCCCTGGCCGAGGTGGGTTCACGTCCTGCTCTCTCTCCTCCTCCTCCTTGTCAGTAGTTTTACCAAGAGCGTTTGGGCCCCTTCTTAGCAGAGGCAGTGTGGGGCTCCTCGGGGAGGCGTTTGCAGAACCGGGTTGGAGCCGCTGAGGAATGGGAAGAAAGGTGAGTCTTGTTCTTTTATGAGTTAGCGAAGTCTGCATTCCCACCCTGAGATTTACTTCCCGCAGCTGAGCAGAGACGGCTGCGTGAAAGTCTAGTGCCTAGAATGTAGGCTCAGAGGAGGGTGCAGAATTGGCGAACGGAATGGAAGCCCAGGAAGGCCTGCACTTGCTCACACCTAAGGATTCTTTACTTGGTACACAGGTTGATCGCCAGATTTATGAAGCAGGCCTTCCTTGTCCAGTTTTTGCCAGCATAACTGCCTTTTGGGACTTGCGTATTTGTTTTCTGGTGACTCACTTCTGTCTCCTCACCCTTAACCCACCCGTAGCCAGGGTTGCAAAATTCTGGGAGACACTGCCAACAGCCTCCTTTCTAAGCTTTCTTACTAGAATGTTGGGGTCCTCAACCTCTTTACTCTGAGACAGCGTGTCATGTGGTAACACATGGGCAAAACGGAGCATCTTTATTTAGGAAGGACAGTAAAAACAGTTTCAGCATCATTCTGGGTCTAGGGAAATCTCAAATGAGGCAAGACCCTCCCTCTGTGTCCTTAAGAACCTTATAATCAAGTCATAAATGTAATCACTAGAAACTCAAGTGGCATAATTATCTGAACCCCACTGACCAACTTCCCAGAAGCAGCCTCAAGTATTCGAGGAACTACATAACTACACAGTTACTAACTAGCTCCTGCAGAAGGACACTTTTGTTACACACACTTTATTTTAAGCAACTCTTTTTTACAGGTAAAATATTTTTGAAATTCATGGAAATATTTAGTAGGTTTCCTTAAACAGCAACTTTCAATGGCACCTTTAAAATTAGTTTTAATTTTCTAGAAATTGCTAGTGTGGAATATGAAAGCCGTGTGGTACATTGGAAAGCTTTTAGTCCCTGGACACCAGATGTTCTTGGGCCAGTGCAGAAACACCTCAGTTTCCTCATTTGTACAATGAGGGCTTGATAGATAGTCTCCAGGTCTCCCTCTTTCTTATTCTATGACTTCATGGGGTGGCAGGGTGTTAGTAAGATGGCACTTACAGAAAAGAAGGTCTCTAGTAATGTGGACAAGAGCTATGAAGTTTGGCAGAAAGGACAGGGAAAACCATTCCAGGAAGAGAAGAATGGCTCTGGCTATTGCTGAAAGAGCAGATGTCAGGTTACAAGCAGGCAAAGGTAAGAGATTTGTCAAGTTATTGTTGGAAGCATTTGCCCATGTGATTCAGAAATTAAAGTAGATGGCTAAGAAAGTGGACCAAAGCAGGCCAAATGAAACCCCTCATTAGGAGTTTCCATTTAATCTGTACTTGAGCAAAGAGCAATCTTTGTTAAAGGTTATTCTCAGAAGAACACCTTGAGATATCTGGGAAAGAGAATGGGCACAAAGCTCAGAGTTTGTTGAAAAGTGAATGTGTAATTTTTGTCTTTGTTTGAAAATACACAGGCATGTCAACAAGACTTTGGCCCATTCTCCCTCAGTCATAGTGTCCCCTCTTCCTGAAGACATGATCCTTCTTTTCATTGGATCTTCATCCTCTTTTAACCATTACTTCTGTTAGTAAATTAGTTTCATGCTTATAAACCTAAAAAAAATGTTAGAGTTAAACCAAATCTAGAGATTAGTCACTTCTCTCCATCACCTAATTTTATAATTTGTCTTAAGGACAGAATTAAACATATATACTCTGTATAAAGGGTAAAGGACACCAGCACTTGAGTCCTTAGAAGGAGAACCCTGGGCTTCCTGTGTCTTTGTGCAAGGTGTAAAGAAGAGACAAAGGAAAATTTTCAGGAAAAGGGGAATGACTTTCAAGCTGAAGCTGTCAAAACATTTAAAAGAATATATGATTGGGCTTTTTTCAATTGACAATTGCTTCACCCCTATTAAAATTACTGAGAAGAGATATATATAATTCCTTGTTGTAAGTATTTTGAAATACAAATGAGTAAGCACTTAGATGCATTTTAATGAAATAGTCAAACTTTTTTTTCCCCAAACCTTTATTTTATGTTTCATCAAAACCTCATTGTGCCAAGCTGAAAAGAAAAGAAAAGAAAGAAAGAAAGAAAAACAATTAGAATGAAAGCAACCATTCGCCATTCACCTAGCTGGCTTTTTGCCTGGTCAACTATGTGGGGGAGGTTGTGAATTCTCCCCAAGTTGTCAAGTGAAATCCTAGAGGTGAGGAAGGGACCTGGCTGTACTCAGAGGTGAAAGACTGCTCCCCAGCACCACAGCATAAAGCTAACATCAGAGGCTGATCTGTTTGTGTGAGTTGGTGTTTGAACTGGTGTTTCAAGCCATGGGACTGTGTGTGTGTGTGTGTGTGTGTGTGTGTGTGTGTGTGAGTGAGTGATGTGGGAATGGAGTACCTTATCTCTGCCTTTAGGTGATTTATCAGAGAAGGATCCTGTTGATGAAGTCATCTTGATCCCCACAGACTGGGAGTTGGCAGCTTCTTCTGTAGTCTGGGATTGCTGAGGCCTTAGGGGTGTTGTATGGGCCTGGCAGTGTCCTCCCCACCAAATGACTGGCTTATAGCTCTTTAGAACTCACTTCTTCAGCATCTATTTAAAAAGTAATAAGTAATATATGATTCACTTAAAATAGGTACCACTCAAATCGTGGGTTTGCCTACAAAAGGAAAGTCAGCATTAGGACACTCTCTTAGATACCGGTAGAGGCCCCACTCAGCGAGCCCCATGTCTTGTTGATTCTCTCAGTACCTAAAGGACTTTGAACTTTGGTATTTGGCAGAACAGTTGTGTGGGCAGAGACGCCTATCCCTTCCTTTCAGAGACTTCAGTGACTCTGAGGCACCAGGTACTGAGGGAGAGGCAGTTTGTGGCTGTGTGCTTGGTCCTTTTCTCACTTCCTTAGACTTTTTTCCTTTTAGCTCAGAATTTGGGTGGAGATGCAGGAAAAAGGGAAGAGGACAGGGGAAAAAAGTGACGCTTAAGCAGGACTCTGCCTCACCACAGCTGAAAAGCCCGTGAAGTTTGCCTTTTTCAGGTTCGCCATGCTGCCCACTTTTCTCCCTCCTCAAATCCTCAGGCCATTCCAGTTACCAAAAACTATTCTTCTTTTTTTAAGATTTTATTTACTTATTTGGTGGGGGGGGGGGGGGAGAAGAGTATGTCAGTAGGGAGGGGCAGAAGCAGACTCCCTACCAAGCAGGGAGCCTGATGTACGGCTTGATCCCAGGACCCCTGGATCATGGCCTGAGCTAAGGCAGATGCTTAACCGACTGAGCCACCCAGGCGCCCCCTACCAAAAACTCTTCTTAAGATAGCCTCTAAAGTATAAGCACAAGCATGTGTGAATCACAGACAGCTGTTTAAGGAGCTAATCCTCCTAGGGATTTTTGCATAGGAACCAATACCTAAGAAATGAAGGTCAGGATTTACCAGTAATACCAGAAGCAGAGTTTTTCTGGGAACCTTGAAAGCCTTCCTGCTCTACCAGGGAATTAGGCCTACCTTGTTTGGTAACTGGTACCAAACCCAATTGTGTCTGTAAGTCTTAAGAGAAGCCAGGAGAGTTTGTATGGTTGGGATCTCCAAAGTGAGATCAGGTGGTACATTTCTAGAAGCAATGAGGGATAACAAGAAGAACTTGGGGCCTAGGAGTCAGTCACTCTTTGAGATACTAAGAATGCAGAGATGAATGACACAATTATTCTTCTCTCTAAGGGTTCCATCTAATGGAGAGACAAGAAGACTAATTAATCATCAAAGGATGATGGCTAATGGCCTGTTTGCCAACCTAAAGTAAAGCCAGATCCATCCCACCCATGTTGTAAGAACTCCAGACCAGCTCACATTCTTCTCCGATTATTCCTGAAGTTCCCAGGGGGTGTAAACATATTTGCAAACCAGCCCCTTTAACCTAGACAGTGAGGCTGCCATTTACTTCTTTCTTGCTCCACCTCCCTGGGTGAGGTCTATCCCTGCCCTACAAAGGGGCCCATGCTGCTGAAAATGTCGAAAGATGCCAGCACGCAGTGTCCTCTTCCTTTTTGATAGAGCAAATGGTCTGACCTTTTGCTCTAGCTCTTGTCCAGACTTGCCTCAACTCTGTCCCAATGGGATCCTCATGTTGGGGAAGGTACTTTACCTCCCGACCTACCCCCATACCACCTCCGGTCAACCATGGGGTGAACTTCTTCACACTAACTTGCTGTGTGCTTTCTGAATCTTAGAGAGATTTAATGAAACAACCTTGATTTCTATGAAAGTTGTTACTGCAGTGCCCTCCTCGCTCTAGGCTCCGGGAGGCCGGGTCAGAGGGGATGTGAATGGAGTACACTGTAGTCCTTGCCCACCACTGCTCCATGGCCTTGGCGTCTTTCTCCCTCCTCTCATCATGTCCTTCTCTATGGATGAATCCTTTCCTGGGACATCACAGACTCTTACACAGCTAGGCTTCACTCAGGCTGACTCACCAGCTTTTCACACACAACAGGACACATCTGAAGTCTAGAGTCAATGCAGCTTTAAGCCGTCAGCTTGGGATTGCTGCTCTATGCTTGCCTCAGCGCGGTGTGTACTGGGTACAGAGAAGCCCCAAAGGAAGATGTGGGCAACTTCTCCTGGCATGGGCTGGTATTGAGGAGAGCCCGTCAGACTCAGAGGAGGTGTTGCTCAAGCCAAGTCTGGAAAGATGAGTAGTTCCTCTCCCTGAAGATAAGGAGTTTGAAGTCTGACAGCACCATCCCTCTGCTGTTTGATCAGGGAGTTTCCTTCATAAGAAAAACTGACTTACGTGTAGCACCCACCTCACACAGTCCTGGTGACAGTCAAATATAATCATGTGTGTGAGAGATTCATAAAACCAAAGGCAATGACTATTATTATGACGATAATTATTACGATGATTTCAAGTGCAGTTATTTTATTGGCAGGCCGCCTGTCTTTATTGACACCTCAGAGACAGGCAGACTGAAAACTTGAAGGTAGATGGATGACAACCGAGGGTTGAGGATTTTTTAAAAATAGCACTGTTGGAGATTCAGCACCAGCGGAGGTGGTTACTGAGGGTCCGTGAAACAGTTGGCATCCTGCTGCTGCCTGATATTTGAAACTATAGGATCTTTATTAAGTGATCCCAGTAAACTTTGACCCAGTTGGCTTGTTTCTGTTCAATCAACAAATCCACTTTGTGAGTAGATGCAATATCAGTGTTGCATTGATGGTGGAGATAATCAATTTTGCAACTGCGTTACAGAGAACAGAAGATTGAGTGCTCAGGATTAATCTCTTGTGAACAGGTAAGGATGAAAGGAAGGAGAAGCCCTGGAAATACGGCAAGGAGACTTCTGAGGGTTAGTGGCTGGAAGGTTGAGGTCCCGGGCAGGGTACCAAGAGCTGTCACATAATCTTCTCTAGGAATGCTTTCCTGGTTCTGTGGAATTGATGAAAGAGCCTACTTAGCATCTTTTCATGAAACCAAATTATGTGGGTAAAAACAAAGGACAGTGGGACAGCATCCTGCTGAGAGGCCACATCTTACTCTGCAGGCTTCCTCCAACAGGGTTCTTAGAGATGGCCCATAAGATCAGAAACAACATCTCCTGGATCCAGATCACCGCATGTCCTGTCATGGGCAAGAGTCGGAACCACAAACATCAGAAAAAGGCAACTGTGGGACAAAAGGCCATGTTTATCAAAGTTGGCCTCCCAGAACAAATCTCTAATTCATGTGGGTTAATGTTTGACCCAGTCATGCCCAGGGAAAAGGTGAATGACTCTCCTCGTTTGTCCAAGAGGAGTGTCCTTGGTTTTTATGTCTCTGCCAGTACCAGGGATCTTTAGACCTAGTCTTCCCTCCCCGTTCATCTGATCACTATATAATCAGAACCGAGAGGGGCCTCTAGGTTTGCACAGCTGGAACCCATCTCCAGGAACAAACAGCTGGAACCCATCTTCAGTTGGAGGGAAACTTCCAGACTTTTGTAAGACTCTTCCACCTGGGTAATCTATTTCTCTATTTGTTTATATGTATACTATTTCTAGACATCCACCCATTTCAATGAAACCATTTTTTCCCTTTTAAAAACTCTTGGCCCAAGTTCATGAATTAAGAAGGAAACAAATTAGATTCTAAAGTTTAAAATGCAAACAGATTTCTTCTGGCATAGCCTAAATATGGATAAAGGGAAATTAGTAAGACTGGGAGCAAGTGGTGATTTAGGAGGGATTCCTAAATTGTGATAAAGTCCCCAAAGATCTAGGAAAAGCATCTGTTGAAGGGTTATCTGGAGCCTCTGCCCCAACATTATATGTGGCTTAACAAGGAAAGAAACAGAGTATACTTTTAGCTCTGTTTTCTCGTAATCTTTCCTGCGAATTTCTTTCCTTAAGAAAGTTTTGGATGCTCTTTGAAAGCACAATGGAACAACACATGCCAAGATCAAAAAAAGGTATACTGGCAGGTTGAAGAGAAGAAAGAAGGAAGGAGATAGAGAGAGGAATATACATTGGGTGGGAAGCTTCCAGTTTGAAGAATATTGCCCTAGAACATATAAAAGCGTGAAGGTATATTTATGGAAGTTGTAACTGTAGTTACAATCATAAACTGTTAACTCCCTGGTGCATAAAATTTGATGGATCTCTTGAATACAAAACATTGCCTGTGGGGAGAGAAAGAGTATATTAATTTTTGTGAAGACTAAGGGTTTGGTTTGAGACAGAAGGTGAAGTTAGTTTAAAAAACAAATTGTGGGACAAATTCCACTGGCAAAAATATGACAGTTATGTGCTTGGGTATAGAAGGATATGTGTGAATGAGTTTGACCACCAGATGGGAGGCTCTGCACACTTGGCCTAGGCAGATTCACTCCTGCACCCCATATGATCTCTTACTTGTTTTCTCCCAGTTCCATTTCAACCCCCATTTTGGGGAAATTTAGTATGGAATATATATATATAAGTGAGGAAGTTATGAGTGGGAGAGCAGATGTTGATACCGGTAACCCTAGTGTATACTTGCTAGGATTTGATTTCTGGTTGTCTTAGGGAACTAGGATTACAATAAACCTGGGCAAACCTTAGCTGAGTTGTTAGAGAATGAATGTGCAAATTCTGCAAATGAGAAACAAAGATATCCCTTAATCTCTAAGACTGAGACATGAGGGCCTTCAACCTCCAACAAGCAACTGCTTTTTTTTTTTTTTTAATATTTTATTTATTTGACAGAGAGAGACACAGCGAGAGAGGGAACACAAGGAGGGGGAGTGGGAGAAGGAGAAGCAGGCCCCCCGCCGAGCAGGGAGCCCGATGTGGGGCTTGATCCCAGGACCCTGGGATCATGACCTGAGCCAAAGGCAGATTCTTAATGACTGAGCCACCCAGGTGCCCCAAGCAAATGCTTTTTTAAGGATGTGAAACACCTATGTAGTGTCAGTCCAATGCCTTAACTAGAGGTGGTCTGTGGGCTTGGCTTACCTGCTGAGCCTTAAGGAATGATGCATCTCAGTTAACCTGTTAGCTATTTCTTCCAGCTGGTGCCTTTTGCCACCAACTAAACTTACACACAAACTTGTCTCTGCAATCCCATTCTAGTGGAAGAAAAGGAAAGGAAAAGAAAAGGCTCTTTTATGCTTAATGAGAACTGTGGAATTTCAGGCCTTAACAGTTAGCGACTCTCTTTTTACAGATGAACAAATTTAGGCCTGGAGAGGAAAATGAAGTCAATCATTAAAAACATAATTATTGAGGCAGGCACTGTGATTCAAGGTGACTAAGATGGGCTCTGCCCTCCTATTGATTACACACCAGTAGGAAACACTGACAAGTAAACAGGTCATTGTTTGCCCAAGACCACATAGATAATGGCTTGGAAATGGCACTCATGAAACCTGGCAACAGGTAAATCTTTATTTGATGATATCCTTGTGGACAGATCAGCTTTGTGACTTTTGTTTGCTTTGACACTTAATATTTAGTAAAGTGTCCTTGATCTTAATATCTAAAGCATAGAGTGTTTGGACAGAGACTCTAGGCAGACCTGCGGGCTCACGCTGCCTTCTGTGAGCAGCAGTATCCCCACAATCTGTATAATACTGGCGCTTCCTACCAGGACCCACCGTCTCTTCCGTACCCTGGAATGGTTGGGAACATTCCTACACACCACTGCCACTTAGTGACTCTTTTGGGTACTACCAGCTCTCGTTTTACTTCCTGATTTTTTTTTTTTTTTTTTAACTCTGGGACTCTGACTCTGCCAGAGAGCTGTGACTGTGTGACCTCTAAGGTCCCTTCTACCTTGAGATCCTGTGATTCTACAATTACCTTTGATTTTTGAAGGCAATTTTTGTCCATTGCTGAGCAAGAAACTTAGTTGATTTCAAATCAGTAAAACTTTGATGAGGTCTTCCAAAAAACTAAAAAAAGAAAGCACACCCAGGAGACTGAAAAGCACAATATAAACTTTTTTTAAATTTTTATTTATTTATTTCCAGAGAGAGGGAACACAAGCAGGGGGAGTGGGAGAGGGAGAAGCAGGCTTCCCGCCGAGCAGGGAGCCCGATGCGGGGCTTGATCCCAGGATCCCAGGATCATGACATGAGCTGAAGGCAGACGCTTAACGACTGAGCCACCCAGGTGCCCCTCAGCTGCTATTTATATCAGTATTGTGGAATAGTCAAAAGATTTCTTAGCAGTGCACCAAATCTGTTTATAGTTATTATGAAACAGATAAGGTGGATCAATGCCAAATGTTGATGAGAAAGAGAGCTCACTTTGCTTACTCTTGTCACACGTCTTTCCATGTAACCAGCAAAACCCCAGATTCCCTTGTTTTTCTGGATTCACAGTCATACTCCCAGGGCTGTTTAGCAACAGTACAGGCTTAGTGTTTTGTTATAGTCTATATTTGTTTAATTCAACACACTAGGACCTATGGCCTCTGTGAAGGCTACAAAATTATTTGATATGAAAATCATGTTTATGACTTACACACAAGAAAGCACAAAATAAAAATTAATAATTTAATGTCTATGAAAATGTACCATTTATTTTTAAATTTAGTATTCATAGGAATTATATTACATTTAAGGATAATTTGAAGGTCAAATTTTTCTCCCATTGCAAGAATTTCTCAGTATGTGTGGGGATGATTGCCAAAAAACACCCAACCCAGTCATAAATTAAATGAAGTACTCACAAACAATTTAGAAACAGAATTATAAAAATCCTTTTTTTAAATTTTATTTTTGAGAGGGCGAGAGGTGGGTAGGGACAGAGGGAGAGAGAGAATCTTAAGCAGACTCCACACTTAGGGTGGAGCTGAGGCAACATGGGGGCTCAGTCTCACAACCCTGAGATCATGACCTAAGCCAAAATCAAGGGTCTGACACTTAACTCACCGAGCCACCCAGGCGTCCCATAACATCAGTTTCAAATTTACAGTGAAAATCATTTTTATTGTTGGATGTGGGGGTATTCACATATATTTGATATAATGTGTAGGACTATGGTGAATTTCATCATTCCAATTTTAGTATATGTGCTGCCAAAGCGAGCATGGACTATGGTGGTTTTTAAAGGCTCTGAATATTCTTTACAATTTTCTCCAAAGAACTAAAGGTATAATCAGAAACTACCTGCTGCAGACACCAAGTATCTCTCAATTCTCAAATCTTCAAATTTCATAAGAAATACAATCTTAAAAGTTCATTAGGGCGCCTGGGTGGCTCAGATGGTTAAGCATCTGCCTTCGGCTCAGGTCATGATCCCAGAGTCCTGGGATCGAGTCCCGCATCGGGCTCTCTGCTCCTTGGGAGCCTGCTTCTCCCTCTGCCTCTCTCTCTCTCTCTGTCTCTCATGAATAAATAAATAAAATCTTTAAAAAAAAAAAAAAAAAAAGTTCATTAAAAATTGTTCTCTGTTTTGTTATAATCTATATTTGTTTAATTCTATTTTTAATTATCTATCACTGAGTTAAAATCATGTTCTGGGAAAAAGTACCATGTCTACCCTGTGGGTGTGCGTTTGCGTATCTGACACACCACCCCTGGGATGTGTGAGTTCTAGAGTTTGAGATTGACAGCTCTTTCTTGAGAGATAAAGGCAGAAATCCTCTTCTTCTTTTGAGAAAAATTTGAGAAGTTATTGCAGCAAATTGTAAGGTCTTTGACTTGATGAAAAGATCTAAGGAGGGGGGCCAGGCTGGCTCAGTGGCTATAGCATGTGACTCTTGATCTCAGGGTTGTAAGTTTGAGCCCCATGTGTGTCATAGTTTACTTAAAAAAAAAAAAAAAAGCTTAAGAAAAAAAAGCCTAAGGAGTTGTTTTGGGGTTTGTTTTTGTTTTTATCCCATGGTAACATCATTTGCCTATGGTGTAACAGTCTATGTACACGTGCAGGGAAAATTCGACAATATTCTTTGAGAATAATCCGAAGTGTTTCCAATGCAAGAAGCACCTAGGAAAAAGCTTTTATTCTTTTTCCAGTCCTCCGTAAGAGTTGACCCCAGACGGACCCAAAGGATTACATGGGTTCTTCCATGTTCCTTCCTGGTCTTTCTAAATGGTACATCATAATTCCACCTTTGGCCATGAAACACTTACTTCTTGGGGAACTAGGTCTGTCTCCCTTCACCTGAAGATCAAACTGCTGTCAAATGCTCTTCTCACAGCCAGCCGACTGACTGACTTGAGTACCTAGAATCTTGTCTTCAACAGTCCTCTGATTGACCCTTCCCTGGGCTCAGGGTTCCCTAAAAGTCCCCCTTCTTCATAGCTCTCACCCCCTATCTTACTGTCTCATCTCAGGAAATTGGAGCTCCCAACCCTTCCCCATGGATGCTACATCCTCTTTGAGGGAGGCATTTGGTGTGTCTTGATTGATGGTCTTTGCGATCCAGGACCTAGCACAGTGGTCTGATACCTGCAGGGGCGTGTGTAAAGTTTGTTATTATAGTAATTGATAAATGAATTACAGAGTGTGGATGGATTTTGTAATGCTATGACTGACCGCAGGGTAGATAAATACTCAGCAATTCTGAGGGATAGGAAAGAATGGTTGGGGCAGGAAGTTGTGTTCAGGAAACATTTTTTTTTTTTTTTAAGATTTATTTATTTGTCAGAGAGAGAGAAAGAGGGAGATAGAGCATAAGCAGGGGGAGCAGCAGGCAGAGGGAGAGGGAGAAGCAGGTTCCTCGCTGAGCAGGGAGCCCAACACAGGACCCTGGGATCATGACCTGAGCCGAAGGCAGACGCTTAACCGACTGAGCCACACAGGCGCCCCTCAGGAAACTTTTAAATAGACTTTCCAAAGAAAGGGATTGACGGAAAGTTTAGGATTAATGAGGAAGGGAAAAGAAAAGATGTAATTAGCTGACTGAAGATACCTGATTCATGTCAGAGAGGAAAGTCCCTGTTCCTTTAGCCTGATTGGGCAATGCTGTTCTTGTGCCCCTACCACACCTCCTTTTGCCCTTGGCAGGAGTCTTTGCTGGAAGAGATGGTGATGGGCCTGGGCCCCCTGTTGTTGGTCTTCATGCTGGGTCCGGGTCTGACCCCACCAGCCCTGACTCAGGATGACTCCAGGTACAGACGCTTCCTGACCGAGCACTATGATGCCAAACCAAGGGGCCGGAATGCCAGATACTGTGAAAGCATGATGGAGATACGAGGCCTGACCACACCCTGCAAAGACACCAACACCTTTATTCATGGCAACAAGGGCAGCATCAAGGCTATCTGTGGAAATAAGAATGGAAACCCTTATGGAGAAGCTTTAAGACTAAGCAAGTCTCCTTTCCAGGTCACCACCTGCAGGCATGTAGGAGGGTCCCCTCGGCCTCCGTGCCGGTACAGAGCTACCCCAGGGTTCAGACACGTTGTTGTTGCCTGTGAACACGGCTTGCCTGTCCACTTTGATGAGTCCTTTTTCCGTCCATAACCAGAGGCCACAGCTGGCTTTGCTCTCCTTTTCTTGCATTTCCCTCCACATCCCAGAACGGCAACATTTATGGCCAGGGGCCCAGAGAATGAGCTGCCTGGATCTCTTGTTTTCCATTTTACAACACGTCTAATAAATAAAAGTGTCTCTGAAATCAGTAAGAATCAAAGTCTTCCCACTAATTATTGGCCTATTAATCTTACCCCATTTTCTCGATTCAACTGCTCCCTGAGAGGATTGGATAGAATAGAAATGCCCTTTTCCTTATCGGTCAGTTCCTTATCAGTCAGTAAGGAGGTGGACTTTAGCTTTCTGTAAAGGTAAGGTGATTAGATTCATCTTACAGAGAGAACTAGGAAAATTCCAGGGCTCATGGCAACTGAACAGAATTTTCAGAAGGGGCAAATAATAAGCCAATATTACTTTTACAAATATTAAACCTTGAGGAGAACAGTTTAGGACTAAATACCAACAGATTCATTCCACTTTCTCTCTTTCACACACATGTGTGTGAATGCCAAGGGGCAGCCACCTCTCGTCTTAAGCAGGAGGTAATTTTTTGATGTTGCTTTGAATGGAATGTTCCTAGGGTATTCTCATGGCTATTTTATATAAGGATCAAAAAGTGATTACTTTATTATTTACTTATTTATTCATTATTACATTATTTTCTCCTTAATCTCTTACTTTATTGACCAAGGTCTGGCTACTTTGAGATCTTAGGGAAGTCATAGAAAGATTCCAAACATTATCCCTTATACTTCTTCAACTAGATTTGGTTTTCAAGTAAACATACACTTAGGTTGACGACACTTTCTTTGTAAAATATACTAATCGATCCACCGGTTAAGTGATTAACTTCCTGTTAACTTAATTTCTATCAACTGGTGCCTCAATATTTTATTTGGAAAGTAGTTAATAAGTTACAGTTATAAGTCACAGTTTTGCTATCTTGTGAATATGTAACTATTGTGGTCACAGTATTCCCAACGGTGGCCTCCCCTGCTGCCCACATTGCCCTGAAATGGGTGCAAAACCCTAGTTGCTCAATACTCAGGTTATAGACCAGTATCTAGGTGCCACCCAGGAGAGCCCGACCTTGCTGAAAATATTCAGATTTTGGGAAGAAGTGATGGAGGAGTAGGTTACTAGTGTACACTCAGCCCATGAATCTGTCCACTTTGAGTTATCTATTTCAAAATTGAAAACACTGTCTGTAGTTAGGGAGAAGAGTTTTCCAAACCTCTCTTATTAGAAAATTTGCTTGTTATAAAATCTCAAAAACCCCTTAAGGAATAAGAAAATTCCAGTTTTTGGTAGAATATTTGGACCCTTTCTCAGGTTCTCCAGCCAGTACCATCTCCCTGATATGAAGTGAAGTGACTTCCATACAGATCATTGCCCCACTCAAGCTCTTGATGGAGAAGGTCAAAGGTCTGGACCGTTATTACATTGATCACACCATATTTATGAAAACTGCTGTCTTCTCCAAACATCTGCTTAGAGCATTAATCATTGCATACTCTGCTCTAGTGTTAAGGCAAATGACCGTTTCCTGGGAAATCGCATGGCAGTGGGATGGGGGTGCTTCCTGTCCTGCTGATGGAGCTAGCAGCTGTGAGCCAATCCTAGTCACTTTTGCTCTGGGTCTCTTGTTCTCTCACCGTCAAAAGCTGTTTAGAATGAAATATCAAGTCACAGGCAGGTCATTTTATCTCGAGCGAATCATTTGAGGAATTGAAGTGCTGGTCGGCTGTACTTTATTGACTTTGCAAGGAAAAGAGAAGAAAAACCTCAAAAATGTCAAATCCTTCGAGGAATGGTGGCATTCAAGGAAGAAAATTCCATGCAACTTGGAGAGAACAAATTTCTCTAGAGACACAGTGGAAATTCTAGTAGGCTTTTTTAAAAAAGCCTTATATGGGGCACCTGGCTCAGTTGGTTAAACGTCTGCCTTTGGCTCAGATCATCATCCCAGGGTCCTGGGAAGGATCGAGCCCTGCATCGGGCTCTCTGCTTGGTGGGGAGCCTGCTTCTCCCTCTCCCACTCCCCCTGCTTGTGCTCGCTCTCTCGCTCTCTGTCAAATAAGTAAATAAAATCTTTTTAAAAAAGGCTTATAGTTTCTTGGGAATATAAGTACTCTACAAAATAAAGGGAAGGGGATCCAAAATATATGCAATTTGCTGTAGTCATTCACTATTTTTATCAGATTGAAGGAAGCAAAGGAAACCAAGAAGAATGGAAATTGTGAAAAGATCATTGCCAACACTTACTAAACACTTATCAGAGGCTAGGCATTGTGATAAGCACTTTACATTGATTTTATCATTTATTCTTCATAACATCTCTAAGAGGTAGGGACTGTGATTATGCTCATTTTACTTATGAGAAAATATGCCGAGAGCTTAAGTAATTTCCCCAAGGTCACACAGTTAATGTGGCAAAGCTAGGTCTTTGGGATCACAATATCCAAATTAGTTCTTATTGAGAGTCAATCTGGTGCAGCAGAAAAAGCCTTTGGGACAAGCTCTGACCAAAAAGTATGTGTTGGGATGATTTGGGGATCATTTGATTTTCTGTTGTACCTAGAGCCTTGAGATGTACCCATTGATGTTTACATGGGATTTCGGGTGGCAAATATTTTTCCCTGTCTTGTTAAATCAGTCAGTTGGTGTGGCTGAGGCCATGGGTTTGCTCTTGCATGAATAGTTTACATCTTCTCTGTAGCCAGTTATTTTGCTAAGACGTGATCTCAGTCACAAAGAAGCAGGATGAGAAAAAGTAGACAGAACTGTGCAAGATGAGAGGTACAAGATTAGATTTGGGGAAAACAACCTAAAGTACACCACTGTGATGAAACCATTACCCGAGGGCTAAGTGTGCCTTCAGAAGTTATATCCATTGGTGCTGGGCTGAGGGGTAAATTGAACATCATTTCTCCCTGCCCCCTTCCTCTTGCAGCTCCTTCGTTCCCTCTCTTCCTGACTCCATTTCTCATATCAGCTACAGGCACAAGCAATGACCTAGAACTTTACAACTTTCTGTGTAGAGGCAGAAGGCGGCTGTGAACCTAGGAGGTGGCATGGAAAAGAGAGAGATGGTTCTGTTTCATTATGGTCATTACCACTAACCAAAGTGTAGGCTTAGGTGGAACAGATTGCAGGTCCCTCATCAGCCATTTCAGTTCCTTACGCGTGTGATCCGACACCATGAAGCAGCTTTTCTGAAAATGAAGGACAGTAGTACCCAGAGGTATCATCCCAGGAATTCAGCTGAGGCTGGACGTGGACTGCACGTGTAGAAATGGGCCTGTCTGACTCAAAAAGTTGCCCTGGCTACTTTGGGTTTCTCACTCCCTGTTGAATGGAGCTGATTTTTCTTTGCCCTGGTGAGGCAGCCCTGCCCCACAGCAAGAGTCAAGTAGTTCAAGGTTTGACTCCATGTCAGTCCCAGACTGACAGCCAGAAGGCAGCGTCTAGCTAGTTAGTGTTGGTGAGTGACCCCCACCTTTGCTCCCGCCCTATTCCACCTCTGATTGAATTCTGTTGCTAGAGACAAGCAACCCTGAGTATAAACATCGTTGGTATCTTGAATATTTAGGAAGTGGGATGGGAGAAGCAGTCAGAGGATGGTGGAAAGAGTACAGATTTTAGAGCCAGATAGACCTGGTTTCCTTTCTTTAGTCAACCAAAGCAGTGTTCTAAAATCTTTATCACAGTGCTTTTTTTGTTGTTGCTCCAGAGGTTTCTGTTTGTTTGTTTTTTAACTCTGTAAAACAAATGTTTATTCCCACCATCAAGAGAGGTCAACACAAAGATCTTGTAACCAGAGAATATGGATAATTCCCAATAGCTGTGGACAAGGCAGGCAGAGCATCGAGGATAGATGCATGACAATAGACTCTATCACCAGGGCCTAGTGTTTGGGGTTGTACAAGGACACAGGAAAAAAAAAAAGACACAATCCACGTCCTTTTTTGTGGAGATTGTGCTGTTTAAATTCATTTTTTAAATGTTTCTTAGCTTAGTGGTCAATTCCACAAGCCTGGAAAATACCTTCACTCACTATATCCATTTCATTTCATTTGTTCACGAGCTCACTCATTTCATTTATTTATTCAGCCAATATTCACTACCTTCAAAGCACGGTGGCTGGGTACTCTGCTTTTGTAGGGGTTCTTTACAGAGGATGAACCGGATTTCCAAAATGACCTGATTTTAATACCACAGGAAGAATAGCCGCAGGAGAGGAAAGGCTAACCCCAGTATTACTCTGGCCTCTTTTCTGCACCTTCCTCAATTCCAGATGTAAGGAATGAAAATCAGTTCACAAATTTGCTCTGAAAAATCATGAGTCTATCCAAATTTTCGGGAATCAGAGTCTCTAGAGGACCAAAAACTCCAAAGATCTTATGACCAGAGAATAACCTCAAGAGACGGTCAACTCCAGTTTCACCTAGATCTGCCTTTCCTTCCCGTTCCTTCTCTGACCACGGAGGCCAGATGCCCTGGACGGCCACGCGGTCAGTGCCTGTCCTGAGTGGCTGTACTTGCTGCAGCAAGTTCTCTCCATGAAAGAGAATGGTTCTTGTTTTCAGAGAAAAGCGTGTTTTGCAAACTCTTTGCTCTTGGGAAAGCAGACGGGAAAAGTTGTGAGCAGAGAAGAGTGGGGAACTGGTACAGATAAGGAGGAAAGAGGAGACTAGAGTTGAGGCAATGTCTATTTGCCGTTCCCAACACCTCTCCCCACAGTGCCCGCATCTCACCTTCCTTTCTCCTGCCCCTTGGGTTTCTGTCTAGGCATCTCCCAGGTAGTGATGGCTCTCCAGAGGACCCGTTCCCTGCTTCTGCTCTGGCTGCTGACCCTGCTGGGGCTGGGGCTGGTACAGCCCTCCTATGGCCAGGATCGCATGTATCAGCGATTCCTGCGGCAGCATGTGGACCCTGAGGAGACAGGTGGCAATGACACCTACTGCAACTTGATGATGCAAAGACGGAAGATGGTGGTGCGTCAGTGCAAGCGCTTCAACACCTTCATCCACGAAGACATCTGGAACATTCGTAGTATCTGCAGTACCGCCAATATCCAGTGTAAGAACGGCAAGATGAACTGCCATGAGGGTGTAGTGAAGGTCACAGACTGCAGGGAGACAGGAAGTTCCAGGGCCCCCAACTGCAGATACCGGGCATCGGCGAGCACTAGGCATGTGGTCATCGCCTGTGAGGGTGACCCCCAGTTGCCTGTGCACTTGGACAGATAGACACCAGCTGGCGGCCCTTATGGCCCGGTGGTTGGCCTTGAACTTACTCCTTGAATAGCAGTAAGTAATGCATTTGAGCTGCCCCAGGCTCTATCTCCTCTATTTCTGACTCTTTTTCTCTTTATAACCCATTCTGTTAAGCACATTGTATCAAAGAGAAATGGAGACATAAACTTATAATGAGTCTGGGCTTTTCTGTAGTAAACTTTTTGGCTTTCTTTTATAATACTGGTCAGTTTAGCTCTCTCAGATCCTATCCTCTGGAATTTAGTCATTATATGGATTTATATAGCATTTTAAGCATTTCAAAGTACTTTCATCTAAATCATGTCATTTTAATAGCACAGCAATTGTGCGATGTTGCTGATGTTGTTATATGTAGGAGCCCAAAGTTCAGGGACTTGTGGAAAACCATGAAATTAGTGGAAAAGCTGATACAGAAACCCAGTTGAACTGGCTCCTAATCCAGGCCTTTTTCCACTTCATCACGAGGAGCGTTTTGAAAGTAACTGCTTTTGGTTATTCCCAAAAGTCAGCTGTTGGGAGAAGCATTAGAAATTTGGAAATGCATGCTGGCAAAATGAGAGCTCGGTCTGGATAATCTGGCTCCCTTGTTGTGCTGGGGTCTAATGGCATCAAGAAACGATACAAGAGATTTACTTTCTCTCTTCCCAGACTTTTGAATCACTCTAGTAAGTCAGAATATTAGAAATGTTCTAGATCATTTAAGACTCATTCACTCTTCCTGACGGAAACATCTTTCATGTTTTACTTGTAATAAAGACCTTAAACTGCAGATATCTGAGAAGGTTGTGCTAAGGTTCTTGTGGGAGTATTTTTTTTTCCTCCTACCCTCTTTCAATTCTTCAGTTTATAAGCATGCACACACCTTAATATCCTCATACACTCTGGTCAAAGACTAATGCCCACCAGATCCATGACCACGACACGGAAACCCTTTCTCATTTACTCCAAGGGAATGAACCCTCTCAATGCTCACACCCTTCCCTTCTCCCTTTGACTATTTTAAACAAATTGGGGAACAGAGATGTATGCAGACACTAGCTGCTAAGGAAAGGAAGTGTGTGTGTGTGTGTGTGTGTGTGTAAGGACTAAACTGAAATCATTTGAGTTACAGCAGATACAGAAAGAAATCTTTTTTAAAAAATTGATTTGGTATACATATACATTGTGAAATTATCCCTACAGTCAGGCTAACAAATTCATCACTTCACATAGGTATCCCTTTGTGTGTAGTAAAAACACATAGGATTTATCCTGTTAGCAAATTTCAAGTTTATAGTACTGTATTGCCACCTGTTAAGAAAAATTAACTGAGTAAATTGTTTTAAAATAACTTTCTTTTTTTAAAGTTTATTTATTTTTAGTAATCTGTACACCCAAGTGGGGCTCGAAACCACAACCCAAGATCAAGAGTCACACACTCCCTGACTGACCCAGCCAGGCAGCCCTTAACTGAGTAAAATTTTAAGATCTTATTGGCTTTATTCAATGATTCATGGATCAGGCAGCGTCCAATCTAGCAGAGAGAAAGGAGCTCCAAGGCAGGAGGAAACAGGAACAAGGATGTTATGCTAGGAAAAAGAGCAGGTCAGTTATTGCAAAGTTACCTTCCTTTAGGGAATGGCAGGGATCTATCAGGCAGATTAACTAGTGCTGAACAAGCAGGTCCTGATTTCTGGCAGAGCCAAACTGTAGTTAAGTCTCAATTTGGTGATGTGGGGCTTAGCAGAAGCAACTCCTTTTTGAGTTTTAACATACTTACAGTCACTATGCTATACATCAGATCTCCAGAATTTATTCAGTTGCAAAACTGACATTTGACCAACATTTCCCCATTTCCTCTACTTCCCAAGCCCCTAGTAACCACCACTGTACTCTGCTTCTATGAGTCTGACTATTGCAGATTCCACATATAAGTGAGATCACACAGTATTTGTCTTTCTGTGTCTGGTTTATTTCACTCAACATAATGTCCACCAGGTCCACCCATGTTGTCAAAAGTCACAGGATTTCCTCTCAAGTCTGAATAACTAATACTAATTCCATTGTCTGTTTATACCATATCTTCTTTATCCATTCACCATCACTAACCATCAGGGAAATGCAAATCAAAACTGCAACGAGATATCACCACACATCTGATATAGGATGGCTATCAAAAAAAAAAAAAAAAGAAAAACAGATAAGAAGTGGTGTAAGTGTTAAAGTGCCTGACAATAAGCTTTTGATCGCCAAGGCATCCGTTTCAAAGACATCCATCTCAAATACACACATTCCTAGCTGTACAGCTAGATAAGGAGCGATGGCATCCCACCCATGAAATTCCCCCTTTAGCCCTGGGTGACCCTACATAACTGACCATTTGTGTGACCCTGCTTTTCCTTTCCCATGCTTTCATTCCCACTCTTATGTTTTAAATTCGCCAATAAAAAGTGAAACCTCAAAATCCTGGGCATCCCACCCTTGACTCCAATAAAGGCAGAGCCCCGAGTGTGTGCGCTCTTTCTCTACACAAGACCTCGCTGTGGGGCTCTGGGTGTGCCATGTACCTTCCAGAATATATGAGGTTATTAGCCTCATTTTTTTCAAAGCTCCCTGAGGGTTGTTGCTGAGGTGTATCTTGCAATCATCATAAGAGCCACAAGGGTCAGCTCAGCCACAAGATTGGCTCTGGATGGGAAAATGTCTGTGGGGGCCGACCTCAAATAGTGCGGGCAGTGTACATGCCTGCAGGCATCCCTAGTTGATGGCATCACTATCTAATAGCTGAGACCAACACAAGACAGTGAGGATATGCAGAGAAGAGAACCCTGGTACACTACCGGTGGGAATGTCAATTGGTGCAGCCATAATGGAAAACAGTATGGAGATTCCTCCAAAAATTAAACATAGAACTACTAGGGGATCTGGGCGGCTCAGTCAGTTAAGATCTGACTTGACGTTAAGCGTGTGCCTTCGGCTCAGGTCATGATCCCGGGGTCCTGGGATCGAGCCCGGCGTCGGGCTCCCTGCTCAGTGGGAAGCCTGCTTCTCCCTCTCCCACTCCCCCTGCTTGTGTTCCCTCTCTCGCTGTGTCTCTATCAAATAAATAAAAAATCTTAAAAAAAAAACAAGTCTGACTTGATTTCAGGTCAGGTCATGATCTCTCCGCTCAGTGGAGTCTGCTCAGTATTCTCTCTCTCTCTCTCCCTCATCCCCTCCCCTCTCCCAAAATGAATAAATAAATCTTGTAAAAAAAAAAAAAAAATTGAACTACCATAGGAACCAGCAATCCCACATCCGGGTGTTTATACAAAGGAAATGAAATCAAGATCTCAAAGAGATACCCACACCCCTATGTTCATTGCGGCATTGTTCACAGTTGCAAGACAAGGAAACAACCAAAAAGACCATCAACAGAAAGAAAATTTTTTTTTTTTAAGTTGTATTTATTTAAGTCGCCTCTACACCCAATGTGGGGCTCTAACTCACGACCCCGCGATCAAGAGTTGCATATTCTTCCGCTTGAGCCAGCCAGGTGCCCCCAAAAGTGAAGGAATTGTTAAATTTCAGTGGCAGGTTAGTGAAAATAGAGATGTTAGTTTTTTTCCCCTGTGAAAATTAATAAAAGGAAACCTGGGTTAGAACGGCTGTGGGGACCAGCAGGGGGCGCTCTCATGCCCCACCACTCACACCAACTACAGATCCAACCGGAAAAGACTACTTTGCAAGGCAAACTGCTTTACTAGCCCAGCAGGAAGATAGGCTTCCCCACCCTGCTCCTCAACGGTCCAGCCAACTGAGTTTGTCACAACCCAGCCAAAGCAAAGTTACTACACTTCGAACCCACAGTTTACTCCAATGCACTTTCTGTTTACAACAGCCTTCCAAACTTCCTCCTTTCCTCTAGAAAAAAGTGCTCCTCTCCTTTGTTCAAGGACTTGCCTATGGTTTAGCTGTAGTTTGCTTGTCCCTGATTACAGTTCTCTGCTATTCCTGAACAAGCCCATTTTTACTGGTAAAATAACGTAGTTTTATTTTTTGAGGTTATCATGCCATACCAGTTCATGACTCTATAATATCCATCCATGGAGTCCTTGGAAGCCCATGGATTCCAGGTTAAGACAACCTAAGACATTATCATCATCTGCAGGAGGAAATTTGTTACTGTTACGGTTTTGAGTAAGAGCTGTATCAAAACACTGAAAAACTGAATAATGGTTAACAAAAGGACATATCAAGGAATTAATAGAAAGGAGTTAGAGTCAAGGAAAATGTTTAAAGAAAGAATATAATTAACAAATGATTTTAAATTTATATTCAAGGGATAATATCTCTTTAGGAACTCAAATTAGAAGCCACACCCAAGGAACCGCTGGTAGACAGAACTCGAGGAAGCAGACCAACTAAAGAGCTCTCAGAAGCAGTGGTTAACAGACTTGCCTGGGCCGCTTTGGTAGTTGATTTCTGCAGATGTAAAGGGACATGTTCCTACCGGTCAGTTTCCGGTGCTTCCTAACTGGCTTTATTTCAGAGAAGCCTTAGAGCTTGTGGCTTAGCTCGTAGCTGAATGTATGGATGTATGGATGCTTTGGGTTCACAATAATTTCTCTTCCACTTCAAAAGTAGAATATCACACTTATTTCAGAAACACTGGATTAACTGTTTAAAATTGGCAGTGACTGGGGTAGAACAACCTTATGATGGTATTATCAACAATTTAGATCAACATTAACACTTTATTATTTAAAAAACTACTTTCACATGAATTACTTCCTATGATTCTCAAAATTCCTCACTGAAGTCCTATAATATACTGTAAAATAGGATGCCTTGGAAACCTGTGGCTCTCTCTCTGAGCTTGTCCCTCCACACATCAGCCCTCCTAGCTTCTCCCTGCTGCCTCTCTCTGCATTCACTGAGTCACTACCCGGTCTAGGTCTTCAGTGGATCACATGAACTTGTTAGGGAAGGCTATGGATATATGGTCATATGATGGCCATCTTAATTTTTCTCAGAGTCATCTTTCTTTTTTTTTTTTAAGATTTTATTTTATTTTATTGTCAGAGAGAGAGAGAGAGCATGCGCACATGCAGGGGGAGCAGCAGGCAGAGGGAGATGCAGGCTCCCCAGTGAGCAGGAAGCCCGATGTGGTACTTGATCCTAGGACCCGGGGACCATGACTTGAGCAGACACTTAACCAACTGAGCCACCCAGGCGTCCCTGAGAGTCATCTTTCAAGTCCTCCAAACCCAAGTGCCCAGAATTCCTGTCTTTTTACTCTCTTTCTTCACCCAAAAATACTAGAGAGTAGTTGGATTTATGGAGTGTGATCTGAGACAACCAGTAGAGGGCAAAATGGAGTCTCTCACATCAAGTGGGACCCTGTGTCAAACAGGGGTCTGTGTCAAGCCGTGACACAGAAGTTAAAGGTACTGCAGCTAGGAGATATTCCCTGGGACCAGTGTCAGCTGGCACCCCAGAACTGATAAGGAGCAGAACCAGAGGAGTTCTGCAGGGGCCTAAAACCAATTCAATCCCTTTAGAAAGCGGGGATTTGGGCATCAAACTGTCAGACTCTTCAGACCTGACCCTTCTGTGTCTGACCACTTAAAAAGGCAACTGCTCCCCAAGGTTCTTTCTCACTGATCTCCAGACAGAACTGAAATCCTTTCCTCCTTGAACATAAGAAGCAGTGAGTGCCCAGAGCTGCCCCGGATCTGACCAAGGCCTTATCTCAACTGTGCACAGACTGACTTCAAGTTTGGTTCGTTAACTTACTACATCTTTCTGCTCTCTGCTTTGTTCTGTGGTTTGTCTTCTGCCCCGCTCTGTGTGCTGTGTAAGAAACTGAGTTGATCACATGGTGAAATGTCATTGAATTTGGAATCCTGAACCTGTTTTATAATTGTGATTTAACTTTGCTTTATGATTGACTAAAACTGACATTGTGGAAAGACACAACTTATGTGTGGGCCTTCATAGTGTGCTCATGAAGTTGGTGTAGAGGGCAGGATTCCATGTCATTGACTCATCATGTGTTAGAAAATTTAGTAGAATCAGAAAAGACTCCTAAAATCTTGAATTGACTATAAAAGAACTAAAAATAAACTGTGGAATAATCTGTGTGAATATAGACTTCCCAGGCATCTCACTGAGAGTGAAATCCTAAGGTATGGGCACTGGCAGGTGAAACGGAGACCGGCTCTGTGCAAGGAGAGGTTGGCAGCAGAAGCTCATCCAAGGCTTACCCCTCTGCATGCAGGGCATGAGATGGAACTAGCCAAAGCTGAGACCAAGGGAGATTGCCTCAGAAAGGCACTTGGAAGGCTAAGAAAAATTTAAGCATTGGGGACATTGCAATGATACATGCCACTACTGACCAAATTAATCTATGACTTGGCAGAAAGATGTGAACAAAAATTGTGGAAAAATCTGTACAAATATCGCAGGTATAAGTGGGAAATAGAGCTCTACATAGTTAAGAAATTGTATATAGCAGCTGCTAGGTTACAAAAAAGGAAAAATGATGTGGGCACTAGGTAAATGCCTAAAAAGGATGGTGAAAAGGGCCAACAGGCCTGATGCCATACTTTGTATAGAAGACCCATGGTACCCCATGGAGTTAGAAGTTAGAAAGAAGCTCACAACCACGACCCTGGGAAATGTAATCATGGATCTGAAGGACCCTAAAAATGTAAAGCCCTTAGTGTCCTGAGTGCCCATTGTAGAGGTTCCCATCTTACTGATGAAACCATCTCGCAGCTAGACCAGGACAGGCAAAGGGGCAAAGAGCTAGCTAATAAAGTAATAAGGAAGGCCAAATCAATGAATAATTTAAGTTTAAAAAACAATAAACTCTTAGGACCCCAGGATCCCCATCCTGAGGTCCCAGGAGACTATGATAACCCCTGGGCGGGGGGATTATCACAGCAGACCTACAATTACAAGGAAGAAAATATTAGATTATAGTAATGGACAAGGAAAACCTGTGGAAGTAGTGGAGGATAGAGAATACACTCGTGCTGAGCTTCAGAAGATTAGAACACATTTTTGTCAAAAACATATATCTGATGTAGACTGGTTGCTCCATGTGCAAATCTCTAGTAATATCCTATACTGATGACAATAATGACAAATAATGAGAAGGAGCAATTAAGACAAGAAAAGGAAAAGTTAATACAGCATTTAAGGGAACAGGAATGAACTATTAACAATGAAAAAAACATCAGACCCAGACATTCATTGCAAATTTCTAGGAATTCAATGGTCTTCTGAAGGAAGTTACCAGGTAAAGGAATAGATAAAATACAAGCAATAGGACTGCCTAAAGATAAAACAGAGGCACAAAGACTTATAGGCCTTTTTGGATCTTGGAGACAGCACATACCATGCTTCAATGTAATTTTAAAACCCATATACAAAATAACTAGAAAAGCACAGATTTTGAATGGACAGAACAACAACAGGTTTTAGATACATTAAAGGATTTCATCAAGACATTTCAAACTATCCAGCACCAGGAAAACCATTGAGAATAGAAATATTAATGAGTAGAAAAAAAAAAAAAAAGAAATATTAATGAGTAGAGACTATGGTACACGGACAAAGAAAGAACACAAGCCTAATTTTCTACCAGTAGCATTTTGGACTACAAAGTTTCCATATTCAGAACCTAAATATTCAATATTTGAAAAACATATATGATTGCTCTATGAAGCTTTAAGAAATACAGAACTCCTAATGGGAAACCAAAAAATAATAGTGCAGAGTCATATACCTTTGCTCCATTGGATAAAACTAAGCCTGGAAGAATTGACAGGTATCCAGATTGATTTGAAATCACTAACTTGGAAATGGTATATCCAAGGAAGGGACACTTCTTTCCAGGGACAACCAGGACTCCTCACCGAGGAGATACATAAGACTGAAACAGACTTGTGGGAATTCATTCTGAGGGAAGGACAAATCCATATTCGAAACCTAGGGAAATGGGGCCCATCCTGCTCTAAAGGTCTATCAAATGCCTGGTTTACAGATGGGTCGGCCTCCGTAATCTCTGGAAAAACAGAATGAACACGTGCAGCATGAGACCCCAGGACAAGCTGATCCTCAGAGAGAAAGGTAAGAATCAATGGGCACAACATGCAGAATTAATTGCAGTACTATTGGCTGTAAGAAAAGCAATAAACGAGAATCAAGCACCATATATATTTTTACTGACTCATGAGCAGTAGCAAATGGAATAGCCCTATGGTCAGGAAAATGGAAAAGAAATGATTTTAGGAGTGCCTGGATGGCTTGGTTGGTTAAGCGTCAGACTCTTGGTTTCCACTCGGGCCATCATCTCAGGGTCGTGGAATTGAGCCCTGCGTGGGGTTCTTTGCTTAGCCAGGAGTCTGCCTGAGATTCTCTCCCTCTCCATCTGCACTCCCATCAAATATAAGTAAATTTTTTTTTTTTTTTTAGAAAGAAATTTTTCTGCCATTTTAAAATAAATGGCAAAGACTGTGGTCAAGTGAATAATGGGAAGAATTAGACATAGCCTCAGAGAGAATGAAACATATGTTACACACGTGTCAGCACATAAAAGATAACACAGAGGTCTCAAAATATAATAATGAGGTTGATGCATTGACGAGAAACATGAAGGCAATAGAAACAAAGGAAGGATTGAAATTAAAATTAAAAAGGGATAAGGACGGATGGAGACACACATTGCCACTAATAATATTAAACAGAGAGGGATGGAAAATGGGAGGGACCTCAAGTACCACCATTGAAATTAAAAAAGCAGGGAAACCGATATCACAGAAATAAGGAACAACAGAAAGACTAATAACCCCACATACAATTATGGAAATACATAGAAAGGACATATAGGAACGCATGCCTTAGATAAATGGTTTCCTGAAAGAAATCTTAAGGTCATTTGGCAGGAAATAAAAAGAGCATTCCAAGGATGCCTTCCGTGTAAACAGATGATAGATAAATGCAGGTACACTGCACCAACAGACACATACAAGCCCACCACGTTTAATTTCACTATATAAATAAACTTCTGTGGGACCATTAAATCACAGCTATCAACAGAAATATGCCACTAGCATGGTAGACACATATATACAGGATTAGGGATAGCTATGGCTGCCTCTAGTCCTTCAGCTCATGCAACAATAGGAGCTCTAGAGTCATGGGCAGCTCACTTTGGAGCACCAGGAACAGTAGAACGTGATCAAGGAACTCATTTTACAGCCACCTCAGTTGAAAAGCTCTGTGATCTATAGGACTTAAGATGGAATTACCATCTAGGGCGCCTGGGTGGCTCAGTCGTTAAGCGTCTGCCTTCCGCTCAGGTCATGATCTCAGGATCCTGGGATCGAGCCCCGCATCGGGCTCCCTGCTCAGAGGGAAGCCTGCTTCTCCCTCTCCCTCACTTGTATTCCCTCTCTTGCTGTGTCTCTCTCTTTCAAATAAATAAATAAAATCTTTAAAAAAAAAAAAAAAAAGATGGAATTACCATCTAGTTAACCACCCTACAGATGCTGGATATATAGAGAGATTTAATGGATCACTAGGAAAAGAATTACGATTGATAGAAAATCAAGGAAGTTTTCAACAGGCCCTGGATGTAGCTTACTTTTTGCTAAGTCAAAGAGACACATTAGAAAAAGGTAGTCCTTGTAAAATGTTAGACACCCTATTAACTTATCTTCTTTCTTTTTGACTTAATTTACTTCTCATTAGATGTGACTTTGAGTTGGAGTCCTTTGCCTTAAATCCTTACTTAAGTTTGCTTGTTTCAGTTTAATGTACCCATCTTGTTTGGATATGATGTAATTTTTATCTTATATGGTTTGAATTTTATTGATTTTGCTTTATTTCTATTAAAAACTTGATTAAATAACCTAAACATGCCTTTTGCTATGTTACCAAACTAGTACTGCGATCCTGCTTTAAGACATGTTTGATTCCTGCATGGCCCTTACAGACTTTGCCATGAGGAATCGCGGGGTGAAATGTAGAGAACAAAATGGAGTCTCTCATGTCAAGTGGGACCCTGTGTGAAACAGCGGCCTGTGACAAGTAGTTAAAGGTACTGCAGCTAGAGATATTCCCTGGGACCAGTGTCAGCTGACACCCCAGAACTGACAAGGAGCAGAACCAGAGGGTCTACAGGGGCCTAAGACTGATTTAGAAAGGGGAGGAATTGGCAGCACAATGTCAGACTCTTCAGACCTGACCCCTCTATGTCTGGCCACTTAAAAAGGCAGCTGCCCTCGAAGGTTCTGCCCCATTGGCCTCCAAAGAGAACCTTCCTTCCCTGCTGGAACATAAGAAAAAGTGAGTGCCCAGAGCTGACCCAGACTGACCAAGGCATTATCTCAACTGTGTGCCCACAGACTGACTTTGAGTTTGGTTCGTTAACTTACTACACCCTCTGTTATCTGCTTTGTTCTGTGGTTTGTCTTGTGTCCTGCTCTGTGTGTTGTAAGAAGCCAAGTTTAATCACATGGTGAAATGTCATCGAGTTTGGAATCCTGAACCTGTTTTATAATTGTGATTTAACTTTGCTTTATGATTGACTAAAGCTGACATTGTGGAAAGACACAACTAATGTGAGTGCCTTCATAGCATGCTCAGGACACAATCCCCATTCGGTCTATCAGCATATGATTCCCTGTTATTCAAGGAATGCTTGACTTGAGCTGGGTTTTGAGGTGCACCAGAGTTTTTGTAAATCCCAATGTGTTTCTATAAATACCAATATTTCTCTATCTAATCCTGTTGACATATTTCCCATTCAAAGAGAGAATCAAGAGACTATACGCCAGGATGCATTGCTACTAATATGCTTTGAAGAGAAATTCTGGGTATAAACGATCATTACGACTAAAAAACAGAAAAGAAAAATTTTGTTCTACCCCCTGTGAAAGGTGAAAGAAAATAAAGTCACTTGTGGGGTATCTGACTGGCTCAGTTGGTAGAGCATGTGACTCTTGATCTTAGGGTCATGAGTTTGAGCCCCACATTGGGGGTAGAGTTTACTCCAAAATAAAAATAAAGGCACTTATGTCAAGGGGGTTTAAAATGGAGCAGGGAGGTCATTAAGAGGTGGCCCTTATGCACATCCTCACTGGGTGGAGTCATGAATTTTGAACTGGGCCAAAAAGACTGCAGAACACCTGCAACTTACTACAGTAGCTACTGGCCTTTGCATAGTGATTGCCTTAGCAACTAAATTTGTTTAAACAAATTTGGCTAAAGAAATTTAGGATGAGGATTAGTTTTCTGGCACCAACACCAATCAAAATTCCTTGTAAACAATGTATAAAAGCTTTCCCCTTTGGGGCTCCTGGGTGGATCATTCAGTTAAGGGTCTGCCTTTGGGTCCTGGGATGGAGCCCCAAGTCGGGCTCCCTACTCAGTGGTTTGTCTGCTTCTCCCTCTGCCCCTCACCTCCATTCAGACTGGCTCTCTCTCTTAAATAAATAAATAAAATCTTAAAAAAAAAAAGCATTCCTCTTTTCTGTCCAGAAACCCCTGTTCTTTGCTCTCTAGTGGGACACTATTTGGCTTGTGTAATCAATATGCACCAAATTACAATTCTTTTTTTTTTTTCTGCCTTAGCAATTTTAATTTAGAAATTTATCCTACAGGCTTTTGTTCATGGGTACAAATGTTGTTCACACTACTTGTAACAGCGAAAGATTAGAAAATTTTAACTGCCATTTAACAGGAGACTGGATATACAAATTATGGTTCGACTGAACACCGGTCCACCCTGTGTACCACTGGGGGCAGGAACCACGCTGCTGCTTTGTGCCTCCTGAACTGGGTCATCAGCCACCTTCATCAGCTGTCCAAAGCAATAATGTTTTACAATTTGGCAACTTGGTAGGTAAAAAAGGGCATAATCTTGTTTTAATTGTTATTTCCTTCATTGCTACTGGGGTTGACTTTTTTCATGTTTATTGCCCCTTGTGCATTTTGAGTTCTGTAAAAAGTTCACAAAACATGTTTACAACATTTGTTGGTTTTTTTATTTTCACTCTGATATTGTGAATACAGACAGGAGTAAAACACTGTCATTCTAGGTGCTTTTATTACCTCTGTAATAAAAAGAGATTGAGAAAAGAAAAACAAACAAAAGTTTAAGAGCATATATCTCCCGTATATTGGAGATACCCAGAAAAACTGAAAAATGCCCCAAAATGGCTCAAGCCACCACCTTGAATACTATCTTCAGCTAAGGACAAAAGAAAGATGTTGGAATGGGGGTGGGGAGGCCAATTATGGGGGGTTACCAGGAAAAGCCCAGCAAACAATCGTTGAGTTTTGTTAGGCATATTTAAGTCAGTGCCTTCTCCATTAATAAGAGTTTCTTTTCTTTTCTTTTTTTTATTGATAACAGTTTCTTGTGATTTATAGACTCATCTTTCTCTTTCTGGTACTAAGAGGGAGACACGCTTACAAATGGAAATTTCCTTTATAAATGTAAATGTTCCTTTAAAAAGGCTAACTTCCACTCTGGCTTCAGAGCTTCTCCTGTGTTTGTGGTTTCTTAAAAATCACCAGCTCAAAATCATCCTTATGCCCAAGAGGTAACATTTGGAGTGGCAAACTCTGCTACCCTTCATGCCTATCTCATAATAAGGTGGCCCAGTGAGAAACTCAACAAAGTTGGCTTAGCTAGAAGCAGACTTTAAAGAAATGCATTGATAGGAAACACATTCAAGGATCTCACTTTATGCCTAAATTGCACCTTTGACAACATCCTCTCCCCTCTCGATGAAGATTCCACAGTTCACAACACCAGAGGTGGTGGTGGTGGTGTTTTTCCCACTGAAGTTCTCATTGAACATAGCCTAGTCATCTGGGGATCTTTCCCCAGATGTTTTTCAGGGAGTGAATTTAGGAGATAGATCTCTGATTGTCCCCTGATAAGTTCAGATTACCCTACTCCCATATTACTCCTCCCCAGGGCCTTATCATTCCCCTGTACCCAGAAGCGAGTCTTTGATATTGGACACCTTTGCTCCAGGCTATTCTCAGAGTGAACTTAAGTGTTCTAGATGAGAAGACACAGGAACAGGTTCACATTGGAAGGCTGTCCTGCACCCCTGCCAGGCTTCTAATCAGTTGGAGTGCTGTACCTCTCACTACCATTCCTTTCTTCACTGCTGCAGACTTCCTGGCTCTCTGCTCTTCAGATCCACATATTGATTTCCTCGACCAGTGACACCTGAGTGTTGGATCTGAACAGGGTGAGTTTGAGTTAGGGTTGGTGCTGAGGACCAGCACCACTGGGAAAGGCCCAGAAACACTGGAAAGGGCCTCACTCAATTTCTAGACGGAAGAGTTAAGATAGGAAAGTGATCGAATTTGTAAGAAGCAAAGACATGAATTCAACTCAGGATTAATCCCAGTGATACAGTCTCTCCCCTCAACCCCCCCACCCCTACTCCCACTTCCTCCCCAGTCTTCCCAAGCATAATGCATTGAAGCAGCTTGAATCCTGGTCTTCTATCCTGGTTAGGACCTTTGGGCCAGGTATAGGGTAGTCCAGATATGAATGTGCCTACTCTGTCTTCTGTGCCTGATAGAGCACTTGACACGATAGAGGACGAAAAAAAATTTCCTTCTATCCTTCAAGATTCTTCCAGCTAGTCTAAGATTGAAGCTGACACAAGACAGATTTAATAGGAGAAAAAAAGCAAAGTTTTGTTATGTACACATAGAGGCCCAAGAATGAAATTGAGATCCCAAAGAATTGACCGAGGCAGACAGTTTTTATATATTTTTAACAATGAGACAATATATTTGTGAGGAATTGATAGGACAGACAAAACAAATGTTTGGGAGTTTTAAGGAATTCCAAGCAGAATCTGGGCTGAGGTAGTAGATTTGTAAAAAGTAAGAAAGTTTGTTTATACAGCTTTCTTGGCTTTAAAATCCTTATCACTGGTGGCCAGCTCAGTTAGTGGCACATGTGACTCTTGATCTCAGGGTTATGAGTTCAAGCCCCATGTTGGGCATAGAACTTACTTAAAAAATACTAAAAAAATAAGTAAAATCCCTATCTCTGGTGATAAGAATGTCTTTTTTATTTCTTAATACAGGGAGGGTACCATTCATAGGAGAGATTCCATTTCTGCTTTTACAGGGACAGAAGAGGATCTGAGTGTCCTTGCACTGGCTGTTTTCCAAGTAGCTTCAATTCAAAATTATCAATATGCCTGGGACACCTTATGGGGTGGCCCGTCCTGGGTCCCTGCAACATTCTCAGAAGTGCTTTCACTTACATATCTCATTAGATTCTCCCAGGTCTCTGAGGCAGCTATTCTTAACCCCATTTGTGGACACAGTGCTCAGAGAGTTGAGAAGAGGTTAGAGATTCCATAGGACCAGCTGTACTCCTAGTGGTGAATGAGGACGGAGAGCTGGTTTAAAGGGGAGATTTTTCCAAACAACTCCATTCCCTAATTTTGACCAGAGTAGCTCCAGAGAGGGTAGTTTCAATCTGGTACTTGATTGATGAGAACAATCTTTCAAAACTGGAGTTCCTATATGATTGCATTCTGAACAACAAATCAAGATGGTTTATAATTATGATAATGAGGTAAATGGCCACTGAGAAGTATGTGGGTGGTCAGAAGTGATAACAGGTTTCACACAGGCTTTGGGGAAGTGTTCTAAGGAAATCGGGATTAGAAAAACACCATTTTGCAGAATCATTGTAACTGTAGCCTGGGGTTTGAGGGAAAGTATCATCCAAGTCTTCACCTAACTTCCTCATTCCCTTAGAGTGTGACAACCCTTTCCACTTCACAGTCATAAAGCTTAAAATACCATTTTCTTTTAGAACCATGCTCTTCAGAGAATTGATCTGGACTGTCAAACAGAGTTAGCTAGAGGATGATGGGTTCCTCAGTTCGGGTAGAAGAGAGGGCAGACAGCAGGTGTTTGAAATTCTCAAAATAAACTTCACTTATTTTTGACCATCTTGTGTTAGTCTCAGTCAGGTTCTAGCATATTTTCAGTTCTTGTAAAGTTTACTACCTAATGAGATTTATCCTCTTCAAGCCTGGGAACAAAATGGTAAAGTTGGGCCCCAGTGCCTACATTGGCAAGAAAGGAATTTTAAGGTGCAGGTCAACTCTTAAGGCAGTGTTGAGATAATGCTTTCCTCTCTCTTCCCTGTGGACCCGCAGGTGGCTCTGGTGACTGAAATGGCATCCTCTCTAAAGGGCCTCGGCCCTCTCTTGGCCCTGCTGTTTTCCCTAGGTGGGCTGCTTGTACACAGCCAGAACCTTTCCTGGAGGGAATTCATGAAACAGCACTACCTGAGCACAAGCTGGAAATTCAGCGACTACAAATGCAATGATCTCATGAGGGAAAGAGAAGCTCCACGAGACAGGAACTATCACATCTTCATCTATACCTTTTGGCACAAAATCGAGCATATTTGTCTCAGGAAGTGGAGAGACCGTTACAGAAATGTATATATATGGGCCCAGCATCCCTTCAAAATACTCAAGTGCTACCAGGAGGGCAACCAAAAGAGCTACAGAGAGCAGAGCAGCTACAGCTACATTGAATTCCACTGTGGTGCAAACGGGTATGTCGATGGCATAGAGGACATCCAGTTGTTAGACATCAAAAAATAGAAAGTCTACCCACACCCCCAGGTTCGAGTAGAGTGTCCAGCGCTTCCCAAGTGGGAGCCCCTGCCTACATCAACAGCCCTTGCTAGTCCTTCCTTTGCATTTATGTGCCAATGCTTTCCAACTACTTACAGTTAGGCATCATCACATGCTTTCTTCCTATCAAAACCACCTGCACGGTTTCTCTGCCTGGAATACCCTTGTGCCCTCATTTATCTGATTTGCTCTTACAGTTTTTTAAGATTAAGCTCATATGGCTTCTCTGCTTTACTGAACCAGGGACGTTCCTGATGGTGACTCTCCTTATACTGACCCAAGCTGAATGGTCTTCCCTTTCCTAAATAAAGTATGTCATTCCAATGTGTGTGACATTTATATATGTTACGGGTTGTATGATTGGAGGAGTGATACAGATTATGCTTGGATACGATGTGTGCAGAGTGTGAGTTTAAGGTGTGTGTCATTGGACTCATTCCTTAAACATGTCTTTAAGGAAATGCATGCATTTTAGATAGGTCAAGGCATTATGTTTCTTGAGGAATAATAAATTAAGTAGAAGATAATGGCAGAAATGAGGTTATCTGATAATAATCATTTTCACTAGGCAGACATATAGAGTGGGATATGGGACTTTAAAATGTAGCCTTCAAGAATGGGTCTCAAGATTTAAATTTTGTTGGAGGAAAGAGGAAGTAAATTGCAGAAGGAACTGTTGAAGACACGAGTAAGTAACGTCCATGAGAATTCTGTTTGCTAAATGAGGAAGAGAGATACAGAGAAAGATAAACCTTCACTTCATATAAGTTTTCCTTGAACAGGTATGGGGAGGAGAAATGTGAAACATTAAAGTACCTTATGTTCTTTAGCGTCCCGCATTGTTGAATGACTCTAGTCTTGAAACAATTGGAGAAAATACCAAGGTCATAACATTTTCAGTTAGGTGGCTGCATTCCTACTCCTAGATGTCTAGGCCCAATGAGTAGCCAAGGAATCTAGGTTGGTCATCATGTTCCAAGGGCAGCTCCTCAGCTTTGCAATTTTCCAGTGCACCTGGGGGTGAGCAGACACTGGGGAGATGATGACCTATAGTAACCAAACTCACAAGAGATTAGTGTTAAACCAGTAGTTCTGTATCAATAATCAATTTGCAGATGAGGAATACTGATTGTTTCTCTCAGTTGATAAAAGCTGCTTCAAAATGTAGGGCGTGGGGCACCGGGATGGCTCAGTCTGTTAAACGTCGACTCTGGATTTCGGCTCAGGTCATGACCTCAGGGTCATGAGATCCAACCCCACATCCAGCTCTGTGCTGAGCTTGGAGCCTGCTTGGGACTCTCTCTCTCTCCCTATCCCTCTCCCTCTGCCACCTGCCCTATACTCTCACAAGCTATCTCTCTCTAAAACAATGAAAACAAAAACAGATAAACAAATAAAACAAAAATAAAATGTAGTGGCATATTTTGTGGTAGTATATTCTGGTTGCCTATACTTATATTCCAGAGTGGTCTATTCTGGTCTCCCACAGTAAGTTTTCACAAATACTTCATTCTAAAAACTCTAAAAATTCCTTTTATTAAAGGGTTAAAAGATGGTGGTTGAAACCACATGGAAAGGAAATGGATTAAGCACAACTAATATAATAGTTTTGTGTTGTTGCTTGTTTTTTCCCACATCCACTTTCCCCCATTTGGATAGCTGCATATTCATTTCCTTTCTGGAACTATGCTCCCCCTGCTTGTGTGCAGTATTGGTGGGGTTATCCATCAGGGTTTCGAATCCCCTCTACTGAGTCAAGTGATGGTCATGAGATGCAAGCTAGGCCAACCAGACTCTTTCTTATAGGAGACCAGAATGTACTACCCGAAAAGATGGCTCTTTGGCACAAAGATGATTTTGAGCTGATTATTTTGAGAAACAGAAGATGGAGGAGAAGCTCTGAAAGCAGCCTATAAATCACCCATTTACAAATAAGGGACATTTATCATCATAGAGAAAATCTCTATCCCTAAGGGTGTTTCCCTATGTCTAGTAACAAGATAAAGATGACTCTAAATCACAAGAAACTCTTACCAATGGAGAAGGCACAGGCTTAACTCTGCAAAACAAACTTTGTTTACTATACTTTCCTTGCCAACTTCCTGGAGCCTGCCTTCCCCACACTCTTCTTCCTTTGTTTTAGCTGAAGATGGTCTGTTAGCCCAAGGTCTCACCACCTCTTGGAATGACCTTTCCTGATGTGAAGAACAAAGGCAAAAGAAATGTAGAAAGAACATTAAATTTCTTACAACTTGCAGCCCATTGACAAGTACTTGGGACAGGCAGAGTGGCCTTCTTCTAAGAGGTCAGCTGCCTCAATGTTAATACTTTGCTAGGGGAAAAAGGTAACCTTAGCCTGATATTACCTCAACCCCCAGGATCCTGTAAGTCTCCTTTAACATATAAAAATCTCTTTGGAAACTTCCTTTATCTCTACCCCCCCCCCCCGCCAGGTTATATGTTAGCATTAATTCTCCAAGCCTATGCCCCACCGATAGACATCTGAAGGGTCTCATGACTCATGTTGTACTGGACAATAGTAAATGACCTCATCTTAACAGCAGCTAGCCCCTCAAGGTCCTAAAACCCTTGCTTCCAAATTCCTTAGAGACTTTGGCTATCCCTAACCCAAACCCGACTTAAAAGAATAGAATCAGCCACTACTCACAACCCCAGTGCCGCTCTTTCTGCCCACGGGTCCTGTCCCCGTACATTAATAAAACCACCATTTTTGCACCAAAGATGACTCAAGAATTCTGTCTTGACCATTTGCTCCTGGACCCCAACATCACCACATTTCACACCAATCCCTTCATTTCTCCCATGTATATATGACATATCCATGCTAATAAACTTTCGTTTGTTTTTCTGTCTTATGTTATAAAGGCCATAGCTGAGAAGGAAGGAGAGAAGAGAAAGATTGCTTCTTCCTCTACACTATCTTCTGAGACTGAATCTCTAATAGTGATGCAAGTAATGTGGGAAACAAAGGCAAAAGAAAAAGTTAAATTTCCTTACTTCCTACAGCCCATTGACTAGTCCTTGAAACAGGTAGAGTTGATGAGGGAGCAGAAGGCTATCTGAGGACAGGCAGAATCTGACACTCCACACACCCCCCCCCCCATGAGATATATGTGACATTCCTCAGGCACTTCTGGCTGCCCTAAAGGAAAAACAAATAGTTAACTTACAGAGATTACAATTCTGCAAGACATGAGTCTCCCTCAGTTTACAAAAGTCTTAGCAATTTACAACAACAAAGTGTTTCTATCAATGTCTAGTTTCTAGTAGGAAATGTAGATACAATTAAATGTCCTTATAATCTGCAGTCCATTGACAGATACTTGAAGGGGGCAAAGTGTAATTTCCTCCAGGAAGTTCCCAACTATCTTACTGTCAATGCCTTACTAGAAGGAAAGACAATCTTAACAGGTAATGGCAAGGCCTGCGGTATCCTGTGAGTCTTCTTTAACATACAAAAATCCTTTTGAAACCTCCCTTTTCCATACCTCCCCCAATTCGCAAGTATATAATCAGCCATACCTCACAAACCCAGGGCAGCTTTTTCTACCCACGGGTCCTGTCCCCGTGCTTTCATAAAACCACTTTTTGCACCAAAGGTGTCTCAAGAATTCTCTCTTGGCTGTTGGTTTCAAACCTTAACATCTTTCCTATATCATCTACACTGGGAGGGTGATGCACCCCAACTCCATGAAGAAAGAAGCTCCTTCACTAGGGACCCTCCCACCTTACCCTTGGTATCTCTTTATCTGGGTCTTCATCTGTCTCCTTTATCCTATCCCTTAAGAAACTAATAAACCATCAGTGTTTCCTTGAGTTCTGTGAGCACTCTAACAAAGTAGTGGAACAAATAAAGTGTTGGGGGAAGCTCAGATTTATAGCCAGGCAGTCAGAAGCATAGGTGACAAGCTGGACATGCAATTGGCAACTGGACCGGGGGAGTCTTGTGTGTTTGTGGTGTGTTTTCTCCTAAAGAACTGAAATAAGGGAGCTCAAAACACTAAAGCTTCAGGGAAGGAAGCACTCAACGGTTATCAGGAAGTCATCATTTCCTCACAACTTCTTTGAGGAAGTTATCACTTCTTCTTTGTTCCTTTAAGTAGGCTTGCTCTTCCTGTGTCTGCAGGGATACTGGCTTTATTTTTTTTTTTTTTTAAGATTTTTTATTTATTTATTTGAGAGAGAGAGAATGAGAGAGAGCAAGCACATGAGAGGGGGGAGGGTCAGAGGGAGAAGCAGACTCCCTGCCGAGCAGGGAGCCCGATGCGGGAGTCGATCCAGGGACTCCAGGATCATGACCTGAGCCGAAGGCAGTCGTTTAACCAACTGAGCCACCCAGGCGCCCGGGATACTGGCTTTAAACAGTGAGTTGGAGAGTGTGGGTCTCATCCACACTGTGCACAAGAAGTGCATCTTCCAAGCCCTAGGTTCCCTTTCCTCTTTCCTAGGGCTCGGAACCCTTCCCTGCTGCACGCAGGCTGCGCTGGCATACCTGGCAGAGGAACAGCAGACAAAAGCCTCTGAGCCTGGGACTAACCATGGCCTCTGATCTCAGCGGGAGCTCCAGCACGGAGACCTGGTAAGAGGAGAACCCCGGGGGCTGGGGAGAGTAGAGCCGTGAAGATGGCCAGAAGGTCCAGGTCACATAGATGGAGGAGAAATATTCCAGGAGGGAGGAGGGAAGAGACAAGTTTCTGGACCCATGAGTACAGGACAAAGAGAAGAATGGAATCTGCCAGTCAGAAGAAAAGTCATCTTACCTCACATTCCTCCTCCCTGGGCTTCAGGTCCTTCATAGAATTATGAGACTCAAGTCAGAAAGAAGATGGTTTTTAAAAAGTAATGGACAAATGAAATGTTGAAAGGCACACTAAAGAGCTAAATGGTTGTGAATAATAATTTTGCTCTTTTGGCTTCTACTACTATCATTCTCTCATTTTCTTCCCTCTTCTTACACAGAAGAGATGATGCTGGATCTTCTGAGACCCTTTCCTCTCTTCCTGTTGCTGCTGGGATCATGGGGGCCAGGACTTGCCCCTGGTGCTTGGGTTCAACTCACTAGGTTTCAAAAGTTTATAATTCAGCATATAAGTGTAGGTCCTGTACAATGCAACAATGCAATGCATGCTGTCAATAATCTTAATCGGATCTGTAAGCCTCAAAACACCTTTCTGCATGACACCATCCAGATACCTGTCTGATACCTGTCTTTTGCCCAACATACCCTGCAAGAATAAACGGAATAACTGCCACCGGAGTGCAAATCCTATTGACATGACTTACTGCAATCTCACTGGAGGGACATATCCCAACTGCAGCTACAGTACTACTCTCCAGAACCAGCTCTACACTGTTGCTTGTAACCCTCCTCAGCCGGGTGACCCTCCCTATCCTCTGGTTCCTGTATACTTAGACTAAGACTAAGGTTTCCATTACGTTCCCTCTCACTTGGTGCAGGTTCTCTCATGATCTCTTCTGCCTTTTCTTTTTCTTTGTTGATTTCCATGGTTCCCATCGAAGAAGAAGGGGAGTGGGAGAATTAGAGTCCCAAGATGCCAGAGCAGAGTTGCGGACAAAAGTGATCAGATACTTTCCCGCTTTGGAGCTGTATTTTGAAAGAAGGCAAAGGAAGAGGGCAAAGAAAGACCCAGGTCCCCTATTTTTAATCTTGGAAATTCTGCCAAGCTTTATTGCATTGTGTTCACAGCAATAAAATCATTTTCTGTTGCATTGTAATGACCTTGAGTGTGTGTGTTTGGAATGCCTTTCACATCATTGTCAGCCTGGGGTCCTCTTGATTGCATTTGCCAACATTCTCAGGAGAACTATTTGGGCCCTAGGTGACTTTTGAGGTTATTCAACAACCCAAGGCTTCTGCCACTTCCCCCACCCCTGTGTCTTTTGGACTTTGGAGCAAGAAAGTTCGTCATCCCTTTAAACTCTGCTCATGGCTTTTACATATTTCCCTTGAAACCATGGTCTATATTTATTTGGAGGTGGCATGGATACCTCATGGAGTGTCCATAGTACTTTCATGAACAGGTTCTAATCCTGACAACCGACACATCCTACATCTTTACTATTGGATCCCGTATTTCATCAGATAATGTTTTGAATATAAGTAGTAGTAGGGATAATAATCCACTGTTGCCTTAGTCAATTCTCCCATGATCTCTTGGAATGCATGAAGAGAAAGCAGAGATCAAGAAAAAAAAAAAAAAAAGCACTGGGGAACGAAAAACGTTCTTCCCTTACCTAAATACTGAAATATCACAGAAGTAATGGTGTTTTGGAACAGATATTGGATTTAGACACTGAAGGACAGGAGTTAAGTATGTGGCTGGGATGCACCTGGGTAGCTCAGTGGGTTAAGCTGTTAAGTCTCTGCCTTGGGCTCAGGTCATGATCTCCAGGCCCTTGATTCGAGGCCCTTCTAGCTCCCCGCTCATAAGGGAGCTTGTTTCTCCGTCTCCCACTGTCCCTCCTCCACCCTTGTGCTCATTCTCTCTCTCTGTCTCTCTCAAATAAATAAAATCATAAAAAAAAAAAAAAAAGAATTTGGCTGGGATTAAGAATTTAGGTTCTAGATGTAGGAGGGAAAATAATTTTCCCTTCATCATTCTAGGTTCTTGGATGAAACCCCCCTCCCAGATTAATAGGACAAATACTATTTTAATTATGTACCTACATATGGTAGCCTCATAAAAAATGAGACTAAAGTCAGCTAGCCATCTGAGGCTTATGGATCTCTAGTCTGCTTTCAGAATTTCTCTTGGTCTACATTTTCTCAAAATAAGAAGCTTAATATAATTCTTATGCCAAAAAGGGATATTTTGGGTCAACATATTCTGCTACCCTTTATCAATCAATCAATGACTGGATCACTGTGAGATAGTAGAAAATATATATTGATTTCTCCCTCTGATTCTTGGCACAGAGCTCCTGAAACCCTTGTATATTCCTAAGTGATAAGAGCACTGGGAACATCTTTGTTCTTGGCAGTCAACTGGGTGGCCCCTGGATGGGGGCGGATCACCAGGAAGATCCAGCCATGATTAAAAGCATGGCAATTTCAGCCTCACCCACATCCTCCACAGAGGGGAGAAGGGATGGAAATGGAGGTAATAATTTATCCTGCCTGTGTGATGTAGCCTCTATAAAAATCACAAAGTATGGGGTTCAGGGAACTTCCAGGTTGGCAAACACGTATGATGTGGGAAACAAAGGCGAAAGAAAAAATTAAATTTCCTTACCGCCTACAGCCCACTGACAGGTCCTTGAAACAGGCAGAGTGACCTTCCTCTAGGAACTCAGCTGCCTCAATGTTAATACATTACTAAGGCCAAAAGGCAATCTTAGCCTGATCCCCAAGATCCTGTAAAAATTCCTTTGGAAATTTCCTATATTTTTACCCAAGCCCCCCCGCCCCCACCGAAGATATATGATGGCAATCATCCCCTAAGCATATGGCCCACCAATATACATCTGAAGGGTCTCATGACTAAGGTTTTACTAGACAGTAATAAATAACCTTTTCCTAACAATAGCTAGTCCCCTCAGGGTCTTGGAAACATTGCTTCCAAATTCCTTAGAGACCTACCCTATCCCTAACCCCCTCCCAACTGGTAAGTATATAATGGGCCACTTCTCATGACCCCAGTGCAGCTCTTTCTGCCTAGGGATTCTGTCCTAGTGCTTTAATAAAATCAACTCTTTGTACCAAAGATGTCTCAAGAATTCTTTCTTAACCAGAGGCTCCAAACCCCAACTAATTCCTACATCACAAGGATTCTAAGAAAAAAAAAAAAAGTTAAAGTGGATTCATGACCTTTAGGCCCTATTTCCAAAGACTGATCCTTCTCTATTTTTTCATAATGTAATTTCTCCCAGAACCTTCCAAAAAATCCCTACCCCATTTCCACCACCAAAATTATACTGACTCTATAAATATTCTTACACATATTTCCAACCTACCACAAAACTCGATTCATATCCATACTCCTGGTAGTGAGTGGGTATGTGGGGATACAGAGAGAGAGAGCGCTTGCTACACTATCTTTGCTATTTGTTCTGTATTGAGAAATTTCTTATCCCATCTGCTTTTGTAAACTTTCCGCATTGTATAATTCTTAGATTTTTTAAAAAAGATTTTGTTTATTTATTTGTCAGAGAGAGACAGAGCACAAGCAGGGGGAGCAGCAGGCAGAGGGAGAAGGATGCCGGACTCGATCCAAAGACCCTGAGATCATGACCTTTTCTGAAGGCAGATGCTTAACCAATTTAGCAACCCTGGTGTCCCTCCTAGGTTTTTGTTTTGTTTTGTTTTGTTTTGTTTTAAGTGGGGCTTGAACTCAAGATCTGAGATCAAGACCTGAGCTGAGTTCAAGAGTCAGTTGCTTAATTGACTATGCCACCCTGGCTCTCCTGCATTTTATAAATCTTAAATCCTTCTACTAAAATCTTGAAGAATCCTGGTTTTACCAGCTAGTAAAATGTCCTAGGGCAACCATTGGTACTGAACTCAAACTTGTCTGTGCCCCAATGTACAGTAAGCCAACGTGTGAGACACTGGTTTGAAAGCAAAGAAAGTTTTTTTATCATTAGAAGGGCAGCCCAACAAGAAGGCAGCAGATCATTCCTAAAGTTGCTTTGCCCTGTTGAGACTAGGAACAGCTGACATATATTTGGAGAAGGAGGTGAACACCTGAGCGGAGGGTAAGGGCCTTCTTGAAACCTTGATGGTGGTGGGGCACCTTGAAACAATCTGGAGGTATGCATTCTGCCAGACAATGACGTGGCACTGGGGACATGAGGCATCAGGTAATTTTATGGCAAAGGTTAGCATCTGTTTCCCGTCAGATTCTTATCATCAATGTGCAAACAAATACCCGAAACTGGCCCTTCTCCTTCATGCCTATGGGTCTCTTTCTTACCAAACTCCAACTTGTCCATGCATCCAATGTGCAGTAAGTCAAATTCTGAGACACTGGATTTAAAGCAAAGAAAGTTTTATAGTCAAGGAGAAAGCAGGGATCATTCCTAAAGCTGCCTTGCCTGATTGAGCTTAGGGACAACTTATATACATGAAAGGAAGATAAGGGGTTTCTTGAACTTTGTTAGGAGGTCCTTGAAACAATCTGGAGGTAAGCATTCTTGTGTAAAATGATGAGCTATGTGGGACCTGGGATCAGATATATCAAAACAGATGTTACTGTCTGGTTCTTGTTATGTTTTTACAATCAGTGGGTAAACTCAGAGTAGGAGTAAAAAGGCAAAGTTAATGATTGATTGTGCATGGGGTTTAGAGGTAAGTAAATCAGGGGCACCTGGGTGGCTCAGTCAGTTGAGCTGCAGACTCTTGCTTTCAGTTCAGGTATGATGTCATTGGTGGTGGGATGGAGCCCTAAACCAGCTACATGGTTGGTGGGGAGTCGGCCTGGGGATTCTCTCCCTATGCCCCTCCACCCAACCGTGCACTCTCTCTCTCATTCTCTCTCAAATAAATAAATAAATAAATAAATCTTTCAAAGAAAAAAGAGGTACGTAAAAACATAATTAAGTAGGGAACAAAACAACATAGACCTAAGTTAATAATAGTTTTGCATATGCTTTCAAAACACGTCCGGGAAGCATGTGTCCAGCCTTCACACACTGTTCCCTCTTTGGGATGACCTTAACATGCTCTTCACCTAACTTCTAATTAATCCTCACAATCAGCTCTTGTGTTGTGGCCTTATCTCTACCAGCTCCTCACAGTCCCCTGGCATGTCCTCCACCAAAGCCAAAAGAGCTATTTATAGTTATTAGCATACAATGTATTTATCTACTTATCTGTCAGATAAATAGTGGAAAAGCTGAGACAAAAATCCAGTTGAACTGGCTCCTAATCCAGGCCTTTTTCCACTTCATCACGAGGAGCATTTTGAAAGTAACTGCTTTTGGTTATTCCCAAAAGTCAGCTGTTGGGAGAAGCATTAGAAATTTGGAAATGCATGCTGGCAAAATGAGAGCTCGGTCTGGATAATCTGGCTCCCTTGTTGTGCTGGGGTCTAATGGCATCAAGAAACGATACAAGAGATTTACTTTCTCTCTTCCCAGACTTTTGAATCACTCTAGTAAGTCAGAATATTAGAAATGTTCTAGATCATTTAAGACTCATTCACTCTTCCTGACGGAAACATCTTTCATGTTTTACTTGTAATAAAGACCTTAAACTGCAGATATCTGAGAAGGTTGTGCTACAGTTCTTGTGGGGGGATATTTTTTTTCCTCCTACCCTCTTTTAATTCTTCAGTTTATAAGCATGCACACACCTTAATATCCTCATACATTCTGGTCAAAGACTAATGCCCACCAGATCCATGACCACGACACGGAAACCCTTGTCTCATTTACTCCAGAGGGAATGAACCCTCTCAATGCTCACACCCTTCCCTTCTCCCTTTGACTATTTTATTTATTTATTTATTTATTTATTTTTCTTTTTTTTATTATTAACATATAATGTATTATTTGTTTTGGGGATACAGGTCTGTGATTTATCAGTCTTACACAATACACAGCACTCCCCACAACACGTAACCACCCCAATATCTATCACCCCGCCACCCCATCCCTCCCACTCCCCTCCACTCCAGCAACCCTAAGTTTGTTTCCTGATTAAGAGTCTCTTATGGTTTGTCTCCCTCTCTGGTTTCATCTTGTTTATTTTTTCTCCTTTTCCCCTCTGATCCTCTGCCTTGTTTCTCAAATTCCACATATCAGTGAGATCATATGATAATTGTCTTTCTCTGATTACCTTATTTCACTTAGCATAATACCTTCTAGTTCCAGCCACATCATTGCAATTTCATTTTTGATGGCTGCATAATATTCCTGTGTGTGTGTGTGTGTGTGTGTGTGTGTGTGTGTGTGTGTATACACAAGAAGATGTGATATACATATATATACATCTTCTTTATCCATTCATCTGTCAATGGACATCTGGGCTCTCTTCATAGTTTGGTTATTGTGAACATTGCTGCTATAAACATTGGGGTGCCGGTGTACCTTCGGATTACTATATTTGTATATTTGGGGTAAATATCCAGTAGTGCAATTGCTGGGTCATAGGGTAGCTCTATTTTCAACTTTTTGAGGAACCTCCATACTGTTTTCCAAAATGGCTGCACCAGCTTACATTCCCACCAACAGTGTAGGAGGGTTCCCCTTTCTCCACATCCTCAGCAACATCCATCGTTTCCTGACTTGTTAATTTTAGCCATTCTGACTGGCATGAGGTAGTATCTCATTGTGGTTTTGTTTTGTATTTCCCTGATGCCGAGTGATGTTGAGCACTTTTTCATGTGTCTGTTGGCCATTTGGATGTCTTCTTTGCAGAAATGTCTCTTCATGTCTTCTGCCCATTTATTGACTGGATTATTTGTTCCTTGGGTGTTGAGTTTGATAAGTTCCTTATAGATCTTGGATACCAGCCCTTTATCTGTAATGTCATTTGCAAATATCTTCTCCCATTCCGTGGGATGCCCCTTAGTTTTGCTGACTGTTTCCTTTGCTGTGCAAAAGCTTTTTATCTTGATGAAGTCCCAAAAGTTCATTTTTTGTTTTTGTTCCCCTTGCCTTTAGAGACATGTCTTGAAAGAGGTCATTGTGGCCAATGTTGAAGAGGTTACTGCCTATGTTCTCCTCTAGGATGTCTCACATTTAGGTCTTTCATCCATTTTGAGTTTATCTTTGTGTATGGTGTAAGAGAATGGTGCAGGTTCATTCTTCTGCATGTGGGTGTCCGGTTTTCCTAGCACCATTTATTGAAGAGACTGTCTTTTTTCCGTTGGACATTCCTTCCTGATTTGTCAAAGATTAGTTTACCATAGAGTTGAGGGTCCATTTCTGGGGTCTCTGTTCTGTTCCACTGATCTATGGGTTGGTTTTTGTGCCAATACCATGCTGTCTTGATGATCACAGCTTTGTAATATAGCTTGAAGTCAGGCATTGTGATGCCCCAGCTTTGGTTTTCTTTTTCAACAATCCCCTGGTGATTCTGGTTTCAATTTCAGGATTCTTTGTTCCAGGTCTGTGAAAAATGTTGATGTTATTTTGATAGGGATTGCATTGAAAGTGTTGATTGCTCTGGGTAGCATAGACATTTTCACAATGTTTACTCTTCCAATCTATGAGCATGGAATGTTTTTCCATCTCTTTGTGTCTTCTTCCATTTCTTTCATAAGTGTTCTGTAGTTTCTAGAGTATAGATCCTTTACCTCTTTGGCTAGGTTTATTCCTAGGTATCTTATGGTTTTTGGTGCTACTGTAAATGGAATTGATTCCTTAATTTCTCTTTCTTCAGTCACATTGTTAGTGTATAGAAATGCAACTGATTTCTGTGCATTGGTTTTGTATCCTGTCACATTGCTGAATTGCTGTTTGAGTTCTAGTAATTTGGGGGTGGAGTCTTTTGGGTTTTCCACATAAAGTATCTTGTCATCTGTGAAGAGAGAGAGCTTGACTTCTTCTTTGCCAATTGGAATGCCTTTTATTTCTTTTTTGTTGTCTGATTGCTGAGGCTAGGACTTCTAGTACTATGTTGAACAAAAGTGGTGAGAATGAGCATCCCTGTTGTGTTCCTGACCTTAAAGGAAAAGCTCTCAATTTTTCCCCAAGAGAATGATATTCACTGTGGGCTTTTTGTAGATGGATTTTTGTGATATTGAGGTATGTTCCCTCTCCCTTTGACTATTTTAAACAAATTGGGGAACAGAGATGTATGCAGACACTAGCTGCAAAGGAAAGGAAGTATGTGTGTGTGTGTGTGTGTGTGTGTGTGTGTGTGTAAGGACTAAACTGAAATCATTTGAGTTACAGCAGATACAGAAAGAAATCTTTTTTAAAATTGATTTGGTATACATATACATTGGGAAATTCTCCCTACAATCAGGCTAGTTAACAAATCTATCACCTCACATAGGGATCCCTTTGTGTGTGTGGTAAGAACACTTAAGATTTACCCTAACAGGGGCGCCTGGGTGGCTCAGTTGGTTAAGCGACTGCCTTCGGCTCAGGTCATGATCCTGGAGTCCCGGGATCGAGTCCCGCATCGGACTCCCTGCTCAGCAGGGAGTCTGCTTCTCCCTCTGATCCTCCCATCTCTCATGCTCTCTCTCTCTGTCTCATTCTCTCTCTCAAATAAATAAATAAAATCTTTAAAAAAAAAAAAAAAAGATTTACCCTAACAAATTTCAAGTTTATAGTACTGTATTGCCACCTGTTAAGAAAAATTAACTGAGTAAATTGTTTTAAAATAACTTTCTTTTTTTAAAGTTTATTTATTTTTCGTAATCTGTACACCCAAGTGGGGCTCGAAACCACAACCCAAGATCAAGAGTCACACACTCCCTGACTGACCCAGCCAGGCAGCCCTTAACTGAGTAAAATTTTAAGATCTTATTGGCTTTATTCAATGATTCATGGATCAGGCAGCGTCCAATCTAGCAGAGAGAAAGGAGCTCCAAGGCAGGAGGAAACAGGAACAAGGATGTTATGCTAGGAAAAAGAGCAGGTCAGTTATTGCAAAGTTACCTTCCTTTAGGGAATGGCAGGGATCTATCAGGCAGATTAACTAGTGCTGAACAAGCAGGTCCTGATTTCTGGCAGAGCCAAAACTGTAGTTAAGTCTCAATTTGGTGATGTGGGGCTTAGCAGAAGCAACTCCTTTTTGAGTTTTAACATACTTACAGTCACTATGCTATACATCAGATCTCCAGAATTTATTCAGTTGCAAAACTGACATTTGACCAACATTTCCCCGTTTCCTCTACTTCCCAAGCCCCTAGTAACCACCACTGTACTCTGCTTCTATGAGTCTGACTATTGCAGATTCCACATATAAGTGAGATCACACAGTATTTGTCTTTCTGTGTCTGGTTTATTTCACTCAACATAATGTCCACCAGGTCCACCCATGTTGTCAAAAGTCACAGGATTTCCTCTCAAGTCTGAATAACTAATACTAATTCCATTGTCTGTTTATACCATATCTTCTTTATCCATTCACCATCACTAACCATCAGGGAAATGCAAATCAAAACTGCAATGAGATATCACCACACATCTGATATAGGATGGCTATCATTAAAAAAAAAAAAAAAAAACAGATAAGAAGTGGTGTAAGTGTTAAAGTGCCTGACAATAAGCTTTTGATCGCCAAGGCATCCATTTCAAAGACATCCATCTCAAATACACACATTCCTAGCTGTACAGCTAGATAAGGAGCGATGGCATCCCACCCATGAAATTCCCCCTTTAGCCCTGGGTGACCCTACATAACTGACCATTTGTGTGACCCTGCTTTTCCTTTCCCATGCTTTCATTCCCACTCTTATGTTTTAAATTCGCCAATAAAAAGTGAAACCTCAAAATCCTGGGCATCCCACCCTTGACTCCAATAAAGGCAGAGCCCCGAGTGTGTGCGCTCTTTCTCTACACAAGACCTCGCTGTGGGGCTCTGGGTGTGCCATGTACCTTCCAGAATATATGAGGTTATTAGCCTCATTTTTTTTCAAAGCTCCCTGAGGGTTGTTGCTGAGGTGTATCTTGCAATCATCATAAGAGCCACAAGGGTCAGCTCAGCCACAAGATTGGCTCTGGATGGGAAAATGTCTGTGGGGGCCGACCTCAAATAGTGCGGGCAGTGTACATGCCTGCAGGCATCCCTAGTTGATGGCATCACTATCTAATAGCTGAGACCAACACAAGACAGTGAGGATATGCAGAGAAGAGAACCCTGGTACACTACCGGTGGGAATGTCAATTGGTGCAGCCATAATGGAAAACAGTATGGAGATTCCTCCAAAAATTAAACATAGAACTACTAGGGGATCTGGGCGGCTCAGTCAGTTAAGATCTGACTTGACGTTAAGCGTGTGCCTTCGGCTCAGGTCATGATCCCGGGGTCCTGGGATCGAGCCCGGCGTCGGGCTCCCTGCTCAGTGGGAAGCCTGCTTCTCCCTCTCCCACTCCCCCTGCTTGTGTTCCCTCTCTCGCTGTGTCTCTATCAAATAAATAAAAAATCTTAAAAAAAAAAACAAGCCTGACTTGATTTCAGGTCAGGTCATGATCTCTCTGCTCAGTGGAGTCTGCTCAGTATTCTCTCTCTCTCTCTCCCTCATCCCCTCCCCTCCCCCAAAATAAATAAATAAATCTTGTAAAAAAAATTGAACTACCATAGGAACCAGCAATCCCACATCCGGGTGTTTATACAAAGGAAATGAAATCAAGATCTCAAAGAGATACCCACACCCCTATGTTCATTGCGGCATTGTTCACAGTTGCAAGACAAGGAAACAACCAAAAAGACCATCAACAGAAAGAAAAATTTTTTTTTTAAGTTGTATTTATTTAAGTCGCCTCTACACCCAATGTGGGGCTCTAACTCACGACCCCGCGATCAAGAGTTGCATATTCTTCCGCTTGAGCCAGCCAGGTGCCCCCAAAAGTGAAGGAATTGCTAAATTTCAGTGGCAGGTTAGTGAAAATAGAGATGTTAGTTTTTTTCCCCTGTGAAAATTAATAAAAGGAAACCTGGGTTAGAACGGCTGTGGGGACCAGCAGGGGGCGCTCTCATGCCCCACCACTCACACCAACTACAGATCCAACCGGAAAAGACTACTTTGCAAGGCAAACTGCTTTACTAGCCCAGCAGGAAGATAGGCTTCCCCACCCTGCTCCTCAACAGTCCAGCCAACTGAGTTTGTCACAACCCAGCCAAAGCAAAGTTACTACACTTCGAACCCACAGTTTACTCCAATGCACTTTGTTTACAACAGCCTTCCAAACTTCCTCCTTTCCTCTAGAAAAAAGTGCTCCTCTCCTTTGTTCAAGGACTTGCCTATGGTTTAGCTGTAGTTTGCTTGTCCCTGATTACAGTTCTCTGCTATTCCTGAACAAGCCCATTTTTACTGGTAAAATAACTGGTAGTTTTATTTTTTGAGGTTATCATGCCATACCAGTTCATGACTCTATAATATCCATCCATGGAGTCCTTGGAAGCCCATGGATTCCAGGTTAAGACAACCTAAGACATTATCATCATCTGCAGGAGGAAATTTGTTACTGTTACGGTTTTGAGTAAGAGCTGTATCAAAACACTGAAAAACTGAATAATGGTTAACAAAAGGACATATCAAGGAATTAATAGAAAGGAGTTAGAGTCAAGGAAAATGTTTAAAGAAAGAATATAATTAACAAATAATTTTAAATTTATATTCAAGGGATAATATCTTTTTTTAATGTTTTATTTATTTATTCATGAGAATCAGAGAGAGAGAGAGGCAGAGGCAGAGGGAGAAGCAGGCTCCCCACCGAGCAGGGACCTGATGCGGGGCTCGATCCCAGGACCCTGGGATCATGACCTGAGCCGAAGGCACACGCTTAACCATCTGAGCCACTCAGGCGCCCCTGGGATAATATCTCTTTAGGAACTCAAATTAGAAGCCACAACCCAAGCAGCTTCTGTTACAGAAGCTGGTAGACAGAACTCGAGGAAGCAGACCAACTAAAGAGCTCTCAGAAGCAGTGGTTAACAGACTTGCCTGGGCCGCTTTGGTAGTTGATTTCTGCAGATGTAAAGGGACATGTTCCTACCGGTCAGTTTCCGGTGCTTCCTAACTGGCTTTATTTCAGAGAAGCCTTAGAGCTTGTGGCTTAGCTCGTAGCTGAATGTATGGATGTATGGATGCTTTGGGTTCACAATAATTTCTCTTCCACTTCAAAAGTAGAATATCACACTTATTTCAGAAACACTGGATTAACGGTTTAAAATTGGCAGTGACTGGGGTAGAACAACCTTATGATGGTATTATCAACAATTTAGATCAACATTAACACTTTATTATTTAAAAAACTACTTTCACATGAATTACTTCCTATGATTCTCAAAATTCCTCACTGAAGTCCTATAATATACTGTAAAATAGGATGCCTTGGAAACCTGTGGCTCTCTCTCTGAGCTTGTCCCTCCACACATCAGCCCTCCTAGCTTCTCCCTGCTGCCTCTCTCTGCATTCACTGAGTCACTACCCGGTCTAGGTCTTCAGTGGATCACATGAACTTGTTAGGGAAGGCTATGGATATATGGTCATATGATGGCCATCTTAATTTTTCTCAGAGTCATCTTTCAAGTCCTCCAAACCCAGGTGCCCAGAATTCCTGTCTTTTTTACTCGCCTTCTTCACCCCCTAAATACGAGAGTAGTTGGATTTGCAGAATGCAATCTGAGACAACCCATAGAGAGCAAAATGGAGTCACTCACATCAAGTGGGACCCTATGTCAAACAGGGGACTGTGTCAAGGCATGACAAGTAACGACACAGTAGTTAAAGGTACTGCAGCTGGGAGATATTGCTGGGAGCAATGTTAGCTGACACCCAGAACTGATAAGGACCATAACCAGAGGAGGTCTACAGGGGCCGGAGACTGATTCAACGCTGAGAGCTGACCTGGACCTTATCTCAACTGTACGTCCACAGACTGAGTTCATGTTTGGTTCGTTAATTTACCACACCCTTCTGTTATCTGCTTTGTTCCGTGGCTTGTCTTCTGTCCTGCTCTGTGCGCTGTGTAAGAGGCCAACTGGAATCACATGGTGAAATGTTGTTGAGTTTGGAATCCTGAACCTGCTTTATAATTATGATTTGACTTTGCTTTATGATTGACTAAAGCTGACATTGTGGAAAGACACAACTAATGTGAGTGCCTTCATAGAGTGCTCAGGACACAATCCCCATTCAGTCTATCAGCATATGATTCCCTGTTATTCAAGAATTCTTGACTTGAGCTGGGTTTTGAGGTGCACCAGAGTTTTTGTAAATCCCAATGTGTTTCTATAAATGCCAGTATTTCTCTATTTAATCTTGATGACATATTTCCCATTCAAAGAGAGAATCAAGAGACTATATGCCAGGATGCATTGCTACTAATATGTCTTTGAAGAGAAGTTCTGGGTATAAACTGATCATTCTGACTATAAAACAGAAAAGAAAAATTTCACTCTGCCCTCTGTGAAAGGTGAAACAAAATAAAGGCACTTATGGGGTATCTGGCTGGTTCAGTTGGTAGAGCATGTGACTCTTGATCTTAGGGTCATGAGTTTGAGCCCCACATTGGGGGTAGAGTTTACTCCAAAATAAAAATAAATAAAGTCCTTATGTCAAGGGGGTTTAAGATGGAGCTGGGAGGTATTAAGGAGGTGGCCCTTATGCACACCCTCACTAGGTGGAGTCATGAATTTTGAACTGGACCCAACTAAAAGACTCTAAGGACTCTATGGAACATCTGCAACTTGCTACAGTATCTATTGGACTTTTGCATAGTGATTGCCTTATCAAGCAATTATGTTTAGCCAAGATTAGTTTTCTGGCACCAACACCAATCAAAATTCTTTGTAAACAATATATAAAAGCATTCCCTTTAGGGCGCCTGGGTGGTTTATTCAGTTAAGAGTCTGCTTTTGGATCCTGGGATGGAGCCCCAAGTCGGGCTCCCTGCTCCATGGTTTGTCTGCTTCTCCCTCTGCCCCTCTCCCCTTACTTGTGCTTGCCCACTCTTTCTCTCTCTCTGTTAAATAAATAAATAAAAGCTTAAAAAAAAATTCCCCTTTTGGGTCAGAAAACCCCTGATTTTTGCTCTCTAGTGGGACATTATTTGGCTTGTTTAATCAATTTACACCAAATTACAATTCGTGATCTCAAATAAATGCTTCTGCTTAATTATTGCCTCCTTACAATTTTTGGTGGGCACTTTCTAGGTTCTTTTATTACCTCTGTAATAAAAAGAGATTGACAAAGGAAAAACAAAAAGAAGTTCAACAGCATGTATATCTCCTATATATATGGGAAATATCCAGAAAAACTCAGTAAAACACCCCAAAATGGCTCAAGTCACCACCTTGAATACCATCTTTAGCTAAAGACAGAAGAAAGACATTGGAATGGGGCTGGGGAGGCCAATTATAGCAGGTTACCAGGAAAAGCCCAGCAAACAATGGTAGGGTTTGGAGTGCCTCGGTGGCTCAGTTAGGTGTCAGCCTAAGTCTCAGGTCATGAACCCAGAGTCCCAGGATAGAGCTCTGCATCAGGATCCCAGCTCAGAGGGGAGTCTGCTTCTCCCTCTGACCCTCCCAGCTCTCATGCTCTCATGCTCTCACTCTCTCTCTCAAACAAATAAATAACATCTTTAAAAAAAAAAAAGGTAAGGTTTGTTATGCATATTTAAGTCTGTGTCTTCATTGATAAGAGGTTGTTTTTTTTTCCTTCACTGATAAGAGTTTATTGTGGACATTTCTCCAAAGAAGGCATACAAATGGCCAACAGACACATGAAAAAATGCTCCACATCACTTGGCATCAGGGAAATACAAATCATTTTTTTTTTTTTTTGAAATACAAATCAAAACCACAATGAGGTACCACCTCACACCAGTCAGAATGGCTAAAATTAACAAGTCAGGAAACAACATTGGCGAGGATGTGGAGAAAGGGGAACACTCTTACACTGTTGGTGGGAATGCAAGCTGGTGCAGCCACTCTGGAAAACAGTATGAAGGTTCCTCAAGAAGTTAAAAATAGAGCTACCCTGTGACCCAACAATTGCAGTACTGGGTATTTACCCCAAAGACACAAATGTAGTGATCTGAAGGGGCACCTGCACTCCAATGTGTATGCCAGCAATGTCCGCAATAGCCAAACTATGGAAAGAGCCCAGATGTCCATCAACAGATGAATGGGTAAAGAAGATATTATATATATATTACAGAATACTACTCAGCCTTCAGAAAGGATGAAATCTTACCATTTATGTGGACGTTGATGGAACTGGAGGGTATTGTGCTGAGCAAAATAAGTCAATCAGAGGAAGACAATTATCAAACTGTTTCACTCATATGTGGAATATAAGATATAACACAGAGGATCTTAGGGGAAGGGACGGAAAACTGAATGGGAAGAAATCAGAGAGGGACACAATGAGAGACTCTTAACTATAGGAAACAAACTGGGGGTTGCTGGAAGGAAGGTGGGGGCGGATGGGGTAACAGGGTGTCAGGCATTAAGGAGGGCACGTGATGTGATGAGTCCTGGGTGTTATTTGCAACTGATGAATTACCGAACTCTACATCTGAAACTAATGATGTGCTATATGTTGGTTAATTGAATTTAATATTAAAAAAAGAGTTTCTTGTGCTTTATAGTGTCATCTCTCTTTCTGGTACTAAGAGGGAGATACACTTAAAATAAATTACCTCTTCCTAACAATAGCTAGCCCTCTGAAAGTCCTGGAATCCCTGCCTCCAAATTCCCTAGAGACTAACAGTATTTCTAACCTCCTTCCAACTTGAAAGTATATAATAGGCCACACCTCATGACCCCAGTGTAGCTCTTTCTGCCCAAAGGTCCTGTCCCAATACTTTAATAAAACCACCTTTTTACACCAAAGACGTCTCAAGAATTCTTTCTTGGTTATTGGCTCCAAACCCCAACCAATTGCTACATCTCAAGGATTTTAAGGGAAAAAAAAGTTAAAGTGGATTCATGCCCATTAGGCCCTGGTCTCCTGAATCACCTAAAGATTCAGCTATTTTCAAAGACTGATCATTCTGTATTTTTTCATAATGTAATTATTCCAAGATTCCTTCAAAATATCTCTACTCCATTCCTACCACCGTTTAAAAAATATTCCCCCTAAGGTACCTCAAATAGTGGTATCTCAATTTGTGGTGCTTGCAACGAAAAAAAATCTTTTTTTTTTTTTAAGATTTTTATTTACTTATCAGAGATAGAGCGAGTGAGAGAGAGAGAGAGCACAAGCAGGGGGAGGAGCAGAGGGAGAGGAAGAAGCAAACTCCCCACTGAGCAGGGAGCCCGATGTAGGACTCCATCCCAGGACCCTGGGATCATGATGTGAGCTGAAGGTGGACACTTAACCGACTGAGCCACCCAGGCACCCTCCCATCAGATTCTTATAATCAGTGCCCAAACAAGGGGTAGAGTGAACAAGGCAAAGTTAATGATTAATCATGCACAGGGCTAGAGAGGTGCATAAAACATAATTAAGCAGGGACCAAAACAGAATGTGAAGGTAAGTTCATAATATAACTAATTTAAGTACAGTGCTGCTTATGCTTTCAAAACAGGTCCAGGAACCAAGTGTCCTGCCTCATCATCAAAATTCAAAATTAAACAACAAAATTCAACTGAGCAAATTGCAAGATCTAATTCATTTTATTCAATGATTCATGAATGGGGCAGCATCCCACCTAACAGGTAGGAAGGAGCTCAGAGGAGCTGTAGAAGAGGGAAGGCTTTTATAGGCAGGGCTGTGGGGCAAGGAAATTTTAGCAAAAGAAAAAGGATTGTTTGAGGCAAGGTCACTTTCTTTTAGGGGAAAGAACAGGGGTGCTTATCACGCCATTGACCTCCTCTTCCTTTGGGTAATGGAAAGAGCCCATGTGGCAGATTATCTCCTTGGTGCTGACCAGAAATTTCCTGACTGATGAGTTGAGATGACATTTCCTGGAAGGTTGAAAGTGCAGTTTGGTTAGGTATGAAGCCCCAGCTTGGTGACTTGTCCTAGCAAAAATGACTGTATCTTGAGCTTGTGGTGCTCTTTGTCACATTCCTAAATTTCCATTCCAGACACAGGAGGCACACATTCTTATTTCCCCCAGTAGTCTGATTATAGGAAAGCTGTAAGTCCAAGGCTGGAGGTCAATTTGCCTAATGGAGGAATTCTAACCCAATTAGAAGGAAGGAGGGAATGCCACTGTGTGAATGTGTGGTTAGTAACATCCATGCTGCCTCAAGGAGATGCAGTAAAGAGCAGAGCAGCGAGACAGCAGATCTGCAGTTTTTGGATTTGTATTTTTTTTTTAAGATTTATTTTATTTATTTTAGAGAGAGAGGATGAGCCGGAGATGCAGAAGGAGAGGGAGGGAGAATTCCAAGCAGACTCCACACTGAGCCCAGAGCCCCACTCAGGACTCCATCTCACAACCCTGAGATCAAGGCCTGAGCTGAACTCAAGAGTTAGTTGGTCACTTAAGTGACTGTGCCACCCAGGCGTTCCAGATCTGAAGTTTTCTAACTGAATTTACCCTTCAATTATATTTCAGTATAATGATCATTTAAGAATTATAATAGAATGCAGTGGGTGCTAGTAAGTTCTAGAAAAATGAAGGCTGAAACAGTAGTTCTGTGTCTTAGAGGGGAAAGCTCAGAGGAGTGGATATCTGAGCACAGCCTGGAAAGATGGCTAAGTAACCAAGCAGACGAGGTTAGAAAGACTATTCCAGGCAAAGGAACCAACACCCGTGAAAGTGTGAAGTGTTAAACTATATTTTTTTCTAAAAGGAAAAAACATGGCTATCATGAAAGTTTATATAATAAACCCATGTAAATGAATAAACTCATGAATAAATCCCTTTTATTCAGCTCATTAACTAGTAAGGAATTTGGGAACATGGTAAAAACAATTCAAATGTGATCTTGGTTTATAGAAATTTCAATTCTCTGCTGGACAAAATTCATTTGCATTGTAGTGAAGAGGAAACATCGGCGTTATCAGCAGTTTTGGACAATTTCATTTGTATCCTGCAAGTCAAACCAAGGTATACATGTGTGTCTGTTCATCCTCCGTGGATCTGCTGAATAACCCCTGGCAACCCAATGAAAGGACACACTGTAATCTCTTTGGTCCATTTCGGAGTCTTGGACAGTTTTCCCCTCAGCAGATATGGAAAACTTACTACTTATACAGAAAAATATGTAGAGTTCCTTATGACTGGTGTGGAAAAAAGAAGGAAGTCATAAGATATAGTCTGACCTAGAAACTGGACAAAAAGAAAAAGGCATTACATGCCTGAATTAAGCAATGGGCTAAGGATTGGGGGCCATTTTGACAGCCAGGCCTGTAGCTCTGCAGAAACGATAAAACTAAACCTCCCATAGGAACGTGGAGCTCATCAGGTAGTGTCAGTCTCTGACTCACTGTTCTGACCACTCACATGTCAGATGCCTGACACAGAAAGACTTCAGCAACCATGGAAGAGAAAGTGCTCTAAGGGGTCTGAATATGGTTGATAGTTGTTGTCATAACTCTTGTTTGGGTAAAGATACTAATGTTCTGTTATTTCGGTGACAACATTTGGTACTATTCCTTTTGCGATCAGCAAGCATATAAAAGTCTAGGGAAAGGAACAGCCCAAAAAGCAGGTCTTTGACCTAATCCCCTTCCAGCCAGGCAGGAGTGTGCAGAAGACACAGGTGTTTTTAAACAGAGACCCCACAATGGACACATCAAATGGCCTGAACTTGCTTTAGGATTGTGGGGCTGGAACAAGGGCCAAGCCAACCACCAGGGTCCATTCCCAGCACCGGGAGCTTCTGACAGAGTTCAGGACATGCTACTCCAGAATATAGCAACTTGGCAAATTGAAACTTTTAAGTTGAAGAAATTTGAGAAAGGACAGGTTCAGGAAGGCCTTTCTAACCTTCTCCAGAAACAGGTCATAAGACCGTCCTGGGAGAGGGTTTCCTATACCCAGAGGAAAGGAGCAGCCTTATCTCCAAAGATGGAGAGACATCGGACAAAAGTCTTGCTACGTTTCCCCCCATTTATTACAGTTAGCTCATACCCTTTGTTCTATCACATCTTTCCACCACTTCCCACCCTTCATCAAACCTAGCATACAAACACTCAAGTTTAACCACTTCTTTTGGGCTTCATTTCCTAGGGAAGACTCCCATGTCACCTTAAACCTATGTGAAATAAATGTGAATGCTTTTCTCCTGTTAATCTATTCTTTTGTTATGGGGGCCCAGCTGAGAACTTAGAAGGGTAGAAGGAATGGATACTTTTCCTCCCCTACACTTGTAAGATTTGGGATAATTTAAGAGAGATAGGGAGGAGAGGTAGACTCTCCCAACTGTGTCCTCCCAGATCTGTCTTGCACTTTCCTTGGGGTAGCAAGACAGTCATTCACCTGCCTGAATTAAGACAAAGTGGAAACTTTGTTTCAGAAATAGATAGAAGGCCAGTCTTGAGCACTTGGGCACTGGGTGAAAATCAGTGTCAGCTAAGAAAAATGGTTCTCCACTAGGAATGGGTGTGAAATTCACGGTGGAGCTCATCAAACACAGACAAGAAAAAGACCTGGTTCCCAAAGATTCTTTTTCAGGAGGCCTGGGATCTTAGGATTCTTAAAAGTTTCTTAGGCACGGGGCCCCTGGGTGGCTCAGTCATTAAGTGTCTGCCTTCGGCTCAGGTCATGATCCCAGGGTCCTGGGATGGAGCCCTGCATCGCATCAGGTTCCCTGCTCCGCAGGAATCCTGCTTCTCCCTCTCTCACTCCCCCTGCTTGTGTTCCCTCTCTCACTATATTTCTCTCTGTCAAATAAATAAATAAATAAAATCTTTAAAAAAAAAAAGTTTCGGGGGCAGAGCAAGATGGCGGAGGAGTAGGAGACCTGGATTTCGTCTCCTCTCAGGAATTCAGCTGGATAGGGATCAAACCATTCTGAACACCTACAAACTCAACAGGAGATCGAAGAAAAGAATAGCAACAACTCTCTGAACAGAAAAGCGACCACTTTCTGGAAGGTAGGACATGCGGAGAAGTGAATCCGAGGCGATATTTGGGAGGATAGACGGCGGGGAGGGGCCTCCGTCGGCCGCTTCTGGCAAGTGATAGAGCCACGGAGCACAAAATCGGAACTTTTAGAAGTCGGCTCTGCTGAGGGACGTCACTCTGGTGGCTAAGTGGGGGGTGGAACCCTCGCGGGACAGTGTGGCCTCAGGACCCTCGGGGTCACAGAAAGACCGGGGGTGCCTGAGTGCGGCAGAGCTCCCAGGTATCGGAGCGGGGAAGCCGGCTGCAGAGACGGAGCCCAGGCGCGGGCTCTCAGCTCGGGGTTGCCATAAACCGTGATCCGCGGCACAGTCGGGCCACTGCTCCTCCAGCAGAGACCCAACAAGCGGCAGATCTGGGGAGACTCACCTTCTTCCCCTGGGAGGAGAGGTGCGGGAGCGCACTGCAGGGATCTGCTGGGTTTGGGGACTCCACCCAGGGTCGGGTGCCAGAGATAGAAACGCTCGGTCACAGGCCGGGTGAGCGCGGAGTGCGGCCGGAGACCGGGGACATGGGAGTGACTGACGGCTTTTCTCTGGGGGCTCGCTGAGGAGCGGGGCCGAGTTATCGGCTCCTCCGGGGCGGAGACTGGGAGGCCGCCATTTTCACTCTCCGCCTCCAAAGCTGTACGGAAAGCTTGCAGGGAACAAAAGCTCCGGAGAGCAAACCCGAGCAGATTACTTAGCCCGGACCGGCAAGGGCGGGGCAATTCCGCCTCCAGCAAAGACATTTGGGAACCACGGCAACAGGCCTCTCCCCCAGAAGATCAGCGAGAACAGCCAGCCAAGACCAGGTTTACCGATCAGTGAGAACGGCAGAACTCCAGCGCTAGGGGAATACTGCACATAGAATTCATGGCTTTTTTACCATGATTCTTTAGTCTTTCAAAGTAAATTATTTTTTTTAACTTTTTTTCTTTTTTCTTTTTTTGAATTTTTCTTTTTCCCTTTTTCAACCAACATCTTATCAATCCCTTTTCTAAAAAAACATTTTTATTTTTCATTTTTAGAGTCATATTCTATCCCTTCATAGTAGTTACCTGTATTTTTGGCATATATATATAAGTTGTTCTCTCTTTAAAATTTTGAGATAGTTTCTTCTAACAGATCAAAATATACTCTAAATTTCTAGTGTATGGTTTTTTTCTACTCCCCTGCCTGATCACATTCTCTCCCTTTTTTCTTTTTTTTTTTAAATTCTCTTTCTTTTTTCAAACAACTTATCAATTCCTTTTATAAAATTTTTTATAATTTCCATCTTTACAGTCATATTCCATCCCTTCATCATATCAACCCTTATTTTTGTACATATGTAAGTTTTTCTTTCTTTAAAATTTTGGGAGGCACTTTCTTTTAACAGACCAAAATACACCCAAAATCTAGTGTGTGGCACTGATCTATAAACCAGCCTGATCATATTTGATCACATTCTGTTTTTGTTTTGTTTTGTTTTGTTCTGTTTTTGTTTGTTTTTATCTTTATCTTTATCTTTTTCTTTTTTCTTTTTTTCTTTCTTTTTCTTTTTTCTCTCTTTCCCTTTCTTTTCCCACTGCTTCAGGTCTTTTCTGATTTGTTTAGAGTATATTTTCTGGGGACGTTGTTATCCTGCTAGCATTTTGTTCTCTCATTAATCTATTCTCCTCTGCACAAAATGACAAGACGGAAAAAATCACCTCAACAAAAAGAACAAGAGGTAGTACCGACTGCCAGGGACCTACTCAATATGGACATTAGTACGATGTCAGATCTAGAGTTCAGAATCATCACTTTAAAGATACTAGCTGGGCTTGAAAAAAACATGGAAGTTATTAGAGAAACCCTTTCTGGAGAAGTAAAAGAACTAAAATCTAACCAAGTAGAAATCAAAAAGGCTATTAATGAGGTGCAATCAAATATGGGGGTGCTAACTGCTAGGATAAATGAGGCAGAAGAGAGAATCAGTGAGATAGAAGATCAAATGATGGAAAATAAAGAAGCTGAGAAAAAGAGAGATAAACAACTACTGGATCACGAGGGCAGAATTCGAGAGATAAACGATACCATAAGACAAAACAACATTAGAATAATTGGGATCCCAGAAGAAGAAGAAAGAGAGAGAGGGGCAGAAGGTATAATGGAGCAAATTATAGCAGAGAACTTCCCTAATTTGGGGAAGGAAACAGGCATCAAAATCCAGGAAGCACAGAGAACCCCTCTCAAAATCAATAAGAATAGGTCAACACCCCGACATCTAATAGTAAAACTTACGAGTCTCAGAGACAAAGAGAAAATCCTGAAAGCAGCTCAGGAGAGGAGATATGTAACCTACAATGGTAGAAACATTAGATTGGCAACAGACTTATCCACAGAGACCTGGCAGGCCAGAAAGGACTGGCAGGACATATTCAGAGCACTAAATGAGAAAAATATGCAGCCAAGAATACTATATCCAGCTAGGCTGTCATTGAAAATTGAAGGAGAGATAAAAAGCTTCCAGGACAAACAAAAACTAAAGTAATTTGCAAACACGAGACCAGCCCTACAAGAAATCTTGAAAGGGGTCCTCTAAGCAAAGAGAGAGCCTAAAAGCAACATAGACCAGAAAGGAACACAAACAATATACAGTAACAGTCACTTTACAGGCAATACAATGGCACTAAATTCCTATCTTTCAATAGTTACCCTGAATGTAAATGGGCTAAATGCCCCAATCAAAAGACACAGGCTATCAGATTGGATTAAAAAACAAGACCCATCGATTTGCTGTCTGCAAGAGACTCATTTTAGAACCAAAGACACCCCAAGATTTAAAGTGAGGGGGTGGAAAACCATTTACCATGCTAATGGACACCAAAAAAAAGCTGGGGTGGCAATCCTTATATCAGACAAATTAGATTTTAAACCAAAGACTGTAATAAGAGATGAGGAAGGACACTATATCCTACTTAAAGGGTCTATCCAACAAGAAGATCTAACAATTGTAAATATCTATGCCCCTAACATGGGAGCAGCCAATTATATAAGGCAATTAATAACAAAAGCAAAGAAACACATCGACAACAATACAATAATAGTGGGGGACTTTAACACCCCCCCTCACTGAAATGGACAGATCGTCTAAGCAAAAGATCAACAAGGAAATAAAGACTTTAAATGACACACTGGACCAAATGGACTTCACAGACATATTCAGAACATTCCATCCCAAAGCAACGGAATACACATTCTTCTCTAGTGCCCATGGAACATTCTCCAGAATAGATCACATCCTAGGTCATAAATCAGGTCTCAGCCGGTACCAAAAGATTGGGATCATTCCCTGCATATTTTCAGACCACAAGGCTTTGAAACTAGAACTCAATCACAAGAGGAAAGTCGGAAAGAACTCAAATACATGGAGGCTAAAGAGCATCCTACTGAAGAATGAATGGGTCAACCAGGAAATTAAAGAAGAATTAAAAAAATTCATGGAAACCAATGAAAATGAAAACACAACTATTCAAAATCTTTGGGATACAGCAAAGGCAGTCCTAAGAGGAAAGTATATAGCAATACAAGCCTTTCTCAAGAAACAAGAAAGGTCTCAAGTACACAACCTAACCCTACACCTAAAGGAGCTGGAGAAAGAACAGCAAATAAAGCCTAAACCCAGCAGGAGAAGAGAAATAATAAAGATCAGAGCAGAAATCAATGAAATAGAAACCAAAAGAACAGTAGAACAGATCAACAAAACTAGGAGCTGGTTCTTTGAAAGAATTAACAAGATTGATAAACCCCTGGCCAGACTTATCAAAAAGAAAAGAGAAATGACCCAAATCAACAAAATCATGAATGAAAGAGGAGAAATCACAACCAACACCAAAGAAATACAAACAATTATAAGAACATATTATGAGCAACTATATGCCAGCAAATTAGATAACCTGGAAGAAATGGATGCATTCCTAGAGATGTATCAACTACCAAAACTGAACCAGGAAGAAATAGAAAACCTGAACAGACCTATAACCACTAAGGAAATTGAAGCAGTCATCAAAAATCTCCCAAAACACAAAAGCCCAGGGCCAGATGGCTTCCCAGGGGAATTCTACCAAACATTTCAAGAAGAATTAATACCTATTCTTCTGAAACTGTTCCAAAAAATAGAAATGGAAGGAAAACTTCCAAACTCATTTTATGAGGCCAGCATTACCTTGATCCCAAAACCAGACAAAGACCCCATCAAAACGGAGAATTACAGACCAATATCCCTGATGAACATGGATGCAAAAATTCTCACCAAAATACTAGCCAATAGGATCCAACAGTACATTAAAAGGATTATTCACCACGACCAAGTGGGATTTATCCCTGGGCTGCAAGGTTGGTTCAACATCCGCAAATCAATCAACGTGATACAATACATTAACAAAGGAAAGAACAAGAATCATATGATCCTCTCAATAGATGCAGAAAAAGCATTTGACAAAGTACAGCATCCTTTCTTGATCAAAACTCTTCAGAGTATAGGCATAGAGGGTACATACCTCAATATCATAAAAGCCATCTATGAAAAACCTACAGCGAATATCATTCTCAATGGGGAAAAACTGAGAGCTTTCCCCCTAAGGTCAGGAATGCGGCAGGGATGTCCACTATCACCACTGCTATTCAACATAGTATTGGAAGTCCTAGCCACAGCAATCAGACAACAAAAAGAAATCAAAGGCATCCAAATCGGCAAAGAAGAAGTCAAACTCTCACTCTTTGCAGATGATATGATACTTTATGTGGAAAATCCCAAAGACTCCACCCCAAAACTGCTAGAACTCATACAGGAATTCAGTCAAGTGGCAGGATATAAAATCAATGCACAGAAGTCAGTGGCATTCCTATACACCAACAACAAGTCAGAAGAAAGAGAAATTAAGGAGTCGATCCCATTTACAATTGCACCCAAAACCATAAGATACCTAGGAATAAATCTAACCAAAGAGGCAAAGGATCTGTACTCAGAAAACTATAAAATACTCATGAAAGAAATTGAGGAAGACACAAAGAAATGGAAAAACATTCCATGCTCATGGATTGGAAGAACAAATATTGTGAAGATGTCAATGCTACCTAGAGCAATCTACACATTCAATGCAATCCCCATCAAAATACCATCCACTTTTTTCAAAGAAATGGAACAAATAATCCTAAAATTTGTATGGAACCAGAAAAGACCCCGCATAGCCGGAGGAATGTTGAAAAAGAAAAGCAAAGCTGGCGGCATCACAATTCCGGATTTCCAGCTCTACTACAAAGCTGTCATCATCAAGACAGTATGGTACTGGCACAAAAACAGGCACATAGATCAATGGAACAGAATAGAGAGCCCAGAAATGGACCCTCAACTATATGGTCAACTAATCTTTGACAAAGCAGGAAAGAATGTCCAATGGAAAAAAGACAGTCTCTTCAACAAATGGTGTTGGGAAAATTGGACAGCCACATGCAGAAGAATGAAACTGGACCATTTCCTTACACCACACACAAAAATAGACTCCAAATGGTTGAAAGACCTCAATGTGAGACAGGAGTCCATCAAAATCCTAAAGGAGAACACAGGCAGCAACCTCTTCGACCTCAGCCGCAGCAACTTCTTCCTAGAAACATCGCCAAAGGCAAGGGAAGCAAGGGCAAAAATGAACTATTGGGACTTCATCAAGATAAAAAGCTTTTGCAAAGCAAAGGAAACAGTCAATAAAACCAAAAGACAACTGACAGAATGGGAGAAGATATTTGCAAATGACATATCAGATAAAGGGCTAGTATCCAAAATCTATAAAGAACTCATCAAACTCAACACCAAAAGAACAAAGAATCCAATCAAGAAATGGGCAGAAGACATGAACAGACATTTTTCCAAAGAAGACATCCAAATGGCCAACAGACACATGAAAAAGTGTTCAATATCGCTCGGCATCAGGGAAATCCAAATCAAAACCTGAATGAGATACCACCTCACACCAGTCAGAATGGCTAAAATTAACAAGTCAGGAAATGACAGATGTTGGCGGGGATGCGGAGAAAGGGGAACCCTCCTACACTGTTGGTGGGAATGTAAGCTAGTGCAGCCACTCTGGAAAACAGTATGGAGGTTCCTCAAAAAGTTGAAAATAGAGCTACCATACGATCCAGCAATTGCACTACTGGGTATTTACCCCAAAGATACAAAAGTAGGGATCTGAAAGGGTACGTGCATCCCGATGTTTATAGCAGCAATGTCCACAATAGCCAAACTGTGGAAAGAGCCAAGATGTCCATCAACAGATGAATGGATAAAGAAGAAGTGGTATATATATACAATGGAATATTATGCGGCCATCAAAAGGAATGAGATCTTGCCATTTGCAACGACGTGGATGGAACTGGAGGGTATTATGCTGAGCAAAATAAGTCAAACAGAGAAAGACATGTATCATATGACCTCACTGATATGAGGAATTCTTAATCTCAGGAAACAAACTGAGGGTTGCTGGAGTGGGGCGTGGGGTGGGAGGGATGGGGTGACTGGGTGATGGTCACTGGGGAGGGTATGTGCTCTGGTAAGCGCTGTGAACTGTGCAAGACTGTTGAATCTCAGATCTGTACCTCTGAAACAAATAATGCAATATATGTTAAGAAAGAAAAAAAGAAGAAGAATGTAGCAGGAGGGGAAGAATGAAGGGGGGGAAATCGGAGGGGGAGAAGAACCATGAGAGACGATGGACTCTGAAAAACAAACTGAGGGTTCTAGAGGGGAGGGGGGTGGGAGGATGGGTTAGCCTGGTGATGGGTATTGGGGAGGGCATGTTCTGCATGGAGCACTGGGTGTTATGCACAAACAATGAATCATGGAACACTATATCTAAAACTAATGATGTAATGTATGGGGATTAACATAACAATAAAAAAAAAAAAAAGTTTCTTAGGCACTTCTGATGTGAGGCCAGGGTTGGGAACTCCAGATAGGCACAGGGGTAATCTGACACTGTTTTCCTCTGGTAGTGGGCTTGGGGTGCTATCAAGTTGTGGACTGCAGAGGGAAGGGGGGGTGTGGTTATAGAATAGGATAGATGAGTGCTAGGCAAACAGATAGCTTGTTTTTTGTTTTTGTTTTTTGCCTGTTTTTTTTTTTATATCAATTGGATTATTTGTTCAGAGAAGTTTTAGATTTACAGAAAAATTCAATAGAAAGTATAGAAAATTCTCATATGCTTCTCCCTTCCCTGCTCTCCTACCCACACAGCCCAAAGTTTTCCTGTTATTAACATCTTGCATTAGTGTGGTACTTTTCCTATAATTGATGAGCTAATATTGATTATTATTAAGTCCATAATTTAATTAGGATTAATTCTTTGCATTACATAGTTCTAGGGGTTTAGACATTACATAATGTCATTATAGGAGAGGAAACCGTTTTCCTCAGCTCTCTTATGATCTCTGGCTGGGTCTGAAAATTGAACTGACAGAGATAAGTAGGAGAAAAGCATACAAATTTGATTAAATTTTTACATGTACGTGGAAGCCTTTCACAAGGGAATGAAGACCTGAAGAAGTGACGATAGCAGGATGCTTTTATACCTTTTAGACAAAGAAACAGTACATTTGTGAAGAATTGACAAGATAAAGGGATTTGGTCTATGGGTTGTAGTGGTGAAGAAGTAACTAGAGAGAAAAAGGTTAGTTTTTTTTTTTTTAATTAAAATGCAATTAACATATAGTGTATTATGAATTTCAGAGGTAGAGTTTAGTGATTCATCAGTTGCATATAACACCCACACTCATTACATCATGTGCCCTCCTTAATGCCCATCACCCAGTTACCTCATCCCCCATCCCCCTCCCTTCCAGCAACCCTCATTTTTTTTTTCCCGTATTAAGAATCTCTTATGGTTTGTCTCCCTCTAATTTTGTCTTATTCTATTTTTCTTCTCTTCCCCTATGATCCTCTATATTTTTCCTTAAATTCCACATATGAGTGAAATCATATAATTGTCTTTCGATGACCTATTTCATTTAGCATACTACCCTCCAGTTCCATCCACATTGTTGCAAATAACATGATTTCATTCTTTTTAATGACTGAGTAATATACCATTATGTATATATATCACCTCTTCTTTATCCATTCATCTGTCAATGGACATTGGGCTCTTTCCATATTTTGGCTATTGTGGACATTGCTGCTATAAATATTGGGGTGCAGGTGTCCCTTTGAATCACTATGTTTGTATTCTTTGGGTAAATACCTCATAGTGCAATTGTTGGGTCATAGGTAGCTCTATTTTTAACTTTTTGAGGAACCTCCATACTGTTTTCCACAGTGGCTGCACTAGTTTGCATTCCCACCAACAGTATAGGCAGTTTCCCCTTTCTCTGCATCCTTGCCAACATCTGTTATTTCTTGACTTGTTAATTTTACCCATTCTGACCAGTGTGAGGTGGAATTTCACTGTGGTTTTGATATTTATTTCTCTGATGTCAAGGAATGTAGAGCAGTTTTTCATGTGTCTGTTGCCGTTTGTATATCTTCTTTGGAGAAATGTCTGTTCATGTCTTCTGCTCATTTCTTGACTGGATTATTTGTTTTTTTGGGTGTTGAGTTTGATAAGTTCTTTAAAGATTTTACATGCTAGCCCGTTAGCTGATAAGACATTTGCAAATATCTTCTCGCATTCTGTCAGTTGTCTTTTAGTTTTGTTGACTGTTTCCTTTGCTGTGCAAAAGCTTTTTATCTTGATGAAGTCTCAAAAGTTCATTTTTGCCTTTGTTTCCCTCGCCTTTGGAGAAGTGTCTAGCAAGAAGTTTCTGCGGCCGAGGTCGAAGAGGTTGCTGGCTGTGTTCTTCTCTAGGATTTTGAAGGACTCCTGTCTCACACTTAAGTCTTTCATGCATTTTGTATTTATTTTTGTGAATAGTGTAAGAATATAGTCCAGTTTCATTCTTCTACACGTGGCTATCCAATTCTCCCAACACCAATTGTTGAAAAGACTGTCTTTTTTCCATTGGATATTCTTTCCTGCTTTGCTGAAGATTAGTTGACCACAGAGTTGAGGGTCCATCTCTGGGTTTTCTCTTCTGTTCCATTGATCTGTGGGTTCTTTTTTTTTTCCTTTTTTTTTTTTTTGCCAGTACCATACTGTCTTGATGATTACAACTTTGTAATATAGCTTGAAGTCCGGTATTGTGATTACCACCAGGTTTGATTTTTTTTTAAATATTTTATTTATTTATTTGAGAGAGAGAGAGAGAATGGGAGGGAAGAGAAGGAGAGGGAGAAGCAGACTCCCTGCTGAGCAGGGAGACTGATGCAGGGCTCTATTCCAGAACTCTGGGATCATGACCTGAGCCAAAGGCAGATGCTTAACCAACTGACTCACCCATGCGCCCCTGGTTTTCTTTTTCAACATTCCGTTGGCTATTCAGGGTCTTTTCTTGTTCCATACTAATTTTAGGTATTATTTGTTCCAGCTTTGTGAAAAATTTTGATGGTATTTTGATAGAGATTACATAGAATATGTAGATTGCTTTGGGTAGCATAGATATTTTAACAATATTTGTTCTTCCAATCCATGAACATGGAATGTTTTTCCATTTCTTTATGTCTTCCTCAATTTCTTTCATAAGTGTTCTATAGTTTTCAGAGTACAGATCATTTACCTCTTTGGTTCAGTTTATTCCTAGGTATCTTATGGTTTTCTTGTGTAATTGTAAATGAGATCAATTCCTTAATTTTTCTTTCTTCTGTCTCATTGCTAGTAAATAGAAATGCAACTGACTTTTGTGCATTGATTTTATATCCTACCACTTTGCTGAATTCCTGTATGAGTTCTAGCAAATTTTGGTGCAGTTTCTTCGGGGTTTTCCACATAGAGTATCATGTCATCTGTGAAGAGTGACAATTTGACTTCTTCTTTGTTGATTTGGATGCCTTTTATTTTTTTGTTGTTGTTTTATGATTGCTGTGGCTAGGACTTCTAGTACTATGTTGAACAACAGTGGTGATAGTGGACATCCCTGCCATGTTCCTGACCTTAGTGGAAAAGCTCTCAATTTTTCTCCATTGAGAATTATATTTGCTGTGGGCTTTTCATATATGGCTTTTATGATATTGAGGTACGTTCCCTCTATCCCTACACTGTGGAGAGTTTTAATCAAGAAAGGATACTGTATTTTGTCAAATGCTTTTTCTGCATCCATTGAGAGGATCATATGGTTCTTGTCTTTTCTTTTATTAATGTGGTGTATGACATTGATTGATTTGCAGATGTTGAACCACGCTTGCAGCCAGGAATAAATCCCACTTGGTCATGGTGAATAATCCTTTTAATGTACTGTTGAGTCCTATTTGGCTTGTATTTTGGTGAGAATTTTTGTATCCGTGTTCATCAGGGATATTGGTCTGTTATTCTCCTTTAGGGTGGGGTCTTTATCTGGTTTGGGATCAAGGTAATGCTGGCCTCATAGAAGGAGTTTGGAAGTTTTCCTTCCATTTCTATTTTTTGAAACAGCTTCAGAAGAATAGGTATTAATTCTTCTTTATTTTTTAAAGATTTTTTTTATTTATTTGAGAGAGTGAGTAAATGAGACACAGAGAGAGAGAGAGAGAGCACAGGAGCATGAGCTGGGGGACGAGCAGAGTGAGAGGGAGAAGCAGGCTCCCCACCGAGCAGGGAGCCCAACATGGGGATGGTTCCCAGGACTCTGGGATCATTACCTGAGCCAAAGCCTGATGCTTAACTGACTGAGCTACCCAGGCACCCCAGTATTAATTCTTTAAATTTTTGGTAGAATTCCACTGGGAAGCCATCTGGTCCTGGACTCTTGTTTGTTGGGAGAATTTTGATTACTGCTTCAATTTCTTTGCTGGTTATGGGTTGGTCCAGGGTTTCTATTTCTTCCTGTTTCAGTTTTGGTACTTTATATGTTTCTAGGAATGCATCCATTTCTTCCAGATTGCCTAATTTGTTGGCATATAGTTGTTCATAAAATGTTCTTAAAGTTGTTTGTATTTCTTTGATGATGGTTATGGTCGCTCCTCTTTCATTGATGATTTTATTAATTTGGGTCCTTTCTCTTTTCTTTTTGATAAGTCTGGCTAGGGGTTTATCAATCTTATTAATTCTTTCAAAGAACCAGCTCTTAGTTTCGTTGGTCTGTTCTACTATTCTTTTGATTTCTATTTCATTGATTTCTGCTCTACTCTTTATTATTTCCTCTTCTCCTGATGGATTTATGCTTTATTTGCTGTTCTTTCTCCAGCTCCTTTAGGTGTAACATTAGATTGTGTATTTGAGACTTTTTTTGTTTCTGGAGAAAGACTTGTATTGCTGTATACTTCCCTCGTAGGACTGCCTTCCCTGCATCTCAAAGATTCTGAACAGTTGTGCTTTCATATTAACTGGTTTCTATGAATTTTTTTAATTTTCACTGGTTTCTATGAATTTTTAAAATTTTTCTTCATTAATTTCTTTGTTGACCCATTCATTCTTTTGTAGGATGCTCCTTAACCTCCATGTGTTTGTGTTCCTTCCTAATTTTCTCTTGTGATTGAGTTCAAGATTGAAAGCATTGTGGTCTGAAAAAATGAAAGGAACAACCTTAATCTTTTGGTACCAGTTGAGACCTGATTAGTGAAGCACTATGTGATCTATTCTGGAGAAGATTCCATTGTACTCAAGAAGAATGTGTATTCTGTGATTTTAAAGTGAAATGCTCTGAATATATCTGTGAAGTCCATCTGGTCCTGTGTGTCATTCAAAGCCATTGTTTCCTTGTTGATCTTCTACATAGATAATCTGTCCATTGCTGTGCCTAGGTTGTAAATTCCAATAATTATAAGATTATCGTATTATTATCAGTATGTTCTTTACATTTGTTATTAATTGGTTTATATAATTGGCTGTTCCCAAGTTAGGGGCATAAATATTTACAATTGTCAGAACTTCTTGTTGGATAGATGAAAAGGGTTAGTTTAACAAGGTTTGTTTCCAGATTCCTCTGGTACTACCTCTGGCTGGTAAGAGTTTGTCTCCAGGAAAAGAATTTATTCCCTGCCTTTAGGCAAAAAAGGGAGAGCCTTTTCAGCATTTACTGATTCTTAACTACCTTTGGTGTGAAAAAAAATTTTTATGTCAAAGAGCCAAACCAGACTATGTCAGGTTTCCTTCAGCCTGAACAAGGAATATCTCCTCATTTATTTAGACTTTCTTTGATTTCTTTCATGAGAGATTTATAGTTTTCCTCATATTGATCTTGCCTATTCTTGAGTAGATTCATATGTAGATATTTCATTTTTCTTTGGTGCTAATGTAAGTTTTTTTTTTTCAGATTTAAATTGTTTATTGCTGGTATATAAGAAAGCAATTGATTTTTGTATATTAACCTTGTATCTTGCAATTTTGCTCTAAAGAGACATATTTTTATCCTATAGATAATTGAAGACACTAAAAGCAAGAGTCTTCCACTAGTCTATTTATGCTCAAGGAGTATTAATCTGGAAGTGATATGTAGAACAGATTGGAAGGAAAAGAGGCTAGAGGCAGGGACCCTGTCCGTGTAAGAGGCTTTTCTGTGAGCCCTCCAAGAGACAGTAAGATTCTGAATAAGTATATTACAGCACTAATGGAAAAGTTAGAAAAGATTGAAGAAGGAAATACCCTAAATTGGCCCATGTCCTTCACACCTATGGATCTCTTTGTTACCAGACTCCAACTTGTCCATGCACCCAATGTGCAGTAAGCCAAATTCTGAGACACAGGATTTAAAGCAAGGAAAGCTTTATAGTCAAGGGGGCAACCCAAGGGGGATCATTCCCAAAGCCGCCTTGCCCTGTTGATCTTAGGACAACTTATACACATGAAAGGAAGGTAAGGGCTTACTTGAACCTTGTTGGGAGATCCCTGAAGCAATGTGGAGGTAAGCATTCTTGTGAACAATGAGGCACTATTTGGGACCTGGGATCAAGACAAATGTTACTGTCTGATCCCCGTTATGTTTCTACAATCAGTGGGTAAACAGGGAGTAGTAGTAAAAGCAAAATTAGTGTTTGATCATGCATGAAGTTAAGAGGTATGCAAAACAGGGATGCCTGGGTGACTCAGTCAGTTGAGCTTCTGACTCTTGGTTTCAGTTCAGGTCCTGATTTCATGGGTGGTAAGATTGAGCCCTAATCAGACTACACACTTGGTGGGGAGTCTATCTGGGGATTCTCTCCCTTTGCCCCTCCATCCACTTGTGATCTCTCTTTCTCTTTCTCTCTCTCAACTAAAAAAATAAATATTACAAAGAAAAATTAGTATATAAAACATAATTAAGTAGGGAACAACACAACTTAGACCTAAGTGTATAAGGCAACTAATACAACTATAGTTTTGCTTATGCTTTCAAAATGGGTCCAGGAACCAAGTGCCTGGCTTCCTCTTCACACACAGTTCCCTCTTTCAGATGACTTTACCATCCTCTTCACCTAACTTCTTTTTTTCTTTTTTTAAAGATTTTATTTATTTATTTGACAGAGAGAGACAGCGAGAGCAGGAACACAAGCAGGGGGAGCGGGAGAGGGAGAAGCAGGCTTCCCACTGAGCAGGGAGCCCAATGTGGGACTCGATCCCAGGACCCTGGGATCATGACCTGAGCCGAAGGCAGACACTTAACGACTGAGCCACCCAGGTGCCCCTCTTCACCTAACTTCTAATTAATCCTCAAAACTCAGTTCAGGTGTTGTGGCCTTCTCTCTACCAGCTCCTCACAGCCCCTGGGGTCTCCACCACAGCCGAAAGAGCTATTTACATTTGTAAATACAATGTATTTGTCTATTTATCTGACCATCTCTTTCATTAGATCATGAGCTCCTGAATCTGAGTAGCCTGGTATCTGGCCTAATTAACATAAACATAAATGAATAATTCATTCAAGTCCGCTGTTGGAACTCACAACACTACCAGGTACATGACAACTATTATATCAAACTTCCATCATGTGTTTTCTCCTAAAGAATTGAAATCATAGAGCTTCAAAACACTGAAGTTTCAGATCAGGAAGGAAGCTCTCCACCCATATCAGGAAGTCATCACTTCCTCAAAACTTCTTTGAGTCACATACTATAAGTAGGCTTGCTCTTCCTGTACCTGCAGTGATACTGGCTTTAAACGGTGAGTTGGAGAGTGTGGGTCTCATCCACACTGTGCACAAGAAGTGCATCTTCCAAGCCCTAGGTTCCCTTTCCTCTTTCCTAGGGCTCGGAGCCCTTCCCTGCTGCACGCAGGCTGCGCTGGCATACCTGGCAGAGGAACAGCAGACAAAAGCCTCTGAGCGTGGGACTAACCACTGCCTCTGACCTCAGCAGGAGCCCAGCACGGAGACCTGGTAAGAGGAGAACCCCGGGGGCTGGGGAGAGTAGAGCCGTGAAGATGGCCAGAAGGTCTAGGTCACATAGGTGAAGGAAAAATATTCCAGGAGGGAGGAGGTAAGTGACAAGGTTCTGGACCCATAAGTACAGGACAAAGAAAAGAATGGGATCTGCCAGTCAGAGGAAAAGTCATCTTACCTCACATTCCTCTTCTCTGGGCTTCAGGTCCTTCATAGAATGTGAGACTCAAGTCAGAAAGAAGATGGTTTAAAAAAAAATTCGACGAATGAAATCTTGAAAGGAGCAATAAAGATCTAAATAGTTGTGAATAATAATTTTGCTCTTATGGCTTCTACTACTGTCATTCTCTCACTTTCTTTCCTCTTCCTACACGGAAGAGATGATGCTGGATCTTCTGGGACTCTTTCCTCTCATCCTGTTGTTGCTGGGATCATGGGGGCCAGTGCATCCACTTGGTGCTTGGGCTCAATGCCCCACCAGGGCTCAATGGTTTGCAATTCAGCATATAAATGCGGGTCCTGTCCAGTGCAACAATGCAATGTCTGCTGTCAATATTTATAATCAGCGCTGTAAGCCTCAGAACACCTTTCTGCAGGACTCCTTCCACAACGTGGCTGCTACCTGTCTTTTGCCCAACAGGATCTGCAGGAATGTCCAGAATAACTGCCACCAGAGTGCAAATACTATTAGAATGACTTACTGCTATCACAGTGGAGGGACATATCCCAACTGCAGCTACAGTACTACTCTCCAGAACCAGCTCTACACTGTTGCTTGTAACCCTCCTCAGCCAGGTGACCCTCCCTGTCCTCTGGTTCCTGTACACTTAGATTAAGACTAAGGTTTCCATTACTTTCCCTCTCACTTGGTGTAGGTTCTCTTATGATCTCTTCTGGGTTTTGTTTTTTTTTTTCCTTTGTTAAATTTCCGTGGTTCCCGTCGAAGAAAGAAGGAGGGGAGTGGGAGAATTAGAGGGCCAAGATGCAAGACCAGAGTTGGGGACAAAAACAAACAGGATTCTTTTCTGCTTTGGAGCTTTGTGTTTTGATGGAAGACAACAGGGAAGAGGGAAAAGAAAGACCCGGCCCCCTATTTTTAATCTTGGAACTTCTGCCAAGCTTTGTTGCATTGTGTTCACAGCAATAAAATCACTTTCTGTTGCATTGTAGTGACCGTGAGTGTGTGTCTTAGGGATGCCTCTCACATCATTGCCAGCCTGGGGCCATCTTGATTGCATTTGTCAACATTCTCAGGAGAACTATGTGGGCCCTAAGCGACTTTTGAAGTTATTCAGCAACCCAAGGCTTCTTCTGCCACTTCCGCCACCCCTGTGTCCCTGGGACTTGGAGCAAGAGTGTTCTCCATCCCTTCAAACTCTGCTCATGGCTTTTACATATTTCCCTTGAAATCACAGTCTATGTTTATTTGGAGGTGGCACAGATACCTCAAAGAGTGTCTGGAGTACTTTCACACACAGGTTCTAACCCTGACACTGGTGCATCCTACATCTTTACTATGGTTTCTGCATTTTATCAGATAATGTTTTTATTTTTGTTTTTTTGAAGATTCCACTTATTTATTTGACAGAGAGAGAGAGAACAAGATCATAAGCAGGCAGAGCAGAGGGAGAAGGAGTAGCAGGCTCCCCGCTGATGAGAGAGCCCAAAGTTGGTCTAGATTCCAGGACCCTAAGATCATGACCTGAGCAGAAAGTAGATGCTTAACTGACTGAGCCACCCAGGTGTCCCAGATAATGTTCTAAATATAAGTAGGAGTAGAGATAATTAACCACTCTAACCTTAGAGTCAATTGTCCCATTATCTGTAGGAATGAATGAAGAGAAAGCATAGATCAGAAAAAAAAAAATCACTAGGGAATTAAAACATTCCTGCCTTACCTAATACTGAAATATCACAGAAGTAATGGTGTTTTGGCACAGGTAGTTGATTTAGACATTGAAGGACAGGGATTAAGAATTTGGCTGGCAGGCACCTGGATGTCTCAGTGGGTTAAGCTATTAAGCCTCTGCCTTAAGCTTAGAAAATGAATTTGGGGTCCTGTGTTCCAGACCAATGGAGATTCCCTGCTCAGAGGAGAACCAGCTTTTTCCTCTCCCCCTGCCCCTCTCCACCTATCCACTCCTGCATGTACTCTATCTCTGTCTCTCTCAAATAAATAAAATCTTAAAAAAATAAAAATAATAATTTGTCTGGGATTAAGAATTTAGGTACTAGGTGTAGGAGAGGAAAAATAATTTTCCCTCTACCATTTTAGGTTCTTGGCTGAGAACCCCTCCCCCATTACAAAAAGGCAACTTCATAGGACAAAAACTATTTTATTTATTTATTTATTTTTAAAGATTTTACTTATTTATGTGACAGAGAGAGACAGCGAGAGAGGGAACACAAGCAGGGGGAGAGGGAGAGGGAGAAGCAGGCCCCCCGCCAAGCAGGGAGCTAGATGAAAAATCATTTATGAAATGATTTTTATCCTATAGATAATTGAAGACACTAAAAACAAGCGTATTCTATTTATGCTCAAGGAGTATTCATCTGGAAGTGATATATAGAACAGATTGAAGGAAAAGAGGCTAGAGGCAGGGACCCTGTTCCTGTAGGAGACTTTTCTGTGAGCCCTCCAGGAGGCAATAAGAGTCCAAATAAGTGTATGATAGCACCAATGGAAAAGTAAGAAGAGATTCAAGAGGCAAATACCCTAAATTGGCCCATCTCCTTCATGCCTATGGATCTCTTTGTTACCAGACTCCAACTTGTCCATGCACCCAATGTGAAGTAAGCGGAATTCTGAGACACAGGATTTAAAGCAAGGAAAGCTTTATAGTCTAGGGGGCAACCCAAGGAGAAAGCAGGGGATCATTCCCAAAGCTGCTATGCCCTGTTGATCTTAGGGACAAGTTATATACATGAAAGGAAGGTAAGGGGTTTCTTGAAACCTTGTTGGGGAGTCCTTGAAAGAATCTAGAGGTAAGCATTCTTGTGGACAATGAGGCATTATGTGAGCAATGGGATCAGATACATCAGGACAGTTGTCGCTGTTTGGTCCCCATGGGTTTCTACAATCAGTGGGTAAACAGGAAGTAGGAGTAAAAAAGCAAAGTTAATGACTGGTCATGCATGAGGTTAGTAAGTAAATATATCAGGGACACCTGGGTGGGTCATTCTGTTGCACTTTGGACTCTTGGTTTCAGCTCAGGTCATAATCTCAGGGATGGTGGGACTGAGACTTAATCAGGCTACATGCAGGGTGGGGACTCTACCAGGGGATTCTCTCCCTTTGCCCCAACACCCACTCCTGCTCTCTCTCTCTCTCTCTTTGTCTCTGTCAAATAAATAAATAAATCTTTCAAAGTATAAAAGAGGTACATAAAAAATAATTAAGTAGCAAACATAATAACATAGACCAAAGTTAGTAATGCAACTAATACCACTCTAGTGTGCTTATGCTTTCAAAATGGATCCAGGAACCAATCGTCTGACTTTCTCTTCACACACATTTCCCTCTTTGGGATGACCTTACCATTCTCTTCATCTAACTTCCAATTAATCCTCAAAACTCAGTTCAGGTGTTGTGTCCTTCTCTCTACCAGCTCCTCACAGCCCCCTGGGGTCTCCTCCACCACAGCCAAAAAAGCTATTTACAGTTCTTAATATACAATGTATTTGTCTACTTATCTGACCGTCTCTTTCATTAGATCATGAGCTTCTGGATCTGAGTAGCCCAGTATCTGGCCCAAGGAACATACACATAAATGAGTAATTCATTCAAGTCCGCTGTTGCAACTCACAACACTATCAGGTACATGGTCAACTATTATATCAAATTTCCGTGGTGTGTTTTCTCCTAAAGAACTGAAATCTTAGAGCTTCAAAACACTAAAGCTTAAGATCAGGAAGGAAGCTCTCCACCCATATCAGGAAGTCGTCTCTTCCTCACAACTTCTTTGAGGAAGTTATCACTTCTTTATTGTTGCTTTAAGTAGGTTTGCTCTTCCTGTACCTGCAGTGATACTGGCTTTAAACGGTGAGTTGGAGAGTGTGGGTCTCATCCACACTGTGCACAAGAAGTGCATCTTCCAAGCCCTAGGTTCCCTTTCCTCTTTCCTAGGGCTCGGAGCCCTTCCCTGCTGCACGCAGGCTGCGCTGGCATACCTGGCAGAGGAACAGCAGACAAAAGCCTCTGAGCGTGGGACTAACCACTGCCTCTGATCTCAGCGGGAGCTCCAGCACAGAGACCTGGTAAGAGGAGAACCCCGGGGGCTGGGGAGAGTAGAGCCGTGAAGATGGCCAGAAGGTCTAGGTCACATAGGTGGATGAGAAATATTCCAGGAGGGAGGAGGGAAGAGACGAGGTTCTGGACCCATAAGTACAGGACAAAGAAAAGAATGGGATCTGCCAGTCAGAGGAAAGTCATCTTACCTCACAATCCTCCTCTCTGGGCTTCCGGTCCTTCATAGAATGTGAGACTCAAGTCAGAAAGAAGATGGTTTAAAAAAAAATTCGACGAATGAAATCTTGAAAGGAGCAATAAAGATCTATATGGATGTGAATAATAATTTTGCTCTTATGGCTTCTACTACTGTCATTCTCTCACTTTCTTTCCTCTTCCTATACAGAAGAGATGATGCTGGATCTTCTGGGACTCTTTCCTCTCATCCTGTTGCTGCTGGGATCATGCGGACCAGTGCAACCACTTGGTGCTTGGGCTCAACACCTCACCGAGGCTCAAAAGTTTGAAATATCACATATAAGATCAGGTCCTGTCCAATGCCACAATGAAATGCCTCGTGTCAATAGTCTTAAAGGCAAATGTAAGGGTGAAAACACCTTTCTACACGACTCCTTCCGCAACGTGGCTGCTACCTGTCTTTTGCCCAACAAGATCTGCAGGAATGGTCAGAATAACTGCCATCAGAGTACAAATCCTATTAGGATGACTTACTGCTATCACACTGGAGGGACATATCCCGACTGCCGCTACAGTACCACTCCCAAGTACCAGTTCTACACTGTTGCCTGTAACCGCCCTCAGCCAGGCGACCCTCCCTATCGTCTGGTTCCTGTACACTTAGATCGAGACTAAGGTTTCCGTGACTTTCCCTATCACTTGGTGCAGGTTCTCTTATTCTTTTTCTTTCCTTTTGTTGATTTCCATGTTTCCCTTAGAGAAAGAAGGAGTGGGTGCCTGGGTTCCTCAGTGGGTTAAGTGTCTGCCTTCGACTGGGGTCATGGTCCCAGCGTTCTGGAATCCAGTCCCATGTCAGGTTCCCTTCTCCGTGGGGAGTTGTCTTCTTCCTCTGCTCCACACCCTGCTTGTGCTCTCTCTCATATAAATAAATAAATCTTTAAAAAAAGAAGAAAAAAGGGGGGGAGTTGGAGAATTACAGGGCCACGATGCAATACCACAGTTGGGGACAAAAACAAACAGGATTCTTTTCTGCTTTGGAGCTTTGTGTGTTTCAAAGGAAGGCAAAGGAAGAGGGCAAAGGAAGACCCAGGCCTCATATTTTTAATCTTGGAACTTCTGCCAAGCTTTGTTGCATTGTGTTCACAGCAATAAAATCACTTTCTGTTGCATTGTAATGACTGTGAGTGTGTGTCTTTGGGATGCTTTTCACATCATTGCCAGCCTGGGGCCATCTTGATTGCATTTATCAACATTCTCAGGAGAACTATGTGGGCCCTAAGCGACTTTTGAGGTTATTCACCAACCCAAGGCTTCTTCTGCCACTTCCGCCACCCCTGTGTCCCTCGGACTTGGAGCAAGAGTGTTCTCCATCCCTTCAAACTCTGCTCATGGCTTTTACATATTTCCCTTGAAATCACAGTCTGTGTTTATTTGGAGGTGGCACAGATACCTCAAAGAGTGTCTGGAGTACTTTCACACACAGGTTCTAACCCTGACACTGGTGCATCCTACATCTTTACTATGGTTTCTGTATTTCATCAGATAATGTTTTAAATATAAGTAGTAGTAGTAGGGATAATAATCCACTGTAGCCTTAGAGTTACTTCTCCCATGGTTTATTGGAATGCATGAAGACAAAGCATAGATCAAGAAAAAAAAAAAAAGCACTGGGGATATTGTAAATTTCTCCCTTTATGTCTGTTAATATTTACCTTATGTATTTAGATGCTCCAATGTTGAATGTATAGATATTTACAATTGTTTAAAAAAAAAAAAAAAAGCACTGAGGTACTAAAAACATTCCTGCCTTACCTAACTACTGAAATATCACAGAAGTAATGGTGTTTTGGAAGAGGTAGAAGATTTAGAAATTGAAAGACTAGGATTAAGAATTTGGCTGGGATTAAGAATTTAGGTCCTAATTGTAGGGGAGGAAAAATAATTTTCCCTCTACCATTTTAGGTTCTTGGCTGAGAGCCCCTCAACTTCATTGTATTCCTGCTCTCTCTTCCTCTCTCTCTATCAAACAAATAAATAAAATCTTTTTAAAAAAGGCAACTTCATAGGACAAAAACTATTTTAATTATGTACATACATACGGGAGCCCCACAAAAATATTAGACTTAAAAGCAACTAGCCAATTGAGTCTTATGGACCATCCTGACTATGGAAAGGATAGGGGTCTAGGTCTTTAAAAGGGGGGAAGACAATTCAGAGGAAGGTGAGAGGAGGCAATGTTTGGGAAAGGAAATTTGCCCTCCCATGCAGATGACTCTCTCAGATGAAAGTGATCCCTGTAATGGCTCACTTCCTGTTACAGGCTCCTTTCTAATGTAAATTTCCCCTACAAAAGGGTAACCTCCACTCTGCTTTCAGAATTTCTTCTGGTCAGCACTTTCTCAAAATAAACAGCTTAACATTATTCTTATGCCAAAAAGGCATATTTTAGGGTGGCATATTTTGCTAATCCTGCATACCTTTCCCTTTCCTTGTCAACTACTAGATTCATAGGGCTAGCAGGCCAGTGTAAGTCAAAGTGCTTTGTAGACTGATCTGTCTTTGAGTAGCAGCCAAACATAATGCCTCTCAGAAAGGCCACCTACTGAAGTAGTTACTAGTGTGTCAATTATCTGCACTGCAGAATGGTTCTTTCCAAACCGAGCGAGTCCTTTAACAGGTGTGCTACTTGGACTCATCTTCCTTCATGCCACATATTTATGTCATGTCCTAGAAACAAAGACAGAAATATGAAGTTTCAGGTTTCAGGAGCCTGGATTCCAAGTGTGCTAAATACTGAAGGCCCCTCTCAGTAGGAAGACATAAGAAGGCCAGGACAACTTGGCACTTGAGAAAGTTGGTACCCAGTAGGGGAACTTATCTGGTGGGACTTGAGTCCTCCAATTTAGAGCAGCTTTCAATAGTATTCATCTTTGGGGCACCTGGATGGCTCAGTCATTAAGCATCTGCCTTTGGCTCAGGTCATGATCCCAGGGTCCTGGGATTGAGTTCCACATCAGGCTTCCTGCTCAGCAGGGAGCCTGCTTCTCCCTCTGCCTGCTGCTCCCCCTGCTTGTGTTCCTTCTCTCGCTGTCTATTTCTCTGTTAAATAAATAAATAAATAAATAATCTTTTTTAAAAAATAGTATTCATCTTTAAGCAGTGTGGCATTTACATCCTATAGTTTCAAAGTCTTCAAGCCAAGTCTGGAGGGAGTGGACACAAGGATCTGTGTTCACGTTTAGTGTGAACCAGTGTAGGAAAGTAGCAACATCCTCAGGGAAAGGGGTCTTCAGATGGCATGCGTCAACCTGATCAGTAATCACAATGGACTTATGTACTCTATAAACATTACTTGGACATTTCAGGAGATTCTAGGACAAAGTAACCTAGTAAAAGGCTGAATTTCCTTTCATTAAACCACTCAATTACTCACTCTTTCTCAAGCACTACTCAATTATGGTTATTTATACATTAGGGAACTCATAGATTAAAGTAATTGTGGGAGGGAGTAAGAATGAGGATAACTTGGGGAAAATCTTTTATGCTCAGAGGTGTTTGTTCTAAATTAATGGACCAGACCAAGATGGCCTCTCTCTCAGATTTGTGTTACTTCTGCGTGCAATCATGTGTTGTGGGAGAGTCAAGATATTCATTCACTAAATCAGATATTCATTTAGGTATATCCCTAAATCAGCTTCAATGACCTGACATTCTTTATAGAATGATCCAAAGTGGCAAAGCTTAGAAAGAAATTTAGCAAATGTTCCAGCAGCTCTCAACTCTGGTTTCATATGAAATTCACCTGGGAGCTTAAAAAAAAAAAAAATCAATGACAGGACCCCTGTGAGATAGGAGAAAATATATATTGATTTCAGCCTCTGATTCTTAGCACAGAGCTCCTGAAACCCTTGTAAATTCCTAAGTGATAAGAGCACTGGGAACATCTTTGTTCTTTGCAGCCACCTGGGTGGTCCCTGGATAGGGCTGATCACCAAAAGATGGAGCCATGATTAAAAGCTTCGCAATTTCAGCCTAACCCCCATCCTTGAGGGAGGGGAGAGGGACTGGATATGGAAGTAATAATTGATCCTGCCTGTATGAGGTAGCCTCACAAACACATTTAGGATGGGGGAAACAAATACAAAAGAAAACTAAATTTCCTTACTACCTACAGCCCACTGACAAGTCCTTGACAGAGGAAGAGTGACATTCTTCTAGGAATACAGCTGCCTCGATGTTACTACTTTGCCAAGGGCAGAGGGCAATCTTAGCCTGAAACCCAGGATCCTGTGAGTCTACTATAACATACAAAAAGTCATTTGGAGGGGCGCCTGGGTGGCTCAGTCTTTAAGCGTCTGCCTTCGGCTCAGGTCATGATCCCAGGGTCCTGGGATCAAGCCCTGCGTCGGGCTCCCTGCTCAGGGGGAAGCCTGCTTCTCTCCCTCCCACTCCCCCTGCTTGTGTTCCCTCTCTCCCTGTGTCTCTCTCTGTCAAATAAATAAATAAAATCTTTAAAAAAAAAAAAAAAAAAGTCATTTGGAAACCCCTTTATCTCTCCCCAACAGGATACGTGTTGGCAAACATTCCCCATACTTATGGTCCACTGATATAAATCTGAAAGGTCTCATGATTAAAGTTTTCCTAGAGAGTAATAAATGACCTTTTCCCAAAAATAGCTGGTCCCCTCAAGGTCCTGGAAACCTTCCTTCCCAATTCTGTAGAGACTTATCCTATTCCTAACCCCCTCCCAACTTGAAAGGATATAATGGGCCCTCTTCATGACCCCAGTGTATCTCTATCTGCCCTCAGGTCCTGTCCCCCTGCTTTAATAAAACCACCTTTTTGCACCAAAGACATCTCAAGAATTCTTTCTTGGCTGTTGGCTTCAAACCCTAAAATCTTTCCAGCATCATCTACACTGGGAGGGTGATGCACTCCAACTCTACAGGTACAGAAGCTCCTTCATTAGGGACCCTCTCAGACCTTACTCTAGCTATCTTTTTATCTGGCTGTTCATCTTTCTCCTTATCATATCCTTCCATAAACTCATAAAGCATAAGTGTTTCCTTGAGTTCTGTGAGCGGCTCTAGCAAATCATCGAATAAACAAGGGGGTGGTGGGAAGCTCAGATTTATAGCCAGGCAGTCAGAAGCACAGGAGACAAGTTGGACTTGGGATTGGCATCTGGACTGGGGGAGTCTTGTGGGACTGAGCCCTTATCCTGTGGGGGGAAGCTGACATTATCTCCAGGGAGGTAGTGTCAGAATTGAGTTAAATTGTAGAATATCTAGCCGGTGTGGCAGAGTAGTCTGCTGTAGGGAACCTCCCCCACATACACATGTGGTGTCGGAAGTGTTGTGAGTGTGTTATCAGTATGACAGTAAAGGAGAGACACAGAAGTTGTCCCAACTCAATCCCATTAAATGAATTTTATGAACACTTAATAAACAACTAAATGAATTTATGAGGACGGGGCCTGGGCTTTATGGAATTTTTTTTTTAAAGGTCCCTGCCTGACTGTAATGGGCAGTCTGATTTAGGAACCACTGTCCATCCAGAGGTAGGACCACTGGGCAAGGAGGGATGGGAAGAGGAGGAGGGGAGGGGAAGAGAGAGACCACATATAGCTCACAAAGGTGAAATAGTTACCACAATAGCCAAACTATGCAAAGAGCCCAGATGTCCATGGACAGGTGAATGTATAAAGAAGATGTGATATATATATACAATGGAATATTAGCCATCAAAAAAAGAAATCTTAGCATTTGCAACGATGTGGATGGAACTAGAGGGTATTATGCTAAGTGAAATAAGTCAATCAGAGAAAGACAATTATTATATGATTTCACTCATATGTGGAATTTAAGAAACAAAACAGAGGAGCATAGGGGAAAGGGGGGAAAAGAAAACAAGATGTACTCAGAGAGGGAAATAAACCATAAGAGACTCTTAACCATAGGAAACAAACTGAGGGTTGCTGGAGGAGTGGGGGGTGGGGTGATGGGATAACTAGATGATGGGCATTAAGGAGGGCAGGTGATGTGATGAGCACTTGGTGTTATATACAACTGAACCCTACCTCTGAAACTAATAATACACTATATGTTAATTAATTGAATTTAAATTAAATAAATTTAAATTAAAAGAAATAAAATAAAATTTTGAGTTTTGAGATTTCTTTATGTGTTCTGGATACATATTTAAAAATCAGACATCTGATTTGCAAATATTCTCCTAGTTAGTAGCTTGTCTACTCATTCTCCTGACACGTCTTTTAACAAGTTCCCAATGGTGTTTATAGCTTTATTGACATAGAGCTGAAACACAATACACTACGTATATGTAAAGAATACAATCTGGTAAGTTTTGACATATGTGTATACTCATGAAACCACCACCATAATCAAGATCATAAAGGTATCCATCCTTCCCCCAAATTTTCTTCATACTACTTTAGAATCCCTCCTTCCCGATTTACTGCCCCCAACCCACCCCAACTTCATAATAAGTTTCAAAACCAAGTGAGGTAAGCCTTTCAACTTTGCTCTTTTTAAAGTTGGTTTGGGTTTTGTTTTTGTTTTTTTGTGGGGTTTTTTTTTGCTATTCTAGGGGTGCTAGACTTGCTCAGTGGGTTGAATATGCAACTCTTGATCTCGGGGTTGTTAGTTTAACCCCTGCCTTAGGTGTAGAGATTACTTAAAAATATTATCTTAAAAAAAGTCTTTTGGCAGTTCTAGGTTGTTTGCATTTCCATATGATTTTAGAATCAGCTTATCCTCCAGGGATTTTGATTAGAATTGAGTTGAATCTATAGATCAATTTGGGGAGAATCCACATCTTAATAATACTGAGTCTTTAGACCCATGAATATAGGATGGCTCTCTTCTTTAAATTCTCTTGGCACATTTGTTGATTTTTAGTATAGAGGGGGTTCAGGATGTGCTATCCTAAACTATGGCACTTTGGCAGAATAAAAGTGAGCCTCATCAATCTGTTCCCATTCCTGGGATAAAGAGGGAAAACTTGGAGCCTTCCCTTCTGACCTCACTGACACCAAGCTCCAGGGCTCCAGTCCGGGATATAGGATGGGATGAGCTGTGTCAGGGATGAGGGGATGTCATGGTGGCACACTAAGCACTGATCCAAGAAATAAAAGATGTAATTCAAGAGGACTGGGAAAATTGGTGACAGGGTGTATCAGTTTGCTAAGGCTGCTATAACAACTACCACAGACCAAGTGGCTTAAACAACAGAAATATGGGACACCTTGGTGGCTCAGTCAGTTAAGCATCTGCCTTCGGCTCAGGTCATGATCCCAGGGTGCTGGGATCAAGTCCTGCATTGGGATCCTTGCTCAACGGGGATCCTGCTTCTCCCTCTGCTTGTGCTCTCTCTCTCTCAAATAAATAAATAAAATCCTAAAAAAAAAAAAAAAAAACAGAAATGTATTTTCTCACAATTCTGGAGGCCAGAAGTCCAAAATCATGGCTTTGGCAGGTTTGGTTTCTTCTGAGACTCTTTCTATGGCTTGAAGAAGGCTGCCCTCCTGCAGTGTCCTTACAGGGTCTTTTCTCTGTGCATGTGCACCCCTGACATATGTCCATGTGTTCCCACTTCCTCTCTTATAAACACACCAGTCACATTGGATTAGAGTCCACCCTAAGGGCCTCATTTTAACTTAATCACTTCTTTAAAAGCCATAGAGTGGACCCGCCATTCCTCAAAGCCCAAGAGAGGAAGGTAGAATTCTGGAAAAGTGAAGCTATATTTCCTCTAAGAAAAAAATAGATTTTCCTCCTACTCCTGAGTGTTTTGATCAGTGAACTTTCCAGAACAGGAAATCAACAGAACCAAGGGAACTATGCACCCAACTATGCCATCCTTTCTAATCTTGTTTTCTCATCCATTTTTTCCTCCAAGTCTCTCCAGACCTACTTCCTTCATGCCATATCTATAATTCCCTCTACCTTACTTTTTTTTTAAGATTTGTTTATTTATTTTAGAGAGAGAAAAAGAGCACATGCAAGTAGGGGGAGGGGCAGAGGGGGAAAGAGCGAGATTCCCAAGCAGGCTTTGTGCTGAGCACAGAGCCAACACAGGGCTGGATCCCAGGACCCTGAGATCGTGACCTGCGCTAAAATCAAGGGTAGGCCGCTTAACCGACTGAGTCACCCAGGCACCCCCCTCTACCTTCCTTCTTCTAACTTCCTCTGCTTTCACTGCCTACCCTGTCTCAACCTCAAGGCTCCCACTTAATCACTCTCTGGATGAGAGCAGATCCAGCTGGTGGGTCCAGGACTAAGAAGCATATCATAGGTCTCTCCAGTGGTACAGAACTGTCTCTGTGGAAAGAGTGGTCAGGGGATCAAAAAGAATGAAATCTTGCCATTTGCATCGACATGGATGGAACTAGAGGGTATTATACGAAATGAAATAAGTCAGAGAAAGACAAATACCATATGATTTCACTCATATGTGGAATTTAAGGAACAAAACAGATGAACATAGGGGAAAGGAAGGAAATAAGATAAAAACAGAGAGGGAGGCAACCATAAGAGACTTAAATATAGGGAACAAACTGAGGGTTGATGGAAGGAGGTGGGTGGGGGGATGGGGTAACTGGGTGACTGGCATTAAGGAGGGCACTTGTTGTAATGAACACTGGACGTTATATGCAACTGACAATCACTAAATTCTACCCCTGAAACTAATAATACACTATATGTTAACTAAATTGAATTTAAAGAAATTTTTTAAAAAGTGGGCAAGGGAAGGAATATTTAGGGTTTGAAAGTTTGGGGAAGGGAGTTGCATGGGTTTTTTTTGATGTTCAATCACCAAAAAATTATCTTTTCTGCCTAGAATTGCTTTACACCTTTGTCAAAAAACTTTTGATCAGGGACTCCTGGGTGGCTCAGTCAGTTAAATGTCTGCCTTCGGCTCAGGTGATGATCCCCAGGACCTGGGATCGAGCCCCACATCGGGCTCCTTGCTCAGCAGGGAGTCTGCTTCTCCCTCTGCCTGCCACTCCCCCTGGTTGTGCTGGCTTGCTCTCTGTCTGACAAATAAATAAATAAATATTTGTGTGGGCCTGTTTCTGGGTTCCCGATGTTGTTCTATTGATCTGTGTGTCTATTCTTCCACCAATTCACACAAAAATATGTACACAGCTGTTTAAAGCAGCTGTCTTCATAATCACCCAAAATGGAAACAACTCAATTGTCTTCCAGTGGGTGAATGGACAGACAAGCTATGGAACATCCATGCAATAGAACACTACTGAGCAATAAAAAGGAATAAACTATGGATCACACAACAACTTGGATGACTTTCAAAGGCATTACGTTGAGTAAAGAAGCCAGTCTTGGAAAGTTTCATACTGTGCAATTCTATTTGTACGATAGTTTGAAAAGACAGAACAATAGTGACAGAGAATAGATCAGTGGTTCCCAGGTGTCAGGAGGTGGGTAGTGTGTGACTATAAAAGATTAGTACAAGGGGAAATGGGAGTGATAGAACTGTTGTGTGTCCTGGTTGTGATAATGGTTGTACGATTCTGTCAGTGAGCCTCTTGCTCAAGTATAGAACCCAACAGTCATTTCTTATTGCACTTTCTTGAGGCATTGACGATGACCAGAACATTTCAACTTCCAGACCAGAAAAGCCCTGAAAGCAACAGAATGCCTGGAAAACCATCCCACACATCCCCTTCCCTACTCCAGATCATGGGCTGAACACATCCCCACCCCACCTGTGATCCTTGTCCGCTCTCTTGCAGGTACCACCCCCCCTCCCCCTGAACTTCTCCTAGAAAACTCTAGGTGTCCATCTTGCAGGAAGAGAGATCAGTTGTTAAGGCTTGAGCTTGCCACCTCCCCCAGCTGCTGGCACTGGAAACAAATCTCTCCCTTTCTCTTTTCCAAACTCTTATCTCTTGTCTTATTAGCTTCTCTTGTGATGAGTTTATCTGAGTTTGTTTGGCAACACTGTGGGCAGATCCAGCCAGGAGCTATGCTATGGATTTGTCCAGCCCCCTCAGGGTTCCTGGGATGGAGCAGTTGACCCCCGCAGGCCAAGGCTCCCTGTTCATTTCCCGAGGTAACGGCTGTGATAAATCATCTGGTAACAATTCTTTTTTTTTTTAATTTATTTTTAATTTGTTTTTTTTTAACATATAATGTATTATTTGTTTCAGGGGTACAGGTCTGTGATTCATCAGTCTTACACAATTCACATTGCTCACCATAGCACATGCCCTCCCCAATGTCCATCACCCAGCCACCCCATCCTTCCCACACCCCTCCACTCCAGCAACCCTCAGTTTGTTTCCCAAGATTAAGAGTCTCTTATGGTTTGTCTCCCTCTCTGGTTTCATCTTGTTTCATTTTTCCCTCCCTTCCCCTATGATCCCCTGCCTTGTTTCTCAAATTCCTCATATCAGTGAGATCATATGATACTTGTCTTTCTCTGATTGACTTATTTCACTTAGCATAATACCCTCTAGTTCCATCCATGTCATTGCAAATGGCAAGATTTCATTTTATGATAGCTGCATAATATTCCATTGTATATATATACCACATCTTCTTTATCCATTCATCTGTTGATGGACATCTAGGCTCTTTCCATAGTTTGGCTATATCTGGTAACAATTCTATATGTGTGTTAAAATTCAGAGAATCATAGATAGAAAAGATATATTTTCCTATTCTGATCATTTTTAGAAATTAAAAAAAAAAAGAATGAAAATTTGCAGGCAAAGCATAAAAGCACACACTCAAGGAATCCACAGACTTGGTTTTCTTCATTCCATACTTGGTTTCATGCCTCAGTTTCTCCATCTTTAAGATGAAGGTCTTGGAGCCAGATCACAAATGGCCCTCCTTGCCCTGACGCTCCTTAATTTCACAGGTCTATATACATGATCACATGTGTATCTAGCCATATGCACATACAGATTTTGTCTCTATGTTACAACATACAACATTATCGGACAGCCCTTCCCTTAAATAATTGTTCAGTGGTGTTTATGGGAGGGAAGGAGGAGTTTGAGGGAGGTGGGGAAGAGAGGCTGCCAAACATGCTGGCCTGAAGCAGGGCCCAGCTCTCAACCTCTATTTTTTTTTTAAAGGTTTTATTTTTAAGTAATCTCTACACCCAATGTGGGGCTTGAATTTACAACTCCCAAGATCAAGAGTCTCATGCTCTATGGACTGAGCCAGCCAAGCACCCCCCAACCTCTATTAGGCATGTTTCTAATGACACTCAGAAAATTCCAGGTCCCACTCTTGCGTTCTCTTGTTTGCTGCCCTAATCTTGCCTCAGCATTCGTCTCTCCCCTCTGCGGCATCGGAGCCAAACGAAAATCTCATGGGCTGTCAGGGTCCAGGAAGCCTAACAAGCCCTGGCAGAAGCGAGCTGCAGCTTTGACTCTCAGAGGCTGTCTGAAGTTGCCTGAGAATCTTCCCTAGAAGGGTGCTCCAAGTTGCCTGGATGACCCAGGGCTCAGAGGGAAGAAGTCTGAACTAAACCAGATCTCAATGAGGTGACTATTCTAGAGATGCCTACTCACATGTAGCCAAAAACCACATGCCCCTGGCCAGCACTGCTAGAAAGAGAACGGATGCTCCTCTAGATAGTCATCAGTGGAAGGAGACTTGGAAATTACCAAACACATCCCTCTCATTTTACAGATTGAAAAACTGTGCTCCAAGGGGGGCTGTAGGCTTGCCTTGGGACAGAGGGAGCTGATAGTGGGGCTGGGGTTAAATCAGGTGCCCTGGCCCCATTATCCACCCAGCTGAAGACTCACGGAGGGTGGAAAAGGAAGGAAAGTGATCCCGGGTGTAGGCCCTGCCCAGACTTGTCTCTAGAAGAAACTAGAAAATGGCAGATAGCAGTTATGACCTTTAAAGTACAGTCACCCTACTCTTTAGTAGAACATGCTCAGTGATACTCTGTGCTTCAGATGAACAACTCCTTCTTTATTGTTAATTAAGAAGACAGTAAGAGAGTGAGAAGGGAGATAAGCTTGGAGGCAGAAGGCCAAGAAGACCTCTTCTTACCCACACTTATGTAAGCCCTGAAGCAACTCAACGTATCCATGGATTTGCTGAAGGATTTGCAAAGGTATTATGCGACTTGTCCCCTAGGAAGTGACTCCTGGCAATGTTTTGAGGTGCTTCCAAGTGTGCCCCTGTCTCGTCCTCAGGAGGTAGGTTTTAACTCTGTGCCTTCTTTGTAGGACCCTCCAACATGAACCATGAATCATGCAGGTGGAGGGCCGTCCCACATTTATGATTGAGTCCCAAAAGCAATAGGGAAGTGTTTTCCGTGATGGTGGATAGATTCAGCACCCTCTTAGTGTTCCCACTTGCTCTGTGAGGGCTGAATCAGTCTAAGAAGACAAGAGCGGGGATTGGGAGTGGCCTTTCCTTTCAGTTAGAAAGCTCGAAGTGCAAACGCTGATGAGGTAGCACTTGGAAAGAAAGAACCGGGATGATTCTCAGGTACTCTGTTCAGTGAAGGACTCCTTTAGGTGTGGAGGACTGATCTGTTTTGACGTGGGGTAGTACTGGGCTGGGGGTGCTATCGGCTTCAAGATTGAAGGAAGAATTTACCCCTGAGAGAGGCAGGAGAGGATCAGCAAGGCAGAAGACACTATGATTTTGAGGGGACACTTGCAGCTGTAGGAGTAAGGAGAAGCTGGGACATGGAGATGGGCTTACCTGTCCACTGAGAATGCAGAATTCCTGAAGCTTGTTTTGAAGAATTTTCTGGAAATTAGCATTATCCTCCTTGAAAGAATCACTGGATATGGCCATTTCTGCCTTCAAGCAGATATTCACCTTAATATGTTAGCACCTCAAATTCAAAATTAATCTGCCCGGAAGGGGTTAGTACTCCTTTCTTTGTGGGGTAGAAATAGTCTCCCCACTGAACAGATGTCTCCAATTTGTTGCCAGATTATTTGAGGTGTTTCTCTCCTTGATTGTACCTGAGCCTCTCCAGGACAGGACTCTGTCTTTCCTCTCTCAGGTCCTCCTATTCAGAGCACTTTCCCTCCCCACCTGCTCCCCGGCTGTGCTGGTCTGGACCATTGTCACCACCTATCACTTTCTTCCCCAGACGGAAGCCCCCAGCAGTCCTAGGCCCAGAATGTGCAGGGAGTCAGAAGCCAGAGCTGGTGAATGTGCAGATATAAGGGCAGCAAAACCCAAGTGAGTGTTCTTAAAAGCTCCAGGAAAGTGTTCTCTTAGCACCAGCAGGAGGGAAATGAGGAGCTTTGGGTTTGGGAATAAGGGTGAGATGAACTTAAGACAAATTCTGGCTCAAGGAACCTATCGAGAAACTCCAACTTTCCTTCTCCATCCTCACTGCTAGTAAGGAGTGAGACTCCTTCCCATCACCACAGAAATGCAGGGATGTCTGGCCCCTGTCACCCGCAGCCTTTCTCCCCTCTACAGAAGTGAAAGGTTCACTTTACTTAAGAGAAACACAGTCTCTTCCAACATTTATGAATGTTGTACATAAGGACAATGACAGAACTGGTCAGACTGGTTGGAAGTAGGGCCTTTCTCTAGTTCTAGGAACCAGATGCAACTGTAAACAGGGAGTCAAAAGAGATGATGAAGTGATGACAGAAGCTGAGTCTCAGCATTTTCAAGGGCTGTATAGAAGCGGTGCCAGACACAGAGCGCTCACAGACCCAGGGCCCTGGAAACCCGAGTGAGAGCCACCAGTGAGCTCAGGGAGAGAGCCATAGCTCCATCCACAGCTCTTAGGGGTGTTTTGTTTGTCTGTTAATTGTTTTTTTTTTTTTTTTTAAAGTAGGCTCCATGCCTCCAGTGGAGCCTAACTAGGGGCTGGAACTCATGACCCTGAGATCCTGAGATGGAGACCTAAGCTGAAATCAAGAGTAGGCCCCTTAACCAACTGAGCCACCCAGGTGCCCTCCTTCACCGCACTTAGGAAAAGGGAGACTGCAGGATTTTCTTCCTGAGTCTACTCTGGTAGCAGAAAGAACAAGGACTGGAAGCCAGGAGACCTGGGGGTCTAGTCCCAGCTGTGCCACTAACGAGCAGCAGCCATGAGCAAGTCACTTACCCTTTCTGAGTTTAAGGCTGTTCCTCTATAAAAATGGGAATTACATTAGGTCAGGGATGGCAAGTGGCACACACACTTTTACCTCCATCCTGCCTTCAACCACATCGCTTATTAGACGTTTTTCTACAGCATTCTAAGCAGATCCTTCCCATTAAAGTGGATACACAAGTCAAAATCTACTTATTCTCCTTCAATTTAATAATCTCTACAGTCCCCTCTAGCTCCTAAATTGAAGGTTCTGACTTTCCAGCTAAGAGATGGCCATTTTTCTGATCTGGTAATCAGCATCAGCTCACTCAATAAAAGGAAATGATGGGACGCCTGGGTGGCTTAGTCGTTAAGCATCTGCCTTCGGCTCAGGTCATGATCCCAGGGTCCTGGGATCGAGTCCTGCATCCGGCTTCTTGCTCAGTGAGGAGCCTGCTTCTCCCTCTCCCTCTGCTTCTCCCCCTGCTTGTGCTCTCTCTTTCTCTCTGACAAATAAATAAATAAAAATCTTTAAAAAAAATAAAAGGAAAGTGAAAATTTAGGATCATAATTTCATCCACTCCTCCTCCCCAGCCAGGCGCTGAGCAGGGTCTTCTTGAGGTTACCCTGTCCCTCCTTCTGTGCCAGAGATTTTGGTATTTGAGCTTCACCCTTTATCAGCTCACCCAGCAGGACAGTCCCAAACTGGAGCTCCCTTTTATCTCAAATAGCCCATACTTTTTTTAAAGATTTTATTTATTTATTTGGCAGAGAGAGGGAACACAAGCAGGGGGAGTGGGAGAGGGAGAAGCAGGCTTCCCGCGGAGCAGGGAGCCCGATGCAGGGCTCGATCCCAGGACCCTGAGATCATGACCTGAGCCGAAGGCAGATGCTTAACGACTGAGCCACCCAGGCGCCCCTCAAATAGCCCATACTTAACACCTTAACATTTGGCAGCACGGAATTTCCAAGGAAAGGAATGATCTCAGGTCACTGAAAACCGAGTCAGAAGCAGAGGCATGTAATGATTCTGTTCCATGCTTACCCAAGCTAACCAGATTTGCAGTTCTCACTCCCAGCAGGAAAGCAATCACACAGACAGTATCAGAAATCCAGGTGGTTGCAACTGTGTTTTATTGAAAGAAGCAGTGAAGTGGTTCACATGGGGCCCACCTCACCCCCCAAACCACGAAGGGGCAAGCTCTGGGCGGGGAAGCATGTGTTTTGGATAGGAGCTCTGACTGGAGTTCTTTCCCTCAGAGCAAGGAAGGGAGAGGAGAGAAGCAGGTGCTACCATAGGGAGGTGGGGCATCTCGCTGCTCTGGCCTCAGGTGGAGACCTACACAGAAGCGTCAAAGTGGACTGGCACGTACGGGTTCCCCTCACAGGCCACGATGATGAATTTCTCTTCCTGCGTGGTCTGATATGCGCATCTGGGGTATTTGGAGCCATTCCTCAGGCGGCAGTCAGTGATGTGCATCCTGGAGCTGCTTCGGTGGCAGTTGGGCTGCCCATTCTTGCAGACAACATTTCCCTGGAGGCAGACGGCCTGGACATCTGGCAGAGGCTCGTGGACAAAGGTGTTCACCGGCTTGCACCGTCCATCTGTCATTCTCCGGCGCTCCATCATTTGGTTGCAGTAGCCAGAGCTGATGTTGGAGGTGCCCGGGTCCATGTGCTGCCGCTGGAACTTTTCGGCCCTTGATTCTCTGCCCAGAGAAGGCTGGACACAGCCCAGCACCAGCAGCACCAGGACCAGGAGTGGGAACAGGCTGAAGAACTTCTCCTGAGCCATGGTGGTCTCACTCCTCTGGAAGAGCCTAGCCAGGAAAGGGAGAGAAGAGAAAAAGCATTGCCTTAGAAAGAACCCCAGCTCCTACCTGTGGCCTGCCTGGCTCACAGTCTCCCTTTGGGTCAGCCAGAAAGATACCCTCCTCCTGCGCAATTTTCCAAGTAATGATATACTCACATACACTCTTCTCCAAGAGCATTTAGCTCCCGCTAGCTAGAGAGAGGTGATCTTTGCCTCTGGGTGGTTACCTTGACAGTGAACTAAAATCTTGCAGTCCTGTGTCTGAATACTAGAGATTTTTTTAATTTAAAGTACATTTGAGGGGGTATCTGGGTGGCTCAGTCTGTCAAGTGTCTGGCTTGGGCTCAGGTCATGATCCCAGGGTCCTGGGATAGAGCCCCGCATCGGGCTCCCTGCTCCGCGGGGAGCCTGCTTCTCCCTCTCCCACTGCTGCTCCCCCTGCTGTGCTCTCTCTCGCTCTCTGTCAAATGAATAAATAAATTCTTTAAAACAATAAATAAATAAAATACATTTGAAAAATAAATACATTTATACCCAGTGCTCAAGCCGCTCATTAGAAAATCCTTTTGAATAAACCATGAGCTGAACTGCATCCCTGAAATACCACCATGACCTCCAGGATCATGACGGACAGAGGCCTGTTGTCCTCCAACACAAGGGAAACAGCCCAGTGCCTAACACTAGCATCGTAAAGGGATGCCATTGTATTTCCAAGAGAGATGCTTCCCTCCCCCAGCACCACTGGTTCCCTGCAGCCCACATGCTCCATCCCCATATTGGCCCAGCCCCAGTTTTCTCAGGTGCTAACCTCACCCACCCTGGTCCCCCCAGTCCAATGCATACAAGGCTGAGGAGGTGGGGAGACCACCTCTTCAGCCACTGACCTGGGTCTCTAGCTTGGTCTCTAGGACAGAGCAGAAGGCCAGTCCCCGTGATCCCTGGATCCCTGGGGAGGGAGTCTTATACAGATGACAAAGGGGCTTGGCTTCCAAGGAAAGATAGGTGGGAGGAGGATCTTGGTTTCACTTTAGAGGGAGCCAAGGACCTTGTGAGGAAGGGACATTGTAGGGAATCATCCACACCACTCTTTTTTCAGGACTGCTGGGAAGGGTGAGTCTTGGCCTATAGGAACCGTACCAGGTGAATCTCATCTGTCTGGTGGTTCACAAGGAGCAGCAGAGAAAGCCACTACAGTGCTGATGCCTGAAGCCCAGCAAAGCCCTCATCATCTCGGGGGGCCATTTTCACCAAATATGCTTGGAGGTTTGCAAAGGACACATAAACGTGTGATCACCAGAGCAGCAGGGAAAGGGAGGGCTTCTCTCTCTCCCCAGGAGTCCTGGCGCGGCTGGAATTCCAACAGCACCTCTTCTGTGGGGAGGGGGGTGAGGCTGGAAGGCAGCGCGGATCTGGGGTCCGGTGGGACAGTGCTCAGGCAGGGAGGAGGAGGAGACATGCGACCTCACCCAGTGCTGACCACTTCAGCTCTCCTGGGTGTGGAAGGTGGGTGTGTAGCAGTTCTTGGCCACAGCAACTGCTCCTGGAAGGTGAGAGTTGAAGAGAGGAACTAAAGCCAAACCAAACTCCCAAGGGATGTCAGGATGGCTCAGTCACTAGAGCATGGGACTCTTGATCTCACGGTTGCAGGTTTGAGCCCCATGTTGGGATTGGAACCTACTTAAAAAAAAAAAAAAGACTCAAATCCCTTTTGGAGAAAAAATGGAGAACACCATATTTCTTAGCAGCAGAATTCCCTCTGTCTACCAAGAAACAGAGGCAAAACTGAAAAAGAACAAAAGCCTTTACTGGGGAGTCTCAGGATTGCATTTTTTTTTGGAGCACAGATTCCAGAATGCCCAGAAAAGCGTCCTCCTACACAGGAAAAGCAGGGTGTTCGGGAAAAAGACGGACAGGGGGGCAAGTACCTGACCTGAATCAGGGAGGAGAAGGCACTGACAGATTAAGCCCTGCTGATTTACACTTGGATTGACTAACGTATTGGTGTTATCACACCACACGATTCCTGATCTGCATGAATTAATTATCTGTCATCAGAGGCCACACTGGCAGTTTTATGATCCAGATGCCAGGTGTTCCGTTGACTTTATATGCAACAGCTTGTAAAACAATTACTGTGTCTGGCCCAGTTCAAAAGGTCTTTTTGCCCAGTTCAAAAGTTCATTAGAAGGGGAAATGGAGCTTCAAGTGGAGCCTGTCATGTCCAGAAATTTTATACAATTTTACACCTCCTACAAAGAGACCTGTCTTTGCTGGGTGACAATTTCAATTCCTCTGGAGTGAGAATAATCACAATTCTCTCCATGCTCTGGATTTAGATGGTCTCAGTCCAAATTTTGATCTAGCATCTGAAGAGCTGGGCAAGTTATAGAACTGAATTTCTTTCCCTGTTCCTCAGTTTCCTCATCCCTGAAATGAAGGTGATGATATGTACGTCTTAGATTTATTATGAGGACAAAATAAGGTAAGATGTACAGAGGGCTTGGAGAGGTCCTTGGAAAGTATGATAAATGCTATCTCTAGTGATGGCTCACATAGGGTGGTGCTGAGATCCTCCATAAAGAATCTGTTTCATTGACACTGAGCCATCTCTGACTTCCTAAAAAAGTAGGAGTGAAGTTAAAGGACTTCCCAGGCTTTTGTTTTGCGAAAAAGCTGAACTGAAAAAGTAGGCAGTTTTGAAACCCTGAGGAGGGGAAGAAAGGAGAAGAGGAGAGAAGAGAGGGACCTTAGTGGAAAGAACAGAATTCTTTAAAGGGAAGTGTTTTTATTATGTTGTCACATGATATCCAAGAAATCTTTAGTCAAGTCAGCATGATTTGCTAATGCATATGAATTGGAAAGTGCAAGTGGGGCTGAGGAAGATGTGGTATGGTGTGAGCTTTTACTTTCATGTTCCTGTAATTTGTCCAGCACCCTACCCTCCACCCAGGTTTGGTCTCTCTTAGTCCTTACATAGTACTCATATCATCTGGAGTGGCGTTGGGAGGAAAACTTTTCCTAACCACTTAGGTTCATGTCAGACAGCCTGCAAAGTCACTGACCAAAAAAAGACAGATTAACAGGAAAATAGACAATGTTATTCCTATGCCTGTGTTGGAGCAAAAAAGAAGTGGCTCCCTGAACAGCAAGGGATAAGGGTTTCTATATTAACTTCACAGGGGAAGAAAGGGAGGGAAAGGGGCTCTGTAGGAAATAAATGGGGTCTTGTTTTTGTGTTTTTGGGAGAGATAAACAAGCTTTTAGGGAACAAGTGGGAAGTAAGACAGTTTGTGATAATGTTTGTTTATGCAGGTGTGAGTGGTCTGTCTTCTTCCAGGCTATAAAACTCCCCCAGTGGGGATTTAGGGCAGCTTCACTCTCAGAAGAATCTGCCTTTATTCAGGTAAGAGAATCTCTGAGAGACGCCTGGGTGGCTCAGTGGTTTAGGCATCCAGCTCTTGATTTCAGCTCAGGTCATGATCTCAGGGTCTTGGGATCCAGCCCAGCATCAGGCTCCTCGCTCAGCAGGGAGTCTGCTTAAGATTCTCTGTCTTCCTCCCTCTGCCCCTCCCCCTCACCTCTCAAAAATAAAATAGCCACTTAGAGCTGAGCCAGTGAAAAGTTAGTGACCTCCACACCAATCACCTTTTAAGGGATAGGTACTTGTTACCTTGCTCTCTATCTCCTGCCCACTCCTGAGGACTGCCCCTTCCCCTGGTTCATTGTACCATTGACCCATCCTCTCCCCGCAACTCTCCATCTCCCCATTTCTGGGAATGTAAGTAACAAATCTTATGACTTTGCTTCTATGTACATGTCCTGAAACTGCACCCTGGGCTTTTCATTTCTCCAGAGTGGCAGCTGGAATGTTGAGGGAGTAACCTGGCCATGTGGATGTCTTGTGTCTCCTCTTCAGCAGGTCATAATCTTAATTGAATACACTTGTTCTGATTTCTCAACACACCGACCTAGAATTATTTATCCTGTCACTTAAAAATGAAGGTAAAATAAAGCATTTGCAGACAAAACAATAAAATAAAACAAAACCTAATGGAGTTTACAACCAGCAGTCCTTCATTAAAAAAATTTCTAAGCATGCATTTCAGGTGAGAGAGAAAAGCTACTCAATAGAAGTCTGAAATTCAGGAAAGAATTTTTAAAAAGGTGATGATAAATATGTGAGCAAATAAAAAAAGTGTTTTGACTCTATAAAGCAATAATGTCTTATTGCATTAAGAAGATAAAATTAAACTATACATCAGGAACATAATTTGGAAGTGATGTGAATTGCCAAGTGTTCAAGAGATGACTAAAAGGTATTGATTAGACTTTTCTACGTTTACTATGTATTTGAGAATTTCTAGGGTAAACAATGAAAAGAATGGAAACACAAGGTATGAATTCCAAACTAGCAGAGAGAATAAGTAGACTGTGGATCAGGTAGGATAGTCTAGGTTGTGCTGCAGTAACAAACAAACTCAAAATTTCAGCAGTTTAAAGTTTCTCATTTCTCCTACATGTCTATCCTGGTCCAGCCAAGGGGCTCTGCCCACTGTAGTCACTTGGGAAAACAGGCTGACACAGGCTTCATCTTGACCCACGCTGTCATAATCACAGAAGCAGAGGAAAAACAACAGGGCACTGGGATGCCCAGGTGGCTCAGTCAGTTAAGCATCCCACTCTTGATTTTGGCTCAGGTCATGATCTCTGGTCGTGAGTTCAAACCCCGAGTGGGGCTCTGGGAATGTCTGCATCATCTCTGTTGTCCTCTGTGTCATGGAGACAGTTACCCAGTGTAGAATGAGTCTGTGACCCATTACTGAGAGACCTCATTTCCTATACATTAAATCACAGTTGCAGCATTTATCTTCATTACACAGATTAAAATGTGATGTCAATCTCTCAAAATTTTTCTCAAGTAGTTTGACACACATCACAGCTATCGTTTCTTTATGCGCATACAATGTGATATTCATTTCCATAAACTGCTCTTGAGAATTTGAATAGAGCCAGTAGAGTGAAGAGACCATATGTATTAGTTGCAGCTTCAAGACCCGTATGCTATGTTCAGGAAAATTTTTTCACCTCTCTGGACCTCGGTTTCATCATCTATAAAACACACAGGCTGGATGATTGGCAAAGCACTAATAAAAGAGAATTTAAATGCATAGGTACTGGAGTGTATTTGGACGGGGCTGTGGAATCAGTTCACCTTTTTAATTAGTCCTGCAACACTGACTGGCATTTTTCTGGAGGAATGCAAATGAATACACAAAAGTCCTGCATTATGATTTTAAAGATCAGTAGTGTATCAATTTCTGTAATTTGTTTCTTTATCTGTAAATTAGGGATAATTAAATCCCTTACTCTAAGACACTATAGACTGAATGTTTGTTTCCCCACCCCCACCCCCAATTTGTATATTAAAACCTAATTCTCAATGGGATGGTATTTGGAGGTGAGGCCTTTGGGAGGTGATTAGGTCATGAAGGTGGAGCACTCGTGAATGGGATTAGTGCCCTTACAAGAGAGACCACAGAGAGCTCCTTTAGCCCTCTGTCATGTGAGGTAATAGTGAGAAATTGGTTCATAGCTATGAAACCATACGTTTGCCCAGGACCATCCCTATTTATGCCCGCTCTCTTGGCATAATAAATAATAATTTCACTCTCAAAAGTGTCACAATTCAAACAGTAAATTATATGGTTACCCTATTCAAAGCACATACTGAGCCCTAATAGAATTGTAATATTATTATTATTACCACTGTTGATACTGTTTCTTCAAGAGTCAAAAGTTCAGTTTTAATTCTGATTTAGTAGAAGTGACAGTGATTGAAGTTTCTGATTGGGAGGGAGGGATAGATGGACGATCTCTAAATTCTATCTTTATTTTTTTAAAGATTTTATTTATTTATTTGCCATAGAGAGAGTGAGCCCAAACAGGAGGAGTAGCAGGAAGAGGGAGAAGCAGTCTCCTCGCTGAGCAAGGAGACCGATGCAAGACTCAATCCCAGGACCCTGGGATCATTGACCTGAGCGGAAGGCAGGTGCTTAACAACTGAGCCACCCAGGCACCCTACCTTCTATCTTTATAGAGAATTGGAGAGCAGCAAAAATGGAATGGGTGTATCAGGAAAATGCAGGCAGATCTGGGCTTGGGCATCATTGTAGACACACTGAGATTTACGTTGGGGTAACCTGCAGCAGGCACTGAGACATTCACAGCAGTGCTTCTGAGAGAGCCTTGGGATAACGATGTACAACTGAGCATAACTCCACAGGGGCGATCATGGGAGCCATGAGTCTCCCAGGGGAAAAATGGGACAGACAAGTTTGTAAATAGGAAGCAAAGGGAGTGAATGAAGGCTGAGGAAGAAGTGTCTAAACAATGCAGCTTACCTTGCACCTAAAGGTTGCCTTTGGCTACTACCTTTTGTGTGGTAGACAGTAGAGTCGCCAGAAAGAGGAAGGGAGCAGATCTAGAGCAGGAAGTGTCTTAGCTGCAGTCCCCCGTCTTGCCCTACCTCCGGAACTCCCTCTCAAGAGCTCTTGATTCCTGTTAGGCTCCTGGGGGAAGTTGCCTCAAGACAGCTTCAGATCGCCCAGATATATCTGCCTCAGAAAGACAGAGCATTGCATATAGCATTTCAGAGCTAGAACTTGGTCAGCCGGCTCAGATGACTGGAGTTACAGCTGAAGAATGAAATCATTATTGACTTAAGTTCTCAGTGAACAGTGTAGTTTTTGTTTAACAATTCTGAGCGCTTGCTGATTGTTCAAGTTTCAGAAAATACTCTCTTGCAGTGAAAAGTATTTAGACTGGACGTGGGGAGTAAGGCAGGGAGGTCTGGGGTTTGTCCTAAACTTTCACTGACCTTCCAGCCCCTTGAGTGGGTGCTCCTTGTAATCAGTTCATCATGTCCATGACTAGTATAAGGAAAGAAAAGAGGGCTCTCTCCAGGATGGCCAAATATATATGCCTGCTTATCTGCATGTTATCATCTCAGTCTTAAAAACACTTTCTGCTCCTGACTCTACGCCCACTTAACTTCGTTTATGACTTTGTGGAACACCATGTAGTGAAAAAAAGCATGGGCCTGAATTGGAGCCCCAATGCCACAGTATAACCTAAGGCTAACAACATGGTGTTGGTTATGCATTGCTGTACAGCGTACTTATTAAACAGCAATACTTTCATTATCTCTGATTTTATGGTTTAGGTATAAAACATTAGTCTTCAGCAGGGTAGGGTAGAGATAAGGGAAAAACTGCAAACACATCCTAAACCTTTTGAGTAATCTTGTTCATTATAGTGGTATGGGCAAAGCAATTCTCAGACTGTTAGATGATTACAAGAGTGAGCAAATGAGCACAAAGGTTAATGTTGTGAAGAGCCGGGGTTCACTCTGGACACGTTATCATGGACTGGGTGGAGGAAACCGAGGGGAAGAAGAAACTTTTCCCTCTACCATCTTAGGTTCAGTGACTGGGGGTATACAAATTCAACTGATAAAAGATAGACTAACAAGAGAAAAAAAATGAGTTACATATATCTATACAGCACCAAGAGTGAACCCTAATGGATTCTATGGACTTTGGGTGATGTGTCAATGTAGGTCCATCAGTTGTAACAAATGTACTGCTCTAGTGTAGGATGTTGATAGTGGAGGAGGCTATGCATGGGGGTATGGGGGCAGAGGGTATATGAGAACTCTGTGCTTTCTGCTTATTTTTTCTATGAATCTAAAACTGTTCTTAAAAAAAAATGATGTCTATTTAGAAGGAAAAATTAAAAAGAGATGTTGATTTCTTCCAAAACCTCAAAGACCTAAGACACAGAGACTGTGGAAATGTTACAGATTAAAGGTGGCTAAAGAGACGTGGCAACTAACTGTGACACCTGACACTGGACTGGAACCCGAACTAGGGGGGAAGCACACAGCTGAGAGAGCATATGTGATGCAGGAACGGCTTCTGCATAACCTCCAAGTCTATACTTCCAGGCCCTCGGCGTGACAGCCACAAGCCCTGTCCTACACCATCCCTACTGCTCAAATGCACATGACAGGGAGGTGGAGATGAGTGACCTTGGAGATTAAAGCCATTGCTCTACACAGGAGGACCTAGAGTGGGGCAGGTGCAGTTTCAGGATTTGCCATAAGCAGAAAAACAAGAAGGAAGCCTTGATCTTAATCAAGAATGTGTGGACAGACCATGTGGTTGAGCAGATTCAATGAAACCCTCCTGAGAATAAGCTTTCAGGCACTTGGGCAGGCTGCACGCAGCAGCCTGTGCCCAGAAAGGATAGGCTGTGTGCACTCTGTGTGGACACACTGACCAGACCACGATAAATAATGCCAATAAAGGAGGAAACTAGGCCACTGAGAAAGGAGGGGACAATCAGAGAGAAGATCTTTATTCCATCAGTGGTCTTTCATGATCACTGATGTGTGGCAATGCTGATTCTTTCAAAGACCAGCCCAAGGATTCCACTTTTTTTGGCAGAAAGAAAACCATATAGAGAGAACCAATGGATGGAGAGTCCACATTTATTTTCTGTAATCCAGTGGGGCATCTCCCAGCCTTCTCTGCAGCTCTGTAATAATGGTTCTAAATCTCTGTGTTTGCATTTTGAATGCAATTAATTTTTCTCTTTCCTCAGTATTTACAGTAAGTCAACATCTGTACAGAATTTGTCATTACTTAACAGTCTGTTGTTGCCACCACCACTGTCATTTCAATGCCTACTTCTCCTACTTACTGCTGCCAATGGCCAGACGCTTACCATGGCTCCACCAGGGAAAGCATCACTCAGATCCTCTCTGTCTAGTACCGAGGCTCATTACATCCTTCTGTCCTCTGCAAGGGGAACTCAGAACCTCTCAGATGCACCACCTCCACTTTCAGGGTCACAGTGGAGAGAGATTGTTGACCTGGGATTTGACTGCTGGCCCTCAGGTTGGATCTCACATAAGTCCTTTTGGTGAGTTGATCCAAATTTCCTTTAAATGAAAGCCTACAGTCAATGTCATCTTTTCCTTTAAGCAATCTGGGCTTTCCTGGGGTACCTAGGTGGCTCAGTCGGTTAAGCCCTCGACTCTTGATTTCAGCTCATGTCACCATCTCAGGGTCATGGGATCGAGCTCCATGTTGGGCTCTGGGCTCAGTATGGAATCTACCTGAGATTCTCTCTCCCTCTCCCTCTGCCTCTCCCCCTTCCCCTGCTCCCACTCACTCTCTTTCTCTCTAAAATAAATAAATAAAATCTTAAAAAAAAAATCTTCACTTTCCTTTTCCCATTTTCCTGAGGCCATGCCATCTCTATGACAAGAAATCCAAGAGCTGCTGACTCTTCAACTGGATACCTTCTATTGGGTATTTTATTTCTTCTCCTTCTGCCTCTTCACCATCGCCTCGTATCCCCTTACCTCTCCCCAGCTACACCAGCCTCTTTAGGGACAGAGAAGATGCCAAGCTTTTGCCTGCCTCAGGGCTTTTGCCCTTGCTGTTTTTTCTGCCTGAAATGTTCTTTTATATGACTGTCTCCTCATTCAACAGGTTTCCATTTAAATATCCCCTCATCAGATTTCTTCCCTGACCACCCTGTCTGTGGTCCTTGTCTTAGTCTGTTCAGGATGCTACAGCAAGCTTCCATATACTGGATGGCTTATAAACAACAAACACCTATTTCTCACAGTTTAGGGGACTGGAAAGTCCACGATCAAGGTACCAGCAGATTTGGTGTCTGCTGATAATCCACCCCCTGGTTTATAGATGGCTATCTTTCTGCTGTGTCCTCATATGGTGACAGGGCAGGGAATTCTGGTCGATCTCTTTTATAAGGGCACTTTTCCCACTCCCGAGGGCTCCGCCCTCATGATCTAATCACCTCTCAAGGGCTTGACCTCCTAATACCATCATATTGGGGGTTAGGATTTCAACATTTCAAACATTCTGTCTATAGCAATTCTGTTCTTTTACTCAATTCTTCTATTAGATCACCTTATTTTTTCTTTCATAGCTCTTATTAAAATCTTCATTCTTTATTTTGTTATTTGTTTAATATTCTTTGCCTCCACTAGAATGTATGTGTCAAAAAGCAGGGGCTTTCATTTTTCATAGAACTAGAACAAACAACCCAAAATTTGTGTGAAACCACAAAAGAGCCCAAAGAGCCAAAATAATCTTGTAAAAGAAAAACAAAACTGAAAGTATACAATTTCCAGACTTCAAGTTATATTACAAAGCTAGAAATCAAAACAGTATGGTACTGGCACAAAAACAGATGCATAGATCCATGGAACAGAATAGAAAACCCAGAAATAACCCCACAATTATATGGTCAATTAATCTTCACCAAAGCAGAAAAGACTATCCAAAGACAAAAAGACAGTCCCTTCAACAAATGGTTGGGAAAACTGAACAGCTGCATGCCAAAGAAAGAAACTGGACCACTTTCTTTTACCAAACACAAAAACAAACCCAAAATGGATTAAGGACCTAAATGTGAGACCTGAAACCATAAAAATCCTAGAAGAGAGCACAGGCAGTAATTTCTCTGACATCAGCCATAGCAAAATATTTCTAGATACGTCTCCTGAGACAAGGGAGTAAAACCAAAAATAAACTATTGGGATTACATCAAAAGATAAAGCTTCTGCGCAGTGGGAATAAGCTTTCATGCTTATCCTGGAGAAGGAGGACTAGAGGAATTTCTTTATGTTACTTTTGTAGGCCCTTGTGCCGTCAAGGTAAATGGCATGACCTTTCCATCAGTAATTGAAAGCTTCTCTCTGACAAGGCTCCTGTAACTGACTGGCACCATAAATTCTGTTCAGAACTGTGTGCCCTTCCTGCTGTTCCAGTTCCCTGCCTAGTGTCACACCAAGATTACCTGATACTGAAGAGCAAACATGGGTTGATAAAGAATCCCAGTACCCAAAGGGAATCATGAAATAAGTCAAGAGCATTTCCCAAAGTTTATCAGGAATCATGGGGCAAAGGGATTCCAGGGCCTAAACGGCTGGGGACAAAGAACAAAATAAAGTTAGATCGAATTTATAACAGAGCTTTTCATGTTCTAACATGATAGTAAATATCTTACAACCAACTACAATAAGCAGATTTTTTTTAAACTTTCCTTCACACGTAGGAACTACTCTTTCTTCTCAACAGAGCACCCAGTTTTCCTAGTGTTCCTGCTCCTCTAAGATATAAGAGGATTAGTGATCCTTAAAAGTCATTATGAGGAAAACAAAAAGGAAAAGAAATGAAAGTCCAAGGGAGAAAGGCTTTATTCACTTTTACTTCATCTGAATGGCCTCAGTACTGGTTTTAATTATTCCTTTTAAAGCCTTAACCTGTAACTATCTGAATTAGCAAACTTACTTGACCCTTCGGTCTCCCTGGAGGGCACCTGGTGGAATCTTCTGTTCCCATAGCACTAATCTTCTAAGATAACAGGGCATTAGGACCTTTGAAACTCACTTTGCAGGGGAAGAAAAGAAACGCAAACCACATGGGTTGCTACGGTTCTGTTTTAACTCTCCTGGACGGTTTCACTGCCTGTTTAGAGGGCTTTTGTAAAGCCTTCTGAATCACAGTAGCTATGTATTAGTGTGCAGTAGAATCCAGTATTCCAGCATGCCACCAGTTTTCAGAGGACAAATTAGGAACCTCAGATACTCACAAATGCATTTTCCAACTTCCCCTTAATCATGCCCCCACTCTTGACTGCTGGTCACACAAAACCCCTACGATGGGTCACTGAGTAATAGAAGAAGCCTCTTCTTATGAGGATATGCTGAACTGTCTAAAGAGCTGGCTCCCAAGGAGAGTGACCAGAGTCCAAAGTAAAATGCCCAGTGGATTCGGGCTGATGTCAGAATTCTAGAAGAGGCGGCCCAGTGGGAGGACAGGCACTCCTGGAGGTTTCAAGCACTGCCTGGCACTATCAGTCAGGTGGGAACTGTGGTGATGTTTGCTGTGAATAGTCCGTGGAAAGAAGGCTCCTGCCAATAGCTGGAGGGTCTGGAAAACAGGAAACAGCCCTCAACAGGAGAGCACTGGTGAGAGATTGGAATCGCTAGGATTCTGATCATGGCGCCAGTCCTCGGGGACAGCTAGCATTTAAAACAGGAAACCTAGAAAGATGGTCACTGAGATTCAGAAGAGAAAGTAGTCCCACATGTAATTAGTAGAATATTCTGATTTATGTACTTAATGATGTTTAGCAAACTTGGTGTACGGGGTCAGATGTAAACATGTCCCGCCATCCATCCATCAAACATTTCTCACCATGGACTCTATACCAGGTAATAGGGACTCAAAGACACACCCCAGTCCCAGGGAACCTCCATTCCTGTGGACTCAGTAGATATGGCCTCCACACAAGGCCAGACCACAGGCATCAGGGGAAGAAGAGTGTCCATCACACTGGGAGGTTTCTCTTTTCATTCATACCCCCTTATATCCCCCCTCCCTCTTTCTTTCATTTACTTGACTCCTTCTCTTCCTTTCAGATGTTCCATATCCCTCGGGCCATTTCATTGCATGGCTCACTCATATTTTAGTACAGCACATGTGTGTCTCTACTCTCAACGATATGTGCTCACCTGGGACATCGTAGAGACAATTTTCTGGGCATAATCTGGCTTGGATATTATTAGTGGACCTTCACACATTTTCGTACTTTTACTTAAAAAACGTTCAGACTATTGGAGAATGTCCACGGAGGAGATCCTGAATGATGTTAGAGTCTCTAGATCTCTATCTCAGAGAAATCTGGGAGCATCTGAAGTCATGATCATGCACAAAGATTGAGAGCAGAAAGATGCATTCTAAGGGTGTTCGCTTTCAAAATGATTCCATATTTTCATTGAACTATCTTCCCAATTGTTAACAAAGATCTGTGTAGCACAATAACTTCTAATTTCAGGCAATAAAGTGGCTCTCAGGAATGTTGCCACTCAATAGAAACTTCCCCAACCCCACTTTTTTGAGACTAAGGAAGAGATGCTCAATCATCAAGCAAACCAGCTCCCTTTCCCGGCTCACCTCCCCTGTAAGACACACACACACACACACACACACACACACACACACACACCAAAAGGCCCTCTTTAAGTTTAAGTTAGGCCAGGAGAGAGCAGCTGAAGGGCACAATGCATGGACCCCTCTACCTTTGCAGAAACTGCTACAGGTCCGTTGCAGCTGGATCTCACACTGGGACTTGAGGAAAATTGGATATTACAGACTGAGGATACAATACCTTCCGGTGCTCCCTATTCTGAGTCCTGAGGTGGGAAGAGCACAGAGGCAGTGCTCAGAAATTTTTCAGTAAGAAAATGAAAGGATATATGTAAGGCAGGATATTTTGCGGAGAGCTTACTTTTTCTTTCTTCTCTTGTATTTTCCTCATTCCCCTCGTTCCAAGCAGGAAGCCAGATCTTTCCCATTTCCTTGGCTCAGGGATATGTGCAGTCTTTGAAGGCTGGATGTGTTTGAGGTCAAACTTAATGTTTTTTGAGAAGCCCGAATTCAGTGAAAAGAAATAGTCTCTTAGAAAGTGTGAGAATGTTGAGCTTGGAGAGAGACCTTAAGGGTAAAGTTGGAGGGGAAGAATGATCGCCAGGGGGAGGCCGCCTGGGTGAACCTAGGAAGGCTGACCCCAGGCACAGATAATCCTCACTGCCATGAAAACTCTTGTGTCCTGCAACTATTATGGGCCTCCTCCAGGCTGAGGAAGGGGAGCCAGGAACAGGTCCAGCTGGACAGCAGCATCATGGAGCCCCAGCCACCATCATGCTGGCCATTTCCTGCACAGACCTGGAGAAAAAGGCAAGAGCCTAGGGGCTGATCTCATTGTACTCTGCAGAGGGGTGCTCTCTTCTCTATTCTTGCATTTTCTTTCTTTTTCTTTTTTTTTAAGATTTTATTTATTTATTTGACAGAGAGAGAGGCACAGCAAGAGAGGGAACACAAGCAGGGGGAGTGGGAGAGGGAGAAGCAGGCTTCCTGCCGAGCAGGGAGCCCGATGCGGGGCTTGATCCCAGGACCCTGGGATCATGACCTGAGCCAAAGGCAGGCGCTTAACGACTGAGCTACCCAGGCGCCCCTATTCTTGCATTTTCTTTTCCGAGTTGAGATCAAGACTCAGTGTGCAAACTGTTCTCATCAAAGATACAAATTCAAATGTGGTTGTTTGGTTTTTTGTGTTGGTTTTTTTTTTTTTTTAATGTTCATCTCCATAACCACAGACTACACTTGAACTCCTGCTTTCTCAGGGTTCTACTCCCCACATTTCTCTCCATGACGTCAGATCTCTTTGGTTTTCTCTTCCTTTAAGGGTCAAGTTCTCTCCAGCCCCAGCTCGTGACTGCACTTGGTCTGGCCATGTGAATCACCAGCCATCTCTGGAAGGCAAATTCTCCCTGTGACACTGACTTACACCTGTCTCTTCTTATCCAAAGTCCTTGGTACCAGGGCTTCCCTTAGGAAATAAGCACATCTTTTATTTCCTCCTTTTGGAGGCCTGATGCCAACACAATCAGCTTTTCCCCATTCCTACCCTGTAAGAATTCTCACGAATTGTTTATGTACAAAGGTTTGAAATTAAGTATAGGTTATAGTTGTAGACATTCTCATTTTACTTGACATCAAATTATACTTCTCAAGATATCTTTTTGTTTGTGTTTGTTTTCCTTATTGGGATGTTAAATATGATCCAGAGGAGGCAAGAGGTAACCAGTGGTTCTGCCAACCTTCCAAGTCCAAGGGATATAAAAAATCAGAAGAATAAAGAGGGGGTGGTTTTCACAGCTTTAGAAATTGTCTGGAGAAAGTAAATTCTCTAGAAACTCCCTGGGTCTGTCCATTTTATGTTCAGTGCATCTCTTCTCCTTCTGTCTATCATGAAGATCTCTTAACCTAAATGCTATGCTCCAGACACTATCCCTCTCAGTCTTCATGATTTATTCCTGTTCATTCCATTGTATTCCACAATCGGAATTAGCAGCAGGATAAGTACAACTGATTTTTTTCCAGCTTGACTGAGGTATAATTGACATATAAAAACCTGCACATAATTAAAGCATATAATTTGGTAAGTTTGGACACACATATACACTCATGTTACCATCACCACAATCAAGGTAATAAACATATTTATCAGCCCTTGCAAATGTTTCTTTGTTCCCTCTGTTGTTGTTGTTTTGTGGTAAAAATTAACCTGAGATCTATCCTCCTAACAAAATGTTAAGTGCGCCATACCTTATTGTTGACTATATGCACTATGTTGTACAGCAAACTTCTGAATTTCCGCATCTTCTATAACTAACTTCATAGAGATTGAACAAATCTCCCCATTTCTTTCCCCCATCTACCACTCTGTTGTTTACTTCTATACATTTGACTATTTTAGATACTTCATATATGAGGAAACATGCAGGATTCTTCCTTCTGTGACTTACTTATTTCACTTATGATGTTTTAAATGTCCATCCACAGTGTCGTAAATGGTAGGATTTCCTTTCAAGGCTGAATAATATTCCCCCACATGTATATGCCGGGTTTTGTTTTGTTTTTAATCCATTCATCTGTTGATGGACATTTGGGTTGTTTCCATATCTTGGCTATTGTGAATAAATGCTGCAACGAACATGGGAGTGCAGATCTCTCTCCAGGATCTTGACTCCAATTCTTTTGGATATATATCTAGAAGTGGAATTGCTGGATCAGATGGTAATTCCATTTTTAATTTTTCGAAGAAGAACCTCAATAGTGTTTTTCACAGCGGCTGTAGCAATGTGCATTCCTACCGCCAGTGCAGAAGAGTGCTCTTTTCTTCACACCCTCACCACACTGGTTATCTCTTATCTTTTTGATAAGAGCCATTCTAAGAGGTGTGAAGTTATATCTCAATATCTGAAGTGGTTTTGTTTGCTTTTCCTGATGATTAATAATGTTGAGCATCTTTTCATATACTTGTTGGCCATCTGTCTGTCTTCTTTGGAGAGATGTCTATTCAAGTCTGTTGCCCATTTTAAAATTGGATTAGTTATTTTTTTGTTATTGAGTTCTAGTTCCTTATATATTTTGGAAATTACCCTCTTATTAGACATATGAAAAGGAAAAGTGAAATTACCTCTGTTTGCAGATGACATGATCTTTTATGCAGAAAATCCTAAAGAACACACACACACAACTGATACGACTAATAAGCAAATTCATTAGAATGCAGGATATGGGGCACCTGGGTGGCTCAGTCAGTTAAGCGTCTGCCTTCTGCTCAGGTCATGATCCCAGAGTCCTGGGACCAAGCCCCACATCACACCCTGCATTGCATCATGCTCCCCGCTCAGTGGGGAGTCTACTTCTCCCTCTACCCTGCAGCTCAGAACTGTCATTCAATTGAACAAGAGAAAAGATCAGCTCAAAAGACTAGAGGATGATCTCAAACCTCTAAGACCCTCTAGCTTAGAGGACCAGTGAGTACACTGGAGATGCCTCTCAGCAGACATGAGTGCCGGAGTTGCTGTCCTCAGCTGTCTCTGATAAAGTTTCTTCCCTTCATCTACCTTTGGTCTAATGGGCAATCAAGAGGCCCGGAACATAACACCCAGGAGGAAACTTTGACGGGTGCTGGATATTCTAACATATCTTGGCTTCACTCATCATATATATACATCATAATTCTCCACTGAGCATTGGAAATGAAGGAGCCTGACACTGCGTGGATGTACCGATCGTGTTCTAGACATTTGTATTAAGCCTCATAACAATGCCGTCCCTATCAGTAACTCCCTCTTCCACTTCCCTAGAGAAGATATTGACTCTTACCTGTGCTCAGAATCCAGGGTGACCTACCATCAAACTGATTATGTCCATATCATAGAGAATTTTACCATTTTCCTGGTAGATAAGAAAGAGTGAGCTCCTTGTCTGAGGCTCAGTGGGGATGGCTTGTGTGGCCTCCATCTCGTACCAGCTGGGCTTGCTACTGCAACTCTAACTCAGGCTACAGAATTCCGGGCGACATCACTCTCCTGTCTAGTCCATCGTCTGGGTCAGCTGGGACACAGGGCTTCTCTCTCCTCATGGCCATCCACCTTCCAGGGCTTCTCCCCCACAACCTCCACCATGAACTCGACAGCAGGGGAGCTGCTCTTTCCAGGATGCTCAGGTTTCCAACACGGTGAAAACAGAGGCAGCAAGGCCTCGACACACACCTCATGCAGTGATTCCTGCCACACTCTGTCTGTCCAAGTCAGGCACAAACCCAGCCCAGAGTCAGCATTGGGGGAGGGGGGAAGACACTGCACAAGGGGGTGAATGCAGGGAAGGGTTATAGATTGGTGCCATTCTATCATGATCTCTTAGAGAGGGAACGGGCAATGCCCTAGCCAGGCCCCATTGCGTGATTCACCTTTATAGTCTGAAAAATTAGTGAGGATTCCAAAAAGGGGTTTTGGGTTTATCTATTCATATATACCACATTATAAATTTAACATGGAGAAAATTTCCTAAGATTTACTCATTAACTCATTTTAAAATAATGATAGTGAATCCATCATATGACATTGATATATTTTTATGAAAAATAATTCCATTTTCCAAAACAAAAAATTAATACGAACAATGGCATTGCTTCACATTTCTGAATATTCCTTTAAGGCCTGGCTTAAAAGTAGACAGCTGGATTGTCATATCTGCTTTTCCATTCAATCTATGGCACAGTGTTGTTTTGTTGGAATTATACAAAGAAAATCCAGCCTCCCACAGATAGATAGTTATATGGGTTAGGACTTCACAGACACCTCAACAGAGTCTGGGGGACCATCAAGGTCCTTGGACCACACTTTGACAACTGCTTTACCAGAGTACCAGCAGCTTCCTACATAATATTGCAAACACCCAAAGGGAAACACATATTTATCTGTATTAATGATCAATGCAGGGGGGCTAACAAAAGAGCTGAATACCAAATGTCTCTGCTGTGGTGAAACCATTTAACTCAGGGACCGAAAAGCATCACATAACATTTATATAAATAATATATATTATATACATGCATGTACGATCAATTAAAAGAGCAAACATAATTGTGTTACTTGTGTTCACAAACACAGCTTGCGGGATGCCTGGGTGGCTCAGTTGGTTAAGCGTCTGCCTTTGGCTCAGGTCATGATCCCAGGGTTCTGAGATGGAGCCCCTCATTGTGGTCCCTGCTCAGCGGGGAGTCTGCTTCTCCCTCTCCCTCTGCCTGCCGCTCCCCCTGCTTTGTGCTCGCTCTCTCTCTCTCTGACAAATAAATAAAATCTTAAAAAATAAAATATAGAAAGAAAAATAAACACAGCTTGCACTTGGAGAACGACAGGGGTGTGAAAGGTGAGAAAACCATTGAAACGGAGACTAGTTCCATCTGTCACATTCTACAAATACATTTTATTAAGGAAACATGACTACCTCGGAAACAAAACCCTGACAAGGCAGGTGTTTCAGTCTGGATGATAGGCCCTTCTTAGAGATGAGAATCAGAGGCAGCCTGAAGGGGCAGAACTGACCTTAACCCTACCGCGCACCCTGCCTGCCTCTGAGAAGCAGCGCACAAGGAAGAACACTCAAGCTTGGGGGTAGACGCTCAGGATTCTGCTGCTCCCTGCTATTACCTTCCTGTCTGGGCCTCAGGACAATCTCTAACATGAGGACAATCAGACCTACCTTGTAGTCTATTGTGAGGGTTCAATGAGGCAATTTAGATAAATTGTCTTACAAATGGGAACTCTCAATTTGCTCCAGAATATGCTCCAAGTGAATGTAAAAATAAGTTAGTTGTCCATCCTAGTATCTTAGTTCATCCGCCCTATATTAAAATGGCTATTATTTTAACTCTCTCCAGCATTAAAAGACCAAAGTTTAATCCAATTGATACTGACTTCTCAGATACCCATTACAAAAAATAAATAAATAAATAATAGTCATAATAAAACTAATAACTCAGTTGTGCCCAGAATGTTCACTTTTCCTAGGCTTCATTAGGTCCGGTAACAGCAAGTGCATCTGGAAGGGTTTTCTGTTGTCAACCCACAGCTCCCAGACCCCACACCCAGGCAGGAACTTCAGAAACTTATCTCCAGGGAAGACCGGTAGTACACGGAGGGACTTGTGGACCGCACCTGCGCTACAGATAAATACATGGGGCTTCATGTTGCTGTTTTGTTCCAGTATACTCGTCCTAAGTGGTTTATACTAGTAAAAGTTGGGAAACAAACAGAATGTCCTGAACACGGGATTGGTTAAAATATGTATATCCTTACAACAGAATACTATGCAGCGCCTGCCCCCTGCTGGCGGAAAGGCGCATTTACACCTGCGGTCATTGAGGGTTGGCGAGGGCGACCAGCGCCTTTGTGGTCAAGGGCCTCAGCCTCTGGAGAGGCTATGAGAAAGGCGGCGGGCGGGGGGTCAGTGAGGGGTGCGGATTTCGGAGAGGAGACATTAGAAAGAAGGACTGAGGTTCCCACAGATAAAGAGGGGTTGGATCACGTGAACTCGCCACATAGGGAAAGGGGGTGTCTACGCCAGGCGCCCCCCACCTCGTTAGGCCTCATGGATGGAGTGGAGATTCAGTTGAGCTAGCAAATAAGTCCGTGACCTTGACATCTCAGGAATATTGTGTAATGGCAGTTGGGCCTTTCGTTTGGGGAGCCTTATTCAGCAATCATTTCTTGAGTACTTATGTGCTAGACACTCTTAGAGGAATGTGGGACTCATCAGAGAATACAGCAGACCAAAAAAAAAAAGGTAAGAAAGAAAAAGAGAGACTAAAAGTATAATAGGGCGCCTGGGTGGCTCAGTCGGTTAAGCGACTGCCTTCGGCTCAGGTCATGATCCCAGGGTCCTGGGATCGAGCCCCACATCAGGCTCCCTGCTCTGCGGGGAGCCTGCTTCTCCCTCTTCCACTCCCCCTGCTTGTGTTCCCTCTCTCGCTGTGTCTCTCTCTGTCAAATAAATAAATAAAATCTTTAAAAATAAATAAAAATAAAAATAAAAAATAAAAGTATAATAAATGTGTAAATTATATAGACAGTTAAGGTGATAAGGTCTGTGGGAAAAATATAATAGGAAGGAGAATGGGGGGAAGCTAAGAATAGCATTTTTAAATGGGGTAGTTAAGCATCCTTGATAAGGTGATATTTAAGCAAAGGCTTAAAGGTGGTATGGTCCGTCGTTAGCCTTGCAGAATATCTGGGGGAGGGGAGGTGATTTCTTAAAGCGAGTATGCCTGTCTTTTAGGAACAGCAAAGAGACCAGGCATTAGGAAGAGTGAGTAAGAGGGAAGATAAACAGTAGGGGATTTGTTCTATAAGGGTGTGGGAGGACAGATTACTTCAGAGCATAAGGACTTTTGTAAGGATTTTAATTTTTACTCAGAGTAAAATGAGGCATTAGAGGATTCTGAGCAGAGTTGTATGATCCGAGTTATATTTTGAAAGGATTTACTCGAGCTGCTCTGTGAAGTTAAGGGTAGAAGCAGGGAGTCCAGGTCCCAGACTTTTATAATGATCCTGGTGGGAGTAATGGTCTCTCAGACTAGGTGGTAGCAGTGGAGGCAGTGAGAGATGGTTGGATGTTCGATGCTGGATGAGTTTTGAAGGTGAAAACAACGGACTTTACTGACAGGTTGGAAGGGGGACAAAAGAAAAAGAAAGGAATCAAGAACACCACCAAAGTTGTTGGCCTCAAAATGGAAAGGGTGACATTACCTTCGACTGAGGAGGGGAATATAAATGGAGGAGCAGTTTTAGGGGAGGAGGAGAAGAGAGGATCAGTCTTTCCACTTGGGACATGGTAAGTTTGATATGTCTATTAAACATCCACTGAAGATGTCAAGTGGACACTTGGATATATGAGTCTGAAGTTCAGGAGAGAGAGCTGGACTAGAGGTATAAATCTGGGAATTGTTGGAATATCAATGGCACTTAAAAGCCTTGAGACTGGGTAAGATCACCAAGAGTGTGTGTAGATAGAGAAAAGGACACACTGACCCTGGGGCTCTCCCCAATCCAAGTACCAGGGAGAAGAAGAGGAACTTGCAGAGGGGGCAAGAGAACAAATGCTCTGTGAGGTCACAGAAGAGCCAGGAGACAGTGGCGTCCTAGAGACCAGTCTGCAGCTTGACTATCTGCCTTGAGGGCAGCAGGACTGATCTCACGATGCTTTTCATCCTTGCTTCTCTCATAAGAAGCTGCATTCCTAGGTCAGTCTCACCAAGGAGGAGGAGTGGTCAACTGTGCCAAACGCTGCTGAGCACCGAGAATCAACTCTATTGGAGAGGGAAGGTCTTGTTTCACATTCATACCCACGGAGGTAGAGCTGAGGAGTCTGAGGAATTGATTACCAAGTTCTTAGCCTTGGGACGTCTGGGTGGCTCAGTTGGTTAAGCGTCTGCCTTCGGCTCAGGCCATGATCCCAGTGTCCTGGGATGGAGCCCTGCATCAGGCTCCCTGCTCAACGGGGAGTCTGCTTCTGCCTCAGCCTGCCTCTCCCCCTGCTTGTGCACTCTCTCACACACATACATACATACATACATACATACATAAAATCTTTAAAAAAATATATTTATACAAAGTTCTTGGCCTAGAAGAAGACAGTCTTTTCCAGGAGTGAGTAGGGAGAGGATCCACATCTGAGTCGTGCTTTCTGTCTCAGAAGAGGGAACGAAGAGGCAGAGTAGGGCACCTCTGTCTCACTTCCCCTGGTTTACCAGACCTCAGACCCTCAGCCCTTCACGTTCTCTCCCTTTCTCCTCTCTCCTCACTCTACGAACTCTGCTGAGGAGCTCACTTAGTTATATCCTCCTTCTTCTTGCACACCCAGCCCTTGCTCCCGCCCCCTTCCTTCCCTTCATCCCACTACCTGGAGACCTCTACAGGTTGCACATAGACCCACCTCATTTGTTAAATTGCCACATAGTCCTAATGGAATCCTCATATCAAGGAGCCATATATTTAATTCCCAGTTCTATCAGCTAGACAAATTTTCTGTGTCAGCTAGACAAATCACCCCACCATTCTGCTCCTCAGCTGCTAAATGAAAGACTTGTAACGAAAGACCTGACAAATTTCTTCCAGATCAGACTCTAGTTCTCTGAATCCCTGATAAAATAAAGGAGGAGGTACGTATGTGTGTAAAGAATGTCTACAGAAAATGCAATTCACATTTCTGAATTTTTTTACTAATATATGATTTTCTTAAAAGATTATACCTAAATCCAGAAGAAATAGCCTGACTACTTGAAATAAAACTTATTGTATTATACATATGCGATGGTTAATTTTATGTGTCAACTTTTTTTGAAAAGATTTTATTCATTTGACAGAGAGAGAGAGCACAAGCAGGGGGAGTGGCAGGCAGAGGGAGAAGCAGGCTCCCCAGTGAGCAGGGAGCCTGATGTGGGGCTCAATTCCAGGACCCGTGGGGCTCTTGCGCTCATGGGACTAGATCCCAGGACCACAGGATCATGACCTGAGCCAAAGGCAGACGCCCAATCACTGAGCCACCCAGTCACCCTTTATGTGTTAACTTGACTGGGCCACGGGGTGCCTGGATATTCGATCAAACGTTATTCTGCATATTTCTGTGAGGATGGTTTGGGGTGAGATTAATATATTTTTTAAAAGTTTATTTATTTAAGCAATCCCTACACCCAAGTGGGGCTCGAACTCACAACCCCGAGATCAAGAGCCGCATGTTCCCCTGACTGAGCCAGCCAGATGCCCTCTTTTCTTTTTTTTAACTTTGGGTGAGATTAATATTTAAGTTGGTAAACTGAGTAAAGCAGAGCGCTCTCCCTAATTTGGGTGGACCTCATCCAATCACTTGAAAGTCTGAAAAGAACAAAATGATAGACCCTTCCCCAAATGAAAGAGAATTCTCCTGCTTGATGGCCTTCAACTGGGACATCGGCTTTTTTCTGCCTTCTGACTTGCACCGAAACATCAGCTTTTCCTGGGTCTCAAGCCTGCCTGCCTTCAGACTGGAACTACGCCATCCGTTCTCCTGTGTTTCCAGCTTGCCGCATCACCTTAAAGATCCTGGAAATTGCCAGCCTTCATAACTGCATGAACCAATTCCTTATAATAAACCTCTTATGTATATCCTCTCGGCTCTGTTTCTCTGGAGAAACCTGATTAATGCAACATGTATATTTATTATTGTTACTTTGTTATTGTTGCTTTAAGATTACCAAGAAAAACATCTAAGTATTACATGGAAGGCAACATGCAAATCCCTATCCCTCAGAGCTGTTTTTCAATTGAGCAAGAGAAAAGTTCAACACAGAAGACTACAGGGTGGGGGCGCCTGGGTGGCTCAGTCGTTAAGCGTCTGCCTTCAGCTCAGGTCACGATCCCGGGGTCCTGGGATGGAGCCTCACATCGGGCTCCCTGCTCAGCGGGAAGCCTGCTTCTCCCTCTCCCACCCCCCTTGCTTGTGTTCGCTCTCTCGCTGTGTCTCTCTCTTCAAATAAATAAATAAAATCTTCATAAAAAAAAAAGAAGACTACAGGGTGATCTTGCACCACTGGGACTATCCAGGTGTGAAGAGTGCTAATTGGCTAATGCCCTGGAGGATACCGGTCAGACGGTCCACAAACATCAGTGGAATAGCTCCTGTCCTTGGCTAACTCCAGGAGGGTTCGACCTCTGGTCTAGTAGGAGAACAAGAGGCCTAGAACTCATTAAACCTGAGAGGGCGCTATACAGCCTAAATGTCTCAGCATCATTCACGACTTGTATGCCTTGTGGAGTATTGAAAATAAACCAGGAAACCACCACCTCTTTGGCACACCTGTTTCATACCGGGCAATTGGGATTAAGCCTTACAATAATGCTGTCCAGGAGGTAACACTCTCTACACCTCCTAGTGTTTTCACCTGTGCTCAGGATCTAGAGTAACCCACCATCAGACTTAGTATATCTGTGTATCTGGAAAGAATTTTACTGTTTCCCTAGCAGAAAGGGGAGGACAAGCACTTTGAGGTCAGGATGTGGTAGGTAAATAGCAGAGCTGTGAGTCAAACTCTGAGCTGTCTTTTTATTTTTTTATTTTTTATTTTTTTTAAAAGATTTTATTTATTTGACAGAGGGAGACACAGCGAGAGAGGGAACACAAGCAGGGGGAGCAGGAGAGGGAGAAGCAGGCTTCCCGCGGAGCAGGGAGCCCAATGCGGGGCTCGATCCCACGACCTGAGCCAAGGCAGACGCTTAACGACTGAGCCACCCAGGCGCCCTGAGCTGTCTTTTTAAAGAGCCCACACACTTTAGCAGAGAACCAGGCTTGTCCCTCTTAAGGGAAGATATGAGGCAAGTAGGAGAGAGTAGGGCATGACGCTCCATGCAGGAAAATACTCTGGCTTTGAAGGAAGAACATATCTTAACAGTTAAGGGGCCAAAAATTCCCCAGAAAAGGCATCAAAGGGAAAGACCCAACCACTAAATATATGAGCAGTAATGACTATTCCTGGAAAACAACATTGTTGGGAAACAAGTTCAAATTGAGAAGCCAGACAATTAGGGCGTAGACCCAGGTTAGCTTGTTTATCTCAGAGTTTCCCAGACGTCAGGCAACCTACACCATGGCTCCGTCCCTTCTGTATTATTAATTAACATTTCCTTTTTTATCAATTCACGTTTTCACACAGTTTGATTCTAAGCAATGATACATATGAAGCCAGAGATTTCGTGTATTGATTATTCATTCGCATTGAAATAAACACATGACAATTCATGCTTTAAATATTTATGTGTCCTGCCTTATATCAATCATCTCACTTCCTACCAGTCAGTCACCATTTCATCCTTCTACAAACAGTTTTTTGTTTTGTTTTAAAGATTTTATTTATTTATTTATTTGACAGAGAGAGACACAGCGAGAGAAGGAACACAAGCAGGGGGAGTGGGAGAGGGAGAAGCAGGCTTCCCGCGGAGCGGGGAGCTCCATGCGGGGCTCGATCCCAGGACCCTGGGATCATGACCTGAGCCGAAGGCAGACGTTTAACGACTGAGCCACCCAGGTGCCCCTTCTATAAACAGTTTTATCTCAAGCTTTAACTCAAAAAATTTTACCTGGAAAACATTTTCACAGAAGAATAAAAGACCCAAGGACAATACAGAAAAAAATGAAGCCCAAGGTCAAAGATTTGGTCATGTTTATCCAATTCTGTTCAAAACCAAGTGGGCTTTATATTCTCATTATTATGGAAATGTTTCTAATTGCTCATTAGAGCTGTTCCTCATATTTTTCATGGAGTTAATAAAAGAACTAATTCTTGTGACCATTTATTTCTGTTTGCTCTGATTCCAAGAGTAAAGTAGCATTTTAAAGGCTGATTCTTTCTGTCTGTCTCACTTTTAGAAAGGGTCTCTAGCTGATAGTTACATTGAGGTGATGGTGGCCATACATTTGGCTACTTTAAGGCAAACCGGAATCCAAATTTTCTATGTGAAAATTTCCATTTGGTTAAGTTACCACTAACTTCAAAACTCCTATTCTAAAAATAACAAGCAACAACAAAAAACCCACTGAATAAGCAAATCAGAGCGGCTCTTGAGCCGGCTATCCGCCCTATGGCTGCAGTGTGTGAGTTCTGCCTCATATTATAAACACTCGAGTGCAGCTCTTTACCTGTTGAGACTAGAAGCATTGCTATAAGCATTACAGAGACTATAAGCATGACAGCATTACACTATACCTAATGCATTTTTACATCCTCATCACCTATAGAAATGCTTCACACACCATGTGTATGAATAAACTTGCTTAATAATCAGAGGAATCAAGGAATTTGACAAAACAAGATGACAAAGCAGAGTGCTACTAGCTGTGCGTTCTGTCCCGTCCAGGTCAAAATTTGTGTTCATATTTATAAAAGGACATCAACGGTAACATGATTGCATTTTCAGGTAAGAATACAGAAAGAGGGCGCCTGGGTGGCTCAGTCGTTAAGTGTCTGCCTTCAGCTCAGGTCATGATCCCGGTGTCCTGGGATCGAGCCCCGCGTCGGGCTCCCTGCTCCGTGGGAAGCCTGCTTCTCCCTCTCCCGCTCCCCCTGCTTGTGTTCCCTTTCTCGCTGTCTCTCTCTGTCAAATAAATAAATAAAATCTTTAAAAATAAATAAATAAAAATGGCCCAGAATAAACATACCAGTTTAGAACATAGTATGTTCTAAAAACATGTGTTTTGGGCGCCTGGGTGGCTCAGTCAGTTAAGCGTCTGCCTTCGGCTCAGATCATGATCCCGGGGCCCTGGGATCAAGTCCCACATCGGGCTCCCTGTTCAGCAGGGAGTCTGCTTCTCCCTCTCCCCCTACCCCTCCCCAGCTTGTGTTTTCTCTCTCTCTCTCTCTCTCTCAGATAAATAAAATATTAAAAATAAATAAATAAAAACATGTGTTTCACAGGCAGGAATAATGACAGAGGTCCTTAGGGATGTAAAGGGTGAGAACCACCAGAATGGAGATGCCCTCTATCTCTTACATTTAGAATGCATATTTTGTTATGGAAACATTATTACCTAGAAAATAAACCAGATAATACAGATAAGTTATCCTGGATGATTGTCCCTATTTTAGAGATGAAGAAACAGAGGCAAGAAGAAAGAAATGATTTACCCTAAAGATACTATGCACCCCAGATCCCTCCAAGAGGCAACCCAGAATAAATAGGAACACTCTGGCTTTTGAGGGAGATACTCCTGGTTCTGTCACTACTATCTATTAACTATGTGGGTCTCTGCTTGCTCATCTTTAAAATGAGGATAATAGGGGCGCCTGGGTGGTGCAGTTGGTTAGGCGACCAACTCTTGGTTTCAGCTCAGGTCATGATCTCAAAGTCATGAAATCGAGCCCTGCTTCGGGCTCCAAACTCAGCTGGGAGTCTGCTTCATATTCTCCCCCCCCTCCCACCCACCCCCACTCCCCTTGTGGGCGCACTCTCACTCTCTCTCTAAAATAAATGAACAAGGGCGCCTGGGTGGCTCAGTTGGTTAAGCAACTGCCTTCGGCTCTGGTCATGATCCTGGAGTCCCTGGATCGAGTCCCGCATCGGGCTCCCTGCTTGGCAGGGAGTCTGCTTCTCCCTCTGACCCTCCTCCCTCTCATGCTCTCTGTCTCTCATTCTCTCTCTCTCAAATAAATAAATAAAATCTTTAAAAAAAATAAAATAAAATAAATGAACAAAATCTTAAAATGAGGAGAGTAGTATCTATCTTGTGGGCTGTTTTGAGAGTGAAATGAGTCAATTTAAATAAAGTACTCACCTCATAGAAGTTGCTTGAAAATGAGAGCTTGCAATTTGGCCTAAAATTTTCCATATGTGATTAGAAACTAAATTAGTTGCCTTTACTTGTGTCCAAGTTTATCTAACACATATCAACAGGTATTACTTTCACTCTCTCCACTATTAAAAGACCAGAAGGTTAAAACAGTAACGCTGACTTCATGTGCTGAGATGTTACTGGGCTCTCATTTCAAGGAAAACAGTTCTCTGGTCATGTTGTTATATTCTGAAAAATAATACTTTGCTAGGATTCCTTGGGGCCAGTGACCCACACATGCATCTGGACGATTTTGTGTTGCCAACCCACAGCTCCTTCTGCCCCGCACTGTGCAGGAACCTAGGCCAGGTCCTAGGAACACTGATAGTGCATACGAGTGAGCTTGTCAATAGCTAAATACACAGGGCTTTTTGTTGCTATTTTGTTCCAGGATATATATTCCAGCTTGTTCATAGTAGTAAAAGGTTAGAACAAAGTGTACACCCTGAATAACAGATTGATTAAAGAAATGATTAAATAGCTATAGAACAGAATAGAATATCATGCAGTCATTAACTAGAGTGAGGTACATCCTTTACCAAAATATATTGTTAGTGACCAAAAAAATCAGATGCAGAACACTGTGTATAGGATGCTACTGTACCTGGAGTAGAATGGAGGAGATACACACAAACACACACAAACCTGAATACACACCAATAAGTTTAGATATGTGTACAGACCGTGAAAAGATACAAGGAAACTGAATGCTTGCTGCTTTTAGAAAAGAACCTTGGGCCTGGAACAGAAAAGCCAAGAGCTCTGCTGATACTCTCTCTCCAACCCTGGTCCTCCTCCATCCTCACTCTACTTAGAGCCTCATGGCACACAATGGATGCTCATTAGATGTGTCAGTTGCTGCCCTTCTCTCTTTGGGAAAGTGTGACAGAGACTGAGCTTGGGGGCCAGTTCACAGCAGAAAGGTTGAAACCTGTGCTTTGGAAGCCGATTTGCTTTGGGATATTTAAATATCCTGTGTGTGTATTTCTCCATTGTTCTCTGCAGGGCTCAAAACGCCTTTTAAAAGATAAAGCTGGTGTCAGCCTTTGCTAAGCAGAACCAAGAGGAAAAGAAGTTGCTCTCTTGGCTCTCGGGAAGCAGGCAGCAGAGCGCCCCCTGCGGGCCAGTGCGGACAGAAGAGGGAGAGAGGATGCCCCGGCTGCGGAAGAAAGAAGCTGCCAGCCAGGGTCAGAGTCCTTGCCTGCGGGCGTTTTATTAGAGCAGCTCGGGAACAAAGTGGACCCAAGACTCAGAGAACATCACCTTAGGGTGGGATCAAGGCTTCCCGCAGCAGATGCTTCCCCCACTCCCACCCCTCACACTATGCATCTAGCAAAGATTCCCTGGGGTGAAAGGAGGACTAAGGAAACTTGGAGCAAAAGCAAGTGTCAGCCTAGGATGTCGTGCCCAGAAGGGCAATTACCCACAGAGGAAACAAAGTGGCCCTTCTCCCGTTGTCCACCCATGTCTCCTCACCCCGCCCCCTGCACATGAGGAGCCTGCGAGAGCTGGCTGGCTGGGGCCAGTAAAGGGTGCAGCTTCTGGGGAAGGAAGGAGGGAGAGAACCATAGAAGGCAATCCAACCAGGGCTCCGCGGCGCTGAGACCCCCAAACTACCCACGCACGGTTGTCCTGGAGGCCAGCCCTCCAGATGAACCGGTTAGTTCTGCACACAGGCCATGAGGAATGCAGGGACCAGATCCTAGATCTGGAAGGACAGTCGTGGGACTGGGACTCCTGGGAGGCCACACACTTGGTGATCTTGAGTTTTCAGAGGCTGAGGTAACAGTTGTCCATTGCAGGATTCTGTCACCTTCTAGGTATGGCACTGCATATGTCATTTATCCTTCAGAAGCGCTAATGAATGAAGGTACTGATGGACTTGCAGACCCTGGAGACCATTCCCCTCAGCTGCTTCCTCACCAGGCCATACTGACTGGACCCACAAGGTGTCCTGGACCTCTGGGAGCCTGGATGACACCAGAAGTGCTCGGCCTGGGGGTGCCTGGCTGGCTCAGTCAGTGGAGCATGTGACTCTTGATCTCGGGGTTGTGAGTTCCAGCCCCACCTTGGGTGTAGAGATTACTTAAAAATAAAATTTAGGGGCGTCTGGGTGGCTCAGTCATTAAGCGTCTGCCTTCGGCTCAGGTCATGATCCCGGGGTCCTGGGATTGAGCCCTGCATCGGGCTCCCTGCTCAGCAGGAAGCCTGCTTCTCCCTCTCCCACTCCCCCTGCTTGTGTTCCCTCTTGCTGTGTCTCTCTCTGTCAATAAAAAAATAAAATATTTTTAAAAATAATAATAATAATAATAAAATTTTTTAAAAAAGAAGAAGAAGCGCTAGGCCTGGGAAAAAAACAGTCTGATCTAGTGGCAGAAGCAGGAGAGTCCACCTCAGAACCACTTTTTCTGTGAAAGACATGAAGTAGACATCAGTCCCTGCCTGGGACACCGTGTCTTCCCCCTTTCCTAGTCAAGAAACATAGTGTTGCAAATTCCCTCCACTCTCCACTCCACTTTTTCTACACGGCCTTTTCTGCACATCTCAGAAACACACTTGGTCACACCCTCTTCTACTTGACCCATTTCGCTCCGGTGAGGAGGGAGCCCCTCAAAGTCAGCTGGAAAGAAAAGATTATTGGTATGCTTTCCCCCTGCACAATGTCAGTTCCTGAAGGGCACAACCTACAACATCGATCTCTGATGTCTCTGCTCAGAATGTTGTCATATGGAAGGGACTCTATAAAGGTTTACAGTATAACAAAACTGGGATCAATGGATCAAAGGACATCTTTGGCTCTTTTTTTTTTTTCTTTTTTAGATTTTATTTATTTATTTGACAGAGAGAGACACAGCGAGAGAGGGAACACAAGCAGGGGGAGTGGGAGAGGGAGAAGCAGGGGGAGTGGGAGAGGGAGAAGCAGGCTTCCCGCTGAGCAGGGAGCCCAACGCGGGGCTCGATCCCAGGACCCTGGGATCATGACCTGAACCAAAGGCAGACACTTAACGACTGAGCCACCCAGGTGCCCCATCCTTTTGGCTCTTAACATACTCCAAATCGCCCTCCAAAACATTTGTACCTATTTACAATGCCATCTGCTATGCATAGAGTATAGGGTTCACTGCAACCTGCCATTTTATTAGGACAAATTGTGTCCTAATGTTTCGACATGTCTTTCTTTACTAGTGAGGTTAGATATCTTCCCCAATGTTCATTTCACTAATCGTAATCCTCTATTGTGAATTATCTCTTTATATCCCAGTAATCCCTTTCTGAGAGTTTGCCAAGGCTACAGCCAAATTTCTTTCTCCCCCTGAGCAAGAAGCCATAGGCCTGACGTGGCAGTTGAATGGAAGACTTTCCCTAAGCTATGTAGATCCATATGAGTGTGCCCCAGAAGGCAGCTTACAACCTCAGTTTGCAACAAGGCCCAAGGCAGTGAAGATTCTCTGCATTATAGACTCTTTTCTTAGGAGGAGCTATAGGTAAGAAATATAGTCTGACAGTTTTCAGCAGGTCCCTAAAATTTCTGGAGAAGTGCAAGTCTGTGAAAATGGCCCTTTCTTTTTATCCATTAAAAGTTTCCAAGTCTGTTCTCTAGCATGTCTCTCCTTAAACCTCTAGATGGAAAGGGAAAACAGAAGTAGGTGGCAAGTGGTATTGACAGAGTGTAGCTCAAGGACATGTCCACACTGAGAACTTCTAAGCCGGGTTTGTGGTCAGTTGGTTAGTTGTTGTGATATAAATTTGAGAGAAAATGTCTTTTTCTTTAGAAAGTGTAGCCTGAGGTTCTATCCTAGCCTTACACCTCCTTGGTATGGACCTCCCCCTGTTTCCTCTGATTGACAGGTACATAAAGAGCAAATATTATTTTTCCATGGTAACAATGACTTCTCTTTTTTTTTTTAAGATTTTATTTATTTATTTGACAGAGAGAGAGACAGCGAGAGAGGGAACACAAGCAGGGGGAGTGGAAGAAGGAGAAGCAGGCTTCCTCCCAAGCAGGGAGCCCGATGTGGGACTCGATCCCAGGACCCTGGGATCATGACCTGAGCCGAAGGCAGACGCTTAATGACTGAGCCACCCAGGCGCCCCACCAATGACTTTTCACAGTCAGTGCTTCTCTAGATAGCACTAGGGAAGATTTGTAGATACTATCTCGTGCCACACAATTTGGCTTGGCACAGTCTCACCCACTATGGAGGCTTTGAAGCCTGCTCCAGTTTATTTCACAGTTCTGTACTGCCGGTCCCCATTTTAGGTCAGAGCCATTTTATCCCTTCATCTCTGAAGCAGAAGCGTTCTTTCAGTCTGAATTATGGGTTCAGCCTTCGTGGCTCAAATAGAAACTACTCTCCTAATGTCCATACAAAGCCAACTCAAGAGTTTGTCTGGGTTTGTACTTTGCTTGGAGCAAACATTTCTAAACTAATCTCTTTTTGGCCAACAATTCTAAACTTCTCCTGCCCTGAAGGCTTTCTCCCTCTTATCTGTACTCTAAAGAAACTCTTCTTTGCTTAAAATTCACTAACTATGGGGCTTCCAGAAAGCCAGCAACACATCTCTTTCAGGCACTCATTGCCTTCACTAAAAAAATACTTGGTCAGGGGATGCCTGGGTGGCTCAGTCGTTAAGTGTCTGCCTTCGGCTCAGGTCATGATCCCAGGGTCCTGGGATGGAGCCCCACATCGGGCTCCCTGCTCAGCGGGGAGTCTGCTTCTCCCTCCCCCTGCTCATGTGTGCTCTCTCTCTCCCCCTCTCAAATAAATAAATAAAATCTTTAAAAAAAAAAAAAAACTTGATCAGGGGGCACCTGGGTGGCTCCGTTGTTAAGCATCTCAGGGTCCTGGGATTGAGCTCCACATCAGGCTCCCTGCTCAGCAGAGAGCCTGCTTCTCCTTCTCCCTCTGCTGCTCCCCCTGCTTGTGCTTTCTCTGTGTCTGTCTCTCTCTGTCAAATAAATAAATAAAAAATCTTTAAAAAAAAATTTGATCAGATGTTATTAGGAATCACCTATTACTACTATGTACTTGACTTTGCCTCAGTACTGAAGATACGGCCAGAACAACCCTGCACCAAGGCTGTTCCCTGGGCCTCACATTTAAGAAAGGCCAACAGGTAACTAACACAAATATATAAAATAATAAATGTATTAAGGAACACAGAGGTGCTTCTGTGACTTGAGATCCAGCGTGACCAATAATCCTAAACCTCTGCTTTCATGACTGACACGGCTCTGATCCAAGGGAAATATTCTCTTTCCCAACAGCCTTAAAAGGGAACTATGAGTGACGAGACTGCTTGTAGATTGTCCCTCTGCCAGGGTAGGAGACAGGCGCTGCTTCCAAGTACTGGAAGGATCTGAGCAGCAGAAGCCCGTCAGTAAAAACAAAGGGCTGACTTGTCAAATTCTTCCTTTCAGATGGCATGACTGCAGTGCATTTTTATATTGTGATGTATCATGGTGCCAAGCATCTCTTTCCTTCTTTTCCTTCATGTTCCAATGCACAGTTCTGAAGGTACTCACAAGTTAACACAATTTCCCCCCCACAGTTGTACATGGCAGCTGAGGCATGTTTTGCAATATTCAATTTCTTTACCCGTAAATTTGTACGTATGTAGTGTGACACTTTGTACTAATTCTTTACAAGACCATATATATCTAGATATTCCTTTAAGAAGTGGTAAAAATAGCAATAGAAGTCACAGAACTTTATATAATAAAATGAAAATAATCCATAACACTTACTGTGATAATCTTAATTTAACGTATGCAACCCCATTTCAGTGTTACAACATGCTATGTAAAACTCAACTCATTTCCAAATCTAAATATTGCTTTATTTTCTTTTGAGAGAATTTGAGAGAGTTTGAGAAATTTGAGAGAGAGAGAGAGAGAAAAAGCATGCAGTGGGAGGGGCAAAGGGGAGGAGCAGAGTGAGGGGAAGAGAGAGAATCTCAAGCAGATTCCATGCTGAGCACAGAGCCCAACTCGGGGCTCAATCTCAGGACCCTGAGATCATGACCTGAACCCAAATCAAGAGTCCGATGCTTAACCAACTGAGCCACCCAGGCGCCCCAAATATTGCTTTAAGAACTGTATTGATAATATGTTACCATAACCTTTTAACAGAGCAAAATATCTTCAAACAGAAATTAATTTTTAATAACTTACAATGATCCAAGAAAAATTAGCTACTTTGACATCCATTGCTGTCATAAGAACATAAATTGTGTAAAAATCTAGACTGTAACAGCAGTGATTTTACTGAAACAAAGGCAAAAAATAAATTTTCAGCTGTGCCTTTAGAATGCCAATCTGTCTTCCTTTCTTCCTTCCAACAGAAGACATCCAGCCTGCCATCCCCTCTCTGCTGCTTTCCGCTGGAGTGGTCTTGCCAGGACTTTGGAAGGGTGAATTGGAAGGGACACAATCATACAGACATTGGCTATTTCCAGTACAGAGGATTGGTAGGACTACAGAAAGGAGACTTGAGGAGAAGGACATCAGACTCTGGGGCTCTTCATATGTTTCTGGGTCACCGATGCTATCAGCACCTGAGGGGAATGAGCAGAGGGCAGGAGACTGCAAGCATGGGTGAGTCATGCACTTTTTGCCTCCTCCCATCCCGGGAGCCCTTACATTGGCCTTCAGCCACCTCTGCTTTCAGCCATCAGTGCTTTCTCTCCTTCCCATGAGCAAGCACTTCCTTTCCTTTTCCCAGCACCTTACCAACCCCAGCAGGAACCATCTGTAGTTCAAACCATTTCGTAGCAAGAGATGCAATAAAGCTAGAGAATGGCTCCTAGAACATCAGGATCAGGGCGCCAGGGAGGCTTAGTTGGTTAAGCAGCTGCCTTTGGCCCGGGTTATGATCCCAGCATCCTGGGGTCGGGCTCCCTGCTCAGCGGGGAGCCTGCTTCTCCCTCTCCCACTGCCCCTCCCACCTGCTCATGCTCTCTGTCTCTCTCTCAAATAAATACAATACAATACAATAAAAAACACATCAGAGTCAGAAAAAGGAACCATCGGAGCATTTTCCAAAGCTCTGAATCCCCAGCCAGGAGTCGGAGAGGGCTGTAAGGGAGCAGACAGATGTGATTTCAAGTGAGCCTGCAGCGAGGAAGGATGGAATGAGGACGGGCATGAGAGCCACGGACAGGAGGGAGAGCTAAGGTAGCTGGGCCATGGCAACTGGAAGCCAGAGTCAGGAGTAACGTAGGAAGGGAAGCGGGACCTGGGGGACGTTAGGAAGAACCACGCCATCCACAGGAGGGCACTGCATCCCCATGGGCTAGCCTGGAATGTCTGGGGCCAACACTGTAAAGAGGTCAGTCAAGGACAGCAAACCCCCTCTGCCTTGCTCCCAGCAGAGAGCATCTCTCCCTCTTCCTGACTCTTGGGGTTCTTGTGCTGACACATCTATAAGAGACAGACACACAGTCACCACCCACTTCACACACCAGCTCCCGACAGATACACACACACTCACACGTGTACGCATAAATATCATTCCCTCCCTCTTCTGAAGATTACCTTGCCAACAGTGTTCTCTGTGTAGGCAAATGTGCTGAGAAGACCTGCCTTCCCTTCCATAATTCACAACAACACCTCTGTTTGTTGTTTTTTTTTAAGTAGGCTCCATACCCAGCATGGGGCTCGAACTTGCAACCCCAAGATCAAAAGTCTCAAGCTCTGTGGACTGAACCAGCCAAGTGCCCCTCACAACAGCACCTCTTGCTGGTCAAGGCTGATGCTCGTTGGAGTTCTTTGCCTTTTCCTTATGTTTTGCCACAGTTTAAAAATATCAGGACTTCAACATATAGAAGTAGCCTAAATGCCCATATACGGGTGAATAGGTAAAAAAAAAAAAAAATCCACACAATGGATTATTCAGCCGTGAGAAAGGAAGATATCCTGATATTTGCAACAACATGGATGGACCTTGAGCACATTATGCTAAATGAGATAACTCAGACAGAAAAGACAAGTATTAGATGATATCACTTATAAATGGGATCTAGGGCGCCTGGGTGGCTCAGTCATTAAGCATCTGCCTTCGGCTCAGGTCATGATCCCAGGGTCCTGGGACTGAGTCCCACATCGGGGTCCCTGCTCAGCAGGAAGCCTGCTTCTCCCTCTCCCACTCCCCCTGCTTGTGTTCCTGCTCTCGCTGTCTCTCTCTCTGTCAAATAAATAAATAAAATCTTAAAAAATAAATAAAGAAAAGAAAAGAAATGGGATCTAAAAAAGTCAGACTTATAAAAACCAAAGGGTAAAATGGTGGTTACCAGTGATGAAGGGTAGTTGGAAGGCAGGCAGGCAGGGGTAAGGGCCCCCACCCTAAGAGGAAACCACCCTTAAAAGGATTTTATACCACCCTGGAAGGAACCCTCCACCCTTTCCCATGTGACAAAAATCTGATTGGGTGACAGGCGCAGGGAGGGTTAATCAGATTAAAACAGCCTGCCAACAGGCCCATAAAAATCCCTAGACTTGGAAACTCCAGTGACAACCCTCTCGGGTCTCCTCCCTCCTCAGGAACTTTGTACCATGGCTTAGCTATCCCTCAATAAACTTGTTCTGCCGCCTACCACTCTGTCTGGCCTACCTCTTTATTCTTCAAAGCCGCATTACAGAGAACCGCGGAGAACCGCGGGCACTGACAGAGAAAAAAAGTACTGTAACACCAGGGGACAGGGGGTGAGGGGATAAGACTGATGTTGTTTAAGGGCACAAACTTACAGTGAGTAGTAAATAAGTCATAGAGATCTAACTCACAGTATAATGAATATAGACAATACTGTACTACATTATCAAACTTACTAAGAGACTAAAATTATCCCAAAAACTAAAAGGAATGGATAATTATGTAATGTGGTAAAGGTGCTAAATTTAGGGCGCCTGGGTGGCTCAGATGGTTAAGTGTCTGCCTTCGGCTCAGGTCATGATCCCAGGGTCCTGGGATCGAGTCCCGCATCGGGCTCCTTGCTCAGCAGGGAGCCTGCTTCTCCCTCTCCCTCTGCCTCTGCCTCTCCCTCTGCTTGTTCTCTCTCTGTCTCTCTCGCAAATGAATAAATAAAAATCTTTAAAAAAAAAAAAAGGTGCTAAATTTAGCCGCAAAGGCAATCATATTACAATATATAAATATATATATATATATATATATAAAAATATATCAAGTTAGCACATTGTACATCTTAAATTTACACAATGTTACATGTCAAATATATTCAATTTTTATTTATTTATTTTAAAGATTTTATTTATTTGACAGAGAGAGACACAGCGAGAGAGAGAACACAAGCAGGGGGAGTGGGAGAGGGACAAACAGGCCAAGTGATAACCGTGTCTGAAATTTTGCCTCAGTGCTGGTGGCCTTGCCCCTCGAGGTGTTTCAAGTGTATGTGATCACCAGGGTGGGGACCTGTTCTCCTTGAAGTTCTTGTTCTTTGTTTCAGTTTAGAGGGCTGTTGTAAGACAAAACTCCACCGAGTAAATCTGAATATCTAATTGACTTTATTAATCAATGCATGAATCAGAAAGCACCCCATCTAGCAAGTAGAGGGGAGCTCCTAGGAATTGTCAAAATGGAAAGTTTTCATAGGAAAGAGGGTAGAACAAGAAATTATTATTTAAAAAAAAAAAGAAATTATTAGCAAAGGAAAAGAAAGGATTGTATCAAGCCAGGACATCTTGGGGCAGGGAGAACTGCAGGGTTTTTATCATGTATATTACTACACTAGTGCTGATCAGGAAATTTCATATTGACCGTTAAAACATGGCATTCGTGGAATAGATTGAAACTAATTAAATCACTTATTCCCTGGAGCCAGGGGGTCTTGGCATCCAGATGTCCAGCACCAGTGGTCTGGAATACACACATGTGGCCTCGCCCAGTTATTCTCGCTGGGTTGCTCCCTAGATGTTATCTATTGTGCTGGAAGGCTCCAAAGAAATTAACTCCTTGTCCCTTACAAGGAGGACATACACTAAGGCATGTGTAAGATAGGGGTGCGGGTCCTAGCAAGAATAGAAGCAGGAAGAGGAGGGAAAAAAAAAAACCCAGCTTTTTTTTTTTTATGGGGTCCCTTCAGTTTCCCTGTCTTAATTAGATCTTCTAATTTACTCGGTTGAATTGTTTTCTCCAACAATGGAAAGTGAGTAACAAGAAGAGACTGCAGTATAGCTCTAAGATACATAGAAATGAATCAGAAGGCTGTCCGTCAACTAATATTGGACACATATTGTGTGATTTGTTTAAGTATTTGTAGAAGATGCCTCATCCTCCACTGAAGTGAGCTTGTTTTGACAGAGGGTTTTCACCTCATCTTGTCAAATTATACAAATTATACAAATTATACAATTCTATTGTTCTTAAGAAATCTCATAAACAGGGTGATGTAGGAAAGACATTAGGGTTCAAAGCCAACAACCAAGAAAGAATTCTTGAGACGTCTTTGGTGCAAAAAGGTCGTTTTATTAAAGCATGGGGACAGGACCCGTGGGCAGAAAGAGTCGCACAGGGTCATGAGGAGTGCCCCATGATATACTTTCAAGTTGGGAGGGGGTTAGGGATAGCGTAAGTCTCTAAGGAATTTTGGAAGCAAGGTTTCCAGGACCTTGAGGGGGGCTAGCTATTGTTGGGATGAGGTCATTTATTACTGTCTAATAAAACCTTAGTCATGAGACCCTTCAGATGTGTATCAGTGGATCATATGCTTGGGGGATGACTGCCAACATGTATCTTGAGGGGTGGAGATAAAGGAAGTTTCCAAAGGAATTTTTATAGGTTAAAGTAGGCTTAGAGGATCCTGGGGGTTGGGCTAAGATTGCCTTTTGCCCTTAGCAAAGTATCAACGACAAGACAGCTGAGTCCCTAGAGGAATGTCACTCGGCCTGTTTCAAGGACTTATCAGTGGGCTGTAGGTGGTAAGGAAATTTAATATTTTTTCTTCTGCCTTTATTTCTCACATCACAGGGGCGCCTGGCTGGCTCATTCAGTGGAGCATGTGACTCTCGATCTTGGGGTCGTGAGTTTGACCACCACGTTTATGTAATCTTGTTTTTAAACTTGTCGTTTTTGAGAGAAATTATTTTATTTTATTTTATTTTATTTTATTTTATTTTATTTTACTTTTTTAGTAATCTCTACACCCAACAGGGGGCTCAAACCCACAACCCCAAGATTAAAAGTCCCATGCTCTTCCGACTAAGCCAGCCAGGTGCCCCTTGAGAAATTTTTTAAAGAAAACGTGTTTATATCTGAAAATGAGTAATGTGTACATGTTGTCTGCTTTTGAGAGAAAGATTATGGAAGAATGGATGAGAGTCTAGGGCCAGAGCCCTGGCTGCAGGAAGCCCCAGTCCCTGGTAAGAGTTCTAGCGTAAAAGCCTGTGCAGCTATATACTATCAGTGAACACTGAGCATTAGGCACCAATATCTTGCCCTTCTCTCTTTTTTTTTTTAAGTTTGTTTTTTTTTTTAACACTTTTTTGCACTTCTAATGGGGAAAGTTGCATCGGGGTTTTGGGGGGTTTTTTTTAAAAGAATTTTTTTTATTATTATTTTTCATTTGAGACAGAGAGATACAGAGCGAAAGAGAGAGAGAGAGAGAGAGAGAGCAGGAGCAGTGGGGAGAGGCAGAGGAAGAGGAAGAAACAGACTCCCTGCTGAGCAGGGAGCCCGATGCGGGGCTCGATCCCAGGACCCTGGGATCATCATGACCCAAGCCGAAGGCAGAAGATTAACGAGTGAGCCACCCAGGCACCCCATGCCTCAGGTTTTTTGCAGACCATGACCCCCAGTCTCTAAGGCTACTCCAGCCTCCTTGGGCAAAAATGAGGAAGAAAATCTTGCAGCCTGGCACTGAGACACCGTTCCTCTTAAGTTGGCGTGTCTCCCTATTGTCCTACCCCACACATTCCCTTGCTCCCTGCTTAGCTCATTGACAGATATAAATGTAAACGTTGTATTAGTCAAATGTGTGGGTGTATGTCATAAATATTTTCTCTCAGTATTGCCTACATTTTGAAATCCTGAACCTAAGAGTTTTACATGTAACCTTGAGTTATTACACAAAATAAAACACATATCCTTTCTTCTTGTAGTTCTTAGCCTGCTGAATCCTTGAAAGGCGTAAGAGAGATATATAGCAACCCCTTTCATTCAACTTGGCCAATCTAATGAGTCTCTGTCACTCTAAGAGAATTTTCCTAGCCTCATCCTCCTCTCTTGGACAACCATCACCCTGAGACCAGGGTCATTTTTTTTTTTAAGGTTTTATTTATTTATTTGAGAGAGAGCGAGAGTGAGAGAGCACAAGCGGGGCGGGTGAGGGGGGGCAGAGCAGCAGAGGGAGAGGGAGAAGCAAGCTCCTCGCTGAGTAGGGAGTCCAGGACAGGGCTTGATCCCAGGACTCTGGGATCATGACTTCAGCCGAAGGCAGATGCTTAACCGACTGAGCCACCCAGGCGCCCTACCAGAATCATGTTGAATTGCATTCCAGCAACAAAGAAGTCCAGCCGGTAGAAATGCACAATGTCTACTTGCTGAATATGTAACTTGGTCCCCAAATTATTAACAGGACCTACTAAGCTGAATTCCTATTTTGGAATATATTAGCATCTGTATAAGCCCCCCATTTCTACACTGTACCAAGTATAGTTTACAAAGCTCAGTCAAATGACAGGAGCCTAAACATCTGACATTAGAATGAGTTTGGTAATTCAGTTGATAATGACATTTTCCCCTTAATTACAGGAGGGCGGGGAGGAGAAAGCATCTCACTTGATTCTCAATCAACCTAAAATATACTGAGATCCCAAAAATGAACATAAAACACAAGACGCAGAATCAATAATCAAAAATAGAAGAAACATTCTTTGGCAGAAGGTGGGGAGCTAATTATAGAAATAGATAGAGATCATAGAGTCCCATCCTAAGCAGAAGTAATACAAAAACATTGCCTTCTGAAAAATGTCTAAAACATAACAAAAGTGAAGGCATTCTGGAAGTTCCTAAATAGGAAAAGAGGACCACAAGAGAGGAATACAGATTATAGTAGTCCGTGGAATTCCATTGAAGAAATAAAAACTACCCTACGGACACCAAGAAACAAAGGATATTTGATCCTTTTTACATATATTGTATTCTTATGTGAATACAGCAGAGAGACATTTTTAGATCATTAATATTTACTTAAGTGACATTTCTTTTTTTTTAGATTTTATTTATTTATTTGACAGAGAGACAGCGAGAGAGGGAACACAAGCAGGGGGAGTGGGAGAAGGAGAAGCAGGCTTCCCGCTGAGCTGGGATCCCGATGCGGGGCTCCATCCCAGGACCCTGGGATCATGACCTGAGCCGAAGGCAGACACTTAACCGACTGAGCCACCCAGGTGTCCCTTAAGTGATATTCCTGAGTGCCCTTGATGTGGCAAGCACTATGCTAAGTGCTGTGTATGTAGAGTGGTGAAGAAAATAGACATGCACCTGCATTTTAAAAATCCTCTCCCCACATACCTTGCTTGTGATAATAATTATAAAGTATACGTCAAATATTGAGCTGTATATCTGTGAAGAAAGGCTTGAAAGAGGATGTTGCCTATTTATCCAAGTGATAACCAGTAATGTCAGTATCCATGTGCCTTACAAATGAGGAACAGATATTTCTCAGACTAGCTCGGAGGGGTGCATTTGAACTAAGAAGAGAAAATCTTTCGAACGCATTGGTTAATTACCCTCAGTAAGAGCCCGTCATAACCAGGCACATGTCACATTTGGCATCAAGACTATGACTTGGGACCTCTTTTGTATCCTGCATCAGTGGATCAAGTGAGGACAAATCATTTATCAAATCTGAGAAAGGTAAAAGACAAACATCAAAGATGAAAAGGTAGTGCAGGTCATCACCAGATGGCTCTGCTAGCTTGATAAGTAAAATCAAAGTCACAGAGAGCTATAACCAAGAATTAGCTAAACTATGACATTCTATTTTATCACAGTTCAGAACAGCTCCCCTAATTTCTGCTGAAGATACTTCAGTAATATCACTTACCTCTGAAAGAAAGTAGAGGACTAATGAGAAGAGTTGATTGGTGTTTACTTCAGAACAAAAGAAAAGACACAGCACACTCCAGCTCCAAGGGAGAGAGGTGGAGGGGGAGAGAAGGGAGAGAGAGCAAGAGAGAGAGAGAGGAAGACAAAGGAGAGAGGGAAGAAGAAGGGGAAGACTGGCCTTCTAACGGCACAGCTAAAGCAACAGCTCAAAGGCAACATTCTGAAAGGATGGGTACTGTTCTTCAGGACCCAGTGTACTTACTAAACCAGAGACCTCTAAATGATACTGTGTCCCAAATAGGAAGAATACACAGTTCCAGCAACCAAAGAGCAGAAGCAGAAGTGACTCCACTTACCATCATGCCCACTGACCCACTGGGAAATTTTGTACTTTCATCTCTGTAACTCTGGGCTCTGCAGGGCCAAAGGTCCAGGTCCCCAAAGTGGATGCACTCTTGCCAAGTGACACATCACAGTTCCTATTGAACTGCAAACTACAGCTGCTGCCGGGACACTTCTTGGGTCCAGGCACCAGCAGATAAGAAGAGGAGTTACCAGTGGAACTGGAGGGTATTATGCTGAGCGAAATAAGTCAAACAGAGAAAGACATGTATCATATGACCTCACTGATATGAGGAATTCTTAATCTCAGGAAACAAACTGAGGGTTGCTGGAGTGGGGGGTGGGGTGGGAGGGATGGGGTGACTGGGTGATGGACACTGGGGAGGGTATGTGCTCTGGTAAGCGCTGTGAACTGTGCAAGACTGTTGAATCTCAGATCTGTACCTCTGAAACAAATAATGCAATATATGTTAAGAAAGAAAAAAAGAAGAAGAAGAATGTAGCAGGAGGGGAAGAATGAAGGGGGGGAAATCGGAGGGGGAGAAGAACCATGAGAGACGATGGACTCTGAAAAACAAACTGAGGGTTCTAGAGGGGAGGGGGGTGGGAGGATGGGTTAGCCTGGTGATGGGTATTGAGGAGGGCACGTTCTGCATGGAGCACTGGGTGTTATGCACAAACAATGAATCATGGAACACTATATCTAAAACTAATGATGTAATGTATGGGGATTAACATAACAATAAAAAATTAAAAATAAAATAAAATATATTAAGCACAAAAAAAAAAAAAGAAGAGGAGTTACCAGGAGTGCCTGGCTGGCTCAGTCCATAGAACATGAGATCTCGGGGTTGTGAGTTCGAGTGCCACGTTGGATATAGAGATTACTTAAAAATAAAATCTTAAAAAAAAAAAAATGTGGAGAGGCCCCTGGGTGGCTCAGTTGGTTAAGTGTCTGCCTTCGGCTCAGGTCATGATCCCAGGGTCCTGGGATCCAGCCCCACACTGGGGGGGGTCCCTGCTCAGCGGGGGGCCTGCTTCTCCTTCTCCCTTTCCCTGACTCTCCCCGTGCTTGTGCTCTCTCTCTCTGTCAAATAAACAAATAAAATCTAAAAAAAAAAAAAAAAAAAAGATGGAGTTACCAGACTGTCAGGGTTAAATAGCCCTGATTAGCAGGAGGAAGGGTATAGGGCTGCTTTTACACAATGGAGACAGACTGGAATTCGTGTAGAACCCAAGTGATCTATTTGGGTGCTTCCTAGAAGTCCTATGCTCCATTGTAACTGTGAATATGCATGTTCAGCAATCTCAGCCAGAGAAAGATATGACTATCAAGGATTTGGGCCCCTCAGGAATGAAGGTTTGGGTCATAATACCAGGTAAGCCACTAAGACCTGAGGACATGATAGTGGAGGGTGAGGGGAAATTAGAATGGATAGTAACGGAGGGAGTGGATGGGGGCCATTTGCACCCCTGAGATCAACAGCAGTGACAGTGGCTATAATTTGCCCCACTAACCTCCTTCTAAGTTTCTCTTTAGGAACAGAAGCCCATGTGAAGGTTGAAGGAATTGTCCCTTGAACCCATCTGGAGAAGTAGATCTGTGTGGCTCTAGGCAGCTATGAAAATGCAACTCCTCAGATCTCCTGCTATGCGGATCATAATTGACCTGTTGCCCCAACTGCCACACTGAATCTGCTACACTCCCCATGGGCTGCCCTCAACCAATCAGTGCGGCAAGGATACTAAGTCAGCCCCATTTCTGCCAGATGCAGGACGCCTCTAACCATGACCTTGGGCTCAAAGATTCTCCATCAGCCTGGCTGAAACTCTGTTAGAACTGTGCATATCCAGCCTGTTTTTCTTCCCTTCCTTTTCCACAGAGGTCAGACTTGATTCCCACTCTGACAGTTCTTCCTGCCTCCTCTGGCTTCCTCTCCCTTTCCCCTTCACAGGAATTGCTCCCAATAAATCTCTTATAAACCTAATCCCATCTTAATGTCCACTCCACTGAGAACTAAAATAACAAAGACATGTTCACAAAACAGATTAAAACTGCAACCCATGAGGGTGCCTGTGTGGCTCAGTCGGTTAAGCATCTGCCCTTGGCTCAGGTCATGATCCCAGGGTTCAGGGATCAAGTCCTGCATCAGGCACCCTGCTTCACACAGAGTCTACTTCTCCCTCTGCCCCTCCCCCAACTTGTTCTCTCTCAAATAAATAAATAAAATCTTTTTTAAAAAAATGCAACCCATGGTTTCAAAAGAAAATAATCCAAGACATGAAAGAACAACATGCATCAAAATTAGAAAAAATTTCAGGAAAAAAGGTGACATATTCAGGAAGAATTACAAATAAAAGTAAAAATTGGGGCTCTTGGGTGGCTCAGTCAGTTAAGAGTCTGCCTTTGGCTCAGGGGATCAAGCCCTGAGTCAGACTCCCTGCTTGGTGGGGAGCCTGTGCTTCTCCCTCTGCCCCTCCCCTTGCCCCCTTCCCTTGCCCCTTCCCCTTTGCCCCTCCCCCCTTGCCCCTCCCCTTGCTGTGCTTTCTCTCTCTCAAATAAATGAAATCTTTTAAAAAAAGTTAAAGCCATTTAAAAAGATAAAGACTAATCTAGAAGACAACAAATGCAAATAAACACAACAAATAATGCTTTAAGAGAATAGAAGATTTTTTTTAAAAGGAAAACTTTATACAAAGACATGAGAGAGATAAAAAATGGCACTACTTGGGAACTTTGATGACAGAATTTCTTTAATTTCCCAAGAAACTTATTTCAGTTGCTTCAAACCTTCATTGTTGAGAGTTTCTCTAAACCTAATTATTAGCCATTTCCCTTTTTCATAAACTTGTGGAGAAAACCAGATAGTCATCATCCATCTCTAACCAAATTATCCAAACCTTCCTCAGAGAACTTTTTTTTAAAGATTTTTATTTATTTATTTGAGAGAGAGAGAATGAAGAGAAAGAGAGCATGAGGGGGGGAGGGTGAGAGGGAGAAGCAGACTCCCCACCGAGCAGGGAGCCCGAGGTGGGACTTGATCCTGGGACTGCAGGATCATGACCCGAGCTGAATGCAGTCACTTAACCAACTGAGCCACCCAGGCGCCCTCAGATAATTTTTTTGTCCGTTTACTTACTTTGGGGGTAGGAAGTGGGGGGTATTTCTTTTTAATGTTTCCTAGTTTCTCCACATTTATGTCTTTTTTTTTTTAATGTAATTCAAAGTTACTAATTGGAAATACTACTCCAGTCAAGGTATGAAACCAGCATTAATATAGCAGAATTCATGGATTAGTTATGAAATGGGCTCATCTATGCTTTGGGGGATTGTGAGTTGGTCAAATGATTAGACTCAGATGGTCAACCTAGTCTACCCTGTTAAGCTTTTCCAAGCATGGAAACAAAGAGTGGTGACTTTATCAACGTCATCAATAAATATCGATTAAGCATTTTCAATGAATAAAGAACTGTGTTCACTGTTTTAGATGTCTTAAAGACATCCTCAATCCACGAGGAGGGTGGTGTGGAGGTTTTTGTTTTGTTTTGTTTTTATGAACAATACTTTGGATTAAGAACAAAGACACATAAAATTTAGGTCTAAGTCAGATTTTGAGAAATTGCGTTACTGAAGGAAGGAAACAATCCCAATTACGTCAATGTCAGAATAAAGGAAGACATATCTATGTTGGTAGTTCAACAGGAAAAACAGGAGGGACATCTAGAGGTACCACCAAGTTCTCCTGCTCCTTACTTCTAAGTCTCCAGTGCTCAGTCTTACTTAGCCCCAAATATCTCCACTTTCAAGTCTGTCTTGGAAATAAGACATGAAATTATAATAAAAATAAAAATGTGATTATGTCTCTTCAAGTTCCCAAAATACATATGGTAACACATATGATAATAATATCAACATATTGAGAGTTTACTTGGGCCAGACATTATCTCACTAAACCTCTCACTCTAGTAACCCTGTGAGATAGCAACTCTTACTATCTTGCTTTTCTAGAATTCAAATTCAGACTGCCAGATTCCAGATGGCAAGCATTTTATCCCTATGTTCTGTTACCTTCCTATGACAAAAAATAATATAGCTAATTTATGTTAGAGCTAACCTACAGTGACAAGGATATTTTATTTTGCTAATACTTGAGCCAACAATTTAAAGTAAAAGTGAAGTTGAGATGCCTGGGTGGCTCAGTCATTGTCTGCCTTGGGCTCAGGTCATGATCCCAGCGTCCTGGGATCAAGTCCCACATTGGGCTCCCTATTTAGCGGGGAGCCTCTTCTCCCTCTGCCTGCCACCCCCACCTTGTGCGTGCTCTCTTGCTCTCTCTCTCTCACAAATAAATAAACAAAATCATAAAGTAAAAGTGAAGTGTCACAAGAGATGAGGCTAAGTGTGTCAGTGTGAATTAAAGTGAGTGGTAAAAAAGAAGGTGAACCCAAAAAGAAGGAGAGCAGTGACTATAGAATTTACAACACCCGTCTTAAGCAACCTTCAAGACTCCTTCCAGAGCATTCAGTTTATAAAGTCAAAGTCTCCTTTAATGGAATCAAAGTTTACTAACCTAAATGCAAACCAGACATTTAACTCTCTGACGGATGTAGTTCCCCATATTTTACCCCATAATTGTCATATTTGGACTCTTGCAGTTGCAGCAAATGCACTACTTTCACCCATCCAGTCAGCAGATATCAAAACGTTAAGATATTGCATAGTTGACTAATACCTTTGCTAACAGAATCAAGAGGGCACACAGCGCAGTGAGTTCATTTTAATGCTACATGTCGGTTTAACACTTCAGGACATTTAGCATACTGTTCCCAGTTAACTTGCTAATTTGCATTCCAAGTGCCAAGAATATCCGGTAGAGCCTATGTTTAAAGGTGAAGCTCAGACTTAGACTGCCACGTTTATTTTTTTATTTTTAGAAGATTTTATTTATTTATTTATTGAGAGTCCGTGAGTGGGGGGAGAGGCAGAGGGAGAGGAGAGAGAGAATCTCAAGCGACTCCCCGCTGAGCGCGGAGCCCAGTTTCACAACCCTGAGATCATGACCTGAGCTGGAATCAAGAGTCCCTCCCTCAACCAACTGAGCCACCCAGGGGCCCCTAAACTGCCTAGGTTTAAATCTAATTATCATCTAACAAGGTTTGTGATCTTGGGCGTGATATTTAAACATCTGAATACTCACTTTCTTCAGCTGCAAAATGGGGTTAACAGAATGTATCTCACAGATAGCAGGGACTAAATGCGGTAATATTACGTAAATGTGCTTGCTACAGTATCGGGCACGTTCTAAGTGTTAGCTATTTATCTAAGAGGACAATTTAATAGGAGAATAATATGTAAAAACAAAACAAAAACCATTGAATCTATTAACTATTAATTTCTGTTATCTTGGGTTGCCTAAATTTGGGTTTTTCTTATCTTTCCCTTACTGCATTCTCCCGTTTTCACACAGGGGGGAAAAAATCCCAAGACTTCAGAGTTCTCCACAGAGAAAAGCAAGGAACACAGGTAGGTAATACATCCAGAAATAGTCTTTTGCTGTCTATGGCGCTTCTCTAGAGCGTCCAGGAAAGGGCCCGCCCCGGCCCCGCCCCGCCCCGCCCCCGGCCCGGCCCCGCCCCACCCCGGCCCGCCCCTCGGCTTCCGGACGCGGAGACCAGTCGCCGCACAGCCTTGAGGGCACCTCGTCTTCTGCTGGTTACGGAGGACCCGAGCTCCTGATCCCACCCACGTACCTTTCCCCTCCGAGGTGATTTACATATCGATTGTTTATTGGCTACTAGAAGCACTCGCTCTTCTCATTGGCTGACACTGCTCCGTGAGGGTCACAGGCCTCATCATTTCCGTTTCCTGCTCGCCTCCGGTGCCATGGCGACCGCGAGAGGACTGAGGCATCTGCTGACATGTAGCAGATGGCGCCGCGGCCGTGGAGAAGCTCCCCAGTCTCGCGTGAGTGTCTGCTTTCCCTGCTCTCGGAAAGACTCTGGATCTCAGGAATAGCTCCGCTCCGAGGAAGAGCGCCCTCGGCAGCCCCTTCCTTGACGAAACGCCAGAGCCTTCCCTTCTGCCCCGCAATCAGCTTTTCTTTCTCGGCCTGCAGGCGCTCGCCGCCGTCGTGCCGGGCGTATCCCAGGTCGATAACAATTCCGATTTTCTGGGGAAGAGGCCCCATCGCCGGCACCCCGGCGTCTTGCAGCTGCCATGCGTAGAGGTGCCGCCTGCCCTGGCTGCCGCTGCGCAGTTCCTGCTGCTCGGTGAGTAACGGTGGGAAGCGGAAGCCCGAGAAGAAGCGAGACTGGGTCTGCATTAAGTGATGTCGCGTTTCATCTTTGGCCCGTAGAGAGCTCGATGCCCAATGTGGAGAAGCAGGCGCAAGCACTGGCCAATTACCTGTGGAGCCGGCGTTTACCTGTAGAGCCGGAGGAGTTGCAAAGACGGGCTGTACATCTTGAGGAAAAATTCCTGGAGAACCCAGGTAGGGCCTAAGAATGAAGAGTAGGCCAAATTGAAATATCGGTGGGAAATTAAAAGCAAGAAATAATTTTACACATCTACTTGAGTATCTGTCTCAAATAGATACTGCGGTTTCTTGTTTGATTTTCTGGCCAGAGCTGCTTGTTACAGTGGTGCCTTGCTAAAAGAAGATGGTTTCCAAGGGTGCTCAGTATCCTGTCAAAATCTAGGTCTTTGGTTTTTTTCCTGCAAATCCACTGGATTAGGACGGTCTAAGTTTTTATTCAAGTGAAATAAAATCCTTGTATGGCTCGCTGTCCAGTACTGAAACGCTCTTCAGGGACAGGAGAATGAGTATAACTCATCAAGTTATTTTCATGGGTGTGAGCTCCTTAATATTACAGACCTGCCTTTTATTCATCTTGTATTCCCTGCACTTCCCACAGGACCTAGTTCATAGTAGGTGCTGTGTAGATAAAATAGTACTGAACTGAACACAAGCCTGAGAGGAGATTTTCAAGCCCCTTTCTTCCCTCTAGGAACATTGGAAATGTCACAGTCTGCAGTTTTGGGGTACTGAAGAAAATCCACAAAATATTGTCCTTATCCTATCTGTTTAAATCTTTGAGACACTTCCCTTTAATAGAGAGCAAAACCTGTGGGATAGGTTTGGTCTTGTTGAATAAACTGCCGTTAGAGGCAAAATACTATCTGATACATTCTGGTCGTGATGGTGGTGGTTGCTGTTATTTTTACCCGAAATTTTTCTCTAGATTTGGCTTCTCTCTTAAGCTCTGAGATTTTGCCTAGGATGAGAGTTGCAGGGGAATGAGCAAGCAGCATATTCAAATATTGGATCTGAGCCCTGTTCTTCCTAGGTCCTCACTCTCAGTTCTTGTTCTCACCACAGACTTATTTCAGGTGGAGGAGAAACTTCGTGAAGCAGTGCTGCGAACCCTGCGCAAAACTACATACCATTGGCAAGAACTGAGGTAAGGGGGGGCTAGAAGGGCTGCAAAAGAAAAAAAAATCTTGTCTCTAGGAGGAGACTGGGGAAGTACTGTTACACAATTCCTATTTGAAAAGCCTACCTGGTTTGTACTCAGGACTCTTCTCTTTTAAGGAGTAAAAACACTGAGCTGGAAGAGCCCTTTCCAGAGATTTCATTCCTAAAAATCTAGAAGTTTAACTATGGGATGGAGGTTATTTCCTGGTGGGTGTGACTCTTTGGTTTTTCTGGCAGCTACAATGAGAGCCTAAGCCTGGTGTATATGGCAGCAAGACTGGATGGTGGCTTTGCAGCAGTCTCCAGGGCATTCCATGAGGTGAAAGCCCCTCAGCTTCCAACCTTTTACCATCAGTTCCCTTATTCATAAAGTAGTCTTCTAGGGTACAGTTCTTGGGACATTGTATGTGCTTTTTTTTTTTTTTTTGAGAGGCTCTCTTTATCCTCCTTTATCTCTTTATCTGTCTTTTTTTTTGAGAGGCTCTCTTTATTCTCTGAAAGGGTTCATGACCCAAGAAAGGTTTAAAATCACTGTTTTAGGAGGTTCCCATTCTGTAAGGTATTTACACTGAATCTCAAAAAAACATTCACATCTCATCTGCTTTCTCATGGTTGCCTAATTCATAGGGGCCCTAAATAAGGGTCTACTTACCCTACTGTGGGGTATTACGTATTTCCTCAGATCCGGGCTCGAGTTCCAGAGTTCCAGCCCCAAACCTTAATGGACTTTGGCTCGGGTACTGGTTCTGTCACTTGGTAAGTATCTTTCTGTCTCTGTCAATTCTAGCTCTAGAGAGCCATGTGTATAACACTCCAACAGACTAGGGAACCAGAGGGAGAATAGGAAAGTTGGGAACTAGAATGTTTCTGCTCTCAGATTAGGTAAAGAAAGTATATGGATTAGGGCCAGAACTTAAAGAAACTTCAAGTGAAAAAAGACCCATGTTTAGAAAGATAAAAAAGGAAAGGAATTTAGTCTAGGGCATATCACCAAGATTTTTTTTTTACCTATAGTTTTTTTGAGTCTGCCCTTTTTTTAAGCAGTAGTAAATGAAATCAGAAAATAACACTGTTAGTTTTTCCAACTATTTTAAGATAATACTGTTTCCCAGGGGTGGGGTTGGGGGCAGAGGGATCTCTGTAGGATGAGATCCTTGTAGGGATGACTCTTTGTCATGAGAAATGGTGATTTATATTTTGCCGTCTTAGGGCTGCTCATAGTGCTTGGGGCCAGAGCCTACGTGAATATGTGTGTGTGGACAGCTCAGCTGCTATGTTGGTTTTGGCAGAAAAGCTACTGAAAGGTGAGGACAAGGGGTAAGGAGGGGCTGCTTCAAAGTTGAAGGAGTTAAGCAGAGAACTAGAAAGGGTGTTTTATTGGGGAGTAGAAGAGGGCTAAAAGTTAAAGATGAGTCTGATTTCTTTCCAGTGTTATGGTCAAGTGGAGGGTGGTAGAGGCCTTTGCTGGACTGTGGGTGGGTTGGGTAAGAGAAACAGGAGAGGTAACCCAGTGTTTCCCTGCCCTTTGTTTTGGTTTTGGTTTTTGTTTAAGATTTTATTTATTTGAGAGAGAGAGAGAGAGAGAGAGAACATGAGTGGGGGGAGGGGCAGAGGGAGAAGCTGACTTCCCACTGAGCAGGGAGCCCGACCAGGGAGCCTGACGCACGGCACAGGGCTCGATCCCAGGACCCCCGGGATCATGACCTGAGTCAAAGATGGGTGCTTACTCATCTGAGCCACCCAGGTGCCGCACCTGGTGGTTTGCTTTAGCCTTGGGACCATAGTTCTTATGGAGATATCACTTCAGTTTATACCTATACACTTATAGTTGCCGCACCTCTGCTTTACTCCACAGGTGGTTCAGAATCTGGGGAGCCTTATGTTCCAGGTGTCTTCTTCAGACAGTTTCTACCTGTATCACCCAAGGCAAGTGACAATGTTCAGAGTGTGTTAAATGTGGAATTTGGCAGATGGAAAACCGTGGCTTCAGCTTTGCAACCCAGCCTTGAGTGTTAGAAAATAAAAGAGAACAGAAGAAATACAAGGGGATAGAACTTTGTTATACTCTTGGAAGGGGGGCCGGTGGGTAATGTCAGGTCTGTCACATTCCTTGTCCTGGTTCTCAGGTACAGTTCGATGTGGTGGTATCAGCCTTCTCCCTAAGTGAGCTTCCCAGCAAGGCTGACCGCACTGAGCTAGTTCAGACCCTGTGGCGCAAGACGAGTCATTTTCTGGTGAGTTGAAATCCCTTTTTCCCTTCTAGTTTTAAAGCAGTGTCATGGGTTTCATGCATTTCCTTCTCTCCGTTGGAACTTGTGTTCATTCTTGACTGTTTTTCTCATGCATAGATCCCTTTGTCCCTCTTTTAGGCTCTTCATTCCCATCTTATATGGGGATGGCCCTTTCCTTTAGGGCCCTCTACGCCATCTGTGAATGTTCTTACAGAGCTGCTAGCATTTATGTTTTCGTGTAATTCAGGGCTTATGCTTATTTTCCTTTTTTGTGAACAGATATTGGTAGAGAGTGGAACAAAAGCTGGACACTGCCTTCTCATGGATGCCAGGGACCTGGTCCTTAAGGTAAGATTCTTTCTCTTTCTTTCACCCCTGCCCCACCATCTGTCACCAGTCACTTCTACTCCCTTAAGAACTGAAGGGACTCTGTCATACAATGGTAGGGGTGACTCTCAGGATATTAGGCATATAAAGTCGTTATGATATAGGGTAGTGATTAGCAAACTAGGACCTGTGGATTAAATTTGGCCTGCCACCTGTTTTTATATGTGCCATGCTTATTGGTGTGCGTCTTGTCTATGGCTGCTTTTTTTTTATTTTTTAAGATTTTATTTATTTGTCAGAGAGAGAGTGAGCACAAGCAGGGGGAGCTGCAGGCAGATGGAGAAGCAGGCTCCCTGCTGAGCAAGGAGTGTGATGCGGGACTCGATCCCAGCACCCTGGGATCATGACCTGAGCCAAAGGCAGATGCTCAACCAACTGAGCCACCCAGCCATCCTGTCTGTGGCTGCTTTCATACTATAAACAGCAGAGTTGAATAGTTGGGACAGAAATAGATTTTGCCTACTCTCTGGGCCTTTAAAAAAGAAAAAGTGCACCAACCCCTGATCTAGGGCATTGCTAAGCCAAGAACCTTACCTTTTGGGGACAGTATGAGCCAGTGTATAATCATAAATTTAATTGTCCTGGAGTGGGATCTTTTTGAGAGTAGAGGTTGCTGACAAGGGAGAGCACCGTACTATGTGCCAAGTTCCTGCTTTTCTACTGCAGAGAGAAAGTTCTTTGTTTGGAGTATTAGAGAAGCAGCCAGCTTAACCCAAGGAGCCTAGTTAATAATTATCAGAATTGAATATTAAAGGAGTCCTCAATTTACTGAGTGCAGAGATTGAGTTATGAGAATAGACCCCTCAGACCCAGCTTAATTTTTTTGATTTCAGGGAAAAGAGAAGTCACCTTTGGACCCTCGACCTGGCTTTGTCTTTGCCCCAGTGAGTATCACTTCTAGCTTTCCCAGCGTGCAAAGATGTAAACTCAGCTGTGGCCAGGAAAAGTGAGAGGGCAAAGCTAAGCCACCCTCTACTATTTTGTGTCCCTATCCAATTTCTTTCTCAGTTGTTCCCCTGGCTCTCCCTACCTCCGGCTCCTATGCTGCCATTGCCCTAGCCCTTAATTCTAGCACTCTTTGTTTTTCAGTTGTCTGATTCTGTGGTTCTTTTGTCTTGTGTGTTCGCAGTGTCCACATGAACTTCCTTGTCCCCAGTTGACAGCCTCTAAGCCCCTGGCCTGTAGCTTTTCTCAGGCTTACCACTGCATCCCCTTCAGCTGGGTATGTATCCTGAGAAAGTTATGGCAGGGAGAAAATAGCCTAGGGGAACGGGATGATAAAGAGTCGAGGTGGGAAGAGTTGGAGAAGTCAGAGAAGAGTCTGGAGGTTTGCGGGGCCTGAGTGTCCAGGGCTTATAGAATATGAAAAGGGCTGCAGGGATGGGGGTCACAAGTTTTTTTCCCATCTCTTTTTTCTCCAAATAGTCTCTATATCCTTATCTTAGAACAAGAAGAAGCAAAAAGAGGAAAAGTTCTCGATGGTAATTCTTGCCCGGGGGTCTCCAGAGGAGGCTAATCGCTGGCCCCGTATCACTCAGCCTGTCCTTAAACGGCCACGCCATGTGCATTGTCACCTGTGCTGTCCAGATGGGCATATGCAGCATGCTGTCATCACAGCCCGCCAGCATGGCAGGTATAAAGGGTGTGACCAAAATTAGGGAGAGGTGGCAAGAACCTGCAGCCCATGTTGACCTCTGTTTTCCATAGGGATTTGTATCGCTGTGCTCGTGTCAGCTCCTGGGGAGATCTTTTACCTGTGATCACGCCTTCAGAGTCCGAGCTTCCTCTGTCCCCTGCTGAAGACCCCCCTGGGAGTTGACAAGGAGGCGTTAATAAGAAAATAAGTATTTTCTTATTTTAGGCCTGCCAAGGCTGAAGCTCCCTGGTATCCAGGGTGGGAGTGCTGGTAGCCCTAAGTATCTGTTTGTTTGAGGCTTTAATAATAATAAAAAGTTTTCAAAGAATAAGTGGATCTTGTGATTCTTAAAAGGTACAGAGGTCAGTTGTCATGTTCAATCCTGTAGCAGAGAGAATCCTCAGATATTCAGTGCCTGTCTTCCCACAGAGATCTCAAGCTCACCTCCTGTAAGAGTACTGCTTCTTCTACCAGAGACCACGACCAGGGAAGTAATCCGGGCCGGTAGGGAAAGCCGCCCCCAGTCTCTGAGCACTGGCTCAGCAGGTGTCACGGTTGTTAGGTGGGCCACCTAAATGGGGGATCCAGGCTGCCTAGCCTCTGTGTTTTTCTCCCTCCTTTTCTTCTGTCTTTCTCAGGGTTCATCAGCTCCCCCGGAGTTTGCCTGATACATTTTCCTCAAGAGCCGATCCCCATCAAGACTGAATTTTTCCATCTCCACCCCTGTAGATCCAGGCAGGATCCTTCAGTTTGCTTGGTTCGTTTCTCAGTTTTTTCCTAGGCCTCGCTGTTTCAGAGCTAAAGAACCTTTCTTTGTCTTAAAATTCTTAGGCCCTCTCCCCCAGTACACACGGTCCTGACTTACCGTGGCTCGATTTTCAAATTTTCAACTTTAAGATGATGTGAAAGTGAGGCACACTGAGTAGAAGCCGGACTTTGAATTTTGAATTTGGATCTTTTCTCGGGTCAGCAGTATGTGGTATGATAGTCTCTCGTGGTGCTGGGCAGCCGCAGCTCCCAGTCACACCATCACGACGGTAAATGGCTGGTACACTTAAAACCATTCTGGTTTTCACTTCCAGGACAGTATGTGGTAAATTACATGAGACTTCAACACTTTATTATAAAATAGACTTTGGTTAGATGATTTTGCGCAACCATGGGCTAATGTAAGCGTTCTGAGCACATTCAAAGCTAGTCAAAGCTAGGATTGGTAGCTTAGGTGTATTAAATGGCATTTCAACCTAGGAGGTTTTCAGTTTAGGCTGGGTCCATTGGGACCTCACCCCATCATAAGTTGAGGAAGATCTGTATATATCCGGAAACAGGCACAGTCAAAAACTGGAACAGCATCAATACTGTAATACTAGAAATCTCAACTCCCCACTAGAAATTGCCATGCCTGGAGCTATTTCTCTGGGGTTACAGGAGAAGGGAGGCCCCTCATCTACTGGGTTCCCCAGAGTGCCAGGTGGCAGCACCACCTCTCAGCCCTACCTCCTACCCGAAGGGGGCCCCAAATCCCCTCTGAAAAGGTAGGGTTCAGGTATCAGCGTAACAACCTGTGAGACATGGGGTGGGGTGGAGAGGGTATGGGAACCTTAGATCAAATGTCTTGAAGGCAGGACCAAGTGTCCCCCGTACAAAACAGCTGGGGAAGACCTACCATAGACTCCCCCATTTTGGATCAGACCAGCGCCAGGCATGAACGAAGACTGTCCACAGCATTTGGATTAGTCACGGCAGTGAAGAGGAGAAGACACACAGCACAGGCTGTGCCTGGCAGGGAGTCTGGAGTTTCTGGTTTCCCAATTCTGGAAGGCGTGAGCCAGGGGAGGGGCCTCCTGGGAGGGGGAGGGGGGGACTCTGGGGCAGGGCCGCAGGCAGCTGTGCAAGGCTGTGCAGGCGGAGGCAGCACAGAACAGAAGGAGGATCCCAGCGGCCTCCTGGAGCTCAGGAGGGTAGCTACTCCAGCTCTGACCACCTGCTTCCACACTCCCGCTCCAAAGGTTGTAACTCCCATTTACTATTCTGAGGCATCTGCTTAGCCTGTGCCCCAAGGATGGAAACACTCCTAGGAGTGAAAATTGGCTGCCTGTTTGCCCTGCTGGTTCTCACCCTGGTCTGTGGCCTTATTCCCGTCTGCTTCAAGTGGTTCCAGATTGATGCTGCCACAGGTACAGCCCTGCCGCCTCCGGCCGCATAACCTCAGCCTGACTATGGCCCTCTCACCTATCCCGATGCCTTGCTCCGAGGCTCTCACCGTCCCCAAGCTGGGGACATCGGGTGCTACCTGTTTGCTCTTTTGTCACCTTTTCTATCTCATTGCCAACTGGATTGTAACTCCTCCTTGTTTCAGGTCGTCACCGCCGGGTCCTCAGCCTCCTGGGCTGCACCTCTGCTGGTGTTTTCCTGGGAGCGGGGCTCATGCACATGACCGCTGAAGCCCTGGAGGGAATTGACTCAGAGATCCAGAAGTTTAAGATGCAGGTGAGCAGCAGGGCTGTGAGGCCAGAATGATGAGGGGGAAAAATGACAGAGCCGAGGACAAGGGTGGAAGGACAGGGAAGAGGACAGCTCTTTCGTGGCGTGGTGAAAACCGGTCACGTTGGACTTTAAGGAAAGCGATGGAGCTGAAGGGGCAGGACAGGAAGCTGAGCTGCTCCATCCCCTGCCTGATTTCTGCTTTTCTCTCCCTAGAACCGGACAGAAAAGGAGGGAAATGCTTCTGATGATGCTGATTCAGCTCAGGTAAGTATCTCCCGCCAGTCCCTCCCTGGAGGGGGAGGAGAACCAGAGACTCCTTTCACTGCCAGACCCTTTTGAGGGGAGTATGTGAGGGATGAAACCAGGGATCCCCTCTGCTCCTCAGCTCAGACAGCACCGAGGAAAGGAGGAGCCCACCCCATCCTCTTGGGTCTGTGGAACCCCAGAAAAATCTCTGCTTTACTCTTTCACTCTTTCTCTGGCCCTTTGACAGGCCTAACATTCTTTTCCCATATTTCTAACCCTGTCACTCTGGTGTCCCTTAGTCCCTCAGGGATTCTTCTTGTTGCTGTCCATGCCTGCTCTTGGCTTCATTCCCCTGCCCTTCTTTATGCCCAATATGCTGCATCAATCTGGAAGCATCTGAAGCAGATGGGAATAAGGTCACAGACCAGAGTGAGTGCCAGCAGGGCAAACAGGCGGCCAAGTCCTAGGAATTGGGCAGAGTCCCATGTTTCCCATTCTCTTCAGTCTCCCACTCCCATGGCCACCCTGTGTACTCGCTTCTCTTCGCTTCCCACCTCACAGCCCCTCTTTCTGTTCCTAGATGGAGTATCCCTACGGAGAGCTCATCATCTCCCTGGGCTTCTTCTTAATCTTCTTTTTGGAGTCGCTGGCATTGCAGTGCTGTCCTCGGGCCGCTGGAGGAACCACAGTGCAGGAGGAGTCGGGCGGGACTCATGTCCTAGAACTCCACAGCCATGGGCCTCCACCCTCACCCTCAAAGGGTCCCCTCCGGGCCCTCGTCCTCTTGCTCTCACTCTCCTTCCACTCGGTGTTTGAAGGGCTGGCCGTGGGGCTGCAGCCAACAATAGCAACTACCGTGCAGCTCTGTCTTGCTGTCCTGGCTCACAAGGGGCTCGTAGTGTTTGGGGTAGGACTGCGGCTGGTGCAGGTAGGCACTGGCTCACGGTGGGCCATGTTGTCCATACTGTCACTAGCTCTCATGTCCCCCATGGGCGTGGTCCTGGGGCTGGCTGTGACCCAAGGGGACTTGAAAGGGGGGCAGGGCTTAGCCCAGGTTGTGTTAGAAGGTGTGGCAGCCGGCACCTTTCTGTTTGTCACCTTCCTGGAAATCCTGCCCCGGGAGCTAGCTGGCCCTGAGGACCCTCTGGCCAAGTGGGGCTGCGTAGCCGCTGGTTTTGCCTTCATGGCCTTTATTGCCTTGTGGGCCTAAGAGATTGCTGGGTTTTCTGATGGACCTATCTAGGATGGCCTTCCTGCCCTTGGGAGACACTTTCCCAGATGGCTTTGGCCCTCCACTGAGACTAAGCGACATTCACTGGGCATCATCCTCATGAACTGGACCACAGCCTTCTCCTACATGAGAATCCATTTCTCCTCCGGGACTGAGAAAAGGGCATTTGCGTTGAGTGCCTATAAATTGGAGAACTGATATGAAGACCATCACTCTAGATTTGACTCTTGTCCCATTTGTGCTACTGTGTATAATAAAATGTCCCTTTTACCCTTCCCCTTCAGCCATGCTATACTTCATTTCTCCAGGTTGCCTAGGAGCTGCCTGGTACAGGAAGTGGTGGAGTGGGGAGTGGAAAGGCTGAATACTGGATATTGTATTTTCTTCTGGAATCCAGGCCCCTAGCCATTCTGTCAGTTGCAGGCCATGCCCTCCACAAAAGGGAGCATTGCTGAAATTCCAACAAACTACTCCTGCCTTGCCCACAGGTGTTGAGAAACTGAGCCAGAGTTCCCAGCATTTAGAGAGAAGAGGTGTAAAAACAGAAACCACGCGATCTAGATTTTTTCCTACAGTAACCACACCCACCCCACTCCCAGTGCCTATTATCAGCCAACCACGGTGTGTCCAGCAGACTCTTGAGATCAGGCTAAATAGAGCTTCCTGCCATCTGGTTCCTATTTTTCACACTGAGCCCTGTGTAGGCTCGAGGATGCTGTGGCTCTTCTTTGAGCCTCTGTCTCCATCCAGCTGCCTTGTGCTGAGGGATTAAGAATCGGAGTGTTGGGAGAGGGAGAAAGGCGCCAGAGAAATGCCTAGGGTGGTTCCTGGCTCTGGCACAGCTCAGTGGCCTTTGTTCTGCCTGCTTAGCTGCCCCTCTGCCTCCAGCCCCTCCCCACTAGGCCCTCTGTCTTTCAGTGTGAGTAACCCCCACAATGGTTGCTTCTCTTAAACACTACTAAGGACAAATCCAAAGCTGATTTTCTGGCTGTTGCCCAGCCCCCTGACCCATGAAATGGAGGAGTATCTCAGACTTAGTGGAGAAGGAGGGAGAGAGAAGGTGCGCCCCACGAGCTCCATCACTCTTCCCACTTTGCCCCTTCTGATCTTCTCAGTGCAGAAGCCCAAGTCACCTTCACATGGACGAGGTCTCCTGAGTGTCCCTCTTGTCGCAGTTGTCCCCTGTCCATCCCTTTCCCCTCCCCACAAACTAAGATACGCAGACCTCCTCACAAGCCCAGCCAACGCACCCGGGCACGAGTGAGAAGGCAAGCTTTAGGCAAAGCTAAATCAAAATATCTGATACGGGAAACAAGTTCCCTGAAGCACCATCCTCTTCTCTTTTCCCTTCAGCATGAAGTAAGGGGCCACGTTCTCCAAACAGTGGCTCGTGTGTCATAATCCTAGCCGAGGCTCCCCGCGGAGCACCCGCTCGGCGCCAGGCAGGCGCTGCGGCCGTCACAGACACTACTCGCCTCCCCGGGCCTGCCACGGAGATGCTGGCCCCGTCGGGAGTCGGGGAAGCACATGCGGAGGGGGTAAATCACTAGATCACATAGCTAGCTGGCCCTCAAACCCATGTTTCTCTGATTTTAAGAAAAGCTCAAATACACGGATTCTCTCCTCCCTTACCTTACCTCTACCTCCCCATCTTATGAGTCAGGGGCTCAGAAGAAGCGGGCAGCACATTGGAGAACTGAGGCAAGTTGGATAAAGGGAGTCTATGGGGAGGTGTGGGCAGGGTTTTGGCAGAGCTACAGCCCGTGGCGCAATCCCCGGGGGCTGAGCAACAACAATGCTGGGTCGGAGGTGCAGCAACGCGCCGCCCGCTGGCTCCGGGAACAGTGAGCAGGAACAATGCTGCTACCCCGGCTGAAGAGGAGGGAGCAGGGAGCAGAAACTGGAGAGGGCCGCCCAGTAAGAACTGTGGCCTTAGGTGCAGGGATACCACCAGCCCGCAGGGACTCGACCAGGAGGAAGCCAGAGGATTACGCTCCTTCTCCTTCTGCTCTGGCCCCTACCGCCGGCGTCTCCCGTTGGTCATGCTAACTGAAGCCAAAGGACAAAAACGTCTGACGGTGCATGGCAGATAGGTCAGCCTCATGAGGCACATCAAGAAATCCAGAGGGGCAAATCCAGCCTGCCATCCCCTCTCTGCTGCTTCCCGTCAGGACTTTGGAAGGGTGAATTGGAAGGGACACAATCATACAGACATTGGCTATTTCCGGTACAGAGGATTGGTAGGACTACAGAAAGGAGACTTGAGGAGAAGGACATCAGACTCTGGGGCTCTTCATATGTTTCTGGGTCACCGATGCTATCAGCACCCGAGGGGAATGAGCAGAGGGCAGGAGACTGCAAGCATGGGTGAGTCATGCACTTTTTGCCTCCTCCCATCCCGGGAGCCCTTACATTGGCCTTCAGCCACCTCTGCTTTCAGCCATCAGTGCTTTCTCTCCTTCCCATGAGCAAGCACTTCCTTTCCTTTTCCCAGCACCTTACCAACCCCAGCAGGAACCATCTGTAGTTCAAACCATTTCGTAGCAAGAGATGCAATAAAGCTAGAGAATGGCTCCTTAGGACATCAGGATCAGGGCGCCCGGGTGGCTCAGTCGGTTAAGCGTCTGCCTTTGGCTCGGGTCATGATCCCAGCGTCCTCCAGCGTCCTGGGGTCAGGCTCCCTGCTCAGTGGGGAGCCTGCTTTTCCCTCTCCACTGCCCCTCCCACCTGCTCATGCTCTCTCTCTGTCTCTCTCTCAAATAAATACAATACAATACAATAAAAAACACATCAGAGTCAGAAAAAGGAACCATCGGAGCATTTTCCAAAGCTCTGAATCCCCAGCCAGGAGTCGGAGAGGGCTGTAAGGGAGCAGACGGATGTGACTTCAAGTGAGGAAGGATGGAATGAGGACGGGCATGAGAGCCATGGACAGGAGGGAGAGCTAAGGTAGCTGGGCCATGGCAACTGGAAGCCAGAGTCAGGAGCGAACCTTTACTCACTCAGCCTCGAGAGATAGGTTGTAAATGAAAACATTTAGAATCATGAGAATTGAAAAAAATATGAGGAGAGACGCAGGTTAGGAAAAAGGATAAGAGAAGAAGCTATTTGGAATAGTCACAAGAGAATTTATGTGGAGCAGTTTTCAAGTCTCCTGAAGCCCTGTGCCCTTTCCCCATCCCCACACATGTATTTTTTATATATTTAAATAGAAAAAAACCCCAGAAGAATGAGACCTCCAACTGCCCTCTCACCTAGAACCAGCTTTCCATTCTTGCACCAATAAATGGTTCCCTGAAGTAAACCTTTGGAATTCCCCCACCTTCCTTTGTATACAAGCGCAGGCTTGGGTTTTTGTAGTTGAGAGGAGATGGGGCACAGCATCAAAGAGAATAGAGGTTAGTGAGTATCCCGGGGCAGGGTGGGAGGTCAGCCAAAGACCAGCACCTACGAACAAGAGGCACCGGGGAACAAAACCACAGAGCTCCAGGCTAACTCTTGTGAGATAGTTCGCCCACTTTACCCCTCCCCGGAAGGACAGTTTTCCAGTATCTTGCCTCCCTCATAGGGAACAGTGCCCTGGCTCCTGGCTTTGGGTGATGGAGTACAAAGAACAGTTGCCAGAATCGGAGTGGGTTGGTATGTGTGAATGTGAGTGTGCCAACTGGCCAGATACCCTCATATTCCCCGACCCTGCATCTCAGGGAGGAGCCTGTGGCCACTAGCAAAGGTGAAGCAAAAAGGGTGTAGACAGGGGTGACCCTCAGGCCCCAGTCTGCAAGGATGCTTAAAGAGGCCAGTTGTTGATGATTTCCTTTTTATTTCAATTTTGTTCAGAATTACTACCTTTAGATGTACTGAATGTCAAATACAGAATGCATTCTACTTTTACTATATATGTATCCCATTTGGGGAAAATTCTAACTTGGGCGAGGAGAGAAGGTGCAAACAACCTAATTGCTCTGGGCACCATTTACGCTGACCACACCCCTGGCCTCTAGAACTGATTCTCACTTTCCTGTTAGTCCCCAGATCTCTCTAGAAAGGTGGCGTCTCCCACTGTGATATTTCCCTTGAGTATGTAAAGGAGCGCCCTTAAAGACTGACATCTATCCCTCCTGCTGCAGTTTCACTGTTTTGTGTGTACCTTCAGAGAATCACTCTTTAAAATCTCTTCATGAGTTCCGGAATTTTCAAACTGACCCCACCAGGCTCTCATCACCGTATTCTTCTAGTTTTATTCTCCTTCCCAGTGAACCCTGTCTTAGCTATCTTGGGCTTCTGTCCCTGAAGTCAGGAAAACGATACATCTCTTGAGAATGAGAGTAAGAGAGAAACAGGAGTCCTAAGCCTGAAGCAGAGACAAAAAGTAGGGAGTTTGTGGTTCTGCCTCTATGAAGTCCGCTCACCTCTCCCTGAGCTCTGATCTTGAGAACAGGCAGGAGCCACAGACCACTCCCTCCTTATGTAGCTACCACAGAGACTCACAAAGAACACAGAGATACAGGAAGGGAAGCGGGACCTGGGGGACGTTAGGAAGAACCACGCCAACCACAGGAGGGCACTGCATCCCCATGGGCTAGCCTGGAATGTCTGGGGCCAACACTGTAAAGAGGTCAGTCAAGGACAGCAAACCCCCTCTGCCTTGCTCCCAGCAGAGAGCATCTCTCCCTCTTCCTGACTCTTGGGGTTCTTGTGCTGACACATCTATAAGAGACAGACACACAGTCACCACCCACTTCACACACCAGCTCCCGACAGATACACATACACACTCACACGTGTACGCATAAATATCATTCCCTCCCTCTTCTGAAGATTACCTTGCCAACAGTGTTCTCTGTGTAGGCAAATGTGCTGAGAAGACCTGCCTTCCCCTCCATAATGCACAACACCACCTCTGTTTGTTGTTTTTTTTTAAGTAGGCTCCATACCCAGCATGGGGCTTGAACTTGCAATCCCAAGATCAAAAGTCTCAAGCTCTGTGGACTGAACCAGCCAAGTGCCCCTCACAAGAACACCTCTTGCTGGTCAAGGCTGATGCTCGTTGGAGTTCTTTGCCTTTTCCTCATGTTTTGTTTACCTAGGAGCTAGTTGGTCCAGTGATTCCAATTATGCTATTTCTTTTCTTTAGGGTGGCATTTAAGCACTCTTTCCTGCCTGCCCTGCATGTGGTCACCCAACACCCTTGCCATCAATAACTAGCTCTAGAACTCTGCAAGTCACCTAATACCCCTGCCCCCTTCTGATCCTGGCCTACTGCATTTAAAATAGACTCAGTCCTATGAGAGTGATGAAATGCTCAAGAGTCAATAACATATTCCATGCCTCACTTCCATGTCAGTGTGTCAGCACCAGACATCAAGCCACATTGGTCCTCAGCTCAGTTTCATTGAGGAAAGCATGTCATTGTCTGGGGAGGTTCTATAAAGTAATCCAGCAAGTGACCTTGTAATATTCCATCCATGGTACTCTTATCAATAACAATCTAAAGTGCCTTCTCGTTTTTTACTTCTTGTGCCCCAAGAGCCCAAGAATCAGCCTGCAATAGCCACAGAGTATCTGAAGTCCTCTTGATGAGTATTGTGCATACTTGTTGAAAAGCTTCTCAGAGAACCACAAACATAGTCTAATGAACACCCTGAATTCTTGGATTCATGGGGGAGGAAGACCCCTTAGAGGAAATCCTCCTTTGTGCTGTTACTCTCCTGAAGGAGTCTTCAGATTGGGACCAACTATGAGCAACCCAACCTCTCTAGTCACCGTGTGAGGCCTGGTCTACTCATTGCAATGAACCATCTAAAATGGAATCTAGGTGCTCCCTAGGGAGGATTCTGCAGGAAGGTGATCACAAGATGTCCTTGGACACTTAAGTCAGCATTCTATACTTCCTTCTTAAGATCATGATGTTGGTGCCATCTCTGAAATCCTACGGCATTTCTCAAGGATCCATAACTAGTAAGGAAGTCTTGTAAGACCTAAGTAGCTCCTCTCTTCCCCAAACTTGGAAATACTATCAATATCAAGGACAATACCATCCTATTGGAATAGGGGCCCTTGACTATGTGGTCACATTCTGTGAAGTATCCAGGCCATATCTGAGAAGAGAATGTGAGCTGGATGGGGGAGGTTGGGAAAAGGGGCCCGATGCAGGCATACTCAGACAAAGAAGACTGGTGCTCAGTTCCTCTACAGTTTATTGTTACAGCAGAAGCTGTGGGACACAGGAAGGCACCCTCCACACATAACACAGTGTGGGCAGAGCCCCAAGATAGCCCTTCCCACCCCTATGCCAAGCCCCAAGCAGCCCTGCCCCAGCTTAGCTCCCTCCCCCTCCCACTCTAGACACACACTGTCTAGACAGCTACCAAAGTTAGTGCAGCCAATGGCCCCAGGCCCCTTCCTATTGCCCCAGCTCCAGTCCTTCCCTCGTACTTGTTCATTGCCCACCACTTCCCATTCCAACTTCCATTTCACACACCGGATGTTTCTATCCCACCCTGAGGACCACTAACCCACCAGCAAGCCTCCTCTGACACACATTCATTTAGGCCCATATTCTTCAGAGATCTGAAGGGTTAATGAAAAGCCATATCAGCTTTGGTGAATGGAGTCCCAGCCCCAAGTCCCCTACCCTTGCAATGGGATAAGTAGGGAGAGTCTGATGGAGGCACCATGGGGCAACTACAACAACCTCTTATCCCTTATCTATGGACACCTAGATTAGGGAGAGGGGACACAGGCCCTCTCCACCTTAACACCAAAATGAGGGAGAGGGATAATTCAGGGGTCTGGGTCCCTAAGAGATATTAGAACATCTCTCCCAGGATCTGAGGGGAATCACAGGTTAGAGGTCAAGGTTAGGGTTGCAATCAAAGATCAAGGTCATCTCCCCACATGATCTGCCCATCTTCCCTTCCTCTGGCCCAGTGCCCTATGCACCTCCCAGGTTAGTGCTGGGGGAGGTGAGGGCTGGGTCCTACACCAGGGCAACAAAGGTCATTCAACAGGAGACCTCCATGGTATGCCCCGGGGGCCCTGAAGGGAGAGTCCCAGACTCGCTGCTCTGGGACAGGGTGCGAGAGCGGGACCGGTTGCCATCAATGGACGCTGCACTGGTCAGGGAGGCTGTGCGTGATCGGGACAGGCGAGTCATGCAGGATGAGGCCACTGTGGAGACAGAAGCATAAGCAGGCAGGTAGAGAAGAGGTGGGAAAGAGAGGCTGGCAACTCCGAGTGGGGAGACGAGAGTGACAAATGGGGCTGGCGGCGGGGAGGGGGTCAGTGATTTGGCAGACGGTGGTAAGTCCCAGAACTAGCCTGAAATGGTTCCTCCCCCTCAGTGCCCATCCCTCCGACTGTGCAGCAATCTCTTGCTTGCTCTCATGATAGCCTCTGACCCCATACTCACTGTAGCCCATGCCTTGCAGGAAGTACTTGAAGGCCTCGGTCAGCTTGCCTGGCTGTGGAAGTAAGATGAGCAGAGGGGGACAGTGAGATGAGGTGCGAAGCTGAGCTGGAGCCCAAGGCCATGGCGGGTTGGGGGTGGGGTGAGAGGAAAAGTGTATAGTTCAGTGCCATTAATATCCCATTTCATAGAGGACAGTGGTACTCACCTGAGTCAGCTGGGGCTGACCTCCAGAGTCGGCCATCTGTCCAGGAGATGGAGACAGCCATCCAGAAGAAGTGATACAGATATAAATACAAGCAGCCACGCCAAGAGATAGGAAAGGGTCTCTCTTCCCTAGCTTCCCCACTCCAGGCCCTAAGGGTTTGTTTTCTTTATCCACCCCACTTCTTCCTATGCAGGACCTTGAAGGCCTAGAAGCTGAATCTAAAGAGGATCTATGGCTCCGGACAGGGGGCCAGGAGTCAGGCAGCGCCTGGAGTAGGGTTACTGACCTTGAGAAAAGAGGTCTGGGTGGGGTCCAGCTTTGAGTTACACTCCACCTGGTGTAAGCAGGAGGCTGAATGAATGACGTTATACTCCCTGCGACCTCTCCCCTCCAAGGGACCCAGGGACCCAGATCCCAGTTCCTTTCCCATCAGCCCCATACCCATTTCGTTCTTACCAGGAATCAACCTCTTAGGCCCCACGGTCGCTCTCCCAGTTCCAAACAGAGCTTGCCTCTTGGCAAGATACCCCTCTGACCACCACCCGAGGACTCCAACCCTCCTTCGCCCACCCCAAAATTCTCTACTGACCACTGCATCTTCATGGGGTGCTTGATCTCCTACCACCAGCATCACAGGGCACCTACAGGCACAGCGTCAGGGAGAAGACGGTGAGCCCCTGCTATTCTCCCACCAGCCTCCCAGAACAGCAGCTGGAAAATGTTCGCCTCCAAAGAGTAAACAGTCTTCTGAACCCCTTGACCCTTCCAGGACAACCCAAAAGGGGAAGACTAGAAGGTGGGATTTGCTTCATGGGATAGGGTGGGAGGTGACGAGAAAATTCCCTATTAAAAGACTTTCCTTCTTCTAAAGAATGTAAGCACCTAGGCAAGATCCAGGGAGAGAGGCAAAGCTTTAGCTCTTAAAGTCTTACTTGAGGGTCACAGCACCTCCACGCTCAAGGTTCAGGTCTCGGCGGCTAGAAAGGGGTTCAAAGAAGAGCAGGAATTTTAGGCAGGCCATGCTATCCATCCGGATGGAAGCCATCTCCTCCCTGAGGAAGCGGTCTTCCTCCCAAAAATTATAGTCAATTATTAATAATTAAAAGTGGGAACCAAAGGGGAAGGTGGCAGGCAGGCCTCAAATCCCTGTGGTCACTTGGACCCCAGGTCCCTGGCCGGAGGGCAGTGAAGGCGGAGGAAAGGAATCCAAAAACCCAAGGGAAGTAAACAAGAAAAAGGGGAACAGCTCCTTACAATTCATCCCACTGGGGATCTGGCCCGCAGCTGCCCCAGTTGCACACCAAACCCTGCCGTCCTTGCTCTGTGCGATTCCCAGACTTCCCTCTCCTCCTCGCCTCCCCGTGACCCACACCTTTCTCTCCCGTGTGCACGCACACACGCCACGCACTCACTTGTTGTAGCTGTTCCAGTACAGTTCAATGTTCTCCAGGTTGGGTGCGTGTGTAATGATATTTCTGTACTTTTGTATCAACTCCGAATTTCCAGACAGCTCCTCCTGAAGGAAAGCCAAGGGAGAGACAGGGTTGAGAAAAGAAGTCACCAATTACTGGATGAGAAGAAGCAAGCCTTCTTCCCTCCCCAGATCCCGTCCCATCTAAGGAAGTCACCCTAAGCATTCAAGCCCCTGCCGGCTCCTGCCGGTCCCCTCCACTTCTTCCACCTTCCACAACCACTTACCTGGCTGAAAAGATGTCCAAGGATCATCTCCGGAATGGAAGAGGTAAGACCTGTTAGCTATGAGAAAAGGACAGATGAGCAAGCTCAGGATACTATGAGGAGAAGAGACCCAGGCTAAAAAGTGACCCATCTTTCCTGTTCCGCTCCCCCTCCCAAGGGGGCCCCCCAACCTAGGCCTCAACACACAGGCCCCTCCGAACCTTGTGGGCTGCCCAATCCATCCAACCCTTGGCATTGGGATCAATGTTGATGAGGACAAGACCCTCGACCGTATCTGGGTGGGTAAGCTGAGGAGTAACAGAAGGAAGGGAAATCAGAGGCTGGGCAGGGTCTTATTCCCTTCCCGCTGAGCTCCAGCCAGTGGGGCTTGCCCCCCACCCTTATACCCAAGTCCTCCCCACAAACACACACTAGCAAACAATATTCTCCTACTCAGTCTGCCAGGGGCCTTAAGCCTGCCTTTCCCTTGTCTGGGTTTTTCTTTTAATCTCTTACAGCATATCGTGACAGGACATAGGCCCCAGCTCCGGCACCGACTCCAATGACCGCGGAGAAACTGTGAAAGAGACGCGTGTGTCTACTGGGCCCTGCTGTCCGAAACCTGGGCCCTTCCAAATCCTCCTCCTCCCTCCCACGGCCACATGCACAGAGGACAGAACGCAACCCTCCCTGGAGGGGTGCGAGAATGGAAGGTGCCGAGGAGCTAACCGTTGCCACTGGTAGCCAGTGTAGGTCCCCGAAATCTACTGCAGCTCTCTCTTGGGAAGCTAGTGTCTTGAAAGGAAACACCCATCCACCAACCAAACAGACACTGTTTTCCTACATAGCTCTGTGTCCATTTTCAAATCTCAGGAGCTAGTTCAACTTGTTCTGTTTTAGTTCCTGGTTCCTTGTGAGGAACCGGGAGGAAGGGAACTTGAAGCAAGATGGGGAAAAAAAAAAAGACACAACTTCAGTGAACAATAGGGAGAATGGGGGAAACAGAGCCAACAAGGTGAACCCGAGCTGCCCAGGGCCCGGGTGCCCAGGAAAAGCCGAGCCAGGGCCAGAGCCCGGGAGTCATCAGCTCGCAGCGTGCATACCACGGAGGCTCACCAGGCTTTCCCTTCCTCCTCCTGCTCTCCCTCACACCCGGGGCTCCCGGGCACCAGGTGTGTGTCTGGAGGAGGGGAAGTGGGAGGAAAAGAAACAAGTCTATCTGGCTCCTTGGGATTCTGTCACCTCTCCTCTTCCTCTCTACCTTCCAGATCCAAGAAGCAGGGCCACGCAGAGCCCGCTTCCTTTTCCTGCCTCTTTCCATCAGGACTACTCTGCTGACTCAAGTCCATTTCCAAACCTACCCCTCTTCTTCTCAACAGTCAGGTGGAGGCATGGAGGAGGAAGGATCTATCTAGGCCAGAGACCACAACTTGCCCAGGAACCCCGGGGGACACAGGAGTTCTAAGGGCCCCCTTGTGCCGGGCAGAGGACTTTGGTTTGGAGGGGTTCCCAGGCCTCTCACTTTAAGTACTGCAGGATGCAAGGGATCATGTCCGCAAGCTGGTCCAGAGATGGGTACTGGTATCTAGGACAGAGAAGAACGTTAAGGAAAACACCAAGCTGCCCCGGTGCTCCGCACTTCAGGGTGCCCTACCCACCCTCTACCAGAGTCTCCACTGTCCCCCCTTTCCTCCTCCCCTGGTCCACTCTTCCCTGCCCCTGCCCTGTGCCGCGAAGCCTCGTGAGGAGGGAGGGAGCTAATTCTCACCCCAAAGGGAACACAGGAGCCCCCTCTTCCATTCCAGGGGCATCCACATGAACCCGCACGAAGTTCTGAATGATTTCCTGCATATCCCCGAATTGAAACAGTGGCTGGAAGCAAGATTTATCTAAAGAGAATCCCCACCATCCCGACAGTAGAATCAGCCAGGGAAAAGCATCCCCAAGTCAGAACCCACCCTCTTTTTTTTTATTATGCCATAGTCAGACCAGGACAGAACTCCCCCTTGAAATGCCACATGGCTCCCTTCCTGCCCGTGCTGACCCTTCCTTCCCGCCCGTGCTGACCCTTCCCTTCCCTTGGGGTTTTACCCTTCCCACCAGCCTCTTCCCAGAAAGGAGTGGGAGGGGAAGCTCAGGTCCTTACAGTTGAGTCCCACATCGTGGTAGGTGAGTATCGCTGGACGTTTGGGTTTGGGGGTGCCATAGACAGTAAAAGTGACAGAGCCATAAGGTGTCTCCACAGAGTGAGTCTGCAGAAAAACAGGTCACCATCAGGGAGGAGTTAGGCTGAGAGGAAAAAGAGGCAGGGGAAGGACGCCCACAAAAGTCCCACAAAAGTCGGGGAGTTGGGGTGGGGAGGGGCAAAGAGAGGAGACGGAAACAAAGAATTAGAAAAGGAGAGATGGGGAAGGGAAAGGACTGGAATGGAAGGAAAGGGAGCAGAGAGAGGAGAAAGAGCCCGGTAGCAGCCCTCTCCTTACTGGGAGAGAGGAGAAGCCCTCCTCCCGCCCTGGGACTGCCCCCAAGTTGTTACCTGTCCCTGGTCCAGGAGGATTCGGGCAGCTAACTCAGCCTCCTGGAGAGACACACATACACACACACACACACACACACATACACACGAACACACAGAGACACACAGCCATGGAGAGTCACAGATGGAGAGACAGACACAGATAAAGAAAGGTAGGCAAAGAGACCAACCGAGACAAAAGACAGAAAGAGATGACAAAAAGAGACATGGAGGGGATGATGGTTAGTGCAGTGACAGGACAAAGGCCTGGACTCCCATTGTGGTCTATGGGGGAGAGACATAGGTATAGGTGGAGAAAACAGGGCTGTGGGTTAGAATGAGATTATGGGTTTGGGAAGGCAGGAGGCGAGGGGGATGCCTGCAGGTCTGGAATTCGGGCCTGGGAGTCAGGGGTACTAATAACCTTGGCCACCTCGGGCGTGTGCCCCGGCAACAGCGGCTTCTCCTCGGTGATCTGCACCTCCCGCAGCTCCGCCATGGTGGCCTGGCAGGATGAGGAAACACCTCGGCTGGGGAGGGGGCCTCCATGCCCGCCCAGCTCGTACACCTGGCCTCCTCTCTCAACCCGGGACAGTGCAGGGTGCAGAGGGCCCCAGAGCTGAAGACCACATCCGGACCCACACAGAGCCTCTCCTGCCCCCAGCTCCATGTCCAGGCCGCTGGGAAGGCGAGCTGGTGGCAGAGGACTCAGGATACCACTTCTCTTCCGACTGGCCATCCCCACGGCTGCCCCTCAACACCCACAGCTTCGGACCCCCCTCTCCTATCCTGGATGGAAATACCAGGGTGGGGCAGGAGTGCAGCTCTGGTTTCCCAGGCTATATTTAGGGGCCACCCCACACTCCCAGAGTTAGAAAGGGATGAAACTTGTGGCCCAGTGACTGGGTACTCCAAAGATACTGAGGGGCTGAGTAGTCAGAGTTCACAATTAACTGTGACCTTCAACTAAGCCTCAAGGTCAGCAGCTCAAATGGAAAGGGGCTAAAAATGACCCGAGTACCATGACCAAGAGGGGGAGAGGGAAACAAAAAGAACAAGGGGCACCCGTGTCCAACTGACCCAGTGCTTCCTTTCCTTCCTCCCAAGACTCTCCCTCCCGACTGTGAATAAATTAGCATACATTCAACTTTAGTGGGGCTGGTGAGGAGCAGAACACCTGTGCAGATCGGCAGTTAAGAGCCTGCAGCCTGGGGGTGGGGTCACTTACTGGGCTCCTATTGGCTGGATGCAGTGTGCTTAGGGGTCAGAGTTCTCTCTTCTCCTGGCTCTGGGGTCTGAGAAAACAAGGCAATGAGGTGAATGACATGGGAGACAGACGCTGGGTCTTTTAGGGGCAGAAAGCCTCAGCCAAGATCTAGACTACCTGGGTCACCAACCCTCCCCAGGTCACTAATCCTCCCTAATCTGTACCCCTGAGTCCAATGAACACGTCTTCTCTAGGCTTCAGCTAGAATCAATACAGGCTGGAGGGGCCTGCGGGGCAACATGGAGAGCAGGTATCATCAGTCCAGGCTCGGGGAGGAGAGAAGGAAGTGCTGATGTGGAGGAAAGAGCGTGGCTTGTGTCCGAACCTCTGGATTCTAGTCCCGGCTCTGCTGCTAAGGGTGTGACCTTGGCCCACTCAGTTACTTCCCTTGGCTTCGATTTCCTATTTGCAAACTAGAAGTGGGGACTAGGAGATCCTCAAGATTTTTGACAGCTCTCGAGTGAGATGAGGATAGCTGAGCATGACTGTGTCCCAGTTAAACGTTTTTAAAAACGCAATTTAAAAAGCCTCGTGCCATCGCGTCTCTCCTCCACCCAGTCTCGGTGTGGGTCCCGCGAGCGGAGAAGGGGAGGGAGGGCGGCCCCCACAGTCTCCTCCCAGCCTCCCCGACGACCCGCAAGGGCCGAGCGCCAGCTGGGAAGGGATGGGTAGGACGGCTGGGACCGACCGGGCCCGGCACCCGGGACCTGTCCCTACAAGTCCCAACGCTGTCCGTCCGCGTGGGGACCGACACCCTCGCGCGGCCGGCGAGGAGCGCCCTGGACCCTGGACACAACCTCGCGCACGCCCCAAACACGCCCTGCCGCTCGCGGATCCTCCGCCTTTGTGCGCCGCAGCCCAGCGCCCCCTCCTTGCGGGCCTCTTCCCGCGAGCGGTCAGCTCGGAGGGATTGGGATCCAACCGCCCACCGGCACGGCTGGCGCCATCCAGGCCCTGCGGCCCCTCGCCCGCCCCTCCCCCTACCTGCTGCCGCCGCGGCCGCTTCCACCTTCACTTGCCTTTGACTCTCCGGCCCGCCCGGCTTGGGCTCCCCACAGACCCGCCCCCGGCCCGCCCCAGCCCGCCCACGGGCCGACAGCTCCCTGCAGATCCGCCCCAGACCCCCCGTAAACACGCCTCCCCTCTACCCCGCCCCAGGCCGTCTGCCGCTCAGGGAGGGGCTGTGCTGGGGGCCCGAGGGGTACTCGAAGGGAAGCAAACTGCGGGGCGCCTCCTCGCTCCGCTCGCGCTCCCCACAACATCCCCCCCGCAACCGGGCTGTAGTGGGGGGTGCTGGGATCCCTTAGTCCTGCGGGGGATCCCCACGCCCGCCCTCAACACCGCCCCCACCCGTGACCTGGATCTGCCTATCGCACTGTGGTTCCTTCCTTCGCCCCCAGACTCAGTAGTGGGGACGAGTAATGGGGAGACGAACCCAGGGTGCTGACACCCCATGATTTCGACTGGGCTCGCGGGTAAACACAGCTAGGTTGAGGAAGGAGGAGGTGGGCGGGGATCGCCGCTGAGGAGGCGAGGGTCTCGCCGGCTGGGAGGGGCAGGTGTGCCAGCACCAAAGGAGCGGGGCAGGGGTGGGGGACCGTCGGGGGCGCAGGAGTTTCAACTTCGGGGTGCCCAGGGTCCTGGTACCTCCTCTCTCTGCTGCGTCCCGACGCCTGCTCTCGGCTGCTCCCTGAGAAGTTGGAAAACAAGGCGGGAGGGGGGGCGGGGAATGCGGGGGGCCGCTATAAATAGAGGGAGATCGCAGGAGAGCGGGGGGGAGAGGATGGCCGACGGGGACTCCCGGGTCAAGGCCCCCGGGGGGGGCGGAGGAGGGGCCAGGGACCCCCAGGGGCTCTGACTCTAGGGTAAACAGGCGCGGGGCGGAGTTAACTCTGCGGGGGTGGAGTGGGGGCTTGGGGAGGACGCTGTGTCCCGGGCTGCAACCCAAGAGACCCTGTGGCTTCGGCGCTAACCCCTCCTAGTCCGGCCCAGAGAAGGAGGGTGAGACCAGCTCTGCCCGGCTGAATCTCAGTGCCCAGGCGGTGGTTTCATCAGGGACTGCTGCGTGTCCCTCTCAGGGCCTGGGGTGGGTTTGCCGTCCTAGACTCCTCACTCACCCTGTCCTACCCCCCCCCCGGTAGATGCACCCTCCCTGTGCCCCTAGAGGAAGCCCGCCTGGAATGGGATAGTTGGGGGGGGGGTTCCCGTGGGGTTCCGAAGTTGTCTTAGGCACAAGGAAACCAGATTGAATTTCTCCCCACCTGCACCCTTCCAGCGCCGCCTCCCCACCAGGGTCCTCACTCCATCTTCCTTCAGCCTGGTTCCTGGGTTACCGTTTCGGGGGCTGGGCGGCAGGCCAGTTCGGAACAATGGCCAATGGAACTGGAGCTGCCAGCGGCAACAGCAGCACAGACTGCCCCCCCCAAGACCCCCAAATAGCCCTCCCCCCTCCTGCCTGGGAACCACCCCCCACCACCACCCTCACCACCCACAACCCCCTCCCATCCAAGGAACATCAATGCCCCTTTCATCCCCACTTGGCAGGGTCTATTGGAAAGAAGGAGGGGCCAAGAGGGAGGAGGGGACCCAGAGTAGGAGAACTGGTCAGGATTAAACCTGGCTTTCAACAGCCTCACATCTAAAGGACCCCCGTACCTTCGCCCAATTTGGAGCACCGAAGTTTTCCTCAGTTCCCTTCCCCCACTCTCTTCATAACTGTTTCCCTCAGAAACTGGCCCAGAAGCTGGGCACCCTGGCAGCTTGCCTAGTCCCCTCTCCCCTCTGGATGCCAGTTTAACACTCTGCTGGACGAGGAGAAGCCTGCCGGCATGCTTTCATCTAGGATCATAGATGCTGTGTAGGACAGGAGAGAGATCTCACCAGCCCTCCTGGAGCTGGGGAAGGAAGAACGCCCAGAGCAAGAGTTTCTGCCTTGCCTGCCTGCCGCAATCTCTGATGTGTCTAAAGTAGTCTTACTTGGAGTGGGGGAGGGAGGGACCTGGAGGTTCCAGCATCTAAATTCGTCTCTGGGTCAGGATGACTCAGGGGGAACCTGATAAGGGGCCTAGGCAGGGGCGTGTGGCGGGCAGGAGGTGGGAAATTTCCATTGGGATCTGTTTGCTTCGGCGGCTTAGGGGTCTCAGCCTCCCAGAGGCAGAAATGAGGCAGAAGCCCTGAGGTAGGGCTCTCCGTCAGGGAGGTCCCAAGCGCAGCCCAGCTGTAAGTGACCCAACCAGGGTAATCTCTGTCTAACTTCCTTCCCTTGGGCCAGAAGCGGCTTCAAACTATACCTTCAATGAAGCAACAGTTTTAAGTACCTACTGTGTGCGAGCCACTGTATGCATGCAATTCAAAGAAGTGTGACGGGTAGTCCTACCCTCTCTAGAAGCTTGTGGTGGAGTAGGTGGGAGAAGTAATATAGAAGAAGTTAAGAAAAATGATGCTTATACAAGATTGGGCAATAAATCCTATGGCAATCATTTCGCACCCTTCTCATGTGGGAGATCAGAGTTCTCCATTCCCACTTCATGGTTTTAGTATCTTCTGATGGAGACAAACCATGAATTCAGCAATACTTTTGAATGAGTTTGTAGAGAATTCTTTTTTTTTTTTAAGATTTTATTTTTAAGTAATCTCTACACCCAACGTGCAGCTCGAACTTAAACCCCAAGATCAAGAGCCACATTCTCTACTGACCAAGCCAGCTAGGCACCCCAGTTTATATAGAATTCTGATAATCATAACACCTATGTATTTTAGTAATACGTGTGCAAAGCATATTATTTTAGTTGATGATCAGTGTTCTGTGTACATAGAGATTCCAGGGGCCCTTGTAATAATTCAGAAATCCTCTCCCAGGAGACTACAGCCTACAGACTAGGAACCATTATCTTGGTATAATTCAGAGGAGGAAAAGGGTTTTGTTTCTACAATGTACCACCCTGTGAGGAGTACAACCACAGTGTATTTGAGTGGGAGAGAGGAACATTCTATCCAGGAAGAAAGAGAGCATGAGGGAAAGTTTGAGGGCAGAAATAGCTGCTATGTGCAAGGTACTTCCCATGTATTATCCCGTAATACTGTTATTGTCCTCACAGTACAGATGAGGGACTCAAGGAAGCTCAGAGATTTCTTAAATAGAAGCTTTAGTCACTTGCCCAAAGCCAACCAACTAGTGCTGTAAATAACAAATCCAGGACTCAAATCCCCACCCAGATTCATTCCTCTCCATGGCTACGCTCTTGCCACTATGAGGTAGCCTATCAAGCCATATGGTTCCAGATGAAGAATAACACTGATGAGAACTGGGTGTGTTTGGTAAAAGTGTGGGCCTAGTGTGAATGTCCTTGAATGACAGGCAACGAGTCTTGGTACTGAAGATACTTACAGCGTTCTTGAGCAGGATTTTTTTTTTAAACATTTTTTTTATTTATTTTATTTTTTTATCTTTTTATTTTTTATTTTTATTTTTTTAAGATTTTATTTATTTATTTCACAGAGAGATAGGGACAGCAGGAACACAAGCAGGGGGAGTGGGAGAGGGAGAAGCAGGCTTCCCATCGAGCAGGGAGCCCGATGTGGGGCTCAATCCCAGGACCCTGGGATCATGACCTGAGCCGAAGGCAGACGCTTAACGACTGAGCCACCCAGGCGCCCTTAAACATTTTTTTTTAAGATTTTATTTATTTGACAGAGAGAGAGAGAGCACAAGTGGGCAGAGAGGCAGGCAGAGGGAAAGGGAGAAGCAGGCTCTCCTCTGAGCAGGGAGCCCGACATGGGCCTCGATCCCAGGACCCCGTGGGATCATGACCTGAGCCGAAGGCAGACGCTCAACCGACTGAGCCACCCAGGCGCCCCTTGAGCAGGATTAATGGATAAAAAATAGTTTTGTGAAAATTAATCTGATGGGTGGGTGATAAAGATGGATTATGGGGGGAGCATTCCATTTAGGAGAGAGATTCTTTCGTTCGTTCTTTCTTTTAAAGATTTATTTATTTTAGGGGGAGGGGCAGACGGAGAGAGAATCTTCAGCAGACTCCCCACAGAGTGAGGGGCCCGACGACAGGCAGGCTCAATCCCACCCACAACCCTGAGATCAGGACCTGACCTGGTATCAAAAGTCAGACACTCAAATCAACTGACTGAGCTATCCAGGTGCGCCTAGGAGAGAGATCCTTTAGAAGCCAGGAAAATCAGCTAGATAGGAGATGACAAGGACTTGACTAAGTGTGGGAGCAATAGGAATGGAAAGAAAGGGTTTGTTAGACAAGGAAGTGACATTCATAGGAATTGGTGACTGATTAGAAGGGAAGGGGAGGGAAGTCACCAACCTAGTTGCCCTGTTTTAGAATCCCTGAAGTTCATCCATCTATATGGCTTCTGACCAGAGAACAGGCCAAAGAGAAACCCCTAAGGAACATCCCTGACCTGCACAGAAACTTACATGGAAGATTTTCAGAGTCTGAGACTCACCCTCACCCTGACCTCGCTCACCTTGACCCACCCAGATCTGTTATACTCCAAGGCCTGTGCTCTTTCCATGTTGGGCCCAACATTGGAAACCATTTACAGTTCTCACTGAGGTTGGTCTGCCAAAGCCACTGGGATTCTCCATGTCGGTCACTATCTTGGGCTTGAGACTAAAAAGGAGGGCACTGTTGGGCTGATGCCAGACTGTTTTCATTAACTCCTTCCCTGGGCTCCTCTCAGCTTTTTGGGGCAGAGCATAAACCAATTTGACCAGGACCCAGAAGACTGGGTCAGGCTGGGCTGGAATGATGAGGGAGAGCTTGATCAACTGGAGAGATCAGAAGGTTGGCAACTTGCTCAATGTAGCATGCAAAGTGGGGAAGTGAAAGGACTCCACTCCCAAGACTAGGGTTGTAGCTGGGGCTGGAGGTGATGTCACATAAACACTGCTGAGGTCATAGAAGCTTCCCTCTCCTCCCCTGTCTGTTTCCCTATTGCCACACAGTCTCTCCGCTCAGCTGGCTCCCACATACCTGCACACACATAAACAAAGGCTGGGAAGGGTCAGACACCATTCGGGTACTCTTAGGTGCACAAAAGTGGTGGGGAAGTGGGTGGTAGTGTGATTATTCAGTATGTAGGATCCACGCTAGTACCCCAATGCTGGAAACAGTAGGTGGGATGGGAGTGAGGGGGAAAAGGAAAGAGAGGGACAGGGAAGAGGGGCTTTGTTCCTATTACTGATCCTGATTTTATCTTAACCCCCATCCTTATTACTCCTCAGTCCTCCCGTCCCCTCCTCCTTCACCCCCAAGTCTCCCCCCCTGCTGTCCTCCCCTACCTCCAGTTGATCATGGCATCAGAAGCAGGGAAAACTTTCCAGCGGTTTGCTGTCTTTGGAGAATCATCGAGCAGTGGCACTGAAATGAACAACAAAAACTTCTCCAAGCTATGCAAAGACTGTGGCATCATGGATGGCAAGACAGTCACCTCCACTGATGTGGACATCGTATTCAGCAAAGTCAAGTAAGGGACCAGAGATGGGAGGTAGGGATGGTGAGTAGAACCAACAAGGCAGTGGGACATGGAAGGGTACATGGAGCAGAACATGCGTAACGGATCTACTGAGCACCTGCCAGGTCCTTGGCCCTGTGCTATTCCCTGTCCTCAGGACACTCAGTGTCAAGAGGCCAAATCCGAGTGAGGGGAAGGTTGGACCTTGGAAGGTGATGAGTTCATGTTCCAGAGTTTTTGGATTTCTGTCTGACTGACCAGGGCCAAGAATGCCCGAACCATCACATTTCAACAGTTCCAGGAGGCAATGAAGGAACTGGGCCAGAAACGATTCAAGGACAAGAACCCAGATGAAGCTCTGGAGAACATTTATAAACTCATGGAAGGCAAGGATCCAGCTACCACTGGTGTTACCGTGAGTGACATGCTTCATCCCTCACCCTTGACCTGACTTCCTCAGATCCCTGCTGCTCCTATCTCCCCTCCCACCTTCCACTGTCCCTCACCTCTGCCATTAGTAATACTGTAACACAAGGCAGAAAGCCTCCGGTGCCCTGTTGGTATTGGAACAGACTTTAGAGATCACCTAGTAATTTCAGAGATGAGGAACTTGTGGCCCAGAGAGGGGTCCACATCTATTTTAATAGCAAAATTTAGACTTATTCCCAAGTGTCCAGATAGCTTTGGGTGGGGAACGCTGAGTGCAGAGGACTTGGTACCTGATTCCCACTCCTCTTCCTGATCTTCTGTAAAGTGTAATCTCTGACCTCCTGCCTCTCACCTTCCATCTGTTCCCTATTTTTCCCCTCTCTATTTTAAGTTCCCTCTACTCTAGGTTTCAAATAGGGCCCTCCCAGTAGGAGGGACCTTGCATATTGGGTCTGGGGTTGAAGTCCTCTGGCTGCAGCCTGGTCACAATAACTCCCTTGGAAATAGAAAAATCCACACACACTCCCATGCATTCCCATACACCAAACATACATCAGCTCTCAGGAGTGGATGGCTTTTGCCACAGTTCCCGCCCATGGCTGCATCTGGGCCCTAGAGAAAGCAGCCCCATGCCAATGGTAGAACAGAGCACAGCGTACTAGCAGAATCAGAGGCCATCTTTAGAGAAGGGGTGTGACAGCAAAGGGGAAGAGAGAGGGATCAGACCCGTCCTCCTCTGGCTTGCAGAAAGCAACGACAGTGGGTGGGGTGAGCCGGCTGACGGACACCAGCAAGTACACGGGCACGCACAAGGAGCGCTTTGATGAGAGTGGCAAGGGCAAAGGCATCGCAGGACGGGAAGAGACGACTGACAACTCAGGCTATGTGAGTGGCTACAAGGGTGCTGGCACCTATGACAAGAAGAGCAGCAAATAAGAAGTAGCCTCAACAACTAGGGTCAATTAGTCCTCAGCCTGGCATCGTAAACACCAGGGAGCATAGGGAACAATAAACATCTGTGTGTACAGCAGCCAATGAGCCCTGTCTTCCGTCAGGATGAGGGATAGATGGGCCCACCAGTGCAGAGAGAAGAGAGAGCCCGAGGAGTCAGGGTTTCCAGTTCCGCACCCTTTCTCTACTTAGCCTCATGCCTCCCAGCCAGAAGTTAGCATTCCCTTCAACAACTGGTTCTAAGAACAGAGCTGAGGAATATATTTGGGGGTAAGAGACAAACCAGATGTGGAGGCGAAAGTATTGCTCCTTTGCATTCATACGTTGCTGGTATCCACCAATCTTATCTCCCAGAGGAGAGTAGCAATTCCTGATTTGACATAGTATGACCCAGACACCACCAACTAGATGCTTCCCTGTCCCTCTACCTTCCTCATCTGTTGTAGTCCAGGTTTTGTTGGAGAAATAGAAACCAGCTAGAATGGGCCAAAGACTTACTCGGCTTGACTCCTATTACGAGTTTGTGCTCAAGCTGGGGGAGGGGGGGAGAGGATCCATTTTTAACACCCAGCCCAGAACTGAGTTTTACCCCACCCCACCTCCATCATGGTACACATGGAACAGAAGATCCCCCTCACTGCTAAGGGTAGCCCAGGAAGACAGCCAGAGATGGGTGGCCTCCAGGACTCTAAGAGTAGGAGTTCTGGTGCGCTGAGGAAAAAGGAATGAAATGAGAACTGATTCGGATGTGTTTTTATATTTTTATTTTGAAATGACTATAGTGTCACAGGAAGATGCAAAAATAGTACAGAGAGGTCCCACATACCCTTCACCCCAGTTTCACCCAGTGGTTATATCTTACATCACTCAGATGTGGTTTTAAAACCTTCTGTGACTACAGCCAGGCTCACCTCAGCCCTGTCCTGTCAGCAGGAGATCTTGGAGTTTGGGGGGTGTCAGGAGGAGCTTTGGGAAGGAAAGGGATGCAGTAATCTTGGAGGGAACAGGTCAGAGAAGGTAACTCGAAACTCCAATGAGCCACAATGAGAAGGATGGAAGGAAAAAGGGTCAGAGAAAGGAAGACAGGGTGACTACAGGAGGTTGGGAATGTCAGGGAGTGACTACCCTGGGCTCTGTGGTAGAGAAGAAAGGAAAGAACAGGTGATGTGGAGAGAAGATCAGTGATTTCACAGAGAGGAGCAGATGGGGAACTGAGGGGGTTTCTGGAGAAGTGAGGCTAGAATGAGTCTAAGGGTCTCAGGGAGGTCCCTGTAGCTAGAGGTACCTACTGCGAAGGTGAGTGAGTGGAGAGTCCTAAGGGAGATGGGGAAGGCTGAGAAGAGAAGGGTGTTGGGGATGGGGAGTTGAGATATGGAGCTGGGTGCTGGTTGCCATGGTGTGAGCTGAGGCTCTGGGCCTCCATCCAGGAATCAGGATCTGGCCCAGTGGATGGACAGTCACTGCCAACTGGACACAGTCAGCTTCTTGGGTGGGTAAGACTGTCTGTGGGAGAGGGAGGATGGTAGGGGAAGAAAGGAGGTAAACAAGTTGGAAAGAGGCTACAAGGCAGTATGACTTTGCATGGTGACTGAAGCTCGAGACATTTGTCCTACCTCCCTGGTCTCTTGGGAGGGGATCCTGCCTGCCTTTGAAGTCAGGGAGGAAGCCTTACACCAGGGATCAGAGGTTTGGGAATAGGGACAGGCTGGTGTGTGGTGGCAGTAGGGGCCAGTTCAGAATGAAAGCCTGCCTTTCCTAGTAGAGGCCGATGATTCCTATCGGTTCAGCATCATGCTTTCCAGAACAGAGCAGGTAGAGCCTTTGGTTGGTTAGGGTGTCATTGTAGTGGCAGCTCGTAGGCGGCTGTCTAGGGGCCAGAGAGCAGATCGTGACAGGGAAGGAGTCCTCTGTGAGTGTACAGTATTCATTGTAATTCTCACAGAAGCTATCGCTGTACTTGCAGAACCTCTTGATCTCTCTCCAGGGGGCATGCACCATATAATGGATTTGGGGGCAATACCAGCTCTGTTTTCTGCCCCGCACATAGGCCATGAGACCATTACAATAGCCCTGGAAACCCTTTGGGTAGCTAACCCGCGGATAGTCGATGTGTAATATGCGGAAGTTCTTGATGGCAATCTGCACCTTGATGTCCACAACCAGAGTTGGCCCTAGAACAAGCTGGAGAAACAGGAGCCAGGCCACAGCTGGTGCCATTCTTCCTGCTGGGAGAGTTAAGTGGTTGGAGGCAGAGGTGGGTCTAGAGTGGCTGTCTGCCCCTTCCCAGAGCCTCCAGCATTCCCCCAGCCTTCGCCATGGGCCTTCCCCTATACCCTAAGAGCTGGACTCTATTTCAGAGATAATCTAACCCAGGTCCTCATGTCCCAGAAAGAGGAGACACTTGCCCAAAGTCACTCAGCTGGCCGGCCACCTTCAGCCACTCCCCCCACTCCTTTGGTCCACCCGGGGGTCTCAGCTTCACCCAGTCTGTGAACTGTAACACTTACAGAATAAGAGGTCCAACTGGTCCTTGGGTGAGGGACTCTTCCCGATTATCCCCGGCTCTGGTCAACCTTTTTGGTAAAAAATGCAAAGGGGACAGAAGGAACAGGCTGAACTACGATTGTCTGACTGCTGTGGAGAAAGGACGGGGGCTGGAAGACAAGCGGGGCCCGGAGCAGGGGCAGGAATTCTTGCCTGAGGCCAAAGACAGCCCAAAGGTGAGAAGAGGCTAGAGAGCTCTCTGGACAAAGACCAGTCTGGGAGGAGGGAGTGTCCCCTGAGTTTGAGGAGCCTCCGTGCTGAGGGGGTTGGATGGGTGGGAGGATAGAGACATTGCTGTCTGGTCTCCTCCTTTCTGCTGTCATCAGAACACTTAGTTCCAGCCCCTTGCCAGAAGGCTCGAAGTTCTTAGGTTTTCTTTGATGTTTTCTCTGGTCCGTAGGCTGTGCTCCTGTGGAAAGGTGAGAAGGAAAGTTCTGTCATGTTTCTGAGGGACAAAGTGCTGCTTAGTCCTGACCCTCAGAGAACAAAGGGTCTGCTGCTCACCCACTCGCCCCGGAGGCCACACGCGCACGCACACAAGGGCCTCCCACTGAGTGCTGGGTCGAGAACCAGAGACCTCAGCGTGGACCCCCACAGTCCCCATCATCACCTCCATGCCGGTCCCAATCACACTATCAACCGACTCCCTCACCTCCGACCTCGGGCCCTATCAGAGTCCGAGCACTCCCGGAAACCTCCAGATCGTCAGGTGGGATTAGGCAGCAGAGCCGGGACGTGAGGAAGTGTGGGCCCGTGAGTGCAGAGGATCAGATTCTTACTGTGGTTTGCCATGTGGGGAAGGGCCGGACTCCTAACTCTCTTCGTCAACACCTGCTGCTTCATGAGAACTAGAGAGCCTGCCAGACGCAGCCCTTGACCTCCACAGGCCTCACGGCCCGGCCTCCCTGCAGGGTGTTGTCCGGGTGGTGGGCTTCCTCGTAGGACAGCCTACTCCATCCGTGTCCTGGAGAATGGGAGCCAGGAGTCAGAACACAGAGCCCCGAGGGTTCCAAGGCCAATGTGTAGTCTGGGGGTGGTGCAGAGTACTGGAGGCATTGGGGGTACTGGCGTGGCTCTTCCTGCCGGTATGAACTGGCGTCCAACACTGAACCCATCCTCCCCACAACTTGCTTCTCCCCCTGTGTTGTCTGTCTGCTGGTTCCTCAGTTACCTATGCAAGAAATCTGTGATCCCAGGCCCTCCCCGCTCCCTAACCCCACCGTGGGGAGGCAGCGGCTGCAAGGTGGTTAAGAGCAAGGCTTTTGAGTCAAATAGACCAGAAATCCTGGCTGAATCCTGGCTCTGCTGTTTACAGGCTGTGTATCACCAATCTAAGTTTGCTAAAAACACACTAAGTTGCAATTTCTTCATCTAGTAATGGGGGTAATCTTTTATACCTCATGGCACTATGAGAATTCATTACGATGTATATCAAGAGCTTTTAGCCCAGTGCTTGGCACCTGGTGAGTACTTAATATGAGCATGAGTCCATTAGTCACACAGCCCTGACACCTAAGACTGTTCCTGAAGCTGTCCCTTCCGTCCCTGTCTCTTCCCCTGCTCAGGCTCTCCCCTCTTTGGGACACCACATGCTCTCCAACTCCAGTAAGGCTCTACACCTCGCAGGACAGAAGACTCTCCATGACCTGACCCCCGCCATGTCTCCAACTGCATCTCCATCCATGCCTGTTTCCCCCTTTGTGCTACCCTCCACCTCCTCAACCTGGCTCATGCCACCTCCTTTACCCAGGATGTTGTTCCTCACCTCCTTCCACTCTTACCCCCATGACCTCCACTGAGCTAGCTCATGTGAAGTCTCAATCCAGAAATCCTGTTTAAGAAGGCTCTGCTTGGAAGACCACCCCCAGGGAAGTGTGCACAGCCAAGCAAGTGAAGGTGAAGCCCACACAGGCCGGTGGCTCATCTGTATCCTTCAGGCTGGGTCTATAGGCCAATACTGAGTGGGAGACTTGCAGGGAGGTGCCTAAGCCTGGTTGACTCAAGTGTTGGTTTTGAGGAAGTCGGCTGTTGTCCCCACCTCAAAGCATGCCTCTTCTTCCCTATTTGCTCAAGGCTGCAGCTTCTCTGAGAAGAGGTAGGGGCTTTTCATGAAAGGCTCCTGGTCTTCCTTTTCCTTCATTCAATGCCCACCTACCACCTCTCCGCTCTGCACACACAGTTACAGAAATGAAACAGCGCCTGATAGAGGAAAGAGTTCAGGACTTGATATCAGATAACCTACTGAATTTCTGCTTCCTCATCTATAAAATGGGATGAATACCTTCCTTACCTCATGAGGCTGCAAGAAGAAAGTGAGATGGTCAGTATGAACGTGAATTTCAACCATCACACGGTGTATAAACAACGTATAACTAGGTTCTACACCAACTCGCTTTTTTCCCCAACTCAACATCAGCAAAGCCTCTTTTATTTCCCAGATGATCCAAGTGACGTCCCCCATCCCTGCTCTGCCAACGTAGAGCCCCCTCTGACACCTGACTTAAAATTCATCTTCATGAAGCTTTCTATTATTAGCCATGCCCTGTGTCGATTACCTTAAAATTTTTTTTTTAATTTATTTTTTTAAAGTTGTTAAATACCGTCTGAAAAGCACTAGGACAAATGTTGGGGGCAGTATAAAGGTAAATAAAACAGCTCCAGCCCAGATTACATGTATAATTCAGCAAGAAAGACACACGTATAAGCATGTTACAAAGGCCTGAGCACAGGACCAGGAAAGGTGCTGAGTGTGCGATGGACCTTCGGGTTCCAGACTGCAATTCTAGTGGCCCGGTCTTTAAAATCCTATCTTCAAGGTGCTGATCCACAGCATTGCTGCTTCCACGCTGACATCCTTGTCATGGTTTCATCTGGTCCCAAGGTCTGAGATTTGTGGAATTCATTGCCTCATTACACTGGGCTTTACATACATGAGAATTACCCTAGAGATGAAGAAACTAAGTTTGAGAGAGAGTAGTTTGCTCAAGGTCATATGTCTAATTTAGTAGTTCTCAACGGGGGCAGGGGCAGGCAATTTGGTCATGTCTGGGGACAATTTTGGTTGTCACAACTGGGAGGGGCTACTGGCATCTATTGGGTAGAGGCCAGGGATGCCATTAAACATCCGACATTGCACAAGACAGCTCCGACAACAAAGAATTATCTAGACCAAATGTAAAAAGTGCTGAGGTTGAGAAACTCTGGTCTGGGGCACCTGGCTGGCTCAGTCAGAAGAGCATGCAACTCTTGATCTCAGGGTCTTGAGTTCAAGATCCACGTTGGGTGCAGAGATTACTAAAAAAAATAAGTACACTTAAAAAAAAAAAAAAGAAAGAAAAGAAACCCTGGTCTAATGAGTGCATCAAATTTCCTAACAAGGGCAGAATTACTTATGCCTTATATATTGAAAAGGGCTGGCAAATCTCCAGAACTTAGAAATATTTGTGTTAGATTTTGCTTTGAGTAGTGATGGTTTTTCTACCAGCAAGAAGAGCACTGAATGTTCACCACTGAAACTTTTGAGTTGTTTTTCCTGTAAGGGTGACCCTCTGCCTGTAGTCCTCTACACATTCTCTCCCTCCTTTCCTCCCAGAACAAGTGGCTAGCGTGGCAGGTGCAGGGGTGATTCCTTATGATTGAGGGGAACCCCAAGATTTTGCCGAGAGTGGGCTTACCACAATCTCAGTGGGGTCACTTTTTTGCCCGATCCAACCCAAATTGATCCAACCAGCATAGCATGTCATGGGCAGTTCTTGGGTTGTCCTTGAACCCAAAGGATTGCTTCATGCAGCTCAACCTTCTTGTCATGACTTCACCTCAACCCCAGGGTTGAAGTCCAGGAGCTGTATTGTCAGTTCCTCCATTTGCTAACCAGTGCTAAGGTTGCTGCTGGTCCCACCTGGGACTAGGATCATTCAGGGGCACAATGAATGCCTTCTAACCCAGAAGTTGAATCAGTTAAGAATCATTTATATGCAAGGCACTAAGCTATCCCTGTGGGAAGTAGGAAAAAAGTATAATATAGGTGGTCCTTGTCTTCTGAAGATCGATAGTCTAAGTTGGAGGAAAATGATAAATAAATATGAAGAAAAACCAACGATTCAAGGCAGAAAATTGTACATCTTGAAGACAGAACTGTAGGAATTTAGAGATGGAGAAGATCCCTCTGAATTGGGGGGCATCGGAGCAAATTTTCTGTGTGAGGGGCAGGTCATCCTGGGACCTTGGGATGGATCTCAAGGAACAGTTAAGAGTTGAGTAGAGATAAAGAGGATTATGAAAGGTGTGTTTAAGAAAATATAGAAAACCACCTTGGCTAGAATTGAGGCACTTTTGCGGCAGACCTTGAATATCAGGCCAAGGAATCTGAATTTTATTCTGTAGCTAAAGGGGGAGCTGACAATGGCTTCTGAGATAGAATGACCTAATGAGGCCTCTCAACCCCGGAGCAGGTCCCCCTCTCCTACATCCTGGCTTCTCTAAAGGCATTGGTTTGGGAGCCAAGGATTCCAACCTTCTGTCCGTGCTGCCGCCTCCAGACCCACAGCTGTTCCAGGAAAGGTCATGAGAATTCAAAGACCCAGAGCAAGTCCCACGTCTGACCCCAACTTGTTGTTTGTTTCACTTTCCCCGTCTACAAAAATGAGCCCATTACCTTTATTTATCCTAAGAGTAACAAAATTAGGATAACAGAATTTGGATCTGCTCCTGCTTGGAGGGAAACTCTCATGGGCTTTCCATCGGTATCCAGAGGCTGTGTGGAACTCCGGAAGAGAGAGAGGCTGGCCTCTGAAGGGTGGGCACCAATCCAGGCCCGGCCCTCCTCTCAGCCAGCTCCGCTCACCCCCTCTCAGTGCAGGCCAGAGGAAGCAACAGCTGTTGTCCTGTGGGGAAGACAGGCAGAGGTCCACCTGGCACTGCTGGGATTTTCACAACGCCCGCCCCAGTGACTTTAAACACACACGCACACACACATGCATGGTAGTGGCCTGGCAGGGGTTGGGCCAAGAGGTATGATTATGGCCATAGAAGGAGGAGGTGGGGGTAGCTACCTCATCTCCCTGGGTAGAGGCTACTTGTATGAGGGGCTTTCTCCCCTCCCATCTTCTCCGCCCATTTTGTCTTCTTGCTCACCCCTTTCTAATTTTTCTCTTTTCCCCTTTGCCAGACTCTCTGATCAGTCCTTGGCCTGTTGCCTGACCCCTTTTGTTCTCCCTAATCTTGTCCCCCTTCCTCCATCTCTTCCTCTTGCCCCTTACACGGGGCGAAGGAAAACTGGCAAAATTATCCTACCAAGTGCAAAGGGAAGCAGATCCTGGAAGCTGGAGAGTTGGGGCAAACCAATCAATAAATAAAATCCCCTGCCTTATCCAAACAACTGAGGCAAAGTAAGGGTTTCAGCTTGAGTTGTGAAGGTGGTAGTTTCAACTCTTTAATTTTTGTATGCAAACCTAAACCTTTACTCTTTCTCCCCTTTGGCCTAGACAGTAGGGTGGTATTTGACTTTCACACAGCACTCAGGCCGGCTTCTGGAGAACTCAGGATAATGGCCTTGAAGAGCAAACTAGGATAATTATAATGACAGGAAAACACAAGAGCACAGAGCAGTGCAAGTCGTGGTTTGGAAACATCTCACTCCAGAATAATGAGAAGTGAGGAGTCCTGGCTAAGAATTCAAATGAGCTCCTGGCCTCCCACCCCATCCCCTGAGCCCAGACTCTGGTCTGGGGCTGGACAGGCCTGTGCTGATCCTCATTCTGTCCACAGTCCGCTTTAAACCATGGATTTTATTTCCAAACATTTGCATTTCTACAGCAGCAGGGGCATAATTCTCTATCCAGAAGTTCAAACTGCAGAGATTCCGGCACCTTAACAAAGCAGCAAATGCTGTTCCCATAGCCAAGGCCTCACTGAGAAACAGAGGCGCCAGAGGCCTGGGGGAACTTGTTCCCGGTTCTCTGTCCCCATCTAGTGGTGCTTCCCATCTCCAACACCACTTTTTCTTCCAAAAATCATCCTGGGCACTCCACCTACTAAAATGATGTCCCCCAAGCCTCAAAAACAAACACGTCCTCTTCCCAACTCAAACTTCTGACTTCTGGACCAGAACACAAACTTTACAATCAAGATCTTTTTTTTTTAAGATTTTATTTATTTCTTTGAAAGAGAGCGAAAGCGAGAGAGAGCACAGAGGGAGAGGGAGAAGCAGACGCGGCGGAGCAGAGAGCCTGACATGGGGCTCGATCCCAGCACCCTGGGATCATGACCTGAGCTGAAGGCAGGTGCTTAACTGACTGAGCCGCCCAGGCGCAGACCATGTGCACGGCTTTGCTACAGTTACAATCTACACAAGGGCCTTTCACTCCTCGGCTTAGAACCATCTTCCCGCACCGCCCCCCCCCAACAGGCCCCAGGGCCTCCCCAGTGTGCTGGAGTAAAAGTCACGGTCTTCACTGGTCTCAGAGGCTTTCCATGATCTGGCCTCTGGTCCCTCTCCGATCCCACAGTCCGGCACCTGCCCCAGCCACACTGGACTCCTGGCTGTCCCTCCAACATGCAGGCATCTGTCTGCTTTAGGGCTTTCACAGCACTGTTCTATTTGGACCCTTCTTCGCCAGACAAGCACAAGTTCACTTTCTCATCTTCAGGTCTTTGTCCCTACTTTAAATGTCCCTATTTAAAAATCACTGCCTACCAACCTCCCTCTTGTTCTACCTTTGTCCTTAGCAGTTATCACTTCAAGCAAAGGGTATATTAATTTTTTACTGTCTTTCTCCTGATGGAATGTAAGCTCCATGAAGGTAGGGATTTTTGTCTCTTTTATTCACTGATCTATCCCAAGCACCTCAGCACATAGTAGACGCTTGAGAAATATTTGAATCCTGAAGAAAAAAGGACTGTTCATCTCAGTTTTCCAAACTTCCCACCCACAAGTAGTGATGCTTCTACTCCTCGGTGTCTCGGGTCTTCTGAGGGCCATATGGCAAGCTCACTAGAGCCCCCAGAGCAGTACCAACTCGGGCTCTCCACACACCTATAACTACCGCAAGGAGTAGGCCATGCAAGGTCAAGGCCTAAGGCAGAATGAAGCAACCACCACCACCAACGGCATTTTCAAATTTGGACAGTGTTTAAGTTTTGCCGATCTCAATGAAGTAGGGAGGAAAAGAGTGAAGGATGAAAGGTGTTGGGTGCCTTCACCAGGTAAAGCCAGGTGGCCCTGCTCAGCACCTGGCACTGAGGGGCCCAGAGGAGTGAATCATTGCAGAATAGCTGAGCTGGGGTGGTGTTGGGCATCGTGACTGGGATGATTCATCCGCTTCCCTGGCTCCTCCATCTCCTCCAAAAGATAAGCAGGAAGTCCTGATGACAAGAAATCATACAAAACAATATTCTAGGCTATTCCCTCTGTATCTCAGGTTAGAGAAAAAGCTGTTCTTACGGCCACAGTGATTGGCTCTTCCCAGAATCATGAACCAGAGATGTATATAGGAGAAAAATGGCAGTTCTCCCTGAAATTCATTTGCGGTTGACACCTGGGTCAGGTGCTTTAGTAGTCAAACCATGTGGCCAGAGGCCAAATCCAGTCTTTGAGTGTGAGGAGTGAAGTTTCCTCATTGCTGAACCTGTTTAGGCAGATACACTAGCTCCCTAGGTATCCACTTATTTGGGACATGTAGGTGGAAATGCACGTATACTTGATTCATTTCCTGATCCCCGACTGCTCCCTGGCCCACCCCAAACAGAAGCAACATAGCTCAGGCCAGCTCTTAAGGAGTTAAAAGGCAAGTGATCTGAGGCCAGTGACAAGTAAGGGCATCCTGAGCCCCGGACTCAGTGAGGAGGTGTAGCCTGTGGCGGGACCTGGGACGGGAGAGAGGCCAGAGAAGGGACGGGGTCTGATGCAGGTGAGTGATATGACAGACAAAGGAGGAGGGGATAAGGACACACATAGGGGAGAGAGGAGAGTGATGCCGGGGGATGGAGGCACAGACCGGGGACACGGGGGACATGGGGTGGTATCATGGAGGGGATGAGACACAGAGCAGGGGATAAGGACACAGGGGGAATCGGGCTCGAGGGAGAAGAGATAGAACAAAGAATAGGAGGCAAGAAGGACAGAATGAGGGAAGACGGGCATACGGGGTGAAGGGGATGGGGGTCACAGTGGGTGAGGAGGGCACACGGAGCAGGAAGAGGGGATGAGACACAGGGTGAGGGGGGAAGGAGACCTAGGGGAGGGTAACGGTGATGAGATAGAAGGACACATACAGAAAGACTAATTTCTCACCCCCTGCTGTCTGTCCCCAGCAACCCCAGCCCTCCATCCTCACTGCCCCCCTGCTAGAGAGGGTCGCAGCCAGAGCAGGATCCTGCCCCCTACTGCTGTTCCTGCTGCTGGGGCTGCGGGTGGCTGAGGTCCCCGTCAGGGCCAAGCCCAGCAATGTGACCCAGGCTCAGTGGTTTGAAATTCAGCACATGCAGCCCAGGCCCCAGCAATGCAACACGGCGATGGGCAAGGTCAACAAGTACACAAGACACTGCAAACCCTTCAACACCTTCCTGCATCAGTCCTTCTCCAGTGTGGCCGCCACCTGTCAGACCCGCAGATAGCCTGCAAGAAGGGCCAAGGAAACTGCCACCAGAGCAAAGAGCCTGTCTCCCTGAGCACGTGTGAGCTCACCTCAAAGAAATACCCAGGCTGCAAGTACAAAGAGAAGCGACAGGTCGCTTCTTACATTGTGGCCTGTGACCCTCCTGAGAAAGGGGACTCTAGGAAATTCAAGCTGGTTCCCGTGCACTTGGACAAAATCCTGTAGGTTTTCGGACTTCCTCCCTCTCGTGCTGTGCCTGACTTCCCTGTCCGGACCCCTGGGCCAGTCCTCGTATGGCCCACAGGTTATCTTCCTCCCGTGTCTTAGGGCCCCTCCTAGCTCAACCTCTTCTGAAAGGGCTGAGCTCCAGAAGAGATGGTCGGTCCTTCCTCTTTCTGTGGCTGTTTTCCCAGGAGCTTATCCCCAAGGGAGGGGCTGAGCAAGCTAGGGGTGTGGGTTCCCCGGTCTGTGCCTGGGACATCTCTCCCCTGCCCCATCTTCACGGCAGCCTGACAAGAGGAGGAAATGAAAGGACAAGAAGGGCATGGGATTTATGGACAGAGCTGTTCCTGTTCCCGAGCTAGGAACCTTCCCCAGCTAACGTGGTAGTGATATGACCTGTGCGAGGAGAGGCGGCTGGAAAGAAAGAAAACGAGGTACCACTCCATATTTATATAGCACTTTAGGTTTTTCATGGTGTTGCCACATGAGTCCCTTGGGAGATAGACTTGAGAAGGATGGTGGGCCTTCTTTGGGGGAGGAAATGGAGCTTTCAGAAAGCGTAATTAATTAAAGAGCTTGTCAAATTGGTGAGTAGCAGAACCTGGGCTTGAACCTAGGTCTCCTTATTCTAAATACAGTGCACTTTGTTCTTGTCCCTTGGGTAAAAAAGGAGAGAGCTCTGCAGGGACAAGAGAACTGGGTAAGAGTTCACCCATGAAGATATGTACCCTGAGAGCTTTTAGGAGCCAGTTACCCTGTGCCGGCTGCAATCAAGGTCACCAGCTCTCTAGCCAAGAGCTGTTTATGAGGTGCTCCGGGGATCTAATTCATTCTCTCTCTGCCTCTCTAACTGGCCTCCCCCTTCTCTAGCCCACTGCTCTTCCGACCTGGGCCCCGGGCCTGGCTCTGGCTAGATCCCTTTGGCCTGAAGGCATAGGGTCAGGGGAGTGTCCCAGCTTCATCCCCCTGCTCCAGGATCACATTTCCCTTGACCTCAAGGGACTTCCGTGGCCCAGAGCCTGCTGGTCACAAACAGGCTGGTGGGAGCTGCCAGAGCTTCCTTCCTCTGATAATGATCTGTCCTGCCTCGGTGCTTCCCTGGCTCCGCACTCTGGCAGTCTGCCCAGGCCCGAGGGCTTGAGATGTGGAAATGCCATCTCCCTGTCCCCCTGGGCTGCAGACACCATTGCTCCATCTCTAGTGAGCAGAACTGGAGAAGCTACGGCTTTACCTTGGCTCTGTTTTGAGGTGCACACGCCCCACCCCACCCCATTGCCTGCAGCCCTGACCATCACCAGCCTGTTCTTTCTTTCCTTTATTTCAGTCCCAGACAAACTGCATGATGCCCCATGCCTGCCCTACTTCACTGCCCAGCTACCTTGTTAGACCTTCCCTTCCCAGCTGGGGCATCTCTTCTCTTCCTGTCCCTCCCCGACACCGCCAGTGTTCCTTTACTCCTTACCAGAGTCAGAGTCAGCTTTGGAGCCAGATAAAATTGGGTGTAAATTTTGGTTGGCTCGGTCTTCCTGGCTATGTGACCTCAAGCAAACTAAGGCACCTCTCTGCAGCTGTGTTTCCATACAGCGAAATGGGAGTACTCCCACCTACCCAACGGGGTTGCAGGAAGATTTAGAAATGGTATTTAGGTAGCCTTAATCAGCCCTCAGCACTGGTAGGCATTCAATAATGATCACTGGAAGTAGCAAATAGCAGTCCAGCCATATTCACCTTGGCAAGCATGCAGATGAAGGCAAATACCCCACTCAGTTTTCCTTGAGGGCTTTCTCCTGCTAGAGAGATGTTCCTGAGTAGGCTAGAGGACAAGTCTGCAAGCAAAGTCCTGCTAGCTGGGCTGGGTGGTTTGAGAGGAGGAGATGGTCAAAGAAAGAGCAGAACATTGAACAATTCAAGCAGAGTATGGGACCAATACATTGATGAGTCTTGGAAGTAGAGATGCACTAAATACACATTGTAGCCAAATGCCAAATGACTGAGTGTAAATCTATATATCCTATGGTCATTGTACTCTACATTTATCACTTTAACAGATGGTTTTGACTGAGATGCATAGAAAAGAAGATACTTAGGGGTATTGATTTTTTCCCTTTATTCTTTTTTTCATAACTCTTTATACATTCATATAAACATAAATTGTATAAATTGGTATTTATCACATATAAATATAAATTATATATATTGATTTTTTTTCTTATGGATATTATGGTTTTGAAGACATCCTCCTCACAAAACTTTGAAGTGGTTAAAATGATACTTTTAATGCATCCTCTCAAAATGAGAAGAATTTCCAAATAAAACTTTTTCTTGAAAGATTCATGACCTAGGGGCGCCTGGGTGGCTCAGTTGTTAAGCGTCTGCCTTTGGCTCAGGTCATGATCCCAGGGTCCTGGGATCGAGCCCCACATCGGGCTCCCTGCTCCGCAGGAAGCCTGCTTCTCCCTCTCCCACTCTCTCTGCTTGTGTTCCAGCTCTCACTGTGTCTCTCTGTCAAATAACTAAATAAAATCTTTAAAAAAAGAAAGATTCATGACCTAAACAGTATTAAATAACTAAAAATTCAGCATAATTCAAAAGTAATCTGTGGTGGTGGAGTTCAGAATAGTGGTATCTTGGGGAGCACTAACTGGGAAGAGATAAGCTGGAAATGTTCTTTCTCGGTCTGGATATGTTTACTTTGTTGGAAAACCCATTTTGCTGTATGCTTAAGATTTGTGTACCTGACTGTATGTAAGTTATACCTCAACAAAAAAATCCTCCTAATGTATAGTTCTTAAGAATTATTTTATTTAGGGGCGCCTGGGTGGCTCAGTCATTAAGCATCTGCCTTCGGCTCAGGTCATGATCCTGGGGTCCTGGGATCGAGCCCCGCTTCGGGCTCGCTGCCCAGTGGGAAGCCTGCTTCTCCCTCTCCCACTCCCCCTGCTTGTGTTCCCTCTCTTGCTGTGTCTCTCTCTGTCAAATAAATAAAATCTTTAAAAAAAAAAGAATTATTTTATTTAACATGATAAATGCTAATACATGAATCAATTCTATAACAATTATGATATCATGGAATCATAGGTAGAATTAAGATATAATCTAATTTCTGTTGTTATGCCTTATACTATGTTTTGAATTTAATAGTACTTATACTATTTATTAAATTGTTATAAATACTTTTGGCTCAAAAAGTATATAAGCTTCTTTTTAAAGTTATCCAACTAATATACTATCTCTTATTAAATATTAACTGTCAGCTAATTTTCCTATTTTACATGAAA